>NC_080103.1:60771690-61410048 GCF_950005125.1 Chionomys nivalis
ACCAAATAGCCAAAGGTCCTCTTTGGTGTTGGCAGGAAATTAGGAAACACCCAGAAATTATGATAATTAGAGAAATCATCTCACAATTTTCATAAGGTTCCTAGGTCTTAACTTGTTAGGATACTACAGCTATGCCCAGTGGTAAATTCCTGTATTTATTCTTTAGCAGATGCGAGCAGTGGCACATTTGGAAGCAGATATGTGACATCCGTGTCAACTTTGGCAAGAGAGAGTCTCGGGAAGCATTTAACAGACAAATCATGGCAACCTCCAATAGGAAAAGGAGAGAATGCAGCACAGCTTCCTGGACAGAGCTCATCCTCCAAGCTATGGGAGCCAGAGGAATATGCTGTGGGAAGGATTTCCCACAGACACAGAGGGGGATGTAACGGTCACTATGGCCTCTTAAAGCAGAACAAGCCTATAGATGTCCATCCTAGCTCTCCTCTCACCTGCAAATGTGTGTCCTGGGATGAATTTCACGATTGTATGAAAGAGAAGAAGTCACATCACAGAGCACGCACCAAGTCGGAGAAAGAGCAAATCCGAATTAGCCGAGCAATAGAAAAATTCCTCAGGACTCAGGGGAACAAAGACAAATCAAAGCTGTCTGCAAAAATCAAGAAGTTGTGTTCTACAAAGAGGGTTAAATTCCATGATCCTGATTTAGTTGGGGGGAACAGGTTGGTAGTGACAGCAGAAACACCAGCCTCCAGGAGACAGCTAGAGAGTGAAAGTCTTTACCCGACTTTGTTGGATCTCAAAAATTGTTCCAGCCTGGAGGAGACCAAGGAACCAAGAGGATGGCTTCCAGAGCAACAGGTTCCGAAAAAGAAGAGACTCAAGCAGTTCCATCTGAGTGAGAAAGGGAAGGGACAGAACTTAAGGATAAAGTTAGATCTTCACCCCTTTGTAAAAGCTAGGGTACACCCGGAAGAAACCCCACAAGAACTCCCCAAGAAACATAAACAAACAGGGTTACGTCCCAAGAAAGCAGCCAGAACTTCTGAGAGAAAATTCAAAGCAACACCCATGTCTTTTGTTAGTTCTCAGCTGCCAGACAGGCGCAGCCGTGCTAAACTCACTTGTTCAAAGGTGCCACTGGAAAGTGCCTCACAGCAGACCCCTTACCAGGAAAGGAATGGCCTCCACGGAGCTGACAGCTTATCTGTAGACCACGTGAGCTCTGTACAGAGTGGGTGCTGTCCGGTGGGCCACATTCCTAAGGGAAGTTCATCAACAGTGCAGCAGTCTACTGCCAGGATTGCTGAGCACCAGAGCACCCTCCCTCCCTTCTCAGCTGTGCAGATGGAAAATGTCACCCAGCTACAAACGGAAGCTACGGGTCCCTCTGCAGCCTGTTTGAGAAATGAAGAGGGCAGTGTTTCATCGCCTCAACATGCGGCTACGGAAACTACTGACCATGTAGTAACGGTGTTGACTCAGTGTACCCACCAGGACAAACTGAAGCTGAATGAGCTAAACCAGTTCACTGTGTCCCCCAGTTACCAGGTGATTGACACCTTCAGGGGGGATCACAGCTTAGGTAAAAATCAAGCTTTACAGCAGGAAGAGCAAAAACTAAGTCACAAACAGCTTGGAAGTGAAGAAAAACCATTAGTGAGAAAATCTAAAATATTACATCAAAGTGTGGAAAGTCGTATTATGGATGGGGAAGGAAACGGCGGGGAAAACAAGAGCTCTTGCATAGAGGATTCGGACTCCTCTCCCGCTGCCTGGATACAACCCCACAATAACCTGCCACTCACGAGGCCACAATCTATTCCACACCCCGAAAGAGCAGAACTGGTCAAGGAGATCTGCTCATCTCCCACTGGGAGGCAAGAAGGCAAAGCTGACACTGAAAATGCACCACTAGGAGATAAACATGGGGCAGCACCAGGAACACAGGGACGGATGACAGAACAGAAACAAGCCCTCGAGGAGAGAAAGACAGATTCTAGTTCAGGAACTCCTATGACACAAACGGGTACCACAGATGAAAAGCAGCAGCCAAGGGAAGGTAGGGGGAAGGAGAAACCTACATCGTGCTATCCCGGCTATGACAAGGAGATAGTTTCCGTTAAAGACTTGAGTAAAGGCAAAACCAGCGCAGTGCAGAGTGAGGTAGATTCTCCTACTCTCAACTATGAGTCTTATTATAGAGACCTTGGAGATAAACACCCAGATGTCGGGGCACGTGGGGCAATGCTGGGACAGTGGGGATGCCAGGAGTTTCTTACCCATCATGGGAGTTGAATACCACTCATTCTGAGGCAGGAAACGGGGTACCTCTAGTTCCTAACAGAGAAAACAGAACTGAAAACCCTGCTTGCAAAGCTGCATCACACGCACCATCTCCAGGAGACTCTGATCCACCACCTTTAGAAGTAGAGGGTCAGAGACAGCAAACAGTGTAACGTGCATGTCCTGCACAGGCTGCCTTCTGAAGGATCAAAAGCATATCTGGCCATTGTGTATGCTGAACATGCACTGTTTAGGGCATAAATGCTCAGTAATTCTTCATTTCCAGTGAAATAGAAGTTCATAGTCAGCTACAGTACAAAAATGGAAGATAGAGCCAGGAGAATGTTCCCTACAATTGAGTAAACAGGCTACTTCAGGGAATGGAATGATGAAAATCTTCGCCTAGTCTTAGAAAATTGACCAAAAAATCCCTCAAATGAATGAAAGAGTCAACATGAAAAGGACATTTTGCATGTGATGTATATTTTATGGAAATTGTTATACACGTCTCAATTAGTGCTATTACAATTTTGCTTTCTACACCGATGATTATATATTCATGTGTGCCTGATCTGTTTTCCTAATTAGGTATAATGAAAATTCAGCTATGTTTGTTAATTGTACTGCAGAGTGGTAAATTTTGCCCATTTGTAATTTCTCTGTCGATAATTTTCTTAGAGAAGTCTTTAAAAATCTGCCATTCATCTAAGAGAAAAAAATTGAGGGTTTCCAAGTCAACTGTAAAATTTGAAAAATCCTCTAAGTCCAGAAGAGGGCGATCTCAGCTTCTTTCCTTTCAGAAGAGCAAACAGGTTTCAGAAGCAACACAATGGCTCAAGAACAAAAGGAATTTTAATGAGCTTTATTGCCAATTGTTATTAATATAAGGCTTTGAAAACCAAATAACCCATTAACATGGATCTTTGGAGGTTTGATCTCTCCAGTTGAGCTTGCTGCGCTGTTTGCTGAGAGCACCCTCCTTGCAGAGAGACCAAATGTGCACATAAACACTGGATTCGTGAGCAATCGTGAATAAACCTCTTTGTTGCAAGTCACATTTACCTGAAAACTACAGGTCTCGCCAGGCAATTTATACTGATAACCCAGTAAGATGTTCAGCCCTATGCATTCACAGATCAGAAGACATTCTTCACATTGTCTGGTGGGGGTAGGGGAAGACGAAAGAGAAATAAGTGTTTTCTTTCCCATCTTTCTATCTATCCCAGCCTCTGTGTCCTTTAAGCTATATTTGATATTTATAATACCAAACAGACTTAACGGATTGCTCAGACCTTGCAAACTCTGGTGTCCCACTTCTGTTTCCCGTATGGCACTGACAGCAAATGATGAACCGTTCTAATTTCGAAAGTCCTTCACCCGCTTCCTCTGTCTTGCGGAGAGTCAGACATCTCTGGCTCTGCTTTTGCCCTCTCTGTTTCCATTTGGCCTTTCTACCTCGTTCTAGTCCCATGACATCCTCCTGTCTCTCCAGATACCACTTCATGGTGGGAAGCACCTCTGAGGTAAGAGAAGCATCTGCCTTCCTGTAGGGTTGGTTTCCTCTGTTCTGACTGACAGATGGAGGGAGATGTTTTTGCATCTCTATCTTTCATTTTCCTAATGTTTTAAACATCCTGTCTCTGCCATGAAGCTTCCTTAACTTTGTTCTCTTCCCTTGTTGTCACCAGTGCTCCAGCAGTGCAGGGGCTAAGCCTCCCTTCCTCCAGGCTGCCTTTCAGAAGGCAGCAATGATACCCCCTTGTACACACACCGCCTCCCTTCCTTAGGCTGCTTCCTTTGCAATAGATCTCAGCTTTGCCTTAGTCCGCTGAGTCCCCATGGCAACCGCACAAGTGCCTGTTAGAATCAGCCAGATCACAGTGCCAGCAGCCCCTGGGCTGTTCTGACCTGAGAACATTTCTTTAGTTTTCACGCTTCAGATTCGTCTCTCCTGGGCATGAGCTGCTACGGTGCTTGCTGAATGTGCAATTTCAGCTTCCATCCTAGGGATGCTCATCCTGTGGGATGGGGACGGGGTCCGAGAATCTCTGCTTCCACAGACACACTGGGTAGGGTGGATAGTGTGTTGTGAACTCTAAAGTTAATTCATGAACAGAGTTACATGGAAAGGTCTCAGTAAATGACGAGAAAACCTTTATACCCAGCAAGTATATTTCTAAACAAAATTTCTGTTATATAATATTCTTAACATTCTAGAGCCAAATATAAATTTTCTACAATTCCATGTATACATTCATATTGCGGTTTCTGAGACAGGTCTGCATTACAAGTTCCAGGCCAGTCATGATCACATAGACCCTGCTGATGTGGAATTCCCCTGTGTATGCTGTGATTACCATTAATGAATATAGAATCTGCTTTGGACCTATAGCAGGGCAGAACTGAGCTAAGTGAGGAAAAGTAAACTGAATGCTGGGAGAAAGGAGGCAGTCAGAGAGAAGCCATGAAATCCCACTGGAGACAGACGCCAGAACTTCAGCCAGTAAGCCACAGCCACACAACGACATACAGATTAATAGAAATGGGTTAAATTAATATGTAAGAGTTAGCCGATAAGAAGCTAGAGCTAATGGGCCCAGCAGTGATTTAATTAATACAGTTTCTATGTGATCATTTTGGTTCAGGGCGGCCGGGACAAACAAGCAGCCTCCTTCCAACACCCTGCCTTCAAAAACAAAATAAAACATGCGTCCTTGTGTTTATGGTACTAACTGGAAATGCCTTAGCCTGGCTGGACACTTAAGCCAGTACCAGAGCCTTTGGAATATTGGGAGTTTGAACTGCGCTATGTTAACAAAGTAACTGAGGGTGAAGTTGAAGAGGAGCAAGGGGAAAGTGGAAATGATGTCTATACAGATCTCATGTCTGAACATCTCAAAACTGAGTATGAAAATGAAGAAATGGGCAGGATAACATGGCATTAGTCTTTTACACCTCAAAACCTTTAACCCAGTGGTACCTGGGCGTTAGCCTGTCAGGGCTTCAGTGTTGTCAAGATGAGCAAGCTCTTCATCTCTTTGCTCACAGTGAGTTTGCACATTTTCTCTTTCCTGGAGAGATTTGGTTCTCTCACCAGCCCCTTATCCAGTGAATTCTTGTCTTTGGATTTTGATCTCTTCCCAAGTGTCACATCTGGGAAGATTTCCATGACTCACACTATCTCTCTGTACCCCAACTCCCCGAAATTCATTTGGTGTGCATCTTAAGATGCACCAGGACCAAGACCAAGACCAAGACCTAGACATGGAAAAGAGGTTCCCACAGAGGCCTTTGTCCGTTTTCTCTACAGATATTGTTTTTGAGCATTTGTAACACGTGGTTCTGAATGCTGGGGTTATAACAATGGACAAGACAAGACTGAACAAACAAAACAAACTCTGCTCTTATGATGTCAACCAGTTATGAGATGATTCTAAATTCAACACAACACACACTGGATTGAATGGCCAGAAGAAGATGTTGTCCTCTGAGACCCTCAGCATATATCCTGTGCAAGCTTGCGCTTTTTCTCTAAAAATTTGTCCATAACATAGTTGGTTGGACAAGGAACTTTTGGCGTTGCCTTAAAAAAAAAAAAGACAAACGGTACCTTTTCTTTTAGATATCTAAAGTGGGTCTTAATCTATCTGTCCTTTGGGGGTATTTTCTGAAACAGTAATAGTTTGCTTTCTTGGGGAGAGGCTTAGGAAGAACAAACAAGGCTGTTGAAGAAAAGACGAGATCAGAGGAGCTGTCATGAACAGTACCTGTCTTCTGGTATTTACATCTGAGTATCTTAGAACCCAGCTCACTATTCTCTCAGGGAGACCCATGATGTCTTGACCAGATCTGAGCAACTGGGAGAAGACAGGAGCAGAGAGATCCATAGGCATTGCTGCCTCCTAGTGCGAGAGAGGCGCTCTATACTTTGAGAACAAGCACGGGGGCCAACAGCTACCCGTGGCTGGTGCAGCCAGATTTAGGTAACTGCTGAAAACCTTGTCCCCTGGAGTCTCCTGCAGGCTGGCTTCATCACGTGAAAAGCCAGCTCGAGTCCGACTTGTGCCAAAGCTTTTTCTCTAGAAAAGACTCCGCGTGGCTCACGCCAATTGAACTGCAGCTGAAGAGCCATGTGTCTCCTCTCAAACCCTGGTCTCTCTTCTCCTAATCAGCTGTGAGCAATAGCTCAAAACCAGAGAGCAGCAACGCAGAAGTCCAAACTGCTCAAGCCTCCCAGGGGCATTAAAAACACAGGGGCAGCTCAGTGTCCCCACCGCACTGTTCTGGCACACATTGGAAAGTAGGTGTTGGAGCCCCAGGCTGTGACACGCTTTGAAACATCACACATTTTCTAAGAGGAAACAAAGTCACTCACTTCGGGACAGGCGTTCCAGCCCCGCATCAGCAGAGATGAGATGGGCTTGGGGATGGAGTAGCCGATGGGAGGTCTGATGTGGTGGTAAGCCATGTCTGCCGCCGCAGCCGCTGCAAAACAAGGATGCAAACTTCACTGACCTATTCCAGAAAGGCGGAAAGAGACAAGACCCATCCGAAGGCAAGGACCTCCAAGCTGACTTCCTACCTGACCAACGAAGAGTAGACAACTAATGCTAACTTTACATTTATTATTTCCCATCCATTTGACAGTTGGGTCTGTGTAGTGAGCAGATGGAATTCATGGAGGAATCGGGGAGCAAGTACTCAGGCTACCTGAAGTACACAGATGTGCACAATACTAGGAAACTGACTGGAACCTGGGCAGCTCAAACCTCCCCAGTGCCAGGTCAGCAAGTGGGGAGAGGAGTCTGCCTCCAATCCCGACAGTCTGAGTTTGATTCCTGAGATCCACGGGGTAGAAAGAAAGAATTGTCTCCTGCAAGTTGTCCCCTGACTGTCACATGTGCTCCATCTCATGCTCATATGCTATTTATTCACACAAACTCATAAGTGTAACAATTTTCAAGGCTTCACAGAGTCATACACACAGGTATTTAATGCATTTGTGTTATGCACCACAATGCATGGGTTACCACTAGACTTTGCATGTTTGGGGGCATCTGTACTGATTAAGAAAATTATATATTAGGTTTAATTGTTTTGTTTATTTTTCCAAGGCAGGGTTTCTCTTTGTAGCCCTGGCTGTCCTGGAACTCTCTTTGTAGAGCAGGCTGGCCTTGAACTCAGAGAGATCCAACTCTCTGTCTCCCAAGTGCTGGGATTAATAGCATGTGCCATCACTGCCTGGCTAAGTTAAATATTATTATTGATATAAGAACATTGAAATTTTGGATTTTAATCCTGAAAAGCTACTTGTTGGCTCACTGCTTTGTGACTCTCACCCACGGTTACAACTGGAATTATTTCCTGATGGAATCCCCTTGTTCTTCCTGGGAGGCTGGCTTTCCAAGTCGTGCTCACCTCAGACTCTGTACCACGGGGTTGTGTTATGGGGATTTCTGATTTCTCTGTGTTTCTCTCTTTTTAAGCACTGATTGTCACACTGTCTTTTATATCAAGCATCATGGTACAGACATAAATTCAAGGCCTCTTGACAGTCATTCAAAGCAGGTACTAATGTCTGAGCCCAGGACAAGTTTATAATTTTTATCCTTTAAATAATAATTCATAGCTTTTATTCCTGAGGCCACCCTTGGTTTGATACATGTGATAATAGAAATGATAACACATACTGCTCTGTTTGAGGCTTAAAAATGGGCCACTCCAGAGGGCTGAAAGACTTTAAGTTATTCTACACCCTGACTCTAGAATGTGGTGATGGAGCATGGGCTTATATCTTGTGGCTTTGAGATATAACTCCCAACAAGTGCATCTTCTGGACCAAAGTTCAAGTCCATGTTCACTGAATTCTGTTTATCCATCTAATTCCAGTAGATCTAGTGAAGTTACCCTCCAAGTAACTTAAATTAATCACTTTTTGGATTATTATGAATCAAGACCCAATTTTACCAATTGTAAAATTAATTTTCATTATTTGTAGAAATTGAGAAAATTAAGGGAATTTTATATAGAAATATATAGGAAATATAAAATGCAACTATTAAGGGGAAAAAACCTATTCTGTTCATATAATGAGTTAAAGTGACTCGAGTCACCTCATGCTGAAGCTTTAATTTAGGTTCTAGTATTGATTATAGAGAGCAATTCTCTGCTTTGCTCTGAGTCTGGAAAAGCAATTACAGGTGAAGGATCTTTCTCAAAATATTTGTTAAACTATTTGGAGAATTTCTCCTCTTTTCCATCTATGATTGAGCCTATGTTGACATGTGATTATGTAGTTCCTTTTTCATAAATTAAAGCATTAAGCAATTAAGCATTTTCCATATTATTAAAACTATGTGTTAACACATTTTAATGACTGCATTTACTGTAAATTACTTAATCACGTCTCAATTTTAGGTTATTTAAAAATTTTCAAAAAATATTTTTAATGGGGATTTTTGTATATTATAGACCAGACATGGTATATTAAGGGGTGAAAATAACATGCCAAATGACATGAATACTTTTTTGACTAGCTCATATTAATAAGCTATTTTCTAAATAGTTGTATTAACTAGTGCTCTCACTAGTGAGTCTAAAGGATGGTCATTACCACCACCATAGAGAAATTTTTTTTTTAAAGCCAGCTTCCAAGCTCCTTGCTGTATAGACTGTTCTTATTTATCGAACCATCCTTCTGGGTCCTCGAGTCCCTTTGTTGGTTATTCTGAACTATTTTCAGTTCCTCCAAGGATCAAGAAAGTCAGAGCCACCAAATCAATAGTTTCTTACTCATCATTAATTTTTTTTGTTTCTTTGTTTGTTTTTCTTATTTATTTATTTATTAAAGATTTCTGCCTTCTCCTCGCCACCGCCTCCCATTTCCCTCCCCGTCCCCCGATCAAGTCCCCCTCTCTCATCATCCCTAAGAGCAATCAAGGTTCCCTGCCCTGTGGGAAGTCCAAGGATCACCCACCTCCATCCAGGTCTAGTAAGGTGAGCATCCAAACTGCCTAGGCTCCCACAAAGCCAGTACGTGCAGTAGGATCAAAAACCCATTGCCATTGTTCTTGAGTTCTCAGTAGTCCTCATTGTCCGCTATGTTCAGCGAGTCTGGTTTTATCCCATGCTTTTTCAGACCCAGGCCAGCTGGCCTTGGTGAGTTCCTGATAGAACATCCCCATTGTCTCAGTGTGTGGGTGCACCCCTTGCGGTCCTGAGTTCCTTGCTCGTGCTCTCTCTCCTTCTGCTCCTGATTTGGACCTTGAGATTTCAGTCTGGTGCTCCAATGTGGGTCTCTGTCTCTGTCTCCTTTCATTGCCTGATGAAGGTTAATATTCAGGAGGATGCCTATATGTTTTTCTTTGGGCTCACCTTCTTATTTAGCTTCTCTAGGATCACGAATTATAGGCTCAATGTCCTTTATTTATAGCTAGAAACCAAATATGAGTGAGTACATCCCCTGTTCCTCTTTTTGGGTCTGGCTCACCTCACTCAGGATAGTGTTTTCTATTTCCGTCCACTTGCATGCAAAATTCAGGAAGTCATTAAGGCACAGATTCTTTGTTTTTCAAGACAGAGTTTCTCTATGTAACCCTCATTGTCCTAGAACTCGCTCTTAGACCAGGCTGGACTCGAACTCACAAAGATCCACCTGCCTCTGCTTCCCGAGTGTTGAGATTAAAGGTGTGTGCTACACTGCCCAGGTTATCATTAATTTTATGAATAAAATCTGTTACCCAATCACTGGGTCATTCTGACCAAGCACCAGGACATGCCCAGAAATCAGCCCAGTAATCATGAGCAAGTCTCCTGGTGGGGGGAGCGAGACTGTGCTCAGAACGGGTTAAACTGATGCCTCAACCCCACAGTCCTTTAGAAGTCTCATATTCTGAGATCAAGCAGGAGAGTAATTTATTTGCTTCTTGGTAGTGTGTCTGGGAAGTCCATTTTGATGAGCGAACTTTGATTCTTTACTGTTCAAAGCAGGTTCTGGAAGCGTTTGGAGTCTCTCTGCTCTCCTTTTGGTTGTGAAGGTGCTCATTGTCACCTCCGCAGGAATATCCGCACTGGGCTCCAGGGTTGGTCGAAGTCTTGCCTGGGGAATCTCCTGGTGCTCAGATCCGGGAGGATGAAGGTCAGCCCATTCATCAAATACCTTCTTTATTGTTATAGAAACTATGTTAATTGATTCATGAGAATGTTGGATTCTGCTTTCGAAAAGAAAGCTTTCCATGCAAAGAGGGTAAAAACAAATTTAAAAACGAAAGCAACCATTAATTGTGTAATTATTTTTAAAATTTTACCTGAACTAATGAATTTCTTGAACTATAACTAACTTGCACTGTACAGTGTTGTTTCCAGACCTCTCTGCAGTGTTGGGAATATCCTTCTGCACTGTACAGAGCTGCTCCTAGACCTCTCTGCAGTGATATAGGATGTCCTTCTGCACTGTACAGAGCTGCCTCCACGACCTCTCTGCAGTGATATAGGATGTCCTTCTGCACTGTACAGAGCTGCTCCCAGACCTCTCTGCAGTGATATAGGATGTCCTTCTGCACTGTATAGAGCTGCCTCCACGACCTCTCTCTGGTGATAAGGATGTCCTCCTGCACTGTACAGAGCTGCCTCCAGGACCTCTCTGTGGTGATAAGGATGTCGTGCACTGTACAGAGCTGCCTCCAGGACCTCTCTGTGGTGATAAGGATGTCCTTCTGCACTGTACAGAGCTGCCTCCACAACCTCTCTGTGGTGATAAGGATGTCCTGCACTGTACAGAGCTGCCTCCACAACCTCTCTGTGGTGATAAGGATGTCCTGCACTGTACAGAGCTGCCTCCACAACCTCTCTGTGGTGATAAGGATGTCCTGCACTGTACAGAGCTGCCTCCACAACCTCTCTGTGGTGATAAGGATGTCCTGCACTGTACAGAGCTGCCTCCAGGACCTCTCTGTGGTGATAAGGATGTCCTTCTGCACTGTACAGTGTATAAGCAGTAGACCCTTAGGCACTGAGAAACTGAATTTGTAATCTGGATGGTTTCAATTAATATGTTTTTTTAAAATTTATTTAGTATGTATACAATATTCTGTCTGTGTGTATGCCTGCAGGCCAGAAGAGGGCACCAGACCCCATTACAGATGGCTGTGAGCCACCATGTGGTTGCTGGGAATTGAACTCAAGACCTTTGGAAGAGCAGGCAGTGCTCTTAACCGCTGAGACATCTCTCCAGCCCAATTAATATGGTTTTTAAAGAGCCATGCTCACTTGTCTCCATATTGAACAGCACTATTGTAGAAAATAGTTTTCCCCACTCACATTATTTTAAGTGATGAGATTTAAACATAATAATATTATAAGTCAGCCCTGAGGGTCTCTTCTACCAGAGAGCCAATTAGAGGTCTCAGATTGTTCTATTATAGCAACACCTGCTCAAGATAGAGAATATACGGACGCAGTTCATTAGTGTTATCTCTAAAAACTGGTCACATACAACCAGTGACAACCCTCTTCCACAATTCCTTCATCAAAAAGTACTTAGGGTCCTGTTAAGACCACTCAGCTGGTAAAAGCTCTTGCCACACAAGTCTGGTGACAATTTAAATGTCAGAACCCAGAATGGGAAGACAAAGCTGATTCCAGGAAGTCCCCTGATCTCCACACAGATGCCAGCACTGCCCACTGGCACCCACACACACACATGATAGTAACACGTAAAAAAAATCAAAAGACATAGGTTAGTCTCTATGGGCGTGACAGTCTAAGTAGAAACATGGTATTGTTGTCTTCAATAAAATATGATAAGCAAATGGGCCATTAAGAAATTAATCACGCATTCACCAATATGTTCATGTTTCGGTTGTAAGTTCTATGATATGGCTTGTCTAACCAACTTCTCCTCTGTGGAATCTGTTGTTCTGGATGTCGGCATAGATGTTCTCTTGGATTCTTCCTAATCTCTCCTGCAGCACCTCACACTATGGTGACACCTCCTGAGCCACACTTCATTGCCTGCTTATATGTCTGTTTCTGCAGCACAGTCACAAAGCTCCTGAGGTCAGGGACTACATCTCCAGCTGGTGCGTCAGAGAGCATAGTGTAGTATGTGGCAGACAGTAAACACTCAGGAAGTCACAGATTAAGTGGACAGAGGTGTGAGGAGTCAGGGTGACCTCACAAGAGCTTAGTGCAGCTCCCTTGGACTCCCCAACATCTGATGAATGCATGGAAGGATGGGCTAATGTGAACGATTACTAAACCCATCATTATGCTTCAGAAAGCCCAATGCCTAGAATCCAGAGGCATTGTGGGATGTATATTTTGTCCAGCAGACTATTAAATTGTAGCACAGGCGTGTGAATTGTTGAGACCTTGTGGAAAACTCACTCAGTAATCTTTTATCCAGAACCTTTGGTGAAGGCTTCTGCAAACAAGCATCACAGCCTGTGAAGAAATGCCCTTCATGGGGAATTGGAGGCTGGACTCTAAGACTGGCTTTGTTCTACACTCCCTGGGAGGTCCAATTAAGCAGTTTGTCTCAGCAAAAAATAATTTTGCCAAGCGTGAGTTTCAGCAGGGAAGAGACAGTTTGATGGGGACAATGATTTGCTCAGGGCCTTGACTGTGCCCTCACTCCCATGTGACATCCATGCCTGTCCTAACAAAACCCAAAACAGGTTTTAGTCCTCACTGACACCTATCTGAGGCACCCAGCATGATGCTGGCTCCCAATAAGTGCTAACAGCCGATGTTATTGATAACAACAAACCTGAGAGTTTAAGCAGTCCTTTGTAATCTGAACCTAGAAGGCGAGATGATACAACACCACCGATTGTTTATGGCCTTATTTAGATCATGAGGTCTTTCAAAGGTCGTCTTTGGGTATGAAGAGAAAGTCAAATGTTCCAGAGAGCTACCACAGATTTCAAGTCTACAAGTGCCTTCTGTACACCGGTTCCAGCTCATGTGGCGCACGGCCCTGTGGCAGGAGTGGTATCACAGCCTCCCACAATGAAATGAATCATCTCTTTCTTATTTATGCTTAATTATATACTGGATTCCGAACTCCTAAAATAATCCCTCATTGACTTATTTTGTAAAATTAAACAAAACATTTCTGTTGTAAGGAGAAAAAAGGGATCCGAGAAAGGAGGCCTGCATGAACACAGTGGACCTGAGTTCAAATCCCCAGCGTCGTGTAAAAGCTGCACGTAGTCACACATTCTTTGCAGTTCCAGTGTCGGGTAGGGCAAACTCTCAGGAACTTGCCTGTCACCCAATCTAGGCAAAATAGTGAACTTTAGTTGCAGTTAGAGAGACCCCGTACCAAAAACAAAACAGAGAATGGTTGAGGAAGACACCCAGGGTCATCCTTTGTCTTCCATGCACGTGTGTACAACACAAAAACACAAATATGACACACACACTATACATACACACACCGTACACACATACATACACACTATACACACCACACACAAACTATGCATGCACACACCATATATCACACAGCACACCATAGACACACACATGCATGCAACACATAGATTCATACGCTATACACACATACACATGTATGCACGCACACCACACCGACACCATGCATCACACACACACAACAAACACACCACACACACCCATCACACAAGCATGCACACACATACCACATACACATGCAGACAGACACCACACACACATGTACTCACACACCATAAACACATATACATATGCGCATATGCATACACATACCACACACTACAGAATCCATGTATGCACACACCAAATAAATACACATATACATATATGCACATACCACATACACACTGCACACCACACACACACACACACAGTGGGGTATGGGAGAAAAAAGAAAGGAAAGTAAGTATCTGTCAGTATTGACCAAGATAAAGTTTATAGGACATTTTTAATTTTAATTGTGTGCATATGTTCTTCAAAGTGCAGCTGATTGCATACCATCGTTTCTAACGAGGCAGGCTATAGTCAAGGCAATAGCGTTCTGCAACCCAGGAAGAGCTGAGACACAGTCTTTGTTAAAGTTGCACTTTTCAGCAGCATTTGCTGGAGTGGGCAGGACTGGCGGGGCTATGATATTGCACTCCTGGAGTGTACTGTCTTGGTGTGGGTTTCTATTGCTGTGAAGAGACACCGTGATCATGGCAACTCTTATAAAGAAAAACCTACAACTGGGACTGGCACACAGTTCAGAGGTTTAGTTCATAATCATCATGGTGAGAAGCATGGCAGCATGCAGGCAGACGCGGCGCTGGAGAAGGAGCTGAGAGTCCGGCAGCAGAAGGAAATTGTGCCACGCTGGGCATAGCTTGAGCATATATGAATGACCTCAAAGCCTGCCCCCACAGTGACACACTTCTTCCAACAAGGCCACACCTCCTATTCCACTCCCCTATGGGCCACACATTCAAATACATGCATATATGGGGCCATTTCTATTCAAACCACAGCAAGCGTGCCTTAATTTTCGAAACATTCAATAATGTCATTGCCCATCTCGGTGCAATCTCTGTCATCAGAACGGAGCAGCAGAGCGTTATTGTCAGCTGCAGCCATGCCAAGGTCAGCAGCTACTACACCAATGCGATTCTTCCTGAGATGCCAGCAGTGAGCAGCTGGCTCGCCTCATTTCAGTGATAAACTGATGAAGATTAGCATGGCAAACATGGGATTTATCCCACTAGATTACCCCTGCTACATGTCCATACTATCAGTGTGCTTATCCAGTCAGATTATTATATTCAGGACGTCTTAGGATCCAGATCATGTTGAGAGATGGACATAGTTAACCATTATTGAAAGAGGCGTGGGAAACTCAATGAATATACATGTGCAGCCCGTGGCATAAGCATGTCTCTAAGTAAGCTGCCATTCATATTTTTAAAGGCTATGTGTGGGACATCCCTCCCCCAGGTCCATAGGCTGATTTTAGTTTTGAGATTTCCAGCTCATGATCCTGAATTAAGCTTTCGCTATGAAATCTCTCCCCAAACTTGGCTGCAATGAATTGTCAAATGTTTTCAATTTGCTGTTGCTTCCCAGACCTAGCGAGAGCTCAGCATCAAGGAATCCAGGGCAGAGTCACATTTCCTTGTGAGCCAGGTGGCACCATGCTGGAAAAGAAAACAAAAAAGACTGTTCTCTGGACTCAAGCTGAGATGTCACGATCTGCATGGTCACCTGGGTAGCTGGGACAACATAGGATTAGGTAAAGGATGTGTTCCTGGGTTAACTGATCTGGCATCCTTTCCTTGTTGCTTGTGATGCGTTAGAGAAAACAAGCCCAGAAGAGAAATCAAATTGGGGAACCGGGTGTTGATGCCTTTTTACGATCGCATCCATAGCAGCTCTTCCTTCCAGGTGAACAAGCCCCTCATCATGCTCAGCTCACTTTCTGCTAGGCTCAGCATCTCAGCTGTTTCTTTCTCTAATGGTCTCTCTCTCACAGATCTTATGTACATGGATATGTATATCCTATCTAATGGTCTCTCTCTCACAGATCATATGTATATGGATATGTATATCCTATCTAATGGTCTCTCTCTCACAGATCATATGTATATGGTTATGTATATCTATCTAATGGTCTTTCTCTCACAGATCATATGTATATGGATATGTATATCCTATCTAATGGTCTCTCTCTCACAGATCATATGTATATGGTTATGTATATCTATCTAATGGTCTCTCTCTCACAGATCATATATATATGGATATATATGTATATCTATCAGGCACCTTCGACATTTTACTCCCCGCCCCCATTCCCACCTCAATCAATTGGACAATTTTTGCTCACACCTTCCAATCTTCTAAGCCAACCTTCCCATTTCCATCCAAGATACCACTCCAGTTAGACTGTTCCAGATTCCTAAAGAAAAGCTGGTCTGATACTTACTCTGATCTAGCCTTTGCCAACTAATAATAAAGAACAGTCTAAATTCCTTCAAAAATCCTTTGTTGTCTTCCAGTGTTTGTATGCATAAGACTTCTGGCACTATTAGTTTGGCTTGCTCAAGGGATGACAGATAGATCACAAAATGCTGTATCTGGGTATGTCACAGTATTTCCAGATGAGACTAGCATTGTGACAAACAGATGCAGCAAAGACAATCCACTCTTGCTTCAGGCAGGTGTCACCCAGTCCGCTGGGAGTCCAAGAAAGTGAAAAGGCAGAGGAAGACAGGTTAGCGTTTCCTTCTGAAAAGGGGATATCAGTGCTTTCTGCCCCTGGACATCAGGACTTGGGTTCTTGGACACATAACCTGCTAGACACACAGTTGTCCTAGTGCTTCTCAGTGGTTTGGACTTAGATTGAATCACATACTCGCTTCACAGAGGGCAGATGGCAGACTGCGGGACTTTGCAGAATTCAAGATCATGGGACCAAAGTTCCATCATAACTTTTCTCCTGTTTATTTTTTATCTCAACTATCAATGTATTACTTATCAATCATCTACATTATATCACCTTCAATCAAATGAAATCTATCATCTATTAGTCTAAATCTATCAAGCATCTATCATCTATCTATCTATCTATCTATCTATCTATCTATCTATCTATCTATCTATCATCTATCTATCTATCTATCTATCTATCTATCTATCTATCTATCTATCTATCTATCTATCTATCTATCATTATCTACTATTCTTTCTACCGATGGACATCTCTTATTGATTGATTCTATGTCTTTAGAGACCATGACTTATGAAGGGCTTTACCATATGTCTCCAACTTTCCTTAGGTAGCATGCGTTTTGTAAACACTGTTTTGTATCCTCTACTTCCTCCCTACTTAATTTCTGATGCCTTTGTCACATGTCTGGACCTTGCTGACCCTGCTTTCTGTTGGAATACCTGCCTCTTATCACTTCCAGTATCTATTCCATTGATGAGAAGTAATTTTGACAGATGGAATTCAGGTGGGATGTGGTCTCAGAATCCTTTCCACTCTTTCCTCCTCTCAGTCTGGTCAGGAAACTCCTCCAGGAAACGCTCTTAGTTCTTTGGAGTTATGATTTGAATCTGAAGTGCCCCCCCCCCCGACTCGTGTTTGGAAGCTTCTTCCACAGCTGGTGTGCAATGAGGGAAAGCCTGGAAAAATGGAGTACAGCTGGGGGGACTGGGAGAACTCATGAGGGATAACTTTAAACGTTAGAGCCTGGCCGCCAATTCTGACCTTGCTCTCTGCTCTTGCTTTTCAACCAAGTAATCAAGCTCTGACACCTATTCTACTGCCCAGCGCTGAGTCACCGTCCATGCTGTTCCCAGCATGCCATGCACAGAGCCAGATGTCCATGCCTTCCCCATCCTGAGAGCCTAAAATCCTCTAGAACCATGAGCTGAAATAAATCTTCAGGCTTTTTTTTTTTTTTTTTTTTTGCTCAAACGTTACTGGCATTATCTCATTATTTGCTGCTCTCTCCCTGGGATTGATTATTCTACCGGGGTATTTTTTGGAGCCCCCTCCTCACTGTGAGTAGTTTGAAGGCAAAGAAACACTTGGATCCTCTTTGCTGTCTTATGCTGACAAGTTCCTGGCCCACAAGGAAGCAGTAGGAAACTTGCAGCGGGTGCTGACTACCGCCAGTCATTGTTCCCGCCCTCTGCTTGTTGAAGGTTATAAGATGTGCCTATGTGGATTCCTTTACATTCCTGCAGCACCAGTTGAGAAAGCTTTCCTTCAGAAAACTAAATGGGTACGAGCATTTAAAATCTCTTTGACATCTAACGAAATAAATGATCTGAATCAGTTCATCTAATAACAATGAGCCTACACACCTGTGCTGCCTGACGCTCAGTGGGATCTGGCAGCATCTGGGAAGTAGCTGCCTTTGGAGGCTAGCATGTAGTCCCATGGCCATCACACCCTGTGTCTGAGCATGTTCCTTGACTCTCCATGTGCTAGAAGTGATGGGGTTGTCAATCCTTATTAAAACTTGGATTAAAAGCTAAATTTGAATGTGTGTTACTGAAAGAGATTCCCCCATAGCTTTGAATTATGGATATGTGCATCTATCACAGTGTTAGAGTCAATGCTAATATTGGAGTTACAGTTTTAGATTTCCAGAGGGTTAGCATGCTGCACAAGGCAGGAGAATGAGACCCCACATAACTGACAAGGCTGCATCAGAATGTGTTGCTTCTCATAAGTGGCTGCAGTGTAGCCACACTGGGTCAGGTTTATATATAGTTCGTTACTGAGCATATGCTAGATTGCCTAACCACCATGACGATATTAGAGTCTCATTCCTTGAAGCATTGTCACTGTTCAGCTCTTAAAAATTCAGCATTCATCCTAAGTGAATTCTCTTTCCAATAAAGTACTCTAAATTTTAGTCTCTGAAACACTCGAATCAGGTTGGTCTTGGGCAAGACTTCTAACTTTTATATTAAATAGTAATTTTCTCCTAAAAATAGTATTTATTTCTGGAGGAGGAGTCTTAAGTTCCTTCGGTTGTTAATTTCAGGATTAATAAAGTTTATGCAAGAGAGGAAATTACTAGACTAAGGAACATCAAACAATAATTACAGCAATCATGGTGACATGGGGACAATTCAGTACACTTAGCTTGATACTAGGGAAGTAGAGAACATTGCGGAGAAGGACTTTTGTTAAGCCAGAAAAGACCCACCAATACGCAAAATCAGTGCAAACAAAGTAGAGGAGAATGATTCAGAGAAGAAACGGCCAAACCTTCTCTGGGAAGGGGAAGCGGGTGGAGCAATGACTAGTGATGATGAGAACAGTGGGAGGAAGACTCTGGGGGAAAGCAGAGTTAGAAGAGCTTTCCGCGTGGTTTATGTATATGTTTTGCTCCTGATTAACATGTAGTAATTGTGCACATTAATGAAGTATGGTTGGAAACATGTGCTCATGTCGGGCCCTGCACCGACTGAATAGGGTAGCTACCACTTCCCTCTCCTTATTTTCTCCATTTTTAGATGCTTCAAGGGTCTCTCTTTCATGTCTTCATAAAATATGTAATAGCTTATTGTGAATTATAGCCACTTGGCGTGCTTTGGAAAAGCATAACTTATTCCTCCTGTTTTGTACTCACTACTCAACTTTCTTTGCTCTCCTCATTTCCTGCCTTCCTAAATCTGTCTTATTTCACAGGGCATAATGTCTTCCAGTTCCTTCCATTTTGCCGGAATGACAGGATTTCATTCTTCTTTATCACTGAGTAATATTTCACTCTGTGTGGGGGGTAATCCCATTCCCTTTATCCATTTATCTTCACACTGGTGCTAGCTCCATATCTCAGCATTTTGAATGTTGCTGCATAACACAGGAATGCTGGTGTCTCTTTAGCACACTAAAGAGATATATGCCCTATTCAGGGAACACAGAATAATATGGTGGCTCTATTTTTAGTTTATCAAGGCATTTCCATGATGGCTGTAATAATTTATATTCCTACTGAAAAGGTGTTTAAGCTGCCTTTCTTCTATGTCCCCAACAATAGTTATTACTTTTTGAATTTTTGGTAAATCCATTCTAATAAGAATTGTGTTATCCTCTTTTAAAGTATTTTCCTCATGGCTAAGGCTGTTGGGAATTTTGTTTTCATGTAGTTGTTGGACATTTGTGGAGATGGTTGTATTAATTTTGTTATTGTGAGAACTCAGAATAGACATCAGGGATTTCAAGTGAGGGATTCCATTCAATTAAACAAGAAAATTTAGAATGCTGAAACTTACAATTGGTGAAGAAGAGATGACGGTCAAAACTGGTGACAAGGATATTGCTAGGATATGTCCTAGGTAGGTTGCTCAGTGCCAGTCCATTTTCCAAGCATGTTGAGGACCTATGATTAATCCCAGTAATGCAAACCAACCAACAATCGAACAACAAACCAATTGACAACCAATTAACCAATCAACCGCCAACCAACCAACCAACCAACTTCTAACAAATAACCAACCAACAACCAACCAAACAAACAAAACCCAACCAACCAATCACCAACTAACCAACCAAACAACCAACCAATCAACCAACCAACAATTAACCATCAACCAACCAAACAACAACCAACCAAAAAACTACCATCCAACTAATAACCAATCAAATAACCAAAAAACAACTAACCAACCAACCAACACTGTGCAGTAAATATTCTGCATAAAAAGTGAGGAATATGCCTTGTAGAGGAAATGGAAGTAAGCAGCTGTATTTCAGAGATATTTGGAAAATATTATTAAAAATAACAAACTAATTGCAAAAAGAAAGAGGAGAAGAAGGAAGGAGAGGGGAGAAAAGTGAGAAAAAAGGAAGGATGGAGGATCTCTCACAAATAGCCATCTCTAGATGAAGAGATTCAGGCAACCAATGAATGCTAAGAGAGGGAGAATCCATTTTCTCCAGGGTTGAGCTCCTTGCCAATCATTTGTGGTCATCCCTAAACACAGGTTCATATGAGCAATACTAAATGTACTTAGTGTGTTGTGCACAGATACAAATACGTACGTGTGTGTGTGCATTATGTATATGAAATGATAATTAAAGAAGAAGAAGAAGTATTTATATTTTGGAGGGAATGGAGGCACAGGAGGTGTTGAAAGGAGTGAGGGGTGGGAATTATGTGATATGGTGCTCGTATATGAAATTTTTAAATAATTAAAAAGTAACAAAATGGCACTTAAAAGCAAAAACTTCATGGTTAAATCTAGAAATTGGTTAATATTTGCATAACATTACAAGCTCATTAAAAAATTAAAGTAGGTCTAAGCAAATGGAGAGACATACTGTGTTTCCTGAGAACAATATGATTGAAATGTGAATTCCTCTTGAACTAGAGTGCATTGAGGTCTAAGGAACAAAAGCACTGTGCTTCATTCCCCAAGCTTCCTTTTACAGAGAGGAGAAGCCGCTTCTAAAATCTATAGTGAAAATAAAAAAGCAACTTTTATAAAGAAGGACAAAGGTGGAAGACTGACCTCGGCGGGTGGCAGCTATTAAAGGAGAGTGGTCCTTATGTATGTGTGGACAAAAGTTGATTTTGATGTGGATAAAAATGTGTCAGAAATAATATGCATTGTTTTGACTGATTCTTGACAGATTACTAAAGTAATTTATTACAACACTGTAGTTTACTTCTACAAATCATACTGAAATAATTGAATGCTGATATTTAAAAAACAAGTAAACAAAAAAATAACAAATTCATTCCACACTGTAGACCATAGAAAACGCAAAGCAGATCTCATAGGCATGAAATCTAAACCTGTCAGATCTTCATAAAGCATGTCATAGAAAAAGAAGGTATCTCTGTGAGGTGTTAGAGAAGATGGTAAGATTACATAGAAGTCTGATTAGAGGGAATTTGTAAATGAAAATGGTCTTCTTTAAAGGCACTGCTAAGCAGATCATGGATGAATGTCATTGCAACTTCACACTGGATTCATCTGGATACAAAGCATTTTTAGAGATTAAATACTAAGACAATATGAAGATATGAAAATACTTCAGGAAAGAAAGAGCAATGGATGCCAAATATGCATATCAGTACATTATGAAAACCAGCAATCATAGGGCAGTGTTAATAACAGCAAAAAGCTGCAGGCACACCCAAGCTTCAATGGCCAATAAGGTCTGTATTTATACCTACGTTGTCAGACATTGCTGGGTGACTGTGTTGTTTTACAGAACATGAGGAAGTTTACCCTTACATCCAGGACGCAAGCTCTTAGTATTTGAACAAATGTGTAAAAACAATAAAAACAAGTACACAGGCTCTGAAGAGCTTTGTAGCCCTAGAGCTGAGTAGCCCAAAAGGTCACCAGCTGGTCTCCGCACAGTCAAATTTATTAGACAGAACTGAGAAAGAATGGGCTAGAGATAAACAGGGAAATGTGATTCCCTTTCTGAAATATTCTGGGAGAAGTAGAAGTAGACTCTAGACACAGAAATCAGCTCAGCAATGGCGGGTGCTGGAGCTGGGGAAAAGGTATTGCTTCAGGGAAGTGCACGGAGTTTTCTGCAGTGTGGGGAGGAGCTGGATTTGAGGAGGCTGTAGTTATACAAGTATACATATCTACTAAAATTCACTCACTGTTAACCTAAAAAGACAACTTTCTGTTAGGCCTCAATAAAATCGACTCTGAGGATACTACAGCAACAATTTAAACCAAGTACTGTAGCTTGAACCAGGCAGGTGATGAAGAGTAGACAATTCCAAGATAGAAACGAGCAGTACCAGGTGAATGGCCTGCCACCTGGGATCAGGACACGTCAGCTGTGCCTCTCTTTTGTAAGAGCATGTCACATGCACCTGGAGTTAGGATCAAATTGTTCCATGCCCAGATGTCTTTACAGTATGCACCCTCAGGACAAGACAGCCACAAATTATAGCAACGTCCTCCAAAGGGGATCGGTGGTCCAGTTCACAAGAAAGCTGACTTCCTTAGCATAGTAAGGAGTGGTTACATTATAGTTGACTCCTAAAATATACAAACACCAGAATTCATGGAAAACATTGGAATACTCTGGGAATTAACACAGTGAAAAGAGCACAAGACCTGGGCACTCCCTCTGTGCATTATCACTGATGTTTACAGTGATCTTGGTCCTGCTTTTTAACACATCTTGGGTGTCTCTGTGGTATATTTTCCAGGGTGACCTTCACAGCAAGTACCAATGTGATTCACTTAAGATTTCTATCGAATTTCACTCCACAGTTTTTACTTCAAACAGGTTAGCTCTGGGAACACAGGGTCTTTAACTGACTTCAGGTCCAGTCTGAGAAGACAGGAGAACATTGTAAATAATAATAAGATATGTAAATGAAGTTGCTCTTGGAACAGGAGAAATGGCTCATCTTTTAAGAGCCATTGTTCTGCAATCCTGAGGCCTGGAGTTCAGATTCCAGCAGCCCTGCAACAAATCCAACACGCCTGTGCATGCCTGCAGTTATGACTCCCCTGCAACAAATCCAATACCCCTGTGCATGCCCGCAGTCATGACTCCTTAAAGGGCAGAAAGAGGAGGGTTGGTGGAGTTGACTCAATTTCAACAAAGTGAAGATACAAGCCCTAGGTCCAGGGAAAGATCCTGCCTCAGGGAATAGGCAGGGTGTGATGGATGGGGACACTCAGTGCCTTACTCTGTCCCGTGACTGTGCCTGCACACACATGTGCATGCAGTTGACCACACTTTGCCTCGGATTAGCTGCTTCTTCTCCACATCCTACAGGCGAAGTGAGTATAACTTATACTATCAGTGATAATTATGCTCACTCAAAAAGCATGATTTTTAAGAACATAGCCACACCTAATATAAATTATTAGGGAGTGTGTTTCCAGCCTTGACAGGTTACTTCTGCACTGACGCCTCCTCATCCCAAGATACAGATTTTAAAGACATTTTTAAAATCTAAGCTTGAATAGTGTACACATTGATCACCTTATTGACTTGTTTATACTCAGGGAAATTTGCTTGTTTTATTAGAAATAGATAAACCGAGGGTCTAAATTTGAATAAAGCACTCCATACATTTAGGCACCTATGTCTAAATCCAGAGTGAGGCCGTACCACTTTCTGAGTGGGATGCTCTTGCCTCCCACTAGAATAATTATCGTTGTAGGGAGAGGTGCAGTCCAGCTATCTGTGAATCGCGCTGGGAAGCAGAGCTGCTCTGGTATGGCAGGTCCTACCTGGCTTGAGATGTGCGAAGGGAATTTCTCCGGTGAGGAGCTCCCACAGACACAGGGCGTAGCTGAAGACATCCGCCTTGATGGTGTAGCGTGTGCACTGTGTGAACACCTCGGGGGCCATCCAGCGTAGGTTCTGCACAGACCAAAGGTAACCAGAGTAAGCCTCTGAGCCTGTGCTGGAGAAGGTTCTCCGATGCTCTCAGACGGCGTGGGCAGGAAGTGACTGTACCTCTGCTCTCGCCAATGCAACAAAAACAGCGCATCTTCTCATGTGGGTCAGTTCCTCAAGGAAACACAAAACCGTTGGAGGACCTTAAAATCTGCCTCACAGGGTAGCTGTGCTTTATTTCCTTGGTCCTTCTTCCTGCTCCCAACCACCATCTATGACCCAGGCACCCTGCTGTCTTCGGAATCCACCAAGGCGCCATCCCTAGTAGTTCCCTTGGCTTGAATCACACTGTGGAAGACATCTTCCCTTGTTCAGTCTCTGGGCTCCAATTAAGTGAGTGACTCAATTAGGCCCACAGCTGTGTGTTCTCATGACAGAGGACACAGTGAGCCATGAAGAAGTCACCCAGCATGCCTGTGATGGAGATTTCTTCCTAGTAATATCAGGCTCTGGAATTTCTTGTGTTTGCCCTGATGTGAATTTCATGAATTCAGTGTCTGCAATATTCCAGAATGCAAGCTAATAAATATGTAATAAAGCAAACCCAGCCTCATCTATGTGAACTACACTCTTTATACTAGTGATCAGAAATGCAAACAATTTTCATTTCTTTGCAGTTCAAAGGCCAGAACATCAGATGCTGCTTTATGAAATGGATGTTGCACCATTCCACAAGGTAACTGGGCAGTGTCTCCCACCTCAGGGGTCCAGCTCTGTGGTCTCCCAGCTCTGCCTCCTGTCAGTGGCCTTTCCCAGTTACCGTCCTAGGGGAAGGTGGGAAGTTGATCCTCCATGCCATACCTTGTGTGTGGTATTGCTACTGACAATTCTTCTGACTGTTTGGCCTTATGCTGAAATCACGCAGAATTAACCCTAGAACACCTTTATCCTTGGCATTATTAGACACGGTTCCCCTGCACAAGCTCCTGCAATCCAAGGAGTCTTAACTCACAGAGGAGGTTAGGCGTGTGCCCCAGCGGTGTGCACCTGAGAGCAGGTTGACGGGGTGTGTGTCTGCAGTGTGGAGAGCAAGTACAACATAATTAGGAATCTTAGATATGGCCTTATGGCTAGTGCAAGTTAAAACAACACCAGAATAATTTGAGGGGAGTGTTATACTTAAATCTATGCCGTGAAGCAAGATAATTAATGTCACTTGCCGGGGGGTGAGATTCGGTTTAATTCTATGCATTGGAAATGGCTTAGTCAGAGGGAATCAGCTACTTTCGCTGGAAATTGCTCAGTCAGGGCAGCGACAAGATGCAGGTGCCCGAGACCCACGCAGCCATGGTTTTTCAGGGTCACACTCAGGCATTGCTTATTCTCATTTTAAAACCTAAGGTGATTTTAATTGGTCCATCCATTGATCAAGCTTCTTCTCTGTCTCAAGGTTTAGATGAGGTTAATATAGCCCTTCCGCAAAGTACACACTCCACCCTTCTGTCACCCCATTACAGCTGTTTGCCCTCTCTCATACTCTCTGGTCACTAGCTTTGCACACTCCAGGAGCCCTCTTATTTCAAAGTCGCTGGACCCACACTGACCTCTGCCTTCCATGCCCACCAATCATGAGGCTGTTTCCCCCTACTAAGGCTCTTGTGAAACACTATAGGTTTTCACCCTAACCTCTCTGTGCACTAACTCACTCCTTGCACATTTTGACGGCTTTGATTTTTCTCCTTAGCACGCACCATTGGATTTGTTTGCTCCTTTGTTCACTGTCTGCTGGGCGTGAACCAGAACTGACTTAGTGTCTCTGTGTAGAGCCAGCGGCTGACGACCGATGCCTGCCTCAGGTGCTCTTGCGCTTACCTGCTGAAAATGGGCCTCTCTCTGAAACTGGAGCTCACCAGTTCGAGTAAACTGGCCTGGTCAGTCAGTGAGTCTCAGGGATCCTCCTGTCTCTACCTCTCAAGCACTAAAGTCTGGCTTATTATGTGAGTTCTGGATATCTAAACACAGGCCCCCATGTTTGGTTCACAGAGGCATCTCTGTAGCCCGCAGTTTGGATCACTGTAAATCTTAGACTGTGTGGGTTGGGGTGTTACACACATTTGTTGGGAGAATATGTGAAATCTAAAGGGTTGTACGTTCAGATGTGGATGAGTCTAGCGCCCAAGGATACACTTGGCAGTACGCTGATGCTGGAGAGAAGCCTCAGGAGGCAGGGCTGGATGAAGATATTTCAGGCACCTGGGGTCCTGACAACTCATTAGGAGGTATCGCTGTCATTCCTGTGCCTCCTCCACTAGCTCTTGTGAGAGCAAGGCTGACCTTTCCCCTTTTCTGGCTTCCCATTTGGTCACGTGAGCACAGCACACCCTTGCTCACCCTGCTGTACGTTTCTAGGACGTGTTGCAGACTGAGACAGTCCCCGCTAATTTGTTTTGCTTAAGCATTAATGCTAACCTGCAGGACTTGTTACCTGATAATTCTGGCGGAGAGCCGCGAGTCCTGAGCAGGGGCTGCCGAGGCATTGGCCACCTGTTAGCACTTCCCCTCCACAAGTTCATCACTGTGGCAGTCAATGACAGTGCCTGCCGGTGCTTACGGGTTACATCTGGAGTGTGTTCACCGAGATCTACAACATTTTCTAAACAGGGACCCCCTCAAATAATTATTTTGGGGTCTTATGAAAATAAAACCCTAAACCTTACCCTGCTACTGAGACAACACTTCCTGGCTAAGGCCACTCCTGCCTTCCTTCCTCCCACACTGAGTTTACAGATTTTAATTGTTTAACAAGGAACAAGAAAGCCACAGACCCCTGGCTGTTTCGTCATGTTGTCTTCATCCAGAGACTGCAGAAATCTTGATTCTAAAGGGAAGAGAAAACAAGTCCACGTCAAAGGACGAGTCCCAAACCCTAGGTTGAAGAGCACAGCAAACATTTAAAGACCAAGGAAGCCTTTGTCTTATCCAAATTTTTACGTCCCTCTTTGCAGCTTTGATAGCAAAGAAAACTTAAGTGCCTTCAAAGTGCAAGCTCAATCTGAAATTTAAATAGACATACCAAGGGGTGAAGTCTGTTTCCAGACTGTTGTACACTATCAGGCAACAGGTGTGAATGAAGAAAAGGCTGCTACTTAGGGGTATGTTTCTGGGAGTCTTACCTCCAAAATCTGCCACCACCGCATGGCCGTCCTCGTAGAGGAGAATATTGTGACTGGGAAAGAAAAGACTTTGTGTGAGCTTGATCAAGATTGTCCCTCAGGTCATCATTTTCTCACCACAAAGATGAAATGCACTAACTCTGATGCTCTCGGTTGTTGGTTCAGAAAAGGGATTTACAAAATGTGGTCATATTCTAGCTCCTATTGACCTTGTGAAGAATTCCTTCCTACAGGAACCATCTAAGCTTGTCAATAGGCCTTCTTAGTTGCTGTACAGCTCCTTAGCTCACAGAGACCTGTTTGAAAATGCAGCTCTGGGTAGAAATGCTATGGAACGTTCTAGATTTGGAACTAGCTGTGCCTCAGGCATGGTGAGCTTTCCATGTGAGGTATGCATTGAGTGAGTTAGAACCTGGGATCTACGTGATGGATGGGTAGGATTCAGCCCTGTACGCTTTGCGTGTGCTTTGTGACCTGTGTATGTACACACCCCCAGCTCCTCTCACTAAATACATGTAAATTTTTTAAAGGAAAAGTAGGGAAGGTATCCTGGACCCGAGATACCATTTTAATACAGCAGAGTACGTCTAAGGCCTGTTAAATGATGTCAGGTAAACCTCAGTTTAGAAAGTGAGGTAGACACTAAAACCAGAACAAATCCCTAGAACATCAGGAAGAGCATCAGAGAATGTCTGAAATGTTCTTAGCATAAGATAAAAGGGAACCATGTGAGGATGATACACTTGTCAATCATTTCTATGTACAAAGTAGATGTCTGTGAATAAGTTAGACATCAGCATCCCATGACACTTGGTGAGTATGTATGCCTGGGGTATTGTCAACTTGTCCCCATAACATTGAGAAAATCTCCCTTTTGTGTGGTAAATGAAAGTTAGGCTAGTCTAGGAGCGGTCAGCCCTCCCTAGCAAAGAGATCTGGCGTGTGCAGCAACTCCTGGAGAAGCACACAGAGATGCACATTGTTCTTGAGGACCATGCTTGTCTTTAACTCCCAACTAGTGATCATGTGGTGCCCAATCCAATGGATACGATGACCAGACACACCCTACACCGAAGGCTCAGGGGTCATAGCAGCTGAGTGGACAGAAAGATGTTTAAGAGCTAGGGGACCATGAAGCCACTTCTCCTAGAAATGCCAGAGAGGCTACGCTTATAAAGTCTCATCAACATGGCTGCCTAACGTAGACTTGAGCAAGAAATACAATTTTGGTGTTCGACTTAATGCTGAGTCTGTGTTTGGCTCATGTAGGAGGCATTTCCAAGTCAGGAGGTAGCTATATTGGTTTTGGTACTCAGTAAGAATAGGGTGATTCTCATTGATTTGTGCGATGCCTCCTGATGCTCCCTCTATTTTGCTAGCAGATTACTCTGGAGAGTCTTTTGTGTTTTGAATGAACTTGGAGACTATACATAATGAATTTATAGATGCTAAAGTTTAATGTGTGTTCAGAGTAGCTTCAGATGAGGTGGCAGAGTATAGGAGTAGTTGAGCATGTCAAAGCTGGAATGTCTGAGATGCTATTGTTAGCCCCAAATTACAAATTGGCAGGTATGATGAGGACAATGTCATTATAACCAAAAAATCTCAGACCAATGGGAAGAGCACACATAGACACAAGGCTCATTAGATTAGCTGCACAGCCCACGGCCTGTCAAAGGAGTGTGGGTGTTAGACATTCACCCAGAACTCTTAAATATATGTTGAACAAAGTTCCACCAGCCACAGTAAAGTCATGGGTAGCCCCTGTGAATTATTTTATTCTTAATTCCAATTAGTGAGTGAGAAGAGCAATTGAAGCCTTGTCTTGAACATCATAAATTTTCTTGGAAAGTTTTACAAGTGAAGTTATTCTAGGTCATTGCATGGAAAGACCATGGAACCTTTGTGTGACTCTCCAGTGTAAGGCTTGAGGTAGTGCTGCAGAACCAAAGCCACGACTCCAGAGCACTGGATAGTCACAATTCATTAGTTTAAATTTATTCTCATGTAAATATATGTTACTAAGAATAGCTACGCCAGCTAGCAAGACTTGTGGTGGAATGGTTGAGAGAAAAGTAACACCTGATTAATAACAGGAGCCTTGGTGTTGAGTATGACCAGAGAAGAATTTGGCTTCTAGTCTGCTTGGTGAATTACGGTAGGGGAGGGAAAGTATCTGAAGGCAAGGATTGAATCTTGTTCACTGATGACCCTCTAGCGTCTTCACTGGTTTGCATGTAAGAATGCTCAATGTATATGTGCTGAACAAACAAACTGTTGTGGAATAATCTTTTTGTACACTGTGAAGATGTGTCGCTCAGACTGGATTAGTGAAAAGTTGAATGGCCAATAGCTTGGCAAAGAGGATGCTGGGAAGAATGAGGAGAAGGTTGCCTGTCAGATGTAGAGGAAGCAGGATGTACAGGAGGAAAGGTAACAGCCACAGCCCATGCAATAGGAGGCAAATTAACAGAACTATGACTAGGTTATAAAAACTAGTTAGAAGCAAGCCTAAGCTATTGGCCAAGCTTTCATATTGAATAAGAAGTCTCTGTCTCATTGTTTGGGACTTGGCTGACAGGAAAGAGAAAAACCTACAATAAGCAGATTCAAAGATACTGAAGATAGACTCTGCTACCACAGACAAGAGCCACACTTCGATAGAGTCAAGGTCAGGTCCTGAAATAATTTAGTGCTTGCTAAATACCACTCATCACTCTGCAAATGAATATTCAACGCTCAGAGAATGCTGAGGTTTATAGAGAGTACAGATAACCTTGCTTAGTTCTCACAGAAAAGGTGGAAAGCTGAGAGTGCCGGTGTATCAACACAAACTGAAGAGCTGCAGAGTGTGAGCCTGGCTTTCCTTGTCATTGCGTTAGCACCTCAGATGTTAGAACTGTCCCCAGCAAGTAGAAAGCAGTCAATGACTGTGTATTTTATGAGTCCTGTCCATGCGTTTTTTTCCAAGTGTGTATTTTATGAGCCATGCCTATGTGCTGTCCTTCAAGACATGGCATTTGCTTGCTTTCTGTTACATGCCATTCCAGAAGATGCAATGTGTACATGTTATAGATTTCTTCTTCATGAAATTGATAATCTGCTCATGAAAACCAAGATGAATGTTTTCAGAGAAAATAGCGAAGGTTAAGAAGGGGATTAGCTTTGAAGGAGGCTTGGAAGAACACTCAGCCATTATGTACACAAATATGTGCTGAGACTTTGTTGGGTTCTGGGAAGTTTTCATCTGCAAACCAGGCAGGCTGACACCACGTCCAAACTGTCATGAGGACACTGTGTCTTAGGAAGAGCCTAAGACAGGATATCTGATGTGGGATTACCCTCTGTATGCTGTGAATACTATTGGTTAATAAAAACAAAACAAAACAAAAAACCAGTTTGGGCCTATGGCAATGCAGAATAGGGCAAGGCGGGAATTCCAAGTAGCTAGAGGAGGAGAGAGTAGGCGGAGTCAAAGAGATGCCATGTGGGTGCTGCAGGAGACAGACACACTGGAACCTTGCCAGTAAATCACAAGCCTTGTGGTAAAATGTAAAATAATGGAAATGTGTTAATTTAAGATATAAGAGATAGCTAACAATATGCTTAATCTATTGGCCCAAAATTATTGCAATTAATATAGTTCTCAAGCCTCACACTGGAGCCTGGACTTGAAATCTTTGTTGCAGGTGAGAAAAGACAATCAGAGGTCCAAGTTGGATGTCCCACATTTCTATTGCTAAAAGGTAGAACCAGCAGTTAAATTTCACGTTTAAAAGTCAACCAGCGTCCGAGGAAGACCCGCAAATACTCAGTTTCAATAATGAGGTAATGAGTCAAAGGGAACTGAGCTAGTACATCTTTGTGCCAGCAGGACTCCATGGGCACAGACCAAACCCTCCTCCTCCCCGCAGCTGTGCTGAAGCCAAGGCTCTACCAGGAATGTGCGGATGAAGGGAAATCAGCTTCCACAAACAAAGGCGTGGGAAGCTGGTCTAAAATGGTGTCAGACCCTGGCAGCCATCAGCAGCTTTCGAAGCTAGAAGTAAAGGACAATGATGGGAATTCTGTGTTTCTCCCTCCCTGCTCCCTGAAGACCACCTGTGAGGAGGCTTAAATACAAAGGCACTTTGTCCAGGAAAAAGCCTCATATGTTCTACGTAAGGGGTGTCTGGGAAGTAGGGTCGCACTTCCAAGAGAACCAATTTTACTGTGGGATGTTTTCATCCCACTCCTAGAGAGTCTTTCCTGCTATCCCCACTGTCTGATCTTGCAAGGCTGTTGATATTAACGGAAAACATTACTTCACCTCACCTAAAACCATCTTTGTTCCCCCAGCCACACTGATGCTGCAGGGTCTGGACCTGGAGCCAGCTTTGTCTTTAACAGTGAAAGCACAAGATGAGTTGACTGTTTGCACAACAGACGTATTTGTCTCTTCGAAGTGCCCGTTCCTCATAGATTACTCCCCCAAAGCTCTTTAACCTCAACAAGGCAGACAATTTACAGAATATAAAACACAACCTAAGACAAGGTTTAGTTCATTCAACTAAGCCGAGAGAGTAGAAACCATGACCTTCGTGACTTTCTAGTTAGTAGCATAGTCTCAGAAAAGAGTAGGTTATCTGCAGGTATGTGTGTGTGTGTGTGTGTAAATGTGCATGTATGTGTGTGTAAATGTGCATGCATATGTGTGTGTAAATGTGTGTGTGTAAATAGTGTCAGAAAAGAATAAGCTCTCTGTAGGTGTGTGTGTTTTGTGTGTGTGTGTGTGTGAGAGAGAGAGAGAGACAGAGAGACAGAGAGAGAGAGAGAGATCTTTTAAGAGTTTTCTCTTTGCTAAGAATGAATAGAAGCTAAATTTCACTGGTTTCTTTTCCATAAAGGAAAATTTTCTTCAACCTCAGAACTGAATTAATTTAATGAAGCCATTATGTGAGGATCAGGAGTCCTTTCATTATAATTGCCTGTATTGAAAATTTATCTAAAGTGCTCAAATGATTCATAATCAGTTGGTTATGTGCTGTAGCCCAATGCTAATTGTCACTATTAATCAGACTGGCCTGATTATTAGGCCATTTCCCAGTTCTGATTTCCTCCCGGATCTGGACTGAAGTTCATGGTTAATCCTGGAAGGAGCAAGGTGACTGCACCTCTCCCTCCACTACCATCAAGCGCTTTTACAAAAGTCATTAAAAATGCATAAATAATAATTCAGTTTTTTTCCTGAGTTACAGAGCCATGTAATTGCCTGTGTCCGTTGCTACTGAAAAACACGGGTTTAAGGTTACCACAGAAAACCTCTCGGCGTCCTTATTTGGAGAGACGAGTGCCCTGATGAGTAAACAGAGTAGCAGAGCAGAGCTCCCCAGACCAGCTTCCTGAGACATCCCTGAAGGTGATTAACTCATGATTAAAGGACTGGCAGCCGGCAGGCCTGGAAGCATTCCAAGGGTTAAGTCAGGGGAAACCTAATGGCCTCGTTTTCAATCTCATCACACTGTGAAAGTCATTCGTTTACAAACACATCTTCCTGACAAGCCATCAATCACACCCTAAGCCAGGAGTCCTGGATCTGCCACCAGCCTGCCTGCCTGCCACACCTCTTCTGCCTGCAGTGACTGGGTATGGCTGGGTCTCTTCCAAGTCCAGGCTTCTTACAGAGGAGTCCTACCTCCCTGACCTTCAACACAGTCAGTTACACTGCTCCCCACTGAGCGTGGGTCCTGTCAGGCTGAATGTCATCTCAGACAGGACCCAAATATCCTGAATCTCTTCCAGTGGCTCTAGTGTAATGCGGTACACTGACTAAGCCTTTAATGTGAACACTATTCAAAACTACTTACTTTGTAACTTTGTGTCTTTTGGAAACATTATTTTGGAGTCCTCTAGACCAGTTCTTGGTAACTACATGTTTGCTCTTTTATGGCTTTATTTTAATCTCTTTGTGCCTCCAATCTGGATTCCCTTTGTTCCTAGCTGTGCCTTCAATTTGTAGCTTGGATTGCCTTTGTCCCCGTCTTTGCCGCCCTGACTCTGTGTCACACACACACACACACACACACACACACACACACAGAGTCCTCTATTTCTTTCAGCTACTTAGGCAGTGGCTAATGTCTACATTATCCCTTCGTGGTAGAAGTCCTAGGTTGATCTCCACTGTAACACAGAAACACATGTAGACTTGGGAACTGCCCTGACAGGTATTCATAGATGCTAAATGGTGGCTGGGCCCTTGGGAGCCCCCTTGGTTTGGGCAGTGCGGTGGTTGGAATAAGAAGTGTCCTCTACAGTATCAGGGATTTGAACACTTGTCTCCCAGTAGACAGCTTTTTGGAGAGGTTATGGGAAGGGATGGCCCGGCTGGAGAAAGTACGCCGTGGGAAGGGTATTTCTGAGCGTTCAGGCCTCACCCCGCTTCCAGTTCCCTCTTTTTGCTCCAGCTTTGTGGCTGAAGATGTGATCTCTCAGCTTCCTTCTGTCTCACCTCCCCCACTGTTATGGATCATCACTTTGAAATCCTACGTGCAAATCAACTTTTTCTTCCTGCAGTTGCCTTTGTGGTGACATTCAGTCACAGTGACAGAAAGTCACTGACATAGGCTGCTCACAGGAACCTGGTCACAGCTGTGAGAGAAACCTGGAGCTCTGCTTCAGAAGCCAATAGGGGCTTTGTTACCTTCTTGAATCCCTCCTTGTTTGTTTTTTGGATCTCACCATTATACACCCAAAGGCTCTTACTGTACCCACAAACTACCCCAGGATTCCTACTGTGCACCCCCACATTCAAGGATTCCTAGTGTGTCCAAACAATTCTTTGTTGTTCTTTTGCAAGGTAAGTAAATCTCGTGGAAATCCCTTACAATGATTTTATTTCACCAGGGTCCTCTGTTCTTCCCAAGCTCCCAAGAACCAGAATTTAGGTTTCCCTATTTGTCTCTTAAAGACATAGAGTGTTACGCTTACATGGAACATCATTCTGAAACTTTTTTTAAGGGTGAAACTGACCTAGTTTGGTTTCAAACAGACTGACTTTGTTGTTTCCAAAGGTTTGCAGAAAGAGCTTTTTCACAGTCTGGTAGTCCGCAGGTGATCGGGGATGACAATACACAGGTCCGAACATAATCTTAGTGAGAAAGAAGCAGCTTTCCCAAAGCTCAGAATCATGAACTTCTAAACACCAAAAGCCTAATTCCACTCAACTCTTGGAAACCATGGAAACGGAGCACTCCAATAAATGCAAAGGATTGCAGAGCCTTGACTCCTCCTAAAACAAACTTCCGTCTGTAGGTAGAAGTATATTTGAAAGCTTACTCCAAAGCCCCTGGATTTGTCCCAATGCCAGTGGGATTGAAGATATAGATTATGAGATCTGTATCATACTTCGACCTGCTTATTGAGGGTAATGTAAAAAACACATTCTCTTCACTCAACATTTGCTCAGAACATGAAATCCAAGTGGGAGACCCTTCTAACTGAGATAATCTAAGGATCCACATGTGACCCAGTTGAGGGAAGTATGTGAGTAAGTGCCCTACAGTCAGCAAATGATTATTTCCAGCTTTGAACAAATGCTATTTCTTGGCCATTTTAACAGAGATTAGTCTTATGGGGACTATTAGGAACAAAGCCATAAAGTGGAACATTCTTGAATTCTGAAAGAACTGTTAGGGAATTCCACAAATGACAGCTGAGAGTTTCTCACACAAGGTCTCTCTGAAATGAAGACGGAGGAGGGTGTTAGGAGACATCGCCTTGTCTGCGTTTTCTTTGTATCCAGCATACTTCAGCGCACTGGGACCACGGATGAACAGGGACTTCTGATTTCAGGTAGGGGTCTAGGAAACCTAAATTTGGAAGGTGTGAGCAGCCAATGCAAGAATCTTTTTGTGCAAAGTCCATAGGTCAAAAATTTAAAGAATGAAGAAAATGGCAAATAATCAATGGTATCTATTTATGTAAAATGAAAGGTTAGCTAGCCTGATTACTAAAAGAAAGTTAGTATTCTGAAATAATTAAAAAAAAAAACCCACTTTGACCTGAACATGGTTTCCTCATCTCCTTTCTGAACTCATAGTTGGAGAAACATGAAAGACATCAACTTTCCCAGAGAAGTTCAAGTCCAAATTTGAGAGGAAGCCTAGGTGTTCTAGAACAACACTTGCAGGTAAGAAATGTCAAGGTCTCGGCAGCAGGAGTGTGACTTGGACAGTCATGTGACATGTGCTGCAAAAGCTATTCAGGAAGTAGAAGCTGTCCTTCTTAGCTTTCACTGACAGCTTGGCATAGACGAGAGACACCTCTGCATGGAATCTCATTTGAGAGGGTTTATTGATCTGGTCTTAACTGAGAGGGTATCTTGATTAGTAATTGTTCCACAAGGTTCCAACCCACTGTAGGAGGCACAGTTCCCTAGTCAGGTAGTCCTGGGTTGTACAGAAAAACAAAACAAAACTAACAAACAAACAAAAAACGATGAGCCCAATGAGTCTAACAAACATCCTCCATACAGTCCCTGTGGTACTTTCCTGGGCTCTCTGGTCACAAGTCGCTGTACTGGAGAGAGTGGAGGCAGATGGATCCCAGAAGGCAGACAGACAGGGAAAGAGGTTTTAGGTAGATCAATGTGCTTTTCTCTTCAACATTGAGATAGCCAGCTTTCTGGTATTCCTTCTGCCAGAGGGAAGTATTGGGGGTGGGAGAAATTTCAAATCTCCCATAGGAGGTAGACTACTGTCTGGCTAGGAACCAACCAACATCTCCTTCTCCATCTGGACTATTTGATATTCTCTCTAGCCCCAGTTGGCCAATTTTGAGGGAAAAAGGAAGCCAATTTTCCCCTAAATCTATGAAAGTTTGGGCTCCACCAGACAATTCAGATTCTTGGCCCTGATTCCTTCCCTCTGACTCTGTGTGCTTTTTGACTTCAATAAAACCTGAATGAATGTAGAATTCTCCTGTCTGCACATTCTTTGTATCAGCAGAGGAAAGAAACCCACCCCAGGACCCTGGGTGACTATATTATAACAGCATCGTGCATGCCTTAAGCAGACGGAGGCAGTTCATAGAATTAGCATTTGGGAAGCAGCGGGGCTTTATCAGCAAATTCAGTTTCCTGTGCTTAAGTGAAGCAGCCCTGGGCTTGGGCAAACTCTTACGCAGGCGAGACTGCGCTATCACTGGCCAGCAGAGGCCTTGCTCTTAGATAGCTTCACCTTCAAGGAGTGTCCTCCCACCTCTCCGCAGCCTCCACAAGTAAGTGGTTTTAAGAAGTTTTGGCTTCAGGGGAATTTGTATGCGGCTCTTTAGGAACAAGGATTAGGATTTGGGAGAGAAAACTGTTTGCCTACTGGAGTATTTGACCTGGATGCTTTCCCCATGGTACCTTCATCCCTGCCCAGCAAACACAGGGAAGCTTAATGCTCTCGTTTCTACAGGAACACAGGTTAAAAATGTACTTAGTCTCACCGGATTTCCATCAAGGGCACTTTGAGAATTCAGAGAGAGTGGACAAGTGTATGCTTTAAAGACTCACTGAGCCACTCAGTGTCTCTGCGGCTGTCAGGAAGATGCACTGCGGATTTCTTTGCAGACACTAGGCAGTCTGTTCCTGAGGCAGGGGTATTAGTCACAGGGATGTAAGCTAAGGGCTGTGGTGGCTGAGGGCTGGAGTGTGTGACTGTCTTATGAATAACCGAAGCTCCTTCTTCCTGTCTTCTTCCCTCTGCATGTGCTGCTCCTTCCAAGTTAGAGCCACTTCCATTTTCCCTCTAAATGAATATTCCTTGTTTTCATAAGCCTGCTTGATTCTCTTCCTGGTTCTCAGATCATGTCATTTATGATCAGTAAGATCATAGGACCCCCCGAAACTAGAATTATGAGTCAGGTAATAATTTTAAATTATTTAAAATTTCTTTTTGGGAGTGGTGAGATATGATATTATTTAGGTCAGGCTTACCTCAGATTTACTATTTAAATGAGGATGAACATAAACTCCTGATCCTCCTACCTAAACTTCTCAAGCCCTGGGATTAAAGACATGTTCTACCATTCCTGCCTCAGAATGTCTTCCTGATACTGGAGGAATACAGGTAAGAGAGAGAGAGAGCCAGGGAAGTTTCACATGGTGGTTACATGCTAGGGTGTCTATCCGTAAACTCTTTAGAATGGAATTCTGAAATTTGTTCTCACAAGATTGTTGTTTTATATTTTTTGTAAGTATTTACGTTTGTGAGTCAACCCTGTCGGATCAACAACGTTAACCTCCCTTCTTCAGTCTTATGGGTATAGTTTCTCTGTGGTCAACATTTCTCCAACAAGTATTTGAAAGACACTTATTTGACTTCAGTCTGTGGTTGGATAGTGTGCAAGAGACAGCTTTCCAAACAATTCACCTTTATAGTAAAGATAAAGACCGAGTCCAACGCATTCCACCCCCTCTCTGTAACCACCCACCGGCCAGTATTAGCCAGACTCCCATGTCTTTCTTGACCAGATAACTCCTAGCCCTGTCTTAGGAACCAGCTTAGGGACAGCCTGCTTTTTAAAGCCACTTCGAGAAACACAATTCCCACCAATGGGTCTGAACTGAATATGTGCCTCTGCGTTCACTCTTAGGTTCAGCAATTACTACACGCTCTCTTTTCAGATCATTTTGTTGTTGTAGGTGCTATAGGAAAGACAATGTAGGACTTACAGTATAGCCTATTTCCCCGGGTTATTAAAAACATTTGTAAGTTACTCTGTACCTTTTATATTTTTATTTTTTACTTTGGTTTTGGTTTTTCATGACAGGGTTTGTCTGTGTAGTCCTTGCTGCTCTGGAACTCATTCTGTAGAACAGGCTGGCCGGAGCTAAGAGCTCCATCTGCCTCTACCTCCAGGGCTGAATGCGGAATGCTGGGATGAAAAGGTGCGTGCCACCACCGCTTGCTTGTTCCTTGGTCAAGGATTAGGCAGTTTCCAGCAGCTCAAGAGGCATTTAGGATGTGACCAGCAGAAAGTCTTTGTTACCTTTTCCCAGTGACAGAATCATCTCCTTCTTCTCCAGCAGTATTGCAGGGTTTGCTGCATTGATATCTTTCATGATCTGCTCTCTTCACCCCATGACAGTTGCTCCGTCCCGACTGTCCCCTCAAACCCTTCTGGTAAACTGTTGGAGTTGTCTCACCAGGTGTTTTGGTGTTCATACCACGGAACACTGTTAAGTAGTTCCTCTTGGCTGAAGCTGATTCCTGGTCTGTTGTCGCCTAACAGCATTATTCAAGTCACAAAGTCAAAATACAGAACAAGAAAGAAAAAGATTGGGTCTTCCAGCAGGTGTGCCTGCACTTCAGGGTTTTAAACACTAGATGGCGCACCACCTCCACAGGATTCAGGCTGCGCGACCATTTCCAGCTCAAACAGCTCTTTCTTGATTCTTAACAAGGGACTGACTATATTGGCTCCATTGGGAAGATAGCTTGGCTCCTTTAGGACAACGGCTCTTCCTTTATGACTTCCAGGTCACTGCCCATTTCCGAGACTTTAGAATGCTGAACTTGTGAAGGACTGAGAAGGCGGCCATGTCAGAGTGCTGGGGGTGAAGGCTTCGGTGTGACTCTGAGTGTCCAGCACATTCCCCTCTGGGTCCATCCTGTGTCCTTATTCCTGCCAGCTCACCCGTCAATGTCCACATTATTGCCCTTAGTAATGGGCTTTAACGCCTTGTGCTGTCTTCCAGGATCTCACTGTGAAGTCACAATTCTTTCTGGTTTAAATTATGGCACTCAGCAGGCTGCTGTGTACTAGAAAGGGAAGAGGACTCAGAAAACCAAGATTTCAGCTGTGGTCCAGTTCTATTAATAAATATTTTAAGAAGCATTTTACCTCAAACTGCTCATTTCCCAGTGCATTATCTCAATTTCTCTTATGTGTGAGAGCCATTTTGTCAGGTTATTGAGAGGACTGAAGAAGATGTTACTCATACCCTGAGGATTCAGAAGCTGTAGGTAACAGGGCTGCTGAACCTTCATTCCACTCTCCACCTGTGGCTAGACGCACCTCAAGAGCGGTAATCAACCATTTTTAACTACTTAAAAGTTTAACTGATTAAACCTTTGGGACTCAGGGCTGATGAAGGTCTGGTCCTCTTCTTTTGCAGGCCCCTTCATTGCCTAAGTTTACCATGCTGTAGGGCACAGCAGGTGATAGAGCCCTTAAATGTCACAGCCTTAAGAAAGCGCCAATACTGGCCCTTCCACTTAGAAGCAAATGCATAACTAGTTCACTATGCATAGAAGTAAAGTCTATTCAAGATATGAAAAACAAATGGAGCTGATGAGATGACTCAGCAGGTAAAGCCATGGTTTCTAGTTCATACCCAAGACTTACGCATCCTCGATATCCACAGGCATGCTATGGAATGTGAGCATTCACACACACACACACACACACACACACACACACACACACACACACACACGAACCAAACAGATGTAATACATTTTTAAAAGAAAAAGCAAAATTATTTTTAAATAACTGTTTTTACTTTTAATTATTTGTGTGCATATGTGTTTATGAAGAGAGTTGATTTCAGCAGTCAGAAGAGGGTGTGGGGTCCCCTCAAGCTTGAATTATGAGTGGTTCTGAGTCACCAGACGTGGGTACTGGGAACTGAACTCAGGTTGTCTATAAGACTGTCTATAAGGTCATCTGTAAGATCGTCTATCTCTTAAGCTGCACAGACTATGTTTCAGTCCTTTAAGGTGGCATGTTGATTTGAAGTCAAATAATTTCTTCTAAAGAAAGTGATGAAAGACACACTGCCAACTTCTAAGTGTCTACATTTTGTCTCTGACCCTTTTGCAGCCATCTCTGCAAATGACACTTATGTGGGACTGTCTCAGAGCTCACCAGTCCTTGCAAGTGCCCACTGAAGCTTGTGGAAGCTGTTTTGCAGCATGGTCCAGAATTCTAAGGGCCATGAGGCTGCTTGTGGTGTCCCATCCTTGGGGATGTGACATACGCTGCATGTTGATGCTGAGGGCTCTGGGAGCTTGGCAGGCTACGGGTGGCTGCAGGACCACTTGGAAGATTCTCCCAGATCCTGCCTGTCTTCCAGGGAAAGAAAATGTCAAATAAGACATGATGGCCAAGAAAGGAAAGTCAACACTAACTCAGGAACCCTTCAGAACCCTCATTATTAATTCCTGCCTTTCATTCTACAATTAGATGCTTAAGATGGATTTTTGAAATCAACCTCAAAGCCCAGCCCCAGTGACACACTTCTGTAAACAGAGACTGCGCTTGGTTTCCCAGCTGCCCAGACATGAATACTCACATAAAAAGGTATGTAAATTACAACACTGTTTAACTGATGGCTCAGGCATATTTCTAGGTAGCTCTTACTTTTTAAATTAACCCATTTCTCTTATTTTATATTTTACCATGAGCCCCGTGATTTGTTGAAGTGCCTATAAGAATAGCCGAAGGCTGGTCATTGCTGGAGCACACCATTTTATCCCAGCGTTTGGGAGGCAGAACTGGCAGATCTTTGTGAGTTTGAGGCAATCCTGATCTAAAGATCGAGTTCCAAAGTTACACATGGAAACCTTGTTGCAAAATACAAAAAAGAAGAAGAAAAGAGTAGGGTGCAGAAGGTTGTTTGTGGGGCAGGACTGCGCATTTCAACCTTCCTGTGCCTGTGACCAGAGAGCTGGCAAAGGCAATATAAGAAAGGGAGAGTTCGCTCTGACTTACGTGGTTTTATGAGAAACAGCCCATAAGGGTAAAGAAGACATGGTGGCAGCAGTAACTTCCCAGCTGTGTTAACAGGGTTGTGGGGTAACTGGGTCTCATCATGTCACCAGTCAGGAATAAGAGAATCAACAGGAAGTAAAATAAAGCCAGACTACACGCTTTACGGACACACACCTGCTTCCTCTAGCTAGGATCCACATTCTAAGGCTTCAAACCTCCCCAGATATTGACATCAGCTGGGAATAAAGTGTTCAAACATGTGAACCTTTGGATAGCATTTTTTGTAAAAAACCACGACAGGCTGCAAGGCAAGTCCTCCGTACTAGACCTTAGTTCAGTGAAGGATTAACTCACATCTCTGTTTACATTTTAAGGCTATGAGCAATGTTCTTTGCTTTGAAAAATTGCCAGTTTCATAACATTTAACATGCAAATAAAGATAGGTAATGTACACTGTGCTACAATAAGCTCTTCCTGAAAACACTCGTGGAATTCAATATCTCTTAATAACTTATTGAAGATTGATGTCAGCACTGAGAATTCTAAATTAAATTGCCACCAAGGAGGAAGAAGATTGAGCGGTACTCCCTAAATAAATTCGGGACACTGAGTGCCTGGCTGGGACTTTGCCTCTTATTCTCCACCTCTGAGTCCACATCAGAGCCAAAGCTCATTCATGCATGGTGCCTTATTCTCCCGGGAACCTTGACTCATGACCTAGAGTGGCCAACTAAGATTGTGGAATCAGAATTACGGTTCAGGGAGCCTTGAAGGGTGCACAGAACGGGAGTGTACGAGGAGGCATCTCTTCATGCCTGCTTGCACTACCCCTTTCAGAACTGAGGGGAAAGGTGCTATTTTAAGCTGAATGAGAACTGGACTGGTTGCAATGTGAAACAAACAAAATGCCTCCCTGGGATGTTGGACAAGGATGTGGAAACTGTTGTCTCTTTGATACGTGCATTGAGCTTGTTGTGTCTTTTCTTACAGATTTTTTTTTTAACTTTTTATTTTATTCTACCCCAAAAATTTTACTCTGGAGACTTTGAAAGCATTTAAAAGCTTTTAAAGAATAATACATAGGGATGTTGCTAACTCAATGACACTCTCATTACACCAGCATGCAATGTCTTCTATCCATAATGAGTAGTTTTCAGGCTTCCTAAATTTGGTTACCTTTATAGAAGACTCATGAGTCTTCAACTGGTAGTTCCATTTTGTGAGTGCACAGCTTCTAGGAAGGGGGGCCTTTCTGACAAAATTAGGTCAATAAAGTAAGGCCTGTTAAGGTCATCTCTGACACTCATTACTGCCTACTCTCCCTGCTCCCTACACTGCCATGACATGAGAAGTCTCTTGTTCATGTTCCTTCTTTGATGGACAGAAGTATTGCCACCATGTCTTCCCTCCATGATGGACACGTGTCATTCTAAAGCTGTGGCCAAAGCACACTCTTTATAAGCTGTTCTGTTTGAACATTGGTCACAGTGACAATGACCTACAACATAAGAGCAAAAACGTCAACTAGGTGGTGGGATGGGGAAGACTGGAACTCAGAAGCAAAACCTGTGCCAAAGATGAGCAACTGAGATTTGAGTGAAAGTCAAGATACCACTTTGCAAAAAGCCATTTAAGTGGACAAACAAGGTGGAAGCCTCAATTGCTGCACACAGCAGAGACTCGAGGACTAAGAGATGATCTGTGGCAGGAGGGAGAGTCCAGATAGCGTGGTTCCCATTTTTGTTTGTTTGTTCCTTAAAGATAGCTCATATTTAAATTTTTTAAAACTTCTTTTTTTTTTTTTTCAGATAGAAACTTGAAAAGAGAAAGGATTCAGATACAGGGCCTACCAGCTGTCTGGAACTCATAGACAGCTGCTGTCAATCCACAGTGATGCTGTCAGAAGCTTGGGTCAAGAAGGGAAAACAACATTCCAAGTTACCCAGCCCCATCATCTGGACTGTGCCTCCCCTTTATTTATGTCTCTGTGTGAATAAACTCTACCCATCCTGCAAGGTCAGATTCAAGTCCACCTTCTGTATTGTGGCTTCTCACTGCCGCTACCAAGTGCCTGGAAGCACATTAAGGAAGAACGGGTTGATGTGGACTCAGATGTAAGGCATGCAGCCCTCGTGCAGGGAAGACATTCTGGCAGACACATGAGGCATCCCATCACATTGTGCCTGCATCAGGAAGTAGGGAGAGACAAATGATGGTCTCATTTCTTTTCCTATTAATCTGATTCGCTTTCTCCTATTTATCTAGTTCAAGACTCCACTTCAGGAGTTGGTGTCAGCCATTTTCAGGACGAGACTTTCCTGTTGTCCCAGAAACACCCCCATAAGTGTTTCCATGTTGATGTTAAGTTGTCAGTGAAGATGATCTAACAATGTCATCTCCATTTCTTCTTTAAAGCCTACTTCCTTATTTTATTGTTATCCCTTAAGACTTTCATATTCTTCCTTTGAATAATTACTTGCTTCTGTTCTTTACATACTGTATTATTACTTTTCTGTGGGAGATAAAACATCATGACCAGAAGTAACTTAAAGAAGATAGTGTATTTTTTGTTTATAGTTCTGTATCAGTGGAAGAGAAATGGCAGCAGGTACCTAGAACCGGAAACTGAGAGATCACACCTCAGCTACAGAGAGGAAGCTGAGAGCCTGAACTGACTGGAGGCAAAGCCATAAATCTTCAAATCCTCCCCGACCCCAGCAAGGCTCCACAACCTGAAAGATCCAAACCTTTCCAAATAGTGGTCCACTGAGGAACAAATGTTCCAACACGTGAGTCTATGTGGGGCATCCCTCACTCCAACCACCGTAGCTACCTTCTAGTTTCTAGAGGGAAAGGATTGATTTTTATCTAAATTAGTTTCCTTTAGGGCAATGACACATACTAGATAGATAGTAAGGAACATTTCATAAGTAACTGGACTGGCAGAATTCTTTATTTTGAAACAAGAAGTATTAATGTGTCTGATGGGGAATCTTTCTTCAGTGCATACAATACATTTGTTCCCTATTCGACCTACTAGCAAGACCTCTTATTGGCCACATTCCTATAAGGACCTTTTATTGAGGATTTTCTCATGTTGATGCCTACAAAAGCCAATGAGTTTTGCCCGTCTTATTATCCTTCCTTTAAAAGAGAAGGTTTTTTTTTTTTTTTTTAAATCAGGGTGTCCACACTTAGCTGCATTCCAAACGCTTTGAAATAATAATTAGCATTTAAATAAAACCTCACCTGTTCAGGAGTTACAGCCATGCTCATTACCCAATGGAATAGCCACACTATTATATTCCATTGAAAAAAAATCTTCAGATATAATATGTTATGACATATTAAAATCGCAAAAGCCCGGGGGTTAGGGCATCACGGGTGGTTTGCCTTTGCCGGTGACGTCAATTGTAGGGTATGAAATTGACGCATGCCCGACTACTCGTACTTTTCCAGCCCCCAAACTGAACATGCAATGTGCAACTCTCAGCACAACTGCGCCGACAGAAATCCCTTCCACAGTAACTGCCATTTGACAAGGAGAAAAATCTTTTCTTCTCAAAAGCATCTTGATCGCCGCAGGACAGGAGTGAACACTAAAGAGAATCAGTCTGTTTGAAACGCGGTGAGATCATTCAAAGCCGGTCTCAGGCTGTGCTCACTCATAAAACACTCCTGATTTTTGAGAGCACCATAAGAGAACAGTTAGGCCTTCAAAGAATAAATCTCAATTCACATTCCCCATTGGCTTCTGACAGTTAGCTCATCATCTTCCCATTACAGGACTGTATCTTGAAGGAATGCCAGGATTTTACCTTTTATTCTCTTCAGAGATGCCAAGTATATATTTCTAATCTTCCATGGCTAAATGTTGTTATGTGGAAGTCAAGCATTCACTCTGAAATTCACTGTTACCATTATAATATTAATAAATTGTCCTTGTTTTTCACAAAAGTTTACTTTATAGAATAAGAAAGAAAATTAAATAAAATAGAATGCCCTAGTCAATTTCAAGGGCTTTGAGGGGGAAGGCCTGTTCTTCCCTAGAAATTAAAAGGATATTACAGCAAAAGACTAGTGTCTATCAAAAAAAGAGCATAGACTTTACATTATTGGATTGTCCTAAATTGGCAATTCAAGTAGCATTAATTTCTAATTCCCCAACTTTTTCCTGTAACATACACACGCAGTTCAAGTCCCTCAAGTGGAGAACACATGTAACTCTGGAGGAGAGAGAACAGCACAGGGCAGATTCACTAGTTTTATATATATACATGGCAATGAAAGTTGCAGCTACATTGCAAACATAATTGTGAAGTTTTAATTATATTGTCCCCATTGGGACCTTGAGGAAAAATTTGGGAAATATAATGCTACTTAAATTGTTCTTAATATTTGTTAAAATGATTCATTTCATAGAATAGGTACCTAATTCATATTTCCATCCATCCAATGACATTAACTATCTGATATAACAGAGTGGCCAAAATATTGCAGCAAAAAGATGCCATACAGTTATATCTTCCAAAGTATGAGTGTATGTGCCAGAAGCCCGTGACACATTCACCATATCATTAAAGGTTACATTTATCTGCATAGAGTGCTCAGTTCCAGTGGGAAGGAGAAGGGAAGGGCAGCACTATCCGTACACCTTCCAGCTATCTGATCTCCCTCATTCATGGCTTTCCTGGAATAGCGTGCTATTCAATATATGTACTAATCTGGAGCCATCATAGGCTCAAAACCAGCTCAGATTGATAACTGTTTTATTACTGGAAGGCTTTGACAGAACTGTGCTCTCACCCAGATCTAACGGCAGTGATCGGAGAGAGAGGACCCTGAGAGAGTCTAATGTATGTTGTGTTGAGGGCTAGTTTGCAATCCAGGGCAGAAGCAGAGATTCTGCAATGACTCTGGCAGATGGCAGTGACCGAATGGCCACTCAGCAATGGCTTGTCTTGGTACGTGGGTCAACTTTCCAAAGATATCTGTACCTTAGCTAGAACCTTTGAAAATGTCCACTAAACACTCGAAACATAAAAACAAACAAAACCCAGAGACACAAAGTCTGCATAGATGTGACTAGATATACTAACGTTTAAGCCAGTCGTGTTCTAGATACACCAGTTGGGTTCAGTGCAATCACCAAACAAGAGCAGAAGTTATATGATAGAAAAGCCAGAGAACTCATAGGCATGAGAGGGTTTCAAAGTGCTTTGTCAGCACTGAGCTGCAGTCCCTGTGCACTGTAGAGACACCCCTCCTAGGAATAAGGGCTTTCCCAGCTGGGACTGAGAGGGGGAGTGGACATGTCAGCTAGCTTCATGTGACTATTGGGAAATACCCGCAGCAAGTATAGAAAGGGGAAAGGTTGATTTAGCTCACAGTTCCAGGGGTTCAAAGGCAGCGTGGTGACTAAATTGGATTGGTTCTATTGGACAGTAGATCATGACCGAAAGTGTCAGAGAAACAGTCAGAGAGGACATGAAAGGACTCCTCAGTCCTTTACAAAGGCCATCCAGTGACCAAGTGACCCCACTAGTCCCTGCCTCTGCTGCTTCTTACTTAGGGGAGGGAAGGACCTCCAGGTCATGGTCCATCCATGCCTAGGGTCACCTGAGAAGGGAGTCTCAATTGCCCAGATCAAATTATCCTTTGGGATATTCGTGGGAGATTATTGTAATAGTTAAAAGATGTGAGGGTCTCATCCCACTCTGGGTGGCAACACACCCCCCTTCCCAGGAAGGTGACCCTAGGCATGTCAAACTGACAGTTAAAGACAACTAGGAAATCACCCTAAAGACTTAAAAACAGACGTAGGTACATCGGTCATGCTGATCAGGCACAATAACCAAAGGATGAAGAGAACGGTAAGCTATGAAGCCACGCATAGCCGCACATGCGTGGAGAAGTAGAACAACCCCAGGGGCTACAGGCAAGAACTTCTGCAGTATTCTTCAGCATTCGGCTACTGCTTCCTGCAGCAGTGAGTCTGCATAGCTCTCCTGGCTATTGGAAGTATGGATCCTGATATAAGCTCAGCCAAGGGATGGGAGCTGGGTTCTTCACTGCCTTGTTCTTAGGCGAGACATGCAGTCTTTCTCAATTTCTGTGTCTATTTCCTAACGTCAGAAGCCCAAAGCCATCAGTGTAGCTCGAGTGGAATGACACTGGGGAGGGAGCCAGACTTTTAACAGACGCACATTACTAAATAGAAAGGACATAAAGAAGACAGGGGAAGATTCTCTTCCTCACTCAAACGGTAATGAGCAGAGAAAGAAGGCAGCCCACAGCACGAGGGATAGAGCTTAAAAACCGACTGCTCTTCATTATCCATGGGGCTGTGATTAGCATGGAGCTCAGCCAAGTCTTTCAATGATGCTTCTTCAATGATGCTGAGTACTAGAGGGCTCAAGGAGGGGCGCCATTCCCAGAGTGCGTGTGTGCTGTGTGCTTCCAGGGATCCACATGGGAATGAAAATCCAATTACCTGCCTTGCAAAGGTTGGCCCACTGATTTACTCTCACCTTGTTTGCATGGATGTTTGGCACCCACAGCTAGCACGGTACCCTGCCCTCTAATACATGCCACTTGTTTGAATCTGTAGATCGAATGACTTGAAGGCCACTTTATGTCAACGGTGGCTAATTAAGATAGTAATGAGATGCTCAAAATTTGGCAGCTGTGCAGAAGAGAAGCAAATGTTATTCCAATTCAGAACGAGGTCTAACCCAGTTTGTTGCCGTACGGAATTGAACCCGAAGTTAGTGTTGGCAGGTTACGGTGGCTTTAACAGTGCCTGTGAGTCCCACTTCAGATAGTTGCTGAGAACACCTCCCTCTGGAAGGAAATATACTAAGCAGGTTTTGGATATGAATCTACTTGGAATGTGAGAGTCCTGACCGCTGATGCAGGGAGTCGGATCACTTGATTCCATGCTTGGAGAACTAATTGGGGGGGGGGGATTTAGCTATTACAAACAAAGAAATAAGTCACAGAATATGGAAGGTGAGAACTTTGAGTTATGAAAATGGAAGCTTATTGTTTACTGCTTAATTTACACACCTAAACCTCGGATGAATTTTATGGTACAATCTACGGTAGAAATGATAAGAATGGGGGTAACACTGCATGAGGTGCCTGTGTATGAACAGAAGCTTGGCTGTAACAAAGGCCCCTGCTGAAGAATTTACTACAAAAACAACATCAGAAGGACTCAAGGTACCTGTATAAACCTTTATTGTTGGATTTTATGTGGGAAAGATGAATCCTGTCCTATAGGATACTTAGCCACTTCCTCTGGGTTAACTGTTGTTACCTTTCAACCTCCTGATAAGAGGACTGTATTTGGGCAGTTGACACCCCAGAACCTTTGTGAAAACGAGGGCAGCAGTCTGAGACTATCCCCCCCTCTGGAACTCATTAGCTGCTCTTGTACAAGGTGTTCGTCTAGAGTGCAGAATGTTTGGCTTCCCTCTGACTGAATGGCGGGCGTCCCCAAACAATTGGGGAGCTGTTTATATGTATTTTCCTTTGCATCCAAGCCAGACAGGCACACACCTTTCCACAAACGGAGCTGTGAGGAACAATGGACTGAGGGAGAAAGCCAAGGATCAAAAACAACAAATAAAAAATTTTAAAACATTTTACTTTTGGCTATGCATACAATTAAAATATCTTATCAGGACATGAAAAATATGGCATTTGTTGCACCATAGTGTGTATGTGTGTGTGCAAGAGAAATGATTGACACAGGGATATCTGTCTATCCCTCCATACAAGCTACATTGGTGTGCAAGAAGGCCTCCATGATAGCTGAGCTCACTTTCTCTCAGTGAGAGAGTAACTTAGACTCTGCTCTACAGCATTACATTTATCAGTTGCCAGGAGTTAAGAAAAAAGTAAGATGTCTGTGTCTAATTAGTTCCCAGTGTACATGTGGTGTCTTTTGTATATCTATACTTACGTTAATATACATAAAGATTACAGGCTTAATCTTTTGTGTAAATTCATGTATAAAATAGTAATGCTGATATATTTGTAGAATATAAATTTCTAAACCAAAATTATAAGATCACAGCCATAACCGACAGCAATTATTTCTGGGGTGTCATTGAAATTTGGGGTCAATGGATGTGTACTATTATTCCTATTACTCATTATATTTATTTTTATAATTAAAAATATAGTTTAAAAAAAAGAAAAAAAGAGAAAAAAGTAAATCTTGGATCTAGAAGTCCATAACTTCCTGATTCCTTTGCCCTCTGTTAGCTAGGAGATAGCAAAGTCACCTCCTCTGAGACCCTCTTAGGCATTAAAATTTCTGGGACCATCTCACCCTTCCCTTTTCTTGCATTAGGAGATTGAAAGGGTCCAGTCCTGGACTCCCTGAGATGTCTCTGCAATGAGCTGAGATTTTTCCCACTCTTTCTCTCACCAGAAGGCTTTAGTAAGTCCACCCTACCTTTTAATCAACTCTTCTCCTGTTTGTGGAACATGAGAGCATTCATCTGAGTGGTCTGGGATGTCAGCGAGGATCTCGTATAAATCCCCACACTGCTCCAAACTCCAGCCTCCCTCAGCCCAGCAGTGCTGAAGCTTGCGGTGTCTCCAGTGCCACTTTACCTCCTGTCCTCCTGCGCCTTCCACCTAGCTCTGCAGGGAGTGTCTATGTGTTCTACCACGGGGTTGGATCGGCCTAGTTTAGCTTTAGTCAGTTTTAGTTTTCTAGCCATGCATTCTTATTTCTTGAAGTCCCACCGGCCACACTGTGTGCCTATGAACCACTCCCCATTCTCTGTGTAAAGTCTGTTATGTCTTCTGCTTCTTCCCTGTGCTCAGCTTATTGCAAGCCAATCTTGTCTTCCTGATGGACCAGTCCCCTGTTTTAATCAGAATGGAATCTCCTTCCACAGAGCATAAGAGATTCTTACTGATCTGTGAATAACACACTATACCAAGGAAATATCTCTGTCATTCTACAATTTTTCCTGGAGTGATTTCTAATCCACCTGTCCCAATCCCTCAGGGGCTGCTGGAGTTACTGCTTGGCCTGCACATTTGGATAGCTATTTGTTTTTGTTTTCTTTTGTTTAGCATGAAAGTATAGATTTTTAGTTTTCCTTGGGTATCTCCCCTCCTCTCGGTAGAACTAAGATTCCACAGTCGTTCACAGATTGTCTGAATGTTCATAACTTCATGATTCTCTGTCTCTCAGGACAGAGTTAGGAATGAGTATGCACACAGCTCGGCCAGCTGTGTGGCATGTGCTGTTATGTATAAACAGAAGACCTGGTTCTACCAAAAGATCAGCTGCATGCTAGGACCTGGGGACGAAGCCAGTGACCGGAAAGAGATGAGGTAAGAAAGCCGAGTGTTGACAGCAGTCTCTACGGCGACATCCGGAATTCTACGTCTTGTGCTCCCACAACATTTGCTTCTGCATTTCTGAGTCACGTTAAATAGAAACTATTTCTTGTTTTGCTTAAACTGCTCTGAGTGAGTTTCTGCCATTTACAGCTTCAGAAGTGCATCTGACTCCTCAATCTGGACTCACGTTCGGCTTTTTCCAGATTGCAAATTAGATAGATATGAGCTATGCATATTTATGCTCTTCTTTTTTCAAATGTGTGGAACAATACTATAAGAAAGCATATAGTAGAATTATTTATTGCATCTTTAGCAATTTGCATCTGTACCCTCTTACTGATGGACCCTTTACTGAGGATTTTTGTAGCATGATTTCTAATTGATCTTAATAATAAAAACTCAGATTCTAATACTGGGGTCAATACTGAAAGATCAAAGAAGTAAAGGAACCAGCCACTAGAGAGATATTTTACCTCTACCAAATCCTCAGACCGAATGGGGCATCCTATTTCTACTAGTCCTTAGACTGAATATGGTGAGTTCCTGTTTCCTCCCGCCTTATATTCCTCTCTCCATCCAGCCTTATACCTTCCTGTCTCTATCTCCCTAGTGCTGGGATTAAAGTCATGTGACTCCTTAGTGCTGTGATTAATGGTGTGTGCCACTACTGCCTGGTCTCTATGGATAACTAGTGGCTTAAGCTCTGCACTCTGATCTTCGGGCAAGCTTTATTTGTTATAGCACAAACAAACTATCCCCACAGACTTTAATACTAAAGAAACTCTCTCACTTGCTAGTGCTCATCTAGACATCTGAATCTCCATCAGTATCCAATAAGTACTTATTGATTGAGCTGCCTTTGAAAGTTTCTTTTGTGCTTGATTTTCGTTCAGTATAGAGTTGTGGGAAATCTGATGTGGGAAGATCCCTGCTAAACAATGATGATTCAAATCAGGGCAAGAGGAATCTAAAGACTAATTTCAGCAAATGAAAACTCTGTAATGTTAGGCTAACTATGGTAGAAAACCACAGATGGGATACAGGGAACAAACAAGGGTCCTATTGGGTGTACCTATTGACACGGGATGTAAAATCTTTATTACCATGTACGAATGCAGAAACTAATGAGGGTAAGCGTGATATTTCCATCCATGAACACCGGACACCGATCATATCCCACTGTCATTTCCATGCCTAGTCTCTAGTAGTCTTTCCTTCTCTTGTAGATTATTTTTGGATTCCACATGTTGAGACAGAGAGCAGAGCTAGTCTTGTCTTCTTGTGTTTGGTCTGTTTCACTCCACACGATGACTTCCACTTCTACCTGTCTTGCTATTTTATGACTGTAGCATGCGCTGTTGTGCGCCTGCCTTGCTGTCTTTACTCATCTGTTGATAGGCAGCTGGACTGATTCCATAGTTCAGTTCTTTGGAATAATGCTGTAATGGACATGTGGATACTTAGATGTCCTTAGCATCTCATTTGATTTCTCCTGCTTATATACCTAGAAGTAAGGGTCCCAGACCATGAGGTAGGCCTATCTTTAGTTTTCTGAAGGCCTGCTGTACTGTTATCAATAATGGCTGTCCACGAAAAGGTCACTCATGAGAATGTGCAACCAATGTACTAGATGAAGAAGGCATGAAAGTAGTTTTTGCATAGTCAGGGATGCGACACGAGTTCCCCAGCCCCCACTCCTACTCAGCATTGCACAGAAAGTTTACCAAGAGCAATTACACACAATGAAACAAATAAATGAAATATAAATAGCAAGAAAGAATGTCAAATTATCATTGTTTGCAGATGAAATGATTCTATGAACAGGAAAACTTAAAGATCCCGGGAAAGATAACTAGATCAGATGAGCTCAGTAAAGCAGCAGAACACAAATGTAATACATAAGATATTAGTAGCTTTTCTGGACTCCAATAACAAACCCTCCAAGGAAGAAACAGAGCTAAAAAAATGAACAACAATGAATAAACCTAAGAAAGAAAGTGAAAGGTTCCTGTTGTAACTTGTGAACGACACTGAGAAAACAAACATGTGGAAAGGTCTATGGCTTGTCTTGGAAGAATTAGTTACAAAATACTCAAATCAATTTAAAAAATCAGTGACATCCCTGTCAAGAAACCAATGACATCATTCACTAAACTATACAAACAATCTAAAATTCATATAGCACTATATTTAATGGCCAAAGAAATCTTAAGCCAAAAGCATAAAGCTGGAGGCATTCAAATACTTAATTTCAGTGCATATTACAGAGTCACAATAGTCCAAAAGGCATGGCACTGGCATCAAAACAGACATGTGGACCAGTGGGATAGAACAAAGTCTGTTTCTACAGTCAGCTGACTCTCACCAAAGATGTTCACCGTAGAAAGGGCGGCCTCTGATGACCAGTGCTGAAAAACGGGGGATCCACACGCAGGAGACTTGGCCTCTAGCTATCACTGTAACTTAACTTGATTTATGCCCTGAGCATCTGTGCCCTGAACTTAGATCTTAGACTCTGAAGCAGTTAGCTGAACTCAAAGAGGAGGCAGCTCACCCTGTGAGCAGATTTCATGTAAGTTTTCCCATGAGCTTAAACAAAACTTTGTTTCAAGTTCCATGACACCATCAATTATCACCATTTGACTAAAGGTCACGTTTGGCCATGGTCTGCTTCATGGACTCTAGTTCAGCCTGATCAGACAGCTCTTTGATGGTTTGAATCAGAATCCTCGCCCTGCACTCAGGAATTTGAACACTTGGCTCCCTGTTGGTGGCGTTCTTTGGGAAGGCCTAAGAGGCTGGATTTGCTGGAGGAAATGTATCACTGGAGGTGGGCTTTGAAAGGTTTAAGCTTCACACCACTTTAGTTCAGCCTCTCTGCTCTTCTGCTTGTGTTTGAAGAAGCCTGTTCCAAGTTTCCTGCTTGTCATGTCTGACCCAGGCTCCTATGCTTCGCTGTCACTGTGGACGCATACTTCCTGAACTATGTGTGCCAACAAACCCTTCCTCACATAAGCTACCTTGGCACAGTATCACAGCAATAGAAAGGTATCTAATACTGATATTGAATAAATCAGTGTTTTTTTCCCCCCTTTTAGTTTTTCAAGATAGTGTTTCTCTGTAGCTTTGGAGCCTGTCCTGGAACCAGCTCTTGTAGACCAGGCTGGCCTCGAGCTCACAGAGATTCACCTGTCTCTGCTTCCAGAGTGCTGGGATTAAAGGTGTGTGCCACCACTGCCCAGCCAATAAATCAGTTTTTATTGCTCCTAGTACCCATTATTTTAAAAGAAGTAGACATGTATCCTTTGTAAAAATGTTTTGGTTTACTTGTTTTAGCTTCTGGGCTTAGACACGACCTGCGACAGAAGCTCCCCTTTCCATGTGACTCATGGGCTGTTTCTGCAGCAGCTGTTCTCTGTATGAGCGCAGGTGGATCTTTCCCCACTACCGCATGCGAAGTCGCTCTCTTTCCATTTCCGTGTTGACGCAGACAGTGAGTCTGGTCTGTGTCATTGCTTTTATTTGCAATAAAAATTGAGCTCTCTTGATTCAGAGGCAAAGCTTGTCAACAACCTGGCTTTTATTTCAAGCCTTTTTGTCCCTCTCTATGCCCATCTAACCCATTGTTCCTTCCTTTCCCTACCATTTTAATTACCTCGATATCATCTCCAGTGTAATTGAAGAAAATCGCCTTGCAATTATGAGAATAAAGGAAATATCAAGCCAGGGCCCAGTTCCTTCCACCTGTGGCTGCAGCCCCCGCTGCGCACTGTTTGCTGGGGATGGGTCTGAAGGGAGCTGTGCAACTGTTCACTGTCTCTGAGGACTGTGCTCTGTGTCTTCACGTCCCCAGCGGAACACAGGAAATAGCTAGGAAAAGTCTGTCTCAGCACAGGGTGCTCCCCAAACTCTAGCTGCAGTCTATTTAGTTCCAGAAGACAGCTGTATACTATATGGACTGTATTCATACTTCCAAGTTTTGCAAAATTAAAGTTTGAAATTAAACATTTCATTGACGAAGTTCCTCTGCAATCCCTGCCATTTTTTTTCTTTTTCTTTTTTTTTTTAGACTAAGCAGTTCATTGTTATTCAACGCCTTCCCTCTGCCAGCTCCCAGTCTAACTGCAAGGACACTACACGCTGGGTTGAGTCCCATCCTGCAGCTTCAATTTCTTCTCTACCGTGTAGTTCACTGGCAACACTGGATCCAGCACCCCTACCTTGCATATCCCTTCCCCAAATGCAGCATTCCACCCGCACCCCCATTTCTCGGTTGCCTAAGACTTCAAAGCGTCCCTCAAACATTTTGCTTGCTAGATACTCTGATCTACTTACCAACATTCTTGGGCTGGGCTGGAAAGCAGTAACAGTGCAGTGATGCTCATAAGCACCCCAAAGCTGCCGTTGGCTTGACTACATTCCAACACCAGTGACGCTTATAAGCACCCCAAAGCTGCCGTTGGGTTGACTACATTCCAACACCAGCATAGCCAGTCACCTAGCAACTCCAAAGCAGATGGATGTGAAGATGGCGGATCCTTCAGAAGTCAACTGGAAAACCGTACTGTGTGGGTTGTAGTTACAAGTAGTATAAAGCATTTAAGCAGATGGAGGCTGTTAGGCACTTTCTAAGTGATGACGCTGACCATGAGAGTTTCCAACCATTTACTGGGACCTTCTAGGGGACTTGTGTAGTGATTTCTTATCTTCACAGGTACAGAGGATGCTTCTTTTGTCTTCATTGCATTCAAGTTCTCCATTGTTCTTAGCATAGTGAGTAGCTCTTTATGAATTAAAGCATACTTTTCTTAGCTCCCTAGACACTGCTTCCCCATCCTTTTCTTCATACCCCTTTCCAGGTGTTCCTGGTCTCTCTGACGGCGCTGACTCCTGTTAGGTCTTCTCTCACCACTGACTACCCCCTTCACTCCACAGTTATGAAACCGTCTCTTTGCTGAGACTCTCAGACATGAGGTGATGCCCTGTGCTGAAGATTTCCATTAAACAGTCTTCTTGAGGCTTCATCTCAAATATCAGGAACTTCAAGTTAAAAGCAGCTATAGAAGACCTCCAGGTTTTTTCAAAAATGTTTTCCTTGTGCTTTGTGGGAGCCTAGCCTGTTTGGATGCTCACCCTCCTAAACCTGGATGGAGGGGGGAGGACCTTGGACTTCCCACAGGGAAGGGAACCCTGACTGCTCTTTGGACAGGAGAGGGAGAAGGAGGGGGGTGGAGAGTGGGGGAGGGGGAGGGAAAAGGGAAGTGGGGAGGAGGCGGAAATTTTTAATAAAAAAAAGGAAAAAAATAAACAGAGAATGATGAAAAAAATGTTTTCCCAACTAACACCACACCAATGCTGTCTTCATTGGCTGAAATCTTATTTCTCCAGAATCATCTATCCGCACCCACTAGCAACCTGATGGAGTCTATCTGGAAAACATACCAAATCTGTTGACTTCTCTGTCTGCAGGGGCACCATCTTTGGGCAGTCCTGACTCATGTGTCATGTGTAACAGCACTAGAGACTCCATATTTGCTCAAGTTAATCTGTTTTCTGCAATACTTCAACATGTTCTTTGTTAAAATTATCGGTCCTCTTAAGAGTGTAACTCCCCATAGAAACAAGACCTGTTTTCCATCCTCAGTGTTTGCAGTGGCAATGGAGGAGCTGGCTCATAGTATATTCTGAGTAAATACACAAACAAACACGTTTCTCTACACCTGGGGCTTCTTCAGGCGCTATGTGCATTTTTTGTTCTTGTTTTGTTTTGTTTGTTTTTAGACAACTCACTACACTAGTTAAGAAGGCTGGCCTGGCTGGCCAGTGAGTCTCATGGATCTACTTTTCTGACTACTCTCCAGCTATGGGATTACAGTGTGTGTAGACACACCCATCCTTTTTACCTGGTTCTAGGGATTGAACTCTGATCCTCAGGCACTCATGGCAAATGCTTTATCCACTGAGCCATCTTCTCTCTGCCCTCATTGCATTTATTTTGCAGCTTAATTCCATCCATGGACTAACTTGGATTGTCCCAGCATACTTTCGAAATCTGGGTTAAACAGACATTAGGGATCAGGGTGGAAATGGAAGTATTCTCCCAGGGATTACTGTGCACTGCACCCGTTCACTTTCTGAGGTGTTTCTTGCACCTGGGTTCTATTGTCTGTCTGTCTGTCTTACTTCCATGATCCAGGTTATGAACTCTCTGCTGTATCAGTTTTGATTAGAGCTTGCATGTGTTTCCTCTCATCAGTGTTCTCTAACAAGGGAAATCTCCTTAGCCAATTTACTGCAGCACGCTGACCATCATACACTTGGTGACTCCAATGCTCTGGAGACCCCTCAGTCCCTTCTCAGATGTTATAGTTCCTATGCAGCAACAGTGATATGGTCACATATCTTTAACCCACCAGTTTTGTAGTGGGACATAGACACTTTATGCCTTTTTGTTGGTCAATGTATATATCTGTATAATCAGTAGAAGCTGGCACTAAACAGTCCAACATCATATGAGAACCAGAGAAAGTAGACAGAGGGCAAATGCATTTTTCAAGGAAGTACTCACTCTCCCTTCCTGTTCTTGCCCACAGTCTTGACATCGAACACTCAAATTATCAGACAGCTACCTTGACCTGAGTGTGTGCTATGAGTGTGGATTCATTGATAGCCCCTGAGGAAACCCTTGTTTCTCCAATTAGCTATGTTCATCCTTGGTTTTAATATCTACAATGAGATTATTTATCAAATCATTCTTCCTCTCTATTAAGGCTACGAAAAGGTCAAATATGTTTTGTTTATGACTGGGACAGTTCTGATTCCTCTAACTTTGCATATCCTATTTCAGAGAGTTTGCTCCTCTCTATTCTGTACCTACATTAGACAACTTACCTTTTACTCATCTGAGAAGGAGGGACTTCATCTATTTAAAGGCTATAACTTGATGAATTTAAACAAGTATAAAAATCTCATGGAACTATTAAAATTATGGTCTCAAGATAGATGGTACCATCTCTAGCCCAGAAATATTCCTTGACCCTCTTAACATTCATCCAGTTCTCAGCCTTCAGCCCCAGAAAACCATTAATCTTGTCTACGATAGGTTAATCTGCAGCCCTGCAAACTTCAATGCTGTTGTGGGTGCAGCAGAGTGTCTGAATGCTTTCTTATCATATGCTATCTAGGACTGATTCTCCAAGACAACAATACACATACACGCATGTATATGTGCACATGGGTGTATGTGTATGAGTGCATACATGTCTGTCTGTATGTGCAATGTATATATGTATCTGTGTATATCTCTACATATGTGCATATATGCATTATGTATATTATTGTATATATTTTTTGTTTTACATGTCAGAAGTAAAATTTAGTCATTGTAAGATTGTGGCCATACTTGAACATATAATTTAGATGATTCTGGTCAATTTGGAAGAGTGAAGAGGGACTGAGAAAATGAACACTTTTATCTGTGTTCAGGAAGCATCATACATGATTGCTTTTGAAACCACAAGGATATTTTATAAAGAAACAAAATGATTCTTGAAGAGTTACTTTTTAGTAAAAAATATTAAAACTTTTCTATTAAAGACATTCAAATAATCCTTTTGCTTAAGAAACCAAGCATCACCAAAAGAAACACTTTGAAGTGATTAATTTAGATGTAAAACCGTAACATGTGCAGGAAGCATTGCCTGCCACTGTTTCTGCAGATTCACACGAATCTGATTTGGGTTCCCACACCCTTTTCACAGGGATATTTAAATAATTTGACTGTGACAAGCCACACTGTTTTGAGACCTCATTAAAAGTCAAATGAAAACATTAATCACATGCAAAAATATTCCAGTCAGGCATAGAAATGCTGCAGGTTAGGAAATAATTATGTTGCCTATGAGAAGAAAAAAATCAATCGACTTAGAAAAAGCAAGTGTGGACTCAAGTCTACACGGTGAGCATTGACTGGAAGTCACCAGGGTTTCAGGGTTTTGTTTCTGGCTTATGAATAAACAGATAGCCCTGAGCCATGTCCATACTACACAATAAGTTTGTGTGACTAACTTTCACCTGAGAAAATCAGAAAATCAGATCAGCGGAACTACTAATTATTTTTCCTTTGTTTCTCACAGTTTTCTTCATTCAAACTTTATCCTTAACACAAAATATCCAAGCTAGTGATTTATACATTATTGATAGCAATCAAGCGAAAGAACAACTTTGATATGATGAAACACCATGTCTGTACTGAGTGAGAATTACTTTCTCATGGTTGTTCTGAACTCTGCAAAGTGAGGCAAACTGTTGAGTGCGTTGTTCTGTTATTCTGTCATGTTTGTTCTGGTTAATTGGGACGAAGTATCAATTTATACCTGTGTTTTGTACTGTATAACTATACAACATGAGTAACAAACTTAGCCAGGCATAAGATTTATTGCCTTAGTCATTTTGTAAATCTCCTTAAGCCTTTCATCCATTTTCTGTTTTAAAATATCCTCAAAGTCAGAAACACTTAGCTAGACAGGTTGTGAAACACTGAATTGGGCTGAGGGACAGAACAGTACAGCATGCACAATGCCTGCCCTGACAGAGAACCTCCTATCCAATAGGGAATGCACTGAGTCTGGAGGGATTTTAACCAGGCTGCGACATTCCTGGAGGAGGCACTAGGGGTAGACAAGAGTCAGTTAGGGGCAAACAGCCCAGGGTACCATCTATGTCCAGTATGTTTTCAGATAGACGCTAGAGATGTAGCCAAGCCAAAAAGACGAACGTTGAAGCCATAAGGAAATTCTTAGATTTTCTCTCTGCCATTCCAGAGCTAAAGAAGTTACTTGGTGATTAACAGCTCATTAGTTTCATATTTAGGATACAAAAGGAACTTTGTCAAGGTTAATAAGAGTTCAATGTGAAACATCTGCCCGCAAGGCCACGCACAGCCAACAGCAGGATCCGTGTACCCTTACTCTTTATGTGAAATGAGAAAAAAAAGCTAAAGAAAGTGGAAGAATTAGAAGATGTCTGTGATCATTACCTCCCTTCAAAAGCCCTGCTGAGTCAGGAGGCCTCTGGAGGATGAAGCTTCCTGAGACCACACACAGTAGAAGTCTATTAAAATGTGCTCCAACCTCAAAGAAAGGGGTCACCCAAGAACCCTGACCCTTTGCTCTGAATGGACTAATGAAAGCAGGCTGCTACTCCAAGAATTCAGACAGAGGGTTTCCCTCCCCAAGGTAGAGAAGGCCAACATCACAAGAGTCCTGGCTATTTCATCCACAGCACTGAGTGCTTTTCACCAACTTCCGGAGGGGTTCAAAGCCCTGATGTGGAGAGGGTCTAGTGACTGGGAGTACAACTCTTCATGGGAAGGCACTAAATGTAATTGATATGAAGACTGCCACTGCAGCATTCAAGAGCTGTGAGTGTCCTGTGAGGCTGCCCTGATCTTCTCCTCAGCTGCTGCAGGTATCAATAAGCCTTTGAGAGAAGTAGCATGCTGTCCCTGCACTGTCTAGTCACCTCAGCGCCGTCCACCTTCTGCACGGAGGTGAGGCCGAGTGCTCTCCTAAACGGAGAGACTCTGCATCTGAGACCTGCAGGAATTCTCTGCTTGCAATGAACAGGACTTAAGGGAGCAGACAGCGCCTGTGTGGGGTGGAGTGGAGGAACCCTACCTGTGTACAACACCACCAAGGCTGTCTGGCTGCGTAGATCTCCTGTGGCTTGAGAGCTGTTGTGTTATGGGTACAGAGTCAGGTATCTGGATCTAGCTCAGATGTCCGGGGAGATATTTAGTGCCCTTTTCTTTGTGGAGCTCATGACTGTAAGGTAAAGATCATCCAGGAAGATCGAAACAGAACTCTGGCTTCTACTCACTGAAGGCCAAGAAGTCTTAACACCCAAGGCTGATGGCAGAGATGTCCCTTTTTGGCTGTAAGTGGCTGGCCTGCTGTTTCCACCAATGTCTTAAAGCTATCTTGATTTATGACTCTGTCTCATTTCTATAAAAATGCCATGAATCTGTTATCACCTCAGAACATGGAGTTTGGGAGCTCAAAATCTGTGTTCCATGGCCATGGCCACCCATATTTTGGCTCTACCATAAACTGTCGCTTATCCCTTTGAGATGAGTGCTTTCTGATTTGACAATTAAAAGAAGATTTTTTTTTGTGGACTCTTCCTCTAATGTATTTATGACCTGACTCTACCACTCACCACAGAGGTGTTTCTGTGAACAGGGACACATAGCTGATACTGACTCCATTTTGTTCATGAAGAACTTGGATCAGAAAGAAGAGAAGTAAAGCCACTCAAGTGATGTAATGAGGATGAACCAATGGGAGGGATGGCGAAGCCAGTCATGCGATGTAACAAAGATGAACCAATGGGAGGGATGGCAAAGTCAAGTGATGTAGCAAGGATGAACCAATGGGAAGGATGGTGAAGCCAGTCATGTGATGTAACAAGGGTGAACCAATGGGAGGTATGGCAAAGCCAGTCATGTGATGTAATCAGGGAGAACCAATAGGAGGGATGGCAAAGCCAGTCATGCGATGTAACAAAGGTGAACCAATGGGAGGGATGGCAAATTCGAGTGATGTAACAAGGATGAACCAATGAGAGGGATGGCAAAACTATTTCTTTCCTGTCATTATTAAATAAAGGACAGAGTAAGCTTCTTCTCATTAATTTGGGTATTTACTGGACTGTACTGCTGAGTGAGCTGATTGGCCCCGGGAAGAAGAGCTGTATAATGATCCTGATGCCCCATACAGTCTCCAAGAAAACACAGCTTAGTCTTCCTGACTTCCAGAAAGTACTTCCGATGGCTCTACCTCCCCATGACGCTTGTTACCCAGCTGCTGCATAAGGGGAATGTAGGCATGATCACTGTGTGAATTAGCCCTGCAGAGTCACGGAGGGGGACTCTGCACACAGGACACTCACATTCTGCCCCAGCTATGAGTCTGTGTAATGGGACTGCCAATGGAATCCATGATACAGAGTTCAACCACAGGCCTCTGTGAAGGCAGGAATGTGATCTGGGTCCTTTCTGCAGTCTTCACAGGAAGGATCCATATGCAGTTTAGGTATTTCCCAAAGCCTTGGGGAGGGAGTTATCCGATAACAGGGTGGCAAGCATAGCCATAGTCATACATTTAAAAGGGAGACAGACAACCAGAAGCACACTTGCCACTGAAGAATACTAAATAGTACCCTAGAGATGGCGCAGTGGGGTCCTGCACCTGCCTCTAAGGTTAACGAACTGAGTTCCATCCCCCCCACACGTGGCAGAAAGAGAGAACTGAGTCCTGCGAGTTGTACCCTGGTATCTACACACGCATTGCAGCGTGTGCACCCCCTCATACAAAATTAAAGTATAATTTAAACCTTATTAAATAGTAAAATATTCTTCCGGGAAGATGATAATGATTGCTAATGTATTCTTTCATTTAAATCCAAGAAGTCATATAACTGTTACCTGAAAGTAATGATAAGGAATGTTTCATTGACACAGGTGAGAGAAGATTCTGTGGGATGGGATTATTTACACACACACACACACTGACTGGCATCTGTCTGTCAAATGCATGCCAGAGTAGCTACTGGAGATATGGTCAGGTGGAAAGAATTGCCCAGTTATCAAGTGTCCCCCTGCTTTTAACTATTAATTCTGATTCTGGGACCTTCCGCACATTGTACTGGACCTTTAGCATCCTAAGAATCCAACATTAACACATTTGAGCGTGTTGAGGTTGAAAATGATCAGGTTGGAAAAGCAGAGATGCCAGAGGCAGCGTTAGCATCGTTACTGAAAGGTTAGCTGTTCAGGAAATCGACAAGGCACCAAGCAGGCATCCACCGAGTCTCCTAAGAAACAAGGGCAGAGAGAAATGAGGCCAGACAGAGGGAAACTTTTGTTGACATTTTCAAAAGCCTCCTTTGTACAGGCTGGGACTCTGGAGAATGGAAGACAGCCAAGCAGGGAGCCAGTCACATGAGAAAACTGCAGGTCAGTGAGCCCAGTAGCAGCCTAGGGAAACACGGCAGAGAGGCACCCCTTCAACCTCTTCACACTCTGCTCTTCAGTGAGGGAAGGAAAGGGGGTTCCAAGAAGGGAAAGCACCCCTGCTCCCTGGCTTGGAAGTCCTCAGGGGGTGGTTATATTGTCTTAAGGAAAAGGAGCAAAACAAACCACTTAGAAAAACAGCTCTGAAATTTTCTGTCAAACAAAATGTGGATTTTTGCATCTTAGAGTTCCTGCTCAGAAATTTCTGTGCTCTATTAAAGATTCAAGCCTCTCACATGTGGCTTTAAACCTACCTTTGAGTGTGGGAGTCAGGACCTACTGAGGAGAAAGGACAAACTGAGGTTCTGATGCCATTCACCCAAGAGATCCACTGTGGCAGATCTGACCACACCTGCCAGTGGAACAATGGATAACTTCAAAATGACCCCTCAGATTAGAAGGGGTTTAATGTTGAACGGAAGTTACTTAATGAGGTGTTACATAAGAGAACTATTTTTAGAACTAGTGAGCACAGTCAAGATTAAATGAATCATTCTAATGGGGGCAGGTAAGAGAGGAAGGATTTTAAGTGGCCCTCAGAGGACATTTTAGTTATTTCTGGGGATGCACAGAGAACTAGCTGCTCAGGCCTTGTGCGTTACGGTGGTGCAGTTGGGAAATTGGGAGTCAGGCTGCAAAGCTGTTCCTAGTTAGGGAAGCTAAAGCCAGATGAAACGTGCTACAGGTACTTGTGATGTAATTGGCCTCCATAACTGAGCAGTGAGGACTGTGGTGGGCGGGACATCCACATTGAAACAGGAAGAGGAAGATGGAGAACGTCTGTGTAGGTAATGGGTAGGAACTGCAGAGTCCAAAGAAAATCATTGTTTTTCTCTGCAAGTTCTGGGAGCTGAGGACAAATGGATAGATTTCCAAAGCCTCTGTGTTGGAGTAGAGGCCAGGCAACCTAATCTGAGTGAATTTACACAGAGGAGAGAGTGATTCGTTGAGCAGGAGGGCTGAGGTACCCCTCTGCTGCATGTGACACAGTGAGGCCCTCTGAATGGTAAAGTCATAGTCTGTGCTTCAATTTTTGCTCTCAAAGATGAAAAGCGTGTTTGTATATCTTGTCCAATGCAGGCTGTATTGATGTGTGACTGACTCTTTTAGTCTGAACAGGGCAACTTATGCTCCTGCACTCAGCTGGTCATGCACTTTGCCGCTTGGACCATGTTCTGGTCCGGGAACATACGTCCCCGCTTTCCCAAAGGCAGTTTTATGTTTCAAACCTATCAATAACTGGATTAGAAGATTAATGGGAAAAAAGTAGGTTACGTATGGCACAGTGGAGTTTTGTTCAGTCAACAAGACAAACGATATCATGACGTTTGCAGGAAGGTGCAGACCCACGCTTGTTAAGCACTCACCACAGCAAGCCAGTACTACATATGTTCAGTGTTAATGGATATACAATACATATGTGTACATATACACAGGTTTTAAATGCACATGGATCCATTGCACACTGAGCATCCCTAAGCTGGAAGTCTGAAATCCCAAACACTCCAGAATCCCTAAACTTTAGACCTGAGATTCTCATATATGCTAATTTGGGCACTTTGTGCTTGGATTTCCAAGCAAAGACTCCTAAACTGGTAAACTCCCTGCTACTGCTCCAAATTCTGGAACATCATAAGCCTGAAATTCTCCTGTTCTATGCATAGATGTATTCAATCATCATCAGATTCTGCATTCTACTTTGGTCTGGGATCTTGAACATATCCATGAATTATGTCTGATATGGAAACACTTCCTCTGTTTTGGCTGCTTGTGAAGAATACACATTCCTTGGAGACTGCTGTCATTCAGAAATCAGGGACTATACCTCAGCATCCACAGTGTAGGTTTTGAATCTTCTTTAGAAACTGACGAGTCTTGGCACCTATTCTCTGGCCCACAGAGCAAGGACTTACACACATCTGACTTCTTCATTACTCCTTGATAGGATGAACAAATAACTATATTTTATTTAGCACAATAATTTCCAAAGTCCCATATTGCAATGTTTGTGTGATCATGGATGAATCATTGGTCTTCCTCAAACCTGCCCAGCCTCAAGCTCATCCTGAGGCATTCGTAATTAGCCCAGTCTATGGTTGAAATCTCCAAGGCTATCTTAAAGTCTGGGACTCCATATGATACTCATACGTTTGGGATATATTCCTTTAAGTTCTGAACTCTGCTAGAAAACTCCTCGAGCCCATTATTCTCACACACAGCATAGCATAGGCCCTAGGTAATTTCCAACATTCAAAAAACATTATTTATGCAGTTCAAAAGTGGAAAGGATTAGAAAAAAATGTTTAAAAATCTTGTGAAGACAGATTTAAACTAGACAACCACAAACCCAGAGCTGTCAGCAGCTTCCTGATGTCCACAGCTTCCTGTGGACTTCAGAGATGTTGCAGCTGAATCATGTCTTTGGTCTATATGTAGGCATTAAAGTCCTCAAGACAGCATTGACCAACAAGTGCTAAGATCCTTCTGTATCACCACATACTGCAATGGGCAGGCACTCAAACTACATCCCTGCAAACAGGAACCATGCCTGATGGATAATTAGGAAAACAATAAATCACTTTGTTTGACTGTTGTGTTTTTTAATTGCAGTTTTACATTTTGTATTCAATTGAAAGGCAAATGCACATGTCAAGTTAAAAACAACTATTAAAATTTCTCCGTTTTTTCTTTGTTATTTCCTAAAATCTTTGCTAATTTATTTAAATGTCATCTTCAAAATTAAAATCCATTTAGCCCTTACCAGGCTTGTCTTTTTAAATTACCTGTCACTCATCACCAAAAAAGTTTTCTGCTTTTAAATTATCTGTAATTATTTCCCATCATATTTACTGGAATAAGATGGTTCTCAAAATACCAGCAGAGTCCTCTGGTTCTCAAAATACCAGAATTACACTGAAGACTTAGTTTTAATTTATGAAAAGAAATATTTGCTAAACATGATGCAAAGGTTTTTGTTTTGTTTCATTCTGTTTCACTTGAAACAGGGTCTCAATGGGTAGTGAAAGTTGGCCTCAAACTGTACAGCCCAGACCTCTAATATAATTCTACAGCCATCTCCTAGGACCTGAGATTACAGGCATGCATCACAATATAGTACCTAATGGAGTTCTTCTATAATCCCCTTCCTTTCCTATATAAGGGAATAAATGAGGTAATAAGAACAAGATGCATATCTGTATAGTGCTTAATAATATACAAAATGTATACTTAGGTCTATCTGTCTATCTATCTACCATCTATCTATCTATCTATCTATCTATCTATCTATCTATCATCATCTATCTATCTATATCTATCTATCTACCATCTATCTATCTATCTATCTATCTATCTATCTATCTTCTATCATCTATCTATTATCTATCTGTCTATATATCTTCTATCTATCTACCTATCTATATCTATCTACCATCTATCTATCTATCTATCTATCTATCTATCTATCTATCTATCTATCTATCTATCTATCTTCTATCATCTATCTATTATCTATCTGTCTATATATCTTCTATCTATCTATCTATCTATCTATCTATCTATCTATCTATCTATCTATCTATCTATCATCTATATCTATCTATCTATCTATCTATCTATCTATCTATCTATCTATCTATCTATCATCTATCTACCTATCTATCTTCATCTATCTACAGTATATACTCATATAGTACATTCATATGCCCACTGTGAAGCCAGGTGTCACTATTCAGTTCCTATGGTTCTGTAAAATGCTGCAGTAGACTTATCTGGAGAGAAGACCGCCCATTTAATGGACATCTATTTGCAATGATGTCACCGATTTCTAACATTTTAGAAATATTCTTTTCCAAATGTTTTAAAGCCCTTATCTGACATTGTGACCTTAAGCACTTACTTCAGGGAATGGATATGTAAATAGGGTTAAGGTTTAAGTTGATCCTTAAGCAATTACAGCATTCGTGAATAAACCTGTGAGTAGTTTAGAAATATCTAAACACTATGGACCGCTCGCAGGGGACTGCATCTTCCCTATCGGTTTGCTAAGACAATCCCCAGAGATCCACCCACAGACCAGAGGACGTAGACCATCCTCTCTGGATTCTCCTCAGCTACTTTTAGGTGGTACCATTTGATAACTAACGTTAATCCCAACAAATAACATCACTACCAAGCATTCTCTCTCTGTCCTCTGCCATGACTCTCTACTCCATTACAGTGTGCTGTGAAGGCTGTGCTGAGCGGGCAGCTGCAGATTGGCCTGTCCCTCAGGCCGTAGCCCATACAACGAGATAAACAGTGCTACAGATGCCAGGAGAGCACGCTACTTCTCAGCAGAGCTCTCCTATGCACGGCCAGTGTTAAACAGATGGTAGCTTACCCCTTCCCCGTTCTCACGTTTACTGGAAAAATAACTGTTTTGCTCATCATGTGAACCTTCTCCTTAGTATATACTGAATAATAAAATTAATGTTAAGTGTATAATAAAATGACCCAGAGAGACCTTGTTTTCTTTTTTCTTTTGCTAAGTAACAACCTCCATCCCCACCATACAAGTGCCCCCTTTCTGCAGGCTGGTCAGCCGTATCCTCCACCTACCTTCCTTTACAGTTATAAAAGCCCTTGAGTGACTCCTCAAGACCCCATCCAGAAGTCGGTATAACTATATATATATATTAAGCCTCTCCACCTTTTTAAAAAAAACTCTTTTGTTTAACTGCAGTGGCTTCCTTATAAATGCCCCAAGAATTTCTCTAAATACACATTGATTGAGCAACATCCACGTATGAATACAAGGCTGTAATCTCAGTAGGTTGGGGAAAGAGCAGGATCTCGGACTCTGAAACTCTGTGATGTCTGAAGCAGTTGAGGAGATAAAAACATAAGCTATCAACACTCACACCAATCCAAAGGCAAACTGGCATCTGAGCTCCCTCTGCCTGCCCTAGGGAGACATTCTGAGGACTGAGGAAATGCATAGGGTGGATTCTTAGGAAAGATCCACACCTGTTTTTCCAGCTTTGCATCCTCAGCAAGCTTTGTGATCTTGACTTGCTTAAATTCTCTTGAAAGCTGCTTACAGATCATTTGGTACCGTCATCTTCTACCCAATGTGGAGACTTTAGTTGCTTCCTTTGTGTAAGACTTATTGTATATAAAAACAGATTGTAGTAAGTCCCCTATGGTGTATGAAGCTTGTGACTTTGAGTCATGTACAATGTCATATACATATACATGTGTGCGCGCGCATGCGCACACGCACATACACACACACACAAAGTTTTATTGTAATTGTTTGAAGATGGGTAGAAACAGTTTGCTAAAATAGATGCAGTAGTTAAGTTTCTATTACTGTTTCATAAAACTTGAAGAGTTTTGGAAAATTTAAGCTCTATGGTTAGATGATTAAGTAAAATAAGTTGGTTTCTCTTATATAATAAATGTTTCATTTTCATATCTATCCAATGTTTGTATCTTTGGTCCTGCTAGGTAACTGATGGTAACTGCTTACACTTACTAACAGAATAAACTTTGGGAATGAAGGTTGTTGCTGGAGAAAATCGGCAGTCATTACTTTTGCTCTGCCTTCACGCAAGGTGACAGGAACAGATGATAGGAACACAATGTGAGAGCCTCCCTGCTCAATGTCCCCAGTTAATTGTCATTTGACATTGGAATCTTTCTCCTAAATATTGTTACTAAAGCTCAAAGAATAAAAAATGTTTATTGGCAAAAATTTCTTGAAAAGACAAAGAAGAAGAACTAATAACTAACAAGGAAGCCATGACTGCTAGTTTAAAACTGAGAAACGATAAGTAAGCTCTCACACTATTTGCAGACTCTCCCAACTCTGCTTGGGCCATTTTCTCTTTCCTGCTTTTCAAGTCTATCTTTCCACTCCTCATTTCCCACTCATGCTGCTCTCTTGCTAATGAGCTTCTGGCCTAGACAGCTGCAGTAGCTGTCTCATCTGGTTCTTGTCTGAATCCTCGTGGAGAATCCACCAAACACAGGTTGGTCTTTTCACAGCAAAACCCTGGGTTTGTGATGGCAGCAGAAACAACCTTGGGGTTCTTCCTCACACACAGAAGAGCGCCGCACCAGTCTTCCTTGTCCAGCATGTGCTCATTTGTTTCTTCCAGGTCCACTTTTCTCTACGTCTTTCCCAGTGTTCAGCCTTGGACCTCACACACATGCATGTCTTTATTTGTTTTAGGGTCCTATACATATGTTTAACCTTTTGACCTCTATCCGATAAGTCTCTCCCTACCCTTGGGATGTTCTTTTAAATCTACTCATTCCTAGGAAAAGAGCAATGTGTCACTTCATCCATGAAGCTATCTCGAAATGCCTCTGAGCTGATTAACATTCTTTCTTGAATTTTATAGAAAACTTCACTACTTGTATTTTATAGAACTTGCTACTAAATATATTTGCCTTGCTTAAAATATATTTGGATAATCATTTTTTTGTCTCTGTTGTGATGCAAAGGCTCTAGGGAAGTTAGAGTGTAGGATGTGTGCAAGTTTCATTTTACACATGGAGATGTGCCAAGTGTAACCCGCTGTAAGCACAGCCCATGCCCATGGCGTTGTTGATCAAGTGATTAAATAAAGTGATCCCTTAATATTTAAAAGTTTTAAATAATACCCAGGATTCATATGACTCGCGTTCACAGTCAAGAAGTGGGATTTGTTGGTATGGAATAGACCAGTGACTGTCTACTTGTCTGCACAGCAGACTGGAGGTTCCACCAATGTGACTGTGGATCTGATGCCTCCGCAGTGAGAAACAGGGAAGTGAAGGGAGTTTTCCACCCCAACATTCAGTCTTCAGACAAAACTGCTCTATTTTGTATAGTAGCCTTGGTTTATATCAAGACCTTACTTAGAGAAAGTTTTCACTGTTTAAGGAAAGCATTGAAACTTCTTGGAGATCCCAGTTCTGTGAAGAACATTGATTCTATATTTGTCTCAGGCTCTATTCAACATGAAAGCCTTTTGCATGAAAAGTAGGTAAGTATCCTGCTGTGGTTTGGCTGGATTTACTAGCCTCCCCCAGAAAAACAAATGGCAGCACAAAGGGGCTTGTCAGTTGAGACCCTCTCATCCCCTGCTTTGTCTGAGACGGGAACACCCTTCGTAGTACTGGGGTTACTCGCTGACAGCACCACTAGCCTGAGAATTCCAATCACACGCTTGCCTAGCAGCAGGCAGTGGCTGTCAATGTGTTTAGGAGACTTTGTCACAGTGTGTGCCCATGCACAGCTCTCGGTGGTATTGGTTAGACCATACGTGTGGCCCAATGACACAACTAAGAGATGCAGTCGATACAAGATGCATGCAGCCTCTGACAGCATAGCATGCTGCATTGTTTTACAATAAGTGTTTTGTAATAAGCCAAATGATAAAATTATAAAATATGGTAGCCATTGTAATGCATCAAGTAAGTAAATCTTATTTGCAACTTATTTGTAATTATCCTTATCAAATCCCGAGCACTGTAGATAACCACAGGTGCTGGGTTTCTGTCTGGTTGGCAGCCTAGAGTATTCTGTTAGTAAGGCCAGCACTTACTGACTTCTGTGAGCCACAGTTATCCTTGATGGAGACATTACCACATCCCATATCTTTACACACGGCACCATTATTTCTGGACATTCCATAGGTTCAGACGGTCCCCGAGACAGCAGCCACACAGTTTCAGATGTCTGTGAGACAATGAACGTGGCCTATTCCCTTTCTGAGTATGAAGAAAACTCTGATCTAAGATAAAGCTAAACCATGTCCTTGGCAGGTCACGTTGGACTTCTCATTAGCTATCAAGTCATAGGTTCATCATTGGGAAAGCCAAGTACCTGTTCAGGTCGCGGTGTATGATTGGCTGCGTCAAGCTGTGCAGGTACTCCATGCCCTTGGCAACGTCTACAGCGATGATTAACTTAGACTGCAAGTCCAGAATCCTAGAGGAGAAAGTAGACAGGATAGAGATGAGCTGGCTGAAGCCAGCACTCAGCATGTCTTGCAAGAGAAAGCAGAATGAGGATTATTCTCTGCAGCTCTAATTTTTGATTCATTGAAGATGGAGCTACAAACTCAGCCTGACAAATGGTTTTCCACAGTTGGGAACTGCTTCACTAGAAGTCAATCCCGACATTTAAAAATAGAATACCTGATTTTCTAATTTATTTGGGTCATACAAAAATTCATGATAGCAACACACAAATGAAATGCTCTGGAGCCACTGAGGGAAATCACTTCCTAGTTACTATGGATAGAGATCTTGAACACGAACTCAGGTTAGAAATGCACAAAAGCTTTCTTTTTTAAAAACTTTCTCTGATCAGCACTGTGAGCCTAGATGATTGTTTTATTCTGAGCTTCCAAACACCCAGTTTGTTGTCATGTCAAGGTTAGTCTATTTATAAGTTTCCGTTACCAACTTAAAGTCCTTGAATCTGTCACCTTTGGCTTTCTGTGAAAAATCACTTTATTTTACTTCTTGGAATATAAGAATTACTCATAAATAATCAGCTGTGTTTAAATGCTGAACATGTTAGCACTCAGAGATGTCAGAAGGCCAATGCCCTGGGGATGGGGCAAAGGTGCTTCTCATGCTGAGATCAAGGTGAGTAAGGACCAGAGCCAATACCTCTTCTGTTCATGAAGGAGGGAGAACAGGGACCCTCCTGATATGTACTGCGTGACAATGGCAAACTGGCTGGGGTCATCCAGGCAGGCTCCCACAAACTGAACCACGCAAGGGTGGTCGAGCTGACAGAGGATAGACACCTCTCGGCAAAACATATCCACGTCTGACTTGGAGCAGTAGGTGTTGGCTCGGTATCTAGGACGAGAGTGGAGACAACTTCTCGTCAACAGCAGTTTGGGGCGGCTGCCCCTGCTCTTCCCAGCCCACGAAGCAGATCTCTTTCCTCTGCCCACTTACCGTTTTATTGCCACTATTTTATTCCTGCATCGCCCTTTATAGACTTTCCCGAAAGAACCTAAAATTGTTTAAGAGAAGTTGGTAAATGTTTGCTTGCCACGGCGAGTTAGAGATTGCTACACCGTCGCTGAGCGCTGGTTTCTTAACTTACCTGAGCCGATAATCTCATGGAACTCAATTTCAGAGAGCTGGAGATGGAACCGGGAGGGCAACCCAGCCCTCAGGAGGAGAACGTCGGCTTTCTCTGCGAACAGTAATTGCCTTTCTTACGTGGGGGCTGTGCACACGTGGACGTGAATACACAACGGGCTTGCTCGGCGCCAGGGGCTTCTCCACAACCACTTCCTCCCAACTGTAATCTATCACTTGGAGAGGCAAGGACCTAAGCGCATGCGCTCCCAGGGCCTGCGTTACCAGAACCATGTTCTTACGGCTCAGATGCTCAGTCTCAGTGATCAAGGCTGAGCTTATTGCTCATCTGATCACCAGTTAATGTGGCTGGAGGACACAAGCCACTCTCCAGTATGACTTGCTTCATAGCCTGAGAAAACCAGGCAATCCCTTCAACCTCCATCAATACGGAAGTCAAATATCTATTGACAAACTGGACCTTTAGGGGATACCCATTAAATGGCAGGTAATACGCATAGGAATCAATCTGAAAAAATACCCCACACCAAAAAGGACTTTTAAAACTACAAATTCCAAATGGTTAAATATTAAAATGTCATGAAATTGTGTTTTATACCTTCCTGGTTTAGTGATGTTAATTTCAACATTCTGCATGCATTTAAAGAAGTATCTGAATGTCTATTATTTTAGAGATTTGAAAAAATAATAATTTATTAATTTGAATCTTTTCTAAAACAAATTTATTTTAAATTCTTCTAATAATATTAGTATTTGTAATTAATATTTTGTTAAAAATGTAAACATGTAAATTATACTGTTTGTCTGAGCTTTCTTTAATACTCATGAATGTCCTGCTGTTTTTGTAACTGGACTGAAGAGTGTAAAGTCAAGTCTAATTATGAGAAGAATGGACTACAGGCGGTATTGCTTAGACTGGTGAAGTAGTCATGGCTCACAACCAAACCCAACACGTGGTTGTCATAGTTAGGCAATAATCCCTCCCAGCAACAAAACAGCAACCCTCCCATTTATAAGTACCTTTTGTCATGCTTTTAATCTTTCCCAAGGGGGATGGAACAGACACATAGGAGCCATCTAGAATCAAATTATACAGCAGAGGTGAAGGCAGAGATCCTTTCTTTCTCCTTAACATTCAGCATGATAAAAACGAAGCAGTCAATGAAGACAAAGGAAATAGCTCAAGGCTCAAATCTCCTTTAGGGTAGGAAGGTGTACTGAGCATGCTTGTCTAGATCTGCACAAGAAGATTCTAACTATGTTTTAGAAGACCCCAGCAGATGTACTTTGTATCTTTCCTTGTCTTATTAAGTTATCGAAAATGACTGTTCTCTGCTTTCCTGGGATTTCTAGTCTTGTACAAGCTCTGTGTTCATTCAGTCCAAGAAAGGCTAAGCTTGAAGAACTACAGGTTGATGATGGTGACTATTCTTTGTGTATCCTCACCCAAATACAAACTTGCCAGAGATGAGTCTCATGGCTTGGCTACATCCTCCTTCCTCAACTCTCATGGACAGTAACACACACTTAACATTGCGTGCAATATTGCACAGCAATGAAAACACAAGAGGAAAGAGGAGTACCTCCCCCAGGTTGAGAATATTCATTACACGGCAGCTCATCCTGAGGTCTTTTGTAGTGCTTCAGGAGTGTGACAATGGCATCATGTCCTTCATGGAAAGAAAAAGAATGAACGTTAATTTTATCTTTGCCTTACTCAGCAAAAACACCCCCCCAAACAAAACAAAACAAAACTGGAGAATATTTGTAACATAGGTTACTCCTCAGGAAGTAATATGATACAACATGGATTTAATACTTTATTCATTTAAAATAATGTACTGATTGTCACCTGATAATTTACAGTGGGCAGAGGCAATACAATGCACACAGGACTCTGCTCCTATTTGTAAGAGGACTTCAAGGTAGTTGAACAAATAGCTACAGGAATTGTGAGATAGATGAAAACTTAACCATATATGAAATGGTGTAAGAATATGTGGTTAGAACATGATTAAATGTCTGAAACACACATAAGCTAACTGAGAGAAAATGGCACATGCTGAGACTGGGCATGGTACTTGGTTGGCAATGCCAGTAACCCAGCACTAAGATGATGGCATGGATTTCTGTGGTGGAGACAGCAAGCTGCCCATAGACGCCTGTATTCCTCTTCTACAGTGAGTCTGTCATTGGGAATGGCTGCTTACACTGGGATCTTCCTATCCATCTTCCACCCAACTGTGGCTTTGTGACGATAGTCACAGGGAGCACAGAGGTAATGCCGTTACCTTACCAAGCCTCTACCTTAAATCACAGGAACGGTTACTCTCTCAGCTGCCAGCTTCATGCTCAGGGCTCTAAGGTGTGAGGGGTTGGGAAGCTTCTCTATCACCCTTGTCACCAATCCTGGAATGTCACACGGTTGAGAGACACATTTTGGATATAAGGCACCACCACTAGCATTCTGGACTTATTAAACGTGCCAACACTTATTCTTGCAGAAGATAAAAAACTGTTAAATGCTTTTCAGAGAATATCATTGATTTTCAATAGAATTGAACCTTGACACTACTGTATGCTTTCACTGAAGCTAATTTGTAAAAGAGGAAGACAGTTGACCTTAAAGATCTTCACTAGAGCCTTGTGAAATGCAATCAAACCCACTGTACAAATGGCCAACTTTAGAATCCATAATGAATAAATATTTTCCTATCACAAATGTCTGACAGTTAGGATTGGCTTTGCCACACGAGTTTACATGTAGGGAGCCCACAGTAGAGCTCACTTATCATGTTTTCCTGTTAAAAGAGCCCAGTGAATAGTAAGGTCTGTCCAAGAACACAGGATGGAGAAGTCAACACACTTACTAACACTGAGGCATTTTCCTGAAATGAACATTCTAGATACAGACTCCTTAAAGAAGACAAACAATAATGTATACAAATAATAAAGTTTCTAAGCAAATCTATATATTAGCTCTCTAGATGTTAGCAACTAGGGTATCCTTTTTTTTTATCATCTTTAGATTTCTGTTTGTGAGTTGGGAGTTTTCCATTTTCCTAAACCACAGATACAAGCTGTGTTGAAACGATGAGGGCCAGTCCTAGTTATTATTACTTGTTTGCTTGGACACATGCGACAGGGATCAGAGAAACTTCAGAGTCCGAATGATGTTAGCCAAGAGGCACATTTCTAGCGAGAGCCCGACGGGAAGGGGTAGACCATGCCCTGTTCACGACTAAAGGAGGCAGGCTGGGATTAAAGGTGTGTGCTACTGCCATCTGTTTTGTTTTGTTTTAGCCACTGAGTAATACTCTATTGTGTAAATATACCACAATTTCTTTATCCGTTCTTATGTTGAGGGACATATAAATTGTATCCAGGTTCTGGCTATTACAAATAATGCTGCTATGAATATAGTTCAGCAAATGTCCATGAGGTATGATTGTGCATCCTTTGGGTATATGCCCAAGAGTGGTATTGCTAGGTCTTAAGGTGGATTGATTCTCAATTTTCTGAGAAACCGCCATACTGATTTCTAAAGTGGTTGTACAAATTTGCACTAATACCAGCAATGGAGGAGTGTTTCCCTTACTCCACATACTCTCCAGCATAAGTTGCCATCAGTGTTTTTAATTTTAGCCATTCTGATAGGTATAAGAAGGTATCTCAAAGTCATTTTGATTTGCATTTCCCTGATGGCTAAGGATGCTGAGAATTCCTTAAATGTATTTCAGCCATTTGAGTTTCTTCTGTTGAGAATTTTCTGTTTAGAAATGTACCCCATTTTTTAATTGGATTATTTGGTTAATTGATGTCTAGTTTCTTCAGTTCTTTTTTGGAGATCAGCCTTCTGTCAGATATGGGGTTGGTGAAGATCTTTTGCCATTCTGTAGGCTGCCATTTTATCTTATTTACTATGTCCTTTGTCTTACAGAAACTTCTCAGTTTCAGGAGGTCCCATTTATTTAATATTGCTCTCAGTGTCTGTGCTACTGGTATTATATTTAGGAAGTAGTCTCCTGTGTCTATGTGTTCAAGGCTACTTCCCACTTTCTCTTCTATCAGGTTCAGTGTAATTGGATTTATGTTGAAGTCTTTGACACGTTTGTAGTTGAGTTTTGTGTATGGGGATAGATATGGATCTGTTGGCTTGTGGTGTATCGCCTTTATTGTGTTTAGGTATGTTGCTTATATCCCTGATCTCTCCAAGATATGGGGTATTGGATTTTGTTAAAGGCCTTTTCAGCATCTAATTAGATGATCATGTGGCTTTTTTCTCTCATTTATTTATATTGGGAATTACGTTAGGAGATTACATAGAACCATTCCTCCATCTCTGGGATGAAGCCTACTTGATCATGGTGAATGATTTTTCTGATGTGTTCCAGGTACAGCTGGGACATGTGGCTCCAGTGATGATGTGATGGGAGATGGGGCTGTGGTCAATGGGGGATGGGGTCTTGCATGTGCCCCCGAGGGCTAGGACCTAGAGAGCAGGACTGTACAGTCAGGAGCTCAGACCCTCACCTCTTCCTCCAGGTGTAGGTGGGGTATATGGCTCCCATGGTTGCTGTTGTAGAAGCAGGGGGAAATGGCTGGGTCAACATTTCAACTCTTAACATCTACGCCTCAAACACAAGGGCACTCAAGTTTGAAAAATAAACACTACTGCAGTTTAAATCACATATTGACCCACATACACCGCTAATGGGAGACTTCAATTCCACTTGCATCAATGGACAGATCATTCAGACAAAAACTAAACAGAGAAATACTGAAATTAATAGACATTATAAACCAAAAGGACCTAACAGATATTTAAAGAACATTTCACCCAAATAAAAAAGTATATACCTTTAACTTGGAACTTCATAGAACTTTTTCCAAGACTGACTATATACTCAGTCAAAAAGCAAGTCTCAATAGATACAATAAAGCTGAAATAACTTCCTCTATCTCATTAAACTACCATGGATTAAACTTAATATCAACAACAACAACAGAAACAAGAGAAAGTCTACAAACTCAGGAAACCAAACAAACCCATATTGAATGAAAAATGGGTTAAGATAGAAATAAAGAGATATAAAGTCTTTCTAGAATTCAAGGAAGATGAATACACCACATGCCCAAACTTATGGCACACAGTGAAAGCAGTGCTAAGAGAAAATTTCACAGACTAAGAAATTTAGAATTAGACATCTCATACTAGCAACTTAACAATACATATGAAAGCTCAGGTACAACACTTGAGAGGAGTAGACATCAAGAAATAATCAAAAGGCTGAAATCAATAGATTATAGATATAAAAATAATTAAAAATAGGATACAGTTCTAAACAGATACTTCTCAATAGAGGAAGCTCAAATGGCTGAGAGACACTTAAAGAGATGTTCAACATCCTTAGCCATCAGGGAAATTTAAATCAAAACTACTTTGAAATTCCATCTTTCACTTGTCAGAATGGCTAAGATCAATAAAATAAATGAAAGATCATGCCACTGAGCATGTGGAATAATTCATTGCTGGAGTAAGTGCAAACTTGTACAGCCACTATGGAAATCAGTGAAGTGGTTCTTCAGAATGACAGGACTCAATCTTCCTTAAGACCCAGATATGTCACTATTGGCCATAGACCCAAAAATCCTTCAAGCCTTCCACAAGGACAGTTGCTTGATGTTCATTGTGGCTCTATTCATCATAGCCAGAAACCAGAAGCAATCTATATGTCCCTTAACCAAAGAATGAATAAAGAAAACATGGTACATTTGCACATTGGAGTATTACTCAGATGAAAAAAGACATCATAAAATTTACAAGCAAATGGATGGAACTAGAGACAATCATCTTGAGTGAGGTAACTGAGATCCACAAAGATAATTATGGTATGTATTCACTTATAAGTGGATATTAACCATGAAATAAATGATACCCAAGCTACATTTTGTGCATCTATAGATGTTAGGCAAATAGTGGGTCAAGGGAGTAAACAGGGATTTCCTCAGAAGGGGGAAATAGAATAGATTTTATGGGCAGACTTGTGGCAGGTGAGGGCACGAGGGGTGAATCATATAGGAAGAGATATAGTGAAGGAAGTGATTGTGGGGAATGATGACTGGGATTGAGGGCATTTTAAGGGTGGTGTGTAAGCCTATAGCAATGGAACCTTCTGGAATCTATGAAGGTGATCCAAGTGAGGCCCAGTAATGGGGGATACAAAGTCTGAACTGGTCATCTCTTGTAGCCAAGGAAGGCTATCAGCGGTGGGACTAAGTTATATTCAATTAAGTTGTTGGCCAAAAGAGTCCCCTGGAAATCCTCAAACAACATGAGCAATTACTAAGATGAAAAGTTGTGCTCACCAAACCGACAGCAGAGTCCCATTGCTGAGGGCAACACTTACACAACTCACTGAACATGGAGAAGCCGAGTTGGTGCCTACATTGAGTCCTTATCATTACACTACAGTCTCTTTGGTGTGGGAAGGTACTATGCCATCTACTGAAAAGAAACATGGATGCCAATCCATGCACAAAGTCTTTGACCTACGATCTACCTTGCCTTTAAAATATGCTAGAGTAATTCTGACACAGAACTTGTATGAATAGCAAACCAATGACTTATTTGACATAAGGCCCACTTCATGAGCAGGCACTTATGCCCAAACCCAACACTGACTGGGTAATCAAAAGCCAGATATACTAAATATCCAATAGACCTTGGGTGAAACCAAACAATATATATATATATATGTAGATATAAGCAATGACAATATACTTATAGATCGGTGCTTTGGTCATAGTGTCTTTTCACAGCAATCAAACAGTAACCAAGACAATATATTTGAAATATATTTGAAATTAAATCATCATGTCAACTCTCTCTCACTACATTCATAGGGTCTGAGATTTGTCCTTGACCCTGTGATCCTGTATGAATTTGAAAATCTTTCTTTTAATAACTTTATCATTATGGATTACAAATAAAACAACAAAACCAAATCAGAATTTTTTTTTTATTATTTTTGTTTCTCCTAGGAGATACTCCCCCACCACCACCCTAGCATGTATGCAGGTGCAACAGAACCTAGCTCACACACACCCTTCCCCATCCCTCAGGCACCTCTGTGAACTGACTCTGATAATGGGCAGAGGACCTAGGTGCTTCCCCCGTGGAGGAGGATGCAGCATCCTGAACCCTAACTGCCTGTGAGAGCAGCAGATCCCACCCTTCATGTCCCTCTCATTGTAAAAGCTCTCTGGGCTCCATTTGCTCTGAGCAGTTTCAATTTCCTGCCAGCATGGTGGCACAATTTGCTGGCATTTTCTTTGTAATACTTTCCATCAAGAGCCTAATGAGCAGCTGAGTTCTGGCTAGTGATAAGCCAGAGGCTGCTGGGAAGGTGCCAAGAGGCCCCTCTGCTCTGCAGAACGTCCCTGCCTCACCTTCCTCCTGCTGGCAGCCTTGGAGGCATGAGAGTAGCAAATGTTCTTTTGCTGGGGGAGCTCTGACAAACCGGGAGCAAGTCAAGGAAGGAACCATGAATGCCAGGGTGTTCTCTGCAACCTTGGTCAAAAGGAGTGAAGGAGAAACATCCCCTTGTGAACATCGCCAATCCACTCATCAACCTGAACCCATGCAGTGGAAGACAGACACTAAAGTCACACTAAGACATGTTCAGACATAACCAATCTTCCACTAATCAAATAAAACATTTTCCTATAGCTAAGACTTTCACGTCTATGCTCAAATGTCTTAAACAGAGGGTAGGGCTGTGTTGGCAGCTCCATTACAACAACAGGCGACACTTTTGGAGCTTTAGTGCTGGGTCAGGGGGACGGCAATCTTCTTAACTTTCACCCTATGGAATAGTTATTTTACTTTCTAGGTGTGCAAGGTTCTAATCCATCTCCAGAGATGTTAGGGCAACAGCTCGGTAATACATCATGGCCATGGACACAGCTGAGACTTCGTGGCTCTTGAGGAAGAAATTTTTTTCTTCTCATAGCATCTCTCCTTATATTATAGCATTATTACAGCATCTCACCATCCTTATATTATAGCATTATTACAGCATCTCACCATCCTTATATTATAGCATTATTACAGCATCTCACCATCCTTATATTAGAGATTATTATAGCATCTCACCATCCTTGTATTAGAGCATTATTATAGCATTTCACCATCCTTATATTATAGCATTATTACAGCATCTCACCATTCTTATATTATAGCATTATTACAGCATCTCACCATCCTTATATTATAGCATTATTACAGCATCTCACCATCCTTATATTAGATATTATTATAGCATCTCACCATCCTTATATTATAGCATTATTACAGCATCTCACCATCCTTATATTATAGCATTATTACAGCATCTCACCATCCTTATATTATAGCATTATTACAGCATCTCACCATTCTTATATTAGAGCATTATTACAGCATCTCACCATCCTTATATTAGAGCATTATTATAGCATCTCACCATCCTTATATTAGAGCATTATTATAGCATCTCACCATCCTTATATTAGAGATTATTATAGCATCTCACCATCCTTATATTAGAGCATTATTATAGCATCTCACTATCCTTGCTTACTCAACTAGGAGTCGAATGAATGCTGTTTCCATTTCATGTCTGAGTATTATTTTAAGAACTACCTGTGGCCAGATCCTCCACACTCACAATCTTGGGGTTGGTACACCCTCAGCCCATCAATAGGGCCAGTTCTACTGTGATGCCCAGGGGAGGTACAGGGCCTAATTTCCCAAGTGTTGTAGTTGGTAAGGGGGAGGAGGGAACTTCCTCACCCATTTTAGGTGGTAGGGGCACTGGGAAGAAATCCTTCCCTTGCCCTTGCCATCACATGGCAGATGAGGGGGTGTGGACAGTCTCTTCATGATAGAACCATGGCCTTCCTCGGCGCATGAAGATGCTGTCTATATTGCACACTGCTCCACCTCAGTTCCTGGCTCAGCACCATTGCAGACTAGCTGCCAATGCATCTCTGGGAGGAAACACAGTATAGGGATGAGAGCTACACTGCTGAAATGCAGATCTTCCTTTTATAGTAATGCTAGTTATCAGCAAAGGAAAATACCTCTCTTGTTTACACTATACACATTATTTTTATTTTATTTAGCCAAACATGAGGAAGAAAAGCAGAAGATGCTGTAAGTGGGTCTCTCTGCAATGTCCTGCTGCAGCCTGGGGAGGAGGCTAGGGAAGGCTATGGGATCAGTTACAAGCTGAACTTGAACGTTGAGTTGAGTTTATTAAGCGAAGAGAGAAAAGGATTCTGGCCAGAGTAAGAATGGCCAGTCCAACTGTTTGTTTACTTGAATATGAGGACTGTCCTAGCTTTGTCAGCTTGCCACGATATAGAGTTATCCTTGAAGAATCGCCTAGCTCAGATTGGTCTATGGGCACATCTGTGGGGGATTGTCTTGATTGTCAGCTGGTGCAGAAGGACTTAATTCACTGTGTGTGGCACCATTTTTAGCGCAATAATCCTGGGCTGTATAGGGAAGTCAGCTAAGCATGAACCTGGAATCAAGGCAGTGAGCAAGGCAGCAAAGTGTGAAACGAGAACGCACAAAAGCCTATTAGTGAGTTTATTAAGGGGCGCAATGAAAAGATGAACACACAGATACAAAACAAAGCAGACGCTGCCGCTGATCCAGCTGCCTTCTCTTGCCATAATGCCTAGGTCAAGAGCACCAACTGCAAGCTGCCTCTCCTCTGCTTGCTCCAGCTTTGATCACACCAAAAGAACAGGCATGTGCTCCTTCCCTGGTTTATGGTCACTACTTAGAGAAAACCACACCTGTGGCAAGTTAATCAAATGTCATTGGCTAAACTGATTGAGTTCCCACAACAGACGCCTGCTACATCCTGACTTCTGCTCTGACTGTGCTATGAAACCGCACAAGCAAGGCTTCTGTTGTTTGCTTTCTCTACATTCTTAGCTTTCAAGCCCTCATGGCAGAAGCTCATTGAGCTTTGAACATTCAATGTCTTTCCTGAGTCGCGGACACTCCCATAGTCCTTCCACAAAACAGCATGGTCTGTTGCAGCCACATTCCATGCCTGGAGCCCATTTCTATTCTAGTGTTCTTTCTGCCGCTCTGATGAAACACTCTATCGAAAAGCAATGTGTGGAGGAGAAGTTTGCTTGGCTTGCACTTCTAGGCCACAATCCATCACTGAGGGCTGCCCTCTGGCATGCCCACAGGTCTATCTAATATAGGCAATTCCTCCGGAGACTTTCCTCTCAGAAGACTCCAGACTGTGTCAAGTTGAAAATTAAAACTAACGCTGACAGGAATTCTGCAGTTAAGCCAGGTTTCCTACTGGTAGAAACAGCTACAAAGGCAATAGAATAGTGATAGGATTCCTGAAAACATCTCTCACGAGACCCCAGTGATGGTGCACGGAACAGATTGCTATGTCTAATGGCTTTTTCAACAAGTTTGCCCTGAACTTCTGTTAGGAGTCGGCCACTGAATTTAACTTGTTTTGGAAGACGCAGACTAACAGCTCCCAAAATTTGTTATGCGGAAGCTGGAAATGTGTTAGAGATGAATTGTTTTAGGGTGAACGGAAAGCAGAGATAGAGTATATGGGTAACAAAACAACACATTAAAAGGGGGCATTGATGAGGCTGGGATGTCAGACAAGACCTGAAGACTTCACTATGCATTGGAGAAACTTTGCAGAGTGACTCATGCATCCAGCATTTCTCGCTTCTGTTCTTCCCTAACCTCCATCCCTCAGCTACATTTTATGGGCTAGAATCTGTAGGAACTCATGACTATGAGATTTCATTACCGTTAGAGAGTACACGATACCACATTTACTATAAATAATTCACACCATACCCCACCTGTCAGAAGGAATAAGCAAAGCATGTATCTCAGGACAGGAACCTCTATTTTTATTGTTTTGCTCACTTACTACTAATTCTCCAACCCCTGCTTCTTGTCACTGTGAATTATGGCACCTCTGCCGTATATAAGTATTGCATTGTGGGTAATTAAATATTGGGGAAGGTGCCTCTGTAAATTACTTTAACTGGTGTCAGCTCCAAAGCAATCAGAAGGTTTTAGTTCTGTTTCTACTTTGGGTTATTTTCTGACCCAAACAGCCTGACATAAAAGAGTACTTTTCTTTGTCAAAGGCAGCCTTTTCAAATTTAACTGCCAGACAAGTCATTGAACTATGGGTTCAATTCTAATTGGCTGAGATCTTTTCGTTTGGCAGTTTCATCTTTAATGCAATGGATGTAGGATTATGTGCAGATCTTTTCAATGGCTTTTCCATACTGGTGCTTAGGGCAGAGGATTTGAACATAAGCAGGCTGCTGGCTATTTCTTCTGGACAATTTAAATTGATTCATATAAGTCCTTTGTACCCCAGGGAAAGGGCAGAGCAAATCCAGGAGGGACTCCTATCACTTCACTTTCAGACAGAATTGTAGAAAGAGGAGGAGGGAGTCCTGGGAAGGAGGAGCACTCTAAATACTGTAAAATTGGAGCTTAGTTCAGACTAGAAAAACATGGTTAATTCTCAACCGTAGATTTCGGTGCAGAACTGAGCTCACTAGGGATTTGATCTTGGTCTCCATGGGATAAAAGTTTCATCTCTATAGACAATATCCATCCTATATGGTCCCACAAAACCAGGGTGAATCAACTCTTCAGAACATATTCCAAAAGAACAAATGACTTTTCTAAAACCTTAAAACACCCCTGGAGTTACTGTATCAAAATATTGCAGTGACAGCTCACTAAAATTTACTTTGCATCAAGTAAAATAGCTTAGCGTCATTATATCATGAGTGGTATTGAGAAAGGTGAAATACTGTTCTTCTTTATTCATTAACCAATAAAAGCAACACATACAGCAGGACTTCCCACACCATTTTTCTCTGAATTTGTCAAATGTAGATGGACTAGAAATTGTTGACATATTTATTGTCTGTATATATTGTATATAGTCATTGTACTTATTTAGTTTTCTTATTTAGCTATAGCCTTCCTATTTCTTTCTTTTTTTTTGGTAAAAAGGGGAAATATAGTGGCATTTCCAATGTAGTTTAATAAATAAAGACTGGTGCTGTGGGAGCCCCTTCAGTCACTAGCCTTTAAAATACCAGCCCACTTGGGCATGGTCTCTTATACTATAATTCCTGAGGTAAAGCATGTGCTTACTCTCTGTCTTGCTTCTGGCTGCTGGATTCAGTTCCTGTTCCCCATTTGTGCAGAGATCTAGGACTGTGATCTGTGAGTCTACCCCTAAATAAATAAACCTTTAATATACATAATTATGAACTACTGTGGGATTATTTTGTAACTTTCTTCATTATCTGGCGCCTCACTTTTTGTGGCATGAATTTATAAAAAAGCTGTTTGTCTGAGGCTTTTTAGCTACCAGTTAAGGCCAGGGCTGGGATTGGAATTACAGTTCTAGGAACTGGAACCCAAACCAAGTTACCTGGGTTCAGGAGAAAAACTAATATTCCCATCTGTCCCAGGTTAGCTTCAGAGATGGAAAATACACAGACACTCTGGATACTGTATGTTATTGTATTGTCTTTGAATTGTTTGACTGCTGAGGAAGGAGCAATAGCTGCTAAAGGACATTTGATTATAAATGCTGCTGGCTTAATTTTGAAAATATTTTGACTTCAAAATTTAAGTCAAAATATATGTTACTTTGGAGAAGAGGTTTTGTTTTTGTTTCTACAGGAAACAAACATTTCAGAGGACCTCTGTTGGAGTTTTCTCTGAGTTCTGAATCTAGAATGGCTTCAAGACTGCTGACTGAGATGATTGAGCCTCACAGAATATTCCAGTCAGAACTTGACCATAATCCCAAATTTTCTGTAGGTTCTCAAAATATTATCAGTGCCCCCAATCAGCAGGAAGTAGCCTGGAAAACCTACACCCACATTCCCCCCAAAAATGGATTATGGATATTTTTCTTTGCTTAGTGTGTTACTTATACATTGTTATGAATAATGGGCAGGAAAAAAGCTAAACAAAGGAAATTATATTCAGAGTTCTTGTTTTTTAAAAGAAGCCGGGGGAGTGCTGTGGGACAATGGTCTTGTATCCTGTAAATATTTATCTCTTGTACTCGTTTAATAAAATGTTGATTGACCAGTAGCTAATCAGGAAGTATAGGTGGGGTGACCAGAACAGGACAATTCTGGGAAGAAGAAAATCTCAGTCTATAGTCCTCACCCAGATGCAGAGGAAGCAAGATGAGAATGCCCCACTGATAAAAGGTACCAGCCCATTTGGCTGACACAGACAAGAATTAAGGGTTAATGTAGATAGAAGAGTTAGTAAGAAGCCCAATCTAATAGGCCAACCAGTTTATAATTAATGTAGACCTCTGTGTGTTTCTTTGGGACTGAACTGATGCTGGAATGAGGAGGACAGAAACATCTGTCAACAGCTGACAAACCAGAATGGATCTGTTTCTAAACCCTTCTGATCTGTGAGAAAGAATGTTGCATAGATCTCACTGTTTCCTCAAGTTTGCATTGCTTGCAGAAGAATAATTTTGAAAGTCATAATTAATTTGGTGAGTCCCTCTCCAAGGGACAAAAGAAAGCATATCTCTTTGGAGAACAATCAGAAACTTTGTCCTGCTGACAGCACTAACAAGGCCAATTCAGTCTTCACAGAGCACATGAAAACAATGCCCCAGAAAATAGCAACAGTGTCATCTTGCTGGTCTGACTTGCTCTTCCCAGAACATAGGCAAACCATCCGTCTGTCTCCTGAACACTAACATTTCGTTTGCTAACATTCACAGTAATTATGGGAATCCATGCTGGTTTCTGGTACATTAGTTGGACAGAGAGAGGTGACAGACAGGACTGGTACTGGAGAGATGAGTGGGCAGGCCCACTGAACTTCAGGGTTTCTGCCATAAAAAAGTCTCAGGAGCTGTGCAATGATTTATTGTTCTGTAAGGAGTAGATTCAAATGGAAACTGCAATAAATAAAGCCAGATTTCGGCTATCACTCTTGATCAACTGAAAACAAACAAAGTCAAGCCCAGTGAAGAGATAGCTTCAACAGCAATTCCAGAGCTGCCTTCTGGAAGACAAATGCTTGCTGAACACGGTTCCTCTTAATCTCGCAGTCCTTGAGAAAGGCTGTGTGACAGTTCATGAACAAACATGATCCACTGAGCAACAGGAACCCAGAGAGGCCTCCAAGCTTCAGGCTGTGAAATATTCCCCATCTGATGCTTACAGAGAGAACAACTTATAGCCTTTTAGTGCAAAGCACAAGGCCATGATACCAGAATTCATATCCATCAAAGCACGCACACTGCACACTCTAAGTGAGTTCCATGGCATGGTATTCTTAAAAGCTCTAAGCACATTTCCAAGGATGGTAGAATATCTAAATGAGTTGTGGTGCCTCGACACACTACACTAGGCAGTGATATAAATGGATGGGCTACAACTGTTTGTAAAGAGATGGGTAGATCCTGCAAATTGTTGACCAACAGAAACCAGGTGTAGTAGAATATACTATAACAGTCCAGTCCATAAATCAGAACAGGAGGCTGTGGTATACTTCTTGGAGAAGAGATTGGAAGAGAAGGTCAGTACCGTTTCTGGGGTTTGAGAGCTGGTACATTTTTCATATACCTTCTGAGTGGGTGGGACTTTTGCAGGGATCTATGGTGTTGCCTGTTTCATCACTGGTTTATTGACTCGCCTATCTGATGGAAGAGAAGGGTGAAGAAGGGAATATGAGGGGGGACAGCTGAAACTAAAGGCCGTGAGAAAAACCATATGGGAAGCTACTATGTGGACGCTTTCTAAAATATCTACATATATGGAAGGAATATAAATTAAGTCACCAAATAATAGGGGGGAATGACCTAAATAGACATCTAAGGTACCAACTAAAACCTCCAGTGTCAAGAACTGGTTACATCTTGTCGAGTGGTTGGTCAAAGGGGTCTCATGGAAACCCCCAAATATCACATCTTATTGCCAAGGTTACTGGTTATATTTTATAACGCAGTGGTGAGGCCTTATGGCTGCAGATAATACTTACTTATGCCATCCAGCATAGAAACATCAAGCTTTTGCCCAACTAGAAGTTTCACATTTCCTACTAGTACTCATGGTGCTTTAAGGTACTCTACTGGAGAAGGAAACTAATCAGCAATTCCCTAAGCTACAAACCCTGTGACCTGCATCAGTGACTTGTCTGCAAGATAAATTGGTCTAATCATTGTACACATGTTAAGATAGTGACCAGCTACTTTTTAGTTGGGTTTATGGCTCATTCCATGAGATGGAGCCCATACCGGACACTGCTTTAGTGACCGAAGAACTTGATGCTAGATAGGTCATGGGCCCACGGGGAACCCACTACTGTCATTACTTCTAATGACATGGTCATGCACATAGATCAGAGCCTTTTACTACTCAAGAGAGAAGCCTCTTGATGCGGAAGATTGAAATTAACAATTGAAATGCATCTACAACTGGCCATTGTGCAGAGAGTGAGAGATTTGAGCACTCAGCCCTAAATGGAATGTCTTTCTCAAACCCCTCCCCTCATACTCTAACCATCTATACAGAAGAGGGAGCAGAAGGATTGCAAGATTCAAAGGTGACGGGTGATTACAAGAAAGCAGGGAATTCCAGACACACATATGCACTCAGAGATTATGGCAGCTCACATGAGACCTGCACAAGTTCAAGCTAGACAAGTTCACAGCTCTGAGAGGAGGAGGACACGGGGTTACATCCCTAACCACGAAGGTATGTGCAATTGATACACAGTTGTAAAGGGGAAATAGGTTTTCTCCAATTGAGAAATTGGGTATATCAACCACGCTTCAGGAAGGCCCTAGGACACTTACTACCCATCTCTGTGTATGACCTAAATCCTTGAAACTACGGAGCAACCCCTTTTGATGAGTGTGAACAGCCCCTTGGCTTCAGCCACTCCACAGGCCGGGTGTGGCATCACATCACACCGGAGACCTACACCAGAGGTGCCCTACACGGCTGTAAGCAGCCTGACTGATGACCCCATCAATGCATTTGGAAAATGGTGCAGTTACAACTTTATTTTGTCCTGTGTCTACAAAAAAAAAAAAAAAAAAAAAAAAAAAAAAAAAAAAAAAAAAAAAAAAGAAACTTGATGAAACTATTACCACATTGGAATATGGTATTTGGGATAAAATAAATCTGTGTTTCTGGGTCATGGCAACTCTATTTGGTTCTGGAATAAATTCTCTTATTCTTTTTAACGTGAGAACTGTGTGTTTTGTGTATTTTTTCCTTTGCTTTATTGTAACACTGATGTTCTTAGTAGGGTTTAAGCTGACAAATGTTCCTTCCCTCTCTGTATGTGTGTGTGTGTGTGTGTGTGTAACATTTTTTTCTGGTTTCTGTGTCCTAGAAGAAATGTTGATGTGGATCCAATTTTTCAGATATGTGTGAGTGCATACGTGTGTGTGTGTGTGTGTGTGTGTGTGTGTGTGAACACAGAAACCAGCTGTAAGACTACTCTGCTGTGGTCACCTTTCTCAGTCCTGTTTCTCTGGAGCCTAGAATTTCAGTAGACCTGTTTCTTTTCATTGTCAATGCAATAGCTCATTTGCAGCCCAGAGTTTCTTTCTCTAATAATGGTCGGTTGGACTCTTTGATCCAAGTCCCCAGAGCTTTGCACACAATCTACAGAGGAAGTGGAAGGCTCAGTCATGTAAGCAAAGGGATTATTGATGCACTGGCATAATCTATGCACACAGTCAATGTGTCACTGTAGAGATGCGATGATTAAAAACATACCTTTTTCATAAGCCCACATCAAACACGTTTGCTCATCTTTTTCACCACTAGACCTGCTGGGATCACAAGCAACTAGATTCATATCTGCGCCATTATCCAGTAGGAACTGAACCAGGCGAATGTGGCCATGGTAGCAAGCAGAGTGTAGTCCTGTGAGGGGGAAAGAACAAAAGGAAGGAAAGAAGAAAGAAGAAAAAGGTGCTTTAATGTCGAAAGAGTCATCCCTACAAACAGGGTCGTTTCCAAAAATATAAAGCCATACTTGATACGTGATGCAAAATTATTTTTGTTAATTTTTATTATTGAGAAAACAAGTGATATATTCAGCAATAGAGGAATTGTAGTTAAGGCAACCTTCTATATTGACTATATTTGTTCAGATTGTGATTTAATTTTTTATTACTATTTCTACAGTAGTGGTTAATAACAAATATTATTGGCTTACAAAATAAAAAAATAACCAAGAGCTCAGTCAGTATTTTTCTTGTGCACCACACCAAAAGCAGAGAGATGTCACCAACCTGCTATGATACAGGGAACACAGGGTACAAAGAATGTATGTAGATTTTTATACCAACACTGGAATTTAAAAAAAACTCAACCTGATTTTTACTATTGGCATTAACCATTAATTCTAAATGATTCTAATTGATAACAGTAATTTGGCCCTTGGGACTTGGCCATTCTCGGTATACTGCTCCCCCTTGGCTCATCACTGTTCTTGATAACTGACAGGTTTGTGTAGACATGATATTCTTGGCACAGTCTTACCTGTGTGTCCATCTCTTCCTCGGTGGTTAATGTTCACAGCATTCTGATCAAGAAGAAATTTGACCAGGTCAATGTTCTTGCCATAGGTACAAGCACTGCAGAAGTACAAAATAGGAAAGACAAAAGGTTCTTATGTACTGAGTCGTGTCCCTGAGAAAGCCCCAATTCCCAGGATTTCAGTGCGCACTGTTATTTAGACATACTGTCTCCCAAGATGTAGTTGAAGTACAGCAGGATCCTTAGAACCTAATCCAATAAGATTGGCATTTTTATGTGAAATGCAACTTGGGACAAAGATTACACAAGCAGAAGGCTGGACACAGGAAAATAGAGACAAGTCGACCACCTTCAATCTAAAGAGAGCATCTGCATAGGAGGCCAAAGTTGTCAGTATGCAGATCTTGTAGATTCGAAAGTGTGAAATGAACCATAGCATACATCACCCAGGGTGCTATATGCTAATATGAAAAGCATAACAAATTATATAAACTTGGCTAATCCAGGCCAATCCAGATACTGGTGTGTGTAGAAAAGTAACAAAGAGACAGACATGGAGGAGAAGGGGAAGAGAGAAGAAAGAGGTGACAGAACTCCTGTAGACACAGCTTAACAACTGGAGAAAAATGAAGCAGCGTGTGGAATTCCCAGAGTTTTGGTCAAGTGTTCCCCATGTGGTCAGTTCACCTTCACTCTGTCTAGGCAATACACGCAAGACAGCCAAGTGCATATTCCAGGCAGGTCCAGATAACTTTTCTCAAACCGAGGCAACTATCTGAAATTCACCCCCAGGAAAATGATTATGTATCTCTCAAGGGCTCTGACACCAGAGAGCAAGTGCTCCAGGATGTTACTGTTCTAGGGAGCTCCTCCACAAACTAGCTTGGAATGTGCTCTGACCGCTGAGCTTGAGTTTCCGTTCTTCCCTTTCCACTTGTCTCTTGCTGCTCAGATTTCAAATGAATCCACACTATGGTGTCATAACATAAACTTTGGAACACAATCATGATCATTTCTTTCTAGCTGGAGAGAACACTGACATATTTAAGGACCCAAAAGAGTTAATATTTTTTAATTTTTTTTCTCATTTCTTACATCCCAACCATAGTTTCCCCTCTCTTGCCTTCCTCCCCTCACTGAAGTCTCTTACCCTCAGCTCCCCTCTCCTTCGGACTTTCCCCCACTCCATCTCTCCTCAGAAAAGAGCAGGCCTTCTGGATCAGACAACCCAGTAGGGGGAAAAGCAGACAAAAGAGTCAGAGCCCTGATCCCACTGTTAGTAATCCCACAAAAACACTAAGCTACATGGTTATAACATATGCGGAGGACTTAGGTCAAACCCCTACAGGCTCCCTCATCTCTGGAGCCTCCATGAGTTCTGCTCAGTTAATTCTTGTGAGGCCTTTTTTTGTGGTGCCGCTGACCCCTCCTCTGCAGGACTCCTGGAGCGCCACCTAGTGTTTAGTTGTGGGACTTTGCATCTGTTCCCAACAGCTCTCTGATCTCTTTGATGATGGTTCTCTAGGCTCAGGTCACAGAACGCTCTACAGGCAGGACAAACTGCAGGTTGAAGATCTTGTGGCTGGGTTGGTGTCCCAATAACTCCACTTGAGGTCTTGCTTGGTTACAGAAGATGGCCCATCTGGGCCTGTGTTCCCCATCACTAGGAGTCTTCACTAGAGGTACTCTGCAGACTCTATGGAGTTTTCATTGCACTAGGTTTCCACCTTGCCCCTGAAATACCTCAAGATTCCAGGAATTTCTCTCAATATTTTCTCCCCGTCACTTGATTCCTGATGTTTCAAACCCTACCTGCTTCCAGTTCACCCACAAAATCTATTCTATTTCCCCTGCCCAGGGAGATCCTTGGATTCCCCTTTAAGCCTTCCTGTTACTTAGCTTTTAAGGGCCCTTGGATCATACGATTATCTTTTATTTTACACTTAACACCCATTCATTAGTGAGTACATACGATGCTTCTCTTTCTGGATCTAGGTTACCTCACTCAGGATAATTTTTTCTAGTACCATATATTTACTGCAAATTTCATGATGTCATGGTTTTAACAGCAGAATAATACTCCATTATGTAAATATATCACATTTTCTTTATCCATTCTTTTGATGAGAGGCATCTAAGTTGTTTTCAGTTTCTAGCTATTATGAATCAGTTCCTATGAGCACAGTTGAGTAAGTGTGCCAGTGAAAGGGTGAACCGTTCTTTGGGTACATGCCTGGGGTCTCGAGGTAGACAGATCCTCAATTTACTGAGAAACTGAAAGCAATTCCACTAAAGTCAGGAACAAGACAAGGCTGTCTACTCTCTCCATATCTATCCAAGATAGTACTTGAAGTTCTAGTTAGTGTAATAAGACAACTAAAGGCGATCAATGGGATACAAATTGGAAAGAAAGAAGTCAAAGTGTCATTATTAACAAATGATAAGATATTATACATAATTATCACCAAAAATTCTACTGGGGAGCACCTATAGCTGATAAACACCTTTAGCAACATGGCTGGATATAAGATCAACTGAAAAAAAAAACAGTAGCCCCCTTATACACTAATGACAAATGAGTTGAAAAAGAAATCAGGGAGACAACACCCTTCACAATAATCACAAATAATATAAAGTGTCTTAGGGGAACCCTGACCAAGCAAGTAAAAGTCATGTATGATAAAAACTTCAAATCTTTGAAGAAGAAAATTGAAGAAGATATCAGAAAATGAAAAGGTTTCCTAGATCATCTATCAGTAGGATTGACATAGTAAAAATTGCCATCCTACCAAAAGCAGTCTACAGATTCAATGCAATCCCCATCAAAATTCCAATAAAATTCTTTACAGATCTTGAAATAACAATACTTAACTTCATATGAAAAAAAAAACCCAGAAATTCCCAGGATATCTAAAAGCAATCCTCTACAGTAAAAGAATTTCTGGAGGTATCATCATCCCTGACTTCAAGTTGTACCACAGAGCTGTAGTAATAAAAACTGTATTGTACAGACATAAAAAGACACATTGATCAATAAAATTTAATCGAAGATCAGACAAAAATCCACACATCTATGGACACCTGATTTTTTGGAACAAAGCCAGAAATAGACAATGAAAAAAAAGAAGCCATCTTCAACAAATGATGCTGGTCTAACAGATTGTTGGCATGTAGAAGAATACAAATCGATCCATCTCTATCACCCTGCACAAAACTCAAGTCCAAGTGGATCAAAAACCTCAACATAAAATCAGATACACGGAATCTGAAGAGAAAGCAGGGAGTAACTGCTTTTAATCCATTGGCACTGGAGACAACATCCTGAAGAGAACACCAATAGTACAGCTACTACGATCAATAATTAGTAAATGGGACCTCATGAAACTTAAAAACTTCCATCAGGCAAAGGATACTGTTATTAGGACAGAGTGGCAGCCCACAGATTTTTCACCAACTTCACATCTGGCAGAGGGATGATTTCCAAAACAAATAAAAACTCAAGAAACTAGACATCAGCAAGTTAAATGATCCAATTAAAAAATGGGGTATCAATCTAAGCTGAGAATTTTCAACAGATGAATCTCAGGAATTAAATTCTTATAGATGAATTTTGCAATACGTCTGCTGAACTACTCAGATGGAGTTTTGATTTTCAGTGATTACTGTGAAAGTTGAGGTGCATGGAGGAAGAGTTTGTGTGAGGTAAACACATTGTGTTATGATAGTTGTCTTATTGCTGGGGCAGGAGTAACAGGGAAGGAGGGCTCCTTTTGCTCCCACTTAGAGAGAACAGTCGGTTTTGCAGGGAAGGATGCAGGAGTGCCTGGCGGCAGAACAGCTAGAGCTGCTCTCAGAAAGGGAGGGTCCCAGGCTGGTGCTCAGCTCACTTCACGTCTTTGGTGTGTTTTATTTAGATTGGGAAGGTTCCATTCACATTTAAGATGGGTCTTCCCTTCCCCCAGTTAAATGCTTCTAGAAATATGCCCATATCCGGAGGTAATTTTGCATCTAGCCAGTAAGATGAAAATAAAGATTAAGCGTGACAACTATTAACAATAATTGTCTTGTTTTTAACTAGAAATATCCTCTTTCCTGTAGTTTTCCTTCACAAAACATGATGACTGTTGCCATCCTCCCGAACCCTGGGTAGCTAAGTTTTCTCATCCAGCACAGGGAACAATTGCATCTAACCATGGCTGGAGGAAGGGGACAGGCACTCCGTTCAGCAATTCCCTGGGTCTCACTCCTTCCTCTTCCTGGATGGCCTTGAGGAAGTCATTCTTAACTAAACTGTCCCTGCATTGGACAGCTAAATCCTTCTCCCTTGTGTGATGGCTTCTCTTGAAACAAAGGCAGGGCTAACCGTCTCTCAGGCTTCTTCTTTTCAGTAGGATGGAATGCATGACATTGGGCCTGGTAGTGGACAAGCTTCTGACTCCTTCACATCTCACAACGGGACTCCTTCAAGGAGATAAAGGATCCTGTGGTGGTTCTGTTCCTACTCCAGACCAAGAGTAGGTTTGTAGTAGTTCTTCCTTGAATGACTTGGTGAATAAATCATCATTATCTTTTTTCAATGTATCATATCAGTTTCAACTGTTTACATCATAAATAGGGCCAGCAACATTCTATAGGTCATAGTTCGTGGTCCAAGTTCTTTATCAGTCCTTTTAAAGTAACTAGTTACAAGATATGGCATGTTAAGATGATATATTCATGCATTCACATGTGTGTGTTTATATGAACACACCTATATATCTATGTATGTGTTCATACATATTATGCATACATATATGGACACACACGTTCTATCATGGTTAATTTATACTGTCAACTGATTGCATTAACTAACTCTCGAGCCGTTAGTGAAGCACACCTTTGCACGTGTCTGTGCAGACTTTCACAGAGATACAGTTGAGACCTCTCCTGACTGTAGGTGTCACTATCCCATGGGCTAGGATCCTTGACTGAATACAGAGAGGGAAAGGAAGAGCCAACTGAGTAGCAGCACTCACCCCTGCTTCCTGGCTGCGGATGCAAGGCACACAGCTTCCCCCCTCTCTCTCCAGTCATCATGCCTTTAGACTATTTCACCTCAAACTGTGAGACAAACTAGAGTCTTCCTTTCTTAGCCCCCCCCCCCCCATGGATTTATTTGGCCCAGGAAGAGTAATTAATAGAAACTTGGATTTTCCTTCAACTCTAAAAGAGTTTATGAAAATTCAGTGAGATAATGGACACAATAAGCCGGTGTGGAATCACTACTTCCTCCCCAAGTGGTAGCTTTTCTTTGCAAACAGTTTGGTTGTGAAAAGCAAACAAATCCTCAATTTCATGTTATATTTGAAGGGTTGATGCCTGGGATAGAAGCTCAAGGTTAATGCTGCTTTAGAATTAATGAATTTTTTCCTTTCTGTTATTTGCCAGCACAAACCAAACAATATGCAGACAACAAACGAGTCTGGGATACTGTTTTTAGAGGCTGCAGGTTAGCCGAGAAATACATAATGTTTAAGTAAATTCTCTTTCTATTCAAGGTTTATCAAGGCATTGCTTTTTATAGTAAAATGACAGCCCCTCAGAGCTCCAAGTGTTGTGAAGCACCCATATTCCTCCTGGATGGCTCAGAAGCTGCTGTGTCTCTGAGTTACCAGCAGCTTCTTGCTTCATTTGTTTCTTCAGTTTTTGTGCATCTTTCCCAATTCCAGTTGATACTGCGGGTTGCTTTCCTAAGCACACTGGCGAGATCCTTTAAGGGTTCCAAGAAAAGAGCTACATCTTAGGTATCCCAACACCATCCTGTCTAGGCTTTTAGCAGCTGACAGATGGATATCTTGGGTAGGCACATTTGCACATAAGGTTTAAGAAACCGAGGGAGAAAGTGTCATATTTGATGCTGATGAAGCCTAGTAATGAGATTCTTGTCGGAGGAGGATTATGGGTACAGCCCCTTTTGGCAGCTTTTCACAAAGTGAGGAGCAATATGCTTACAGATGTTGATGGGCCTGTTGCCTTGGCAACATCAGCCCCTGTCATTGTGGCTCCAGTTGGAAATGCAGCATCTGGCTCCAGCCCCATCTGCTGTACTGATGGCAGCGTCTGCCCCCACCTTTTCTTCCTGCATCCCTGAAACCAGATCTCTTGTCCTGTGTCTATGCTCACTTACTAACAGCAACATCTGCCACTATTTGTTACTGCTTTGTGTACACAGCTTTGGGTGCTGCATGGCGTCAGCCAAGCTCAGGGGCTAGTGCACAGACACATTCCTCACCTGTGAAAAGCTGTCTCACTGAAGATGTTTTCCTTCGTCAGACTTTCCGTTCCTGTTACTTGGATGATTTCCTTTGCAACTTCAAAGTTTCCATTGTAGCATGCCCTGGACGGGAAGAAAATATTCTGATATTCTGATAAGAGGACGAGAATTAGACGTGATAAATGCTAAGTCATACTCACAGGTGCAAAGGAGTGTCCCCATAGATGTTGGCCACGTGAGGCTGAACCTCCAAGTCACTCTGGAGAAAGTAGTTGACGATGTTGTGGTGTCCAAAGCGAGAACAGAAGTGCAGAGGGACATGGTCCTCATTGTCCTGAGCGTTCACTGTCAGTGTTGAGAAAGCACAGATGCGTCATCTGGAATCCATTCTTTTTCATCCTTTGTATGCTCAGTGCCATGTGTTTTGCCTAAGTGCCCAAGACACTCTTGGAAATTGCCAATTACTGTTTATAATAGAGGAAATTAAGTGCAACCAATTAAAAACGTTATAATTCTATTCTATTGCCTATTACTACATCAAATAGGCTTTCCTTTAGTGTTTCATAAATTCTATGGAATATAGCTAATCAAATTTGTCTTGCAGTGAAGAAACCAATAAGCACTCAAAGCACCTATGGCCATATTTCCGTAAGTATCCTTTCCAACTGACCCCCCCCTTCCTCTGACGGATCTTAAACTTTAAAAGTTCTGGGCTGTTGAGATGACTCATTGCATAAACCTCAGTTCTATGCCCATGCCCCATGTGGTTGACAGACAAGATTGACACCTGTAAGTCATTCTCTGGCCTCCTCACAGGAGATGTGGCTTGTGCCTCCACACATAGGTCAATATAATTTAAACATTTAAATTAAAGACCGATATCAATCATCAGTCAAGACAGTCTCTCTCAGTCATGGCCAGAGGTCAGTCTGATAATGCCCATTTTTCTACGGAGGTTCTTTCTTTCTAGGTGTCTCTAGGTTGTATCTAGTTTATGGTGCAAACTAACCAGGGAGCAGCCTTTACTATATTCCTTTCATGCCTAAATCAACATTAATTAGTTTGGGATACTTGGGAAAACTCAACTGCAGCTTTATTCCTTAAACGGTCACTACAGGTCCATCACTGTATCAGCGTTAAAGTACACATGTCTTATCAGCCATCATGACTATAACAGAACTGTTATTGGAACCAAACAGAAAACATCAATGAATGTTTGTAAGACATTTGATGTTATACACTTTGTGCACACACACATTTAATGAATATCATTTCATCCTAATTTCTCTTATAATTTTTTGTTAAAACTAATAAACTATAAATACATAGTATATATCTTTAAATAACATTAAGTTTTGTTACAAGACAGGCTTAATAAAAACTAAACATCAAACAGCTCAATTCTAGATCTGACTTTAACGCAATATCTGAAGAATAGAATAGTGGGATCATCTGTTCTAGACACATTTGTTTTTTTGTAATTTTTTTGTCCAAATTCTCTTATTGTTTGATGGTTTTATACAAGCAGAAGAAATACAAGGAATGATTTTAGATGATGAAGAGTCTCAAGGGAACATGATGGAAGATCACAGTGACTCAAAAGTGTGTGTAGCTTATTTTGACTACTGACATATCGTCATGTAGCACTTAATGGATGCGGATTTTGAATGCAGATTTGCCTTCTATCTGCTGCAGCTGCTGACAGCCTCTCTGTTTGATTGTCCCGTAAGGTCTTAGGCAAACAAAGAAGCTTTAGCTGTGTCCTGCAAAGACTGCGAGCAATGGCTCAGGAGAACACACATCCCCCAGAACACCCATCCTTCAGAACACCCTGGTTCTTTGGATTATCTGCTTCTTTATAAATCATTTGATTTCTTTTGTCTATGCTCTGTGAGAAGCCAGGCAAAGTAAACGGCACGAGTCTGTTCTGGAACCCAGAGCATCAGGAGCCTCCCCAAGGGTTCCGGAGTCTCTACTGAAGAATCTAAAGAAGAATGGGAGCCACCTGATGAGGATGCTGGAAATTGACCTCACATCCTGAGTGAGCATTGCTTGCTTTCCGTAACTGAGTCTTCTCTCCAGCCCCATCTTGAGAGATTTGTAAAGAGTTCTGCAGTAGCCTGTAGCACACTAAAGGAGGGTCTTATATTAAGGAACTTAAGTATTTAACAGTGAGTTAGAAAATATTAATGAATATAAAATTAAAAAGCTCCTATTTTCATCTTTCTGAAAAAGATAAATTTTAAGGACTGTTTTAGTATTTCAACATCATTCCATGAGGATTTCTGTTTTTTTTTTTTCTTTCTCCTTGCCTCAAAAGACCTACTAGAGCAACCCTGAGACTTGAAAACACCCGACTGAATAGGCCAGTCTCTTAAATACAGTGAGCTAACGTGACTGTCTTCTGAAGTACATTTTGGGCAATATTGTAACCTGAATATATTCTCATTTATGGCATTCCATTTCCATGGAAACAAACTGTAAACACTAGACAGCAATTTGTTCTTCGTTGGGGGCCATCTATTTAATCTTGCTCATATGTCCATTTACTATGAGAAAAGTCAGAGTTTAAATAAATCATCTTGAGAGTCAACTCCATTTCTGAAAAGGTGAGTTCACTGATGGTGAGTCTCATGCCTTCCATCTCACAAGCACGGTGTACTGTGTTTGCTGCAATCACTGGAGTGCAAAGTGGGCTTAGTATCAAGTGTGCTAGAAGGAAAACAAGAAACTTAAATGTCTGAGCCATGCTGGTTTTTTATTTTACAAGACTGAGTAGGAAGAATGTGGTACTTGTGTGTGTCAGAAAGAAAATGCTAGAAATTATACGGTGCAGTTGAGGTGTACGAGGGAGTGTGGGGCTGCTCAGATTTCCGTGCCTTTTGCAGAAGAGTCTTTTGATCCTGGAGACATGCTGATCATAAATGGCTCTCATTTGACACTGCCAGGCTTTGGAGTTGCGCGGGAGAACAAAAAGCTGAGGTTGGGGTGGATAGTAAGAGGGAGGAGGGATGCACTTGATCCCACGGAAGAGCAAGGCAGTTCCGAAAATGTAATGATGTTGCAGAGCTTCCCACAGCTGCACCTCGGCTCACCTACGCTGGGAGAATGAATGACTGCCCAGGACCACTTAAATGAGGTCCACACCTTGCTTTTGTCCTGACGGCTCACGCTGTTTGTGATGATCCGCTCATGTAGATGCCCGAGTTGTTACATAAAGGCCCACAGAAAACAATGCAAAAGGGGTCGCTCAACTACAAAATGAAGCGGCCGATTCTGACAGGAACTACAAGTCGCTGCACCCCGTTGCAGTCAGTGAGTCACTGGACTTCCTCACCACTGGATGGAACACTGATCAGCTTCAGGAAGTGATTACCAATTTGAATTTTGGACCCATGGAGCTGGCAGCTCTATGTGCCTGACAACTGTGTCCTTTTGGAACTGTGCATCATTCTTGCTGCAAAGGCCAAGAGCTCGCACTGATGCACATTTAATTAGGTCTCTAGGGGGTTGGTGGGAGGAGGTTGGATATGCCTGAGAGAACTTTATGACCAGATGTGGCTCTTAGTGAATCTGTGAAAAATAAAAGTCTAGAAGGGAATCTTCTTTAATGCTCGTTTCAATCAACTTTCCAACATTTATTTAATATTTTTAGAAATTATAAAAACCCCCACAAAACTGATGACCCTAGAATTGTATCCCTATCAACTCTTAGTATAACAATGGAACGTCTTTGTTGGGCAGGCTGTCAGGAGGAAACGGAATATATGGTACACCTTGGGAGACTGTACAGAAATCTTTTAACAGTTCAGCATATGCATACCCTTGTGTTCAGCAATTCTACACTATATATGTATGCAAGAGAGATAAGTACATCTGCTAACCAACATAACAGCATGGTGGCACAAATGTTAAACTGCAGGCGGGAGGAAGTTGGATGTGCAAATGGTAGCACATTTGGAGTCTTCTGCAGCTGGAAAGATAAGGCTCTGCTTGCTGCAGTGATGTGGATAAATGTCAAGATTACCCTAGTAAGCAAAACTTGGAGCTGGGGATGACTCACAGAGTGAAAATACTTACTGAACAAGCATGAGGACCTGAGTTCAAATCCCAGTATCCACGTAAAAAACTTGGTGTTACTCAGGAGTACCTGTAACCCCGCTGCCATTGGTAGCAGAAGCCGGAGGATTGCTGGTGAGTTCTGGCTCCTAACCATGTGTTCTAGGTTCATAGAGTAACCTTATAGCAAGGGACCACATGAGAGTAATAGAACCGGATACAGAATGTTTTCCTAGTATCTACAAGTGACTGTGAGGACATGAGCACACACATAGTCATGCACTTCATACATACACTACACACATACACACAGAAAATTTTTAAAAATAAGGTTACAATAAAACTTTTTTTTTCTTTTTTTTTGTGGAGTTTGAGAAGAGATAAAGGGATCTGGATCAGGAGAGCTTAGAAGATCAGTTACCTTTGGAGCTAGTGGCTCATAATTTACTGAATTTTCTGTCTGTTCGCTATAGCTCAACTGAAGGAAAATATCAGTGAATAACAGTTGATAGGACCAATCTATCTGGAACATTCCTTCTTAACACCAGGGTTCTGAGTGTGAGTGAAACTAGTTGAAGGGTACCAAGAAATATTCTCATTTGATTTTAACAAACTTTCAAAAATGAATTATGACATGTGGAACACATTTGTTAGCACACATCTGCATGAGCAGTCATGTCCACGCTTCTCCCTCGGAGAGCAAGGGGAAGATGCAGCAGGCGTGGCATGCAGTGGGGAGACAAAGCCTTACCATCTGCCCTGCTCCCCTCTTCTGTCAGGAGTTTAACAATGTTGAAGAACCCTTTGGCAGAGGCCAGGTGCAGGGGCCTGTCTCCAACTTCTCCACTTACATTGACATCCGCGCCAAACTTCAAAAGGACACTAGTCACCTAAAAGAGTCCACCATTTGAAATTAGTTTGGGAAAAAATATCGTATGTTCCTTCGGTTACACGCCTGTAAGCTCAGCAGTTGGGGCATCAGAAGGTAGAGGCAAAAGGATTGAGAGGTCATCCTTAGCTGCAGAGTGAGTTCTTGGCTAGCCTGTGATACTCTAAACTCTGTCTTAACCTGCCCTCAAACACCACGAAACACAACGCAGAACATTCACTGTCTGAAATGACTATGCTATCTCTTTGTCTACTTTCACCCCAAAATAGCAGAAAATCCTAGACCAATGAGTCAAAAACAGTAGAGTTTATCACTGAAAAAAGTCCAAAAGTAAAGCAATTTCATTCTGGGATTCCTCTCTAGAGAATGGTGCCACCCACGGCAATTACACATTTCAATTAACAATTAAGACAATCTTCCCTAGACAGGGCCACAGGCCATCTTTTAATAGACGATCCCCCATTGAGGTGCTCTTCCCACTTGGTTCTACAGTGTGCCAAGCTGACACTTCAAACCACCCAGCAGAGTGTCACACACTGACTAGAAGTTAAGATCCAGGGGACAGGGTGGGTAGCTGGAATCTGTCTGACCTACGTAGGCACTGGGTTCTTCAGCTGAGTAGTTAAGTAATCACCGCCTGATGTTTGCAACATTATGGCTGGAACCCAGGACCTCACACTTTCCAGACAAGTGGAAATCATGTCAGATTTAACTCCCAGGTTGTGATGAGCACCAGAGGAGATGATATATTTTATTTAATGTGCAAAGCATAGTGGCCGACATATAGTGCAATAGACTCTTAGTAGTTCTCAAGAAAGCATCATCTGGTGGCAGATGGGGAAAGACCTTTCTGTTAAGTGTACCAGCCAAGAGCAGGGACTTGGAGGCCCAACTCATACACCTTAGCAATGTCACTGTGACCCAACAAGCTAATCTTTAGAGACCTCAGTTTCTTCGCTGTTAAAATGGGAACAGTAGTTCTCTATCTCTTCGAGCTGCTCTGAGGATAAAGAAAGTTAGTACTTGTCAGATATGCAGAACAGGGCTTAGCCCTGAGCATCTATCCAGAGAAATGCCAACACATCCAAGAAATGTGTGCATTTTTACCCTTCTTTCGGCTAATGGGAAGATCTACACTTGCTTCCAGACCATCAGAACTTTGCTACCTAAGCAGATCTTCCGACACCCGCCATCTCTGTGACTTCATAACAGCTTAAGCTCTCCGGGAAGTCAATTGTCTATTAAGTGCTGTTATTCCCCACGTAGGAAATACTGCTCTTGCTATGAGCACCTATCACTCCACTTAAAATTAAGTGAATAAACAAAAGACAAGGACCAGGGTGCACCAGGCACGCTCGTAGGCTGAATTTGCCACTCTCTGTGTCAGCGTATTTTAGCAAATGAACAACAGTTTCTGTAAATTGCTGGTACGCTGCCTTCACTCAGAAAGTGAGTCCCTTATCATAAAAGGGCCATCCACATTTTAGCATAATTCATATGGCGGTGACTGTATTTTCAGGAAAAGTAAACAAATTTAGCTCTTCACTAAGTACAAAGGCTCTTTATCTCTCCTCTGGGTGATGAGGTTAATCAGTAAAGTTGATGACTCCACAAAGAGCATGCGTACTACACATCCTGCTCTTGCCCAGATCCAGGATGTGAGGTTTTACCAGCGTCCGACTTTTGGAGCCTGCACGATACTGTGGCCAGTGACTGACTCCCCAGGCACATGGGTACATTCTGAGTAACACATGGATGGACTGCCAGACAAGTGGAAATCATGTCAGATTTAACTCCCAGGTTGTGATGAGCACCAGAGGAGATGATATGTGGGCCATGGCTTCACAGTCTCAAGGGTGTGCAAGCATATGCCAGCTAGCAGGGTCACAAAGGTATGATGACCAGAACGTCACAGGACGAGGACGGACTCCTCAGGGAGCGCTGTGGAAGAGTCTACAAGAAGATGAAGATTAAGCCGGGCGGTGGTGGCGCACGCCTTTAATCCCAGCACTCGGGAGGCAGAGGCGGGCGGATCTCTGTGAGTTCGAGGCCAGCCTGGTCGACAAGAGCTAGTTCCAGGACAAGAACCAAAAGCTACAAAGAAACCCTGTCTCGAAAAATCCATTAAAAAAAAAAAAAGAAGAAGAAGAAGATAAAGATTACACATCTGAAGGGCAGCAGTTTTATTTGCTTATCTCCTTACTTTTGTGTTTCTGAGTTCCTTTCAGCTTTTTCCCCCCAAACTAGGTAAGGGGTAGTGTTTGAAATCAGCACAGGAACTGCTTGTCTTTCACTCGGCAGAGGTGGGAAATCAACAGACTTCAGAGTCAGAAAACATTGCTTTGAAATCTGACTTCACTGTTTAGTTAAATTGCCTGGTTTGATGAATTTCTGCATGGGCTCACAGAGACACGGACTGTGGCCTTGCAGAGAAAGTACATGGCTAGGGGATGGTCAGTCTGGATGCATAATCCAGCTCTTCTGTTCTGAGCTGTCCTGTGACTGGAATATAACCTGCCCTGCTGGGCTGTGGATGTTGCCTTGGTAACTGGGGGCAAATGACACCCACAATAGGAAATATTTCTTAAGAGCTATGCTCCCCGATAGCTTCAGGTTCTTACTTGCAAGGCTCCTGGGAGGGCCTGGCATTCTCAGCTCTTCCCCTTGTGACTTGGGCCTCTCAGGCCCCTTACTTCCTTGTCCACAGGCTGACTCTCATCCCCCCCCCCCCATACAGACAGACCCTGGAGAACCATCAGGCCTGACAGTAAACCTGGGGCAAGCTCCTGAAAATTTTAAAGCCTCTCACAAACTCCAGTTCCTTTTAAGGCAAATCACAAGCTCAGAGCCAGAGCAGGCATGGGTTTCAGGAGGGAGTTTTTCAGCCCCTAACATTCCCTGAGAGGAGAAAAGAGGAATTCGCTTCTGAAAGACAACTGTTTCAGAGAGCCGCTGGAAGGGCCTTTGTGGTATGTCTTGTGCCTGCTCTATTGGTATCTTAACAGGGGTATTTACTGCATGTCTCCCAAGGAACTCTATTTCTGTGTAAAGGCATCCCTAGGAAGTCCGGATCATAAATATTTTTTCCATTAAGAAATGAATATCAGAGGCACTATATAGACTATAGACAGCCATAAAACTGCAAAATATTTCCCCCCCAATTTAGGCTGCCCGATTCCCATTTCTGCAAACCATAATGCATACTCTAGTGTCTCCTTTCTGCAGTAAGGCAGTGGCGACGAAAGGCAAGGCGTTGGAATGTTTATGTGGGTCTACAATATTGTATAAATTACCCGGGCAATAGTGAGGTGCAATCCCAGGACTCCGAGCATATGACACAAAGCCTCTATCTATCACTGAGCTACGAGGAAGCCCCAAAGGACACCCTACACATCCTTTCATTGAAGCAGGCCCTGCAGCAGCCCGCCAGCAGCTGTAGCTCACAGTTTAGACCTACCTGCTCATGCCCGTAGTAGGCTGAGATGTGCAGGGGCGTGAAGAAGACAGCATCTTGAACATTGACATTGGCTCCATGTTCTAGCAACACTTCTGCAGCCTAGATGAGAAAGAGGTACGTGTTAGGGACCTCTCCTAGGCCAGCCAAACATCTGAGCTTAGTTTGTCAGTAACCATGCCTAGCTCCCCGTCAAGATGTCCATTCTGAAACACAGCTTTCTTCTATGTCCTCTTCCTCATGCCTTTGCCTAGGAAACAAACTCATATGATAATTAAGGTCCCCCTGAGTCTAATAGTATTACTTGTTTATTTCCTGTACACATGCATGTTTCTGTGTTCATCCATGCCAGGTCAGAGGACACCCTCTACAATGTGGGTCCCAGGGATGAAACTGAGGTCGTCAGGCTTAGCAGCAAGTGACTCTATTTGTTGACCCACCTTGCAAGCCCTGATGGCATCCTTCTGAACATGTCTCCCAACACTCTCTTCCTATTCTCATCAGTCAGAACTCCCTTCCTGCCTACAAAGATTTATACCCCATCCAAAATCCCATACTACCTCTTATCAGGTCTCCTCGGTTTCTTTCTCTTCATTGCAGTCTGAGTGGCTGAAACTGGATTGTCTCTGCTTGTCTAGGAAAGCTTTATTTCACAGATTCTGCTCTGCTATGGTCTGAATACAAATGCCCCACTTGGACTCATGATTACAAAACTGATCCCCAGAAGGTGTACTGTTTGGGGAGGATTTGTAAGCTAGGAGGTAGGGATGAATGAAGTGATGGGGGCAGGTTCTTGGAGTTATCTTATCCCTGATCACTTTCTGTCTTGCTTTCTTCTTCCTAGTTGGTGATGGGGTGGACAGTACTCTTTCTCTTCCTCTGGCATCCATGAGGTCCTGCCCACTCACGTGGACTTTTAAAGGCATAGATTGGACCCTTGGGAAACAAGATCTCAAGGGAACAACAAGACGCCTTGCCTTCCCTTATGTTTTCTTTTTGCTGCTGCTTTCAATTGTTTTCCTTTTATGCTTGGGTATTTGGCCACATTGACGCAGCAGTACCTATCACATGTGAATCTTTTCTGGGTTATTATGGGTGGGTGGTAACTGTTACCCACAATGTAAAGAAGGAAGAAAATATTTTTACAACTTTATTACTTCCTCACAGGTAAACAGAAAGAGAGCAGGGCTTTGCCTTTCATTGCATCTCCATTTTCTCTGTCATATCTTGATGTCCCCAAGTAGCTTGATTTTGAGTACCCTTTTCTACTGTCTTTTATGCCAAGCCTGAAGATTCTCCAGGTCTTTTTCACCAGAGACTGGCCTCAGACATATATATATATATATATATATATATATATATATATATATATATATATATATTTTTTTTTTTTCTGGATAGTATCACATCCGTTCCTTAAAGTGAATTTGGTTTCAATGAGAACTTCCTTAATTTATAGGCTGGTCTTTGGCTGATACACAGCTGAGAAATTTTCCCAAAATCTATTAGATGGGAAACAGGAGTTCAGGAGGCATAGGCTCCTGACTCCTTACATGTTCCAACAAGCAAGCATCCTTACATGAGCCAGGGATCCTCAGAGCTATAGGAGACCATGAGATTTCCAACCACAGATTTTAAACCTAGATTTTAAAATGGAAGTCATTGAGAAATGTGGAAATCAAGAAATGTCTGAAGGACAGAAGTTAGGTCAGTATCAGGGTGCAGTGATTCTCTAGGCTCATCCCCAAGCCTTCCTCAGGTTCTCCAAAGAGAAGGAGGTTATGAGGTAGATGACTCCCTAGGTCACTGTTGTTTACGCACTCACTGTTACAACAGAACTAAGTCTGAGTGCCATACACCAGAAGGAAGAGATACAAGACTGCTTTTGGACTTCTGAGGTTCTGAGTAGGTCCAAAAATATAGGCAGGTGCTTCATTGCTTCATTTTTAGACATTTCCAGAATTGATCATTAGTTTATGTTTAAATTGATGATCAGGAAAGCATATTGTATACACAGTGAGTTGTTCTCCTAATAAAAGTTGAAGTTATAGCTTTTATTGACAGAAGGTTACCTGTCAGGCACTGAAGTTTTTCAGAGGACCTTAGAATCTGCTGTGTTTTGTGCCCACAAACAGAAAGATGGACATTGCTCTCCCAAATTAGTGGAATCTTGGAGTGATGAAGTGACACACGGTCAACCAATCAGGGTGAAAAAGAGACAGAATACACGTCACGTTCTGTTGACTTAAAATTTTACTTACACCAGGCTGGTTCTGTGGGCATGATCTCATTAGCATTAAGCAAAGGGGACAAATGACTCAACCCAGACCAGAAGAAGTCAGCTATCTGTAGGACTCCGTAGATCGGTTTGGAAATGAATGCCAGCGTCATTAGTGTGGCATGTCTGGTATCTGAGGCATCCAGTCTCAGGAGCTCTGAAATGAGGCTGTTAATCAGCCAGGGAGATGAAGCTCTTTATAATTTCTGTTATTTTAAATATAGCATAAAACAAAGTAATGTCATGAATTTTTACTATTAAAAGGACTCTCAAATATTAACATGCAGAGTCAATTTCTTGGACATGGTTCCATAATTCACTTTCCTGCTAGAAAGATAAATAGTCAAAAGCAGATTTCTACCAATCCAAGTTTAGACTCATCCAGCCACAGAGAAGGTCGGCATTGGATTGAGCATCCTTTAATTATGTAGTACTGGCCTTCTGAGAATTTGTCAGAATGTGAGTTTTAATGAAAGCACATGGAGTCATTATTGAACTGTAGGCTTTTAATAGCTTATTTTTAAATATAAGAAAATACTTAACCATTGAGGGCACTACTTGTGGGAAATGTGTATTTTCAGGTATATGAGATTATTTGATGTTGTGCTTTCCAGTGCCGTTCTATACAGAACTTCTTTTAGGACTCAGGGGAATATGGGATATTTGGTGCGCAAACATGTCTACCAGTTGGACTAACACAAATATATTTATGTAGACATTTAAAGAAAGAGCAGGAACTCATCTTAAAATCATTTTACCCAAGCTTCCTCTACCCAGAACAGGAGAGTGCTGATAAACCTACTGTATAAACTTCCTACTACAATCCTAGGGAGTTGGATATTTACTCCATTCTATTTGCTGCCATGGAAAATAGCAGAAAGTATATGATAATTGTAGATATTTACTCTATTTTAATCAAAGAGAAAAATAGGAAGATATATCTGCTATCATGTACAGGGGCAGAATTTAGGTAGGTGGGGAAAACAAAGCTGAATGCTGGGAGAAAGAAGGGTGGAGTCAAAGAGAAGTCAGGTATCCCCACCAGAGCCAGACAGAACTTTACCTGGTAAGCCATGTGGTGATACACAGATTACTAGAAATGGGTAAAATTAAAATGTAAGAGCTAGCCGTTAAGAATCTAGAGATAATGGGCCAAGCAGTGATTTAAATATATTATTGGTTTCTGTGTGATTATTTCAGGGCTAAGGAGCCAGAACTAACTAGTGTCCTTCCTTCAGTACTGTTTCAAATAACTGTAGAAGAATACTGTCTTAACACTTTTTATCAAAATAGCATAATAAAATTTCTTGCAAAATAGTAAACTGGAAACAGGTATTATCACTTGAGCTCTGAACAGTCTACAGGCTGTGAGCCCTATCAGATTTAGGTGAGAATAGTCAACAGAAGTATAATTGGAGTGGGAATCTAATAGAGTCATTGTATCTGGAGTCAACATTAGAATGTAATAATTGTTTCTCACTGTGTCTAGGGTAACAGGAGAATGTATGAGTGTTTGTTGATGGTTCCCAGGCCTTGAAGAAATCATAGTAGAGAACTGTAAATGGATATTTCTCTCCTGTGCAACCGTTCTGGAATAATCACCCAGAGTCTTAATATTAATTATAAATGTTTGACTGATGGCTCAGGCTTATTACTAGCTAGCTCTTACATTTAAATTAACCCACTTTTATTAACTTAATTATATCCACATAGCTAATGCTGCCCTGTCATTTTGCCCAAAGTCCATGAGAATCAACTGCAAGCCATGCTCTCTGCTGCTTGCTTGCTTGCTCTTGCCCTGAGCACCCAAGAAGGTGACCACTTGACCTCTGTCTCAGTTTTATTTTGTCATGTATTCAGAGAAAACCATGCTCATAGGGCAATTGCTTTGATCTGTGCATGACTTTCCATAGGAAACATGCTCACATCTGCAAGCCTCCTACCTTGGCTTTTACCTACCAATGACCAACTTCTTCACACTAAGGCATTAACTCCCCGAGTAAGAAAGAAATAAAGCCAGTCAGATAAAACCCTGAGGCTACAGGTCAGCCAAGTATGAGCAGTGGATGATACGTGCTGTGAGAAATAGGTGTTACCCAAGTAAAATTCTGAACAAAGTTACAAGTTTCATCCATCTACTGATTGAAGATGAGGACAGAAATGGAGAGGAGAGGAAAAGAAGATATTAAAAGAATTGAAAGGCCGGGCGGTGGTGGCTCACGCCTTTAATCCCAGCACTCGGGAGGCAAAGGCAGGCGGATCTCTGTAAGTTCGAGGCCAGCCTGGTCTACAAGAGCTAGTTCCAGGACAGGCACCAAAACTACAGAGAAACCCTGTCTCGAAAAACCAAAAAAAAAAAAAAAAAAAGAATTGAAAGGCAAAGGATATTGTTAGTGTCTATGGCCACATCTCTGGGACCCCATAAGGAAAAGGCTAGAAATTACAGGCATATTCATGGAGAGGCAACAAAATGAGTTAGATAATTGCTGGTCCAAAGCTGGAGAATGGGCCTTTGAATGTCTCAGATATAGAAGTATTGTCAGGAATGGCAGTGGTAAGGGATGGGAATGAGAAGACAAAGCTGTCAGCAAATGATTATTGCTGCAGTAGACAGCTTAACGAACCTAGGCAAGATAGGCAGGAATATCACACTGTGTAGGTTATGACTTCCAGAGTAAGAGCACCTGTAGTATTATCTCCTCAATTAACCACTTTAATTCTAGTTGCTTCTAGTTCTTTCTAGGCAGTTCATTGCCCTTGTCCAGAACAGTTGGCTTCCATTGCAATCAACCATTCATTGAAGAGTTGAACACCATTTTCCAGTTTTCAATTAAAGCAGCTGTGTCTTAATGGAAGTGTGTGCTCCTGGTAGAGCAGTTTAGATGAAAGCATGGGGTTTGTACTTACTAAGCTCCTCTTCATTGTATTTTCTGTAGGCTTTCCCATTTAAAATATAACATTTGAGATCTTTTATGAATGTCATATGAATAATCTTTCTATCCAAGATTCAGAAAACTGTGAGGTTATCATTTCTGCAGGTCATGTAGCTGAATGTGGGGGTCACAGAAACACTGGTACCAGGAAAATCTTTCACTGCAGCCTACATTCTAAACATGTGTTCCTTGTACTGTCTATGCCATCACACCATGTGACAGCAATGAACACTGAGATGTCACAAACCAAATTGAAGTCTATTATTGGCTGTTCACTGAAATGTTTTACTTTGTATACACTAGAAACATATCTTAATACCAAACAGGACTTTTAATATTTACCTATCATTCCCAGCATGCCAGTATCAAATTATTTTACCTTTCAATCATATTACGTTAGACAAACAGGAATATTTACTTTATTAGTATGCAAATTTGCTTGTCTTCAATAAATGGTAAAGTTATATGTATGCCAAATAATTTCTTTGAAATAAGCCTCTTCATGATTTATTTGTTTTTTTGGTTTTTTTTTTTGTTTTTTTTGTTTTTTTTTGGTTTTTCGAGACAGGGTTTCTCTGTGGTTTTGGAGCCTGTCCTGGAACTAGCTCTTGTAGACCAGGCTGGTCTCGAACTCACAGAGATCCGCCTGCCTCTGTCTCCCGAGTACTGGGATTAAAGGCATGCGCCACCACCGCCCGGCGTCTCTTCATGATTTATGAATATATGTCTTATTTGTATATATGTTTGTTGCAATTGTACACTCAGGTTTGCATAAAAACCCCTTGGGTGCAAACAAGTCACGAATGAGAAAGGTCAAGAAATCATGCACTATATTCTGTAGAGTTTGCCACTAAAGTCATTGCTGAACATTTCTGTAATAACCTTTGAGAACCTGGCACAGCTCTAATTAAGTGTTTGACTACAGAATCCTATTGGAAAATCGTTTCTCCGGGCTGTCACAGAAATAAGGTTTCCTTTCTGCAATCTTTCCTTATGACTTCACATTAAAATTAAATTTGGTTTTAAAATTATCCAGAAGGTGATTTCACAGGTAATTATCAAAGACACTAAGGAAATCACCATTTTTAAATTTTGAAAGAAGTTTAAAAGCACAGTTGTGTGTGTATTTGTGCCTTGTTTATGTGTGTTAAACAAACTCTACTAAATATGGTTTTTTAAATATTTATATATTATATATACAATATTCTGTGTATATGCCTGCAGGCCAGAAGAGGGCACCAGACTCTGTTACAGATGGTTGTGAGCCACCATGTGGTTGCTGGGAATTGAACTCAGGACCTTTGGAAGAGCAGGCAATGCTCTTAACCTCTGAGCCATCTCTCCAGCCCATCAACTAAATATGTTAACTGACATTTTTCAGGGAGTGATGGGAACCCATGAAGAAAAGCAGTGGCTGAGGAGAGAGGTACCATATGGATCAGAGTAGTGGAGCTGATGTCTTCTTGTCCTTACTAAGAACAGTATTATAGCAAGACTAAAGATGCCTAAGCTATGTTTCCATGGAAGTGAAAATTGAAATATCTCCCCACACACAACACACATGAGAAAGGGACCAGCAGTAGATGATGGAGGGCCTAGGAAGGTTTTGATGAGGTGAATATGATAGGGTACAATGCAAACTGATGACAGCATTTATTCTGTACACTGCCAAACATCACAATAAAATAAGGGTATCTTTGATGAAATTACAGCAGAGGAAGGGGAGATACACACATGACATTTATGACTAAAACTTGAGAGGAAGGGAGCCTGAGAAGGAAGTTGTAGCTAGGCAGGAAGAGTACCCTAATGAATAGCTTCCGAGGGAGCCTACAAAAAAGATTTGTAAGTGGAGGGCTCACACCTGCTACCACCACTGTTCAACCATCGCAGTGCTGTGCTGTTGGTTCCCTAAGACACAGGCCTTTCTGATCACTTCTTCACATGAGAGTCTTAATTTAGAATCCCTGGCTGATAACCCAGCTTTCGGCATCTGCTGTAGGAACACAGTGTTCTATGTATTTCCAAAGCCTTGATCTTTTCTTATGAGATTTATTTATACAGCTTGCCACAGGCCCCACATTTTCCACTGTATTGTGACTGCTAAGACTTGAAAACTGGGGTAAGCGTTACAGTTTTTCTTCCCACTGATGTCCTCAGACCCATTGGCATGCAGCCTGGACATCATATGGAAGAGGAATTCATACCTGGCAAGCAATTTTCTCTGGACTTTTTTTTTTCAAGCTGACCCTCCTCCCATTTCTTTTTCTACTCGAAGAAAGCTCCTTTGGAGAAGTATTTGGAAAACAAAAGTGGAAATGGCTTGGTGTGAGACTTCATTCTATTTTGCTGGCAACTCAGCTGAGGGCACAGAAAGAGCGCCTCTCAGACAAGGCGAAGTGGTGTGAGTCCTCCCAAGGAATTATGGCAGTAATTAATGGATTCTAGCAGCTCAGTTTAAATACAAAGGAGACAATGTGAACAATGAAGTTTCAGGGTCAGTACAGCTGTAAGCACACATCTAGAACACCCAGCAATTCCTTTTCTGAGCTTTCCCACTAATTAACGCCAGAAAACTGACTGACTGATGAACTGCAGGATACGACGTTAATTTGCTGTAGGACAACAGATGTTAGTCGTCCATTGTTCCTTGAGGGTTCCTTATTTAACAGTAATGCTGAAAATGTTGCCTCCAAATACCTCAGAGTGTCACAGTGAGATCAGCGTGCCCACAGGTGTAGAGACGCTTCAGCCATTAGGAACGCCACAGTCCGACAGGTACAGAAACCGTGCATAAAACAGATCATGTGCTCTTTAGACTAAGAGCCTGTTACAGCAAACACCTCCCACGTGTCATCCAGGGATATGTTACAGGACAGAAGACACATACAATAAACCCAGAAACCATCCTAAGCCCTGTTCACCCAAGTTCAGGGGTGTAAACAAAAACTCCAGCGACTGTGAAACAGAACTCAGATTCAGTTTTTGCTCCCGAAAGGGATAAGCTATACCCATGGCTTGGGCTCAGTCTTGGTCTTTCAAAGCTCACCCCGTGGCTTGCACATATTAGAACTTGGGCACAAACAACCCTTGGCAGGTTTGTTCCAATATCCACAGGTCTAATTTATGTTGCTGTTGAAAAACAACAATGAATTTGCCGAAGCAACACTGTACCAGGAATGCAAGTTTTCTCATTTTCAACCCTTTCTTTTTCTGTATGTAATAAACTCGGAACTCACCCTAAGTTCTGTGGTAGAACCGGGCTTTGTGGTATGTGCAGAGGTTTATTTAGCAAGCTCCCTGAGTGACCCCTGAACACTAAGGGCACCAGAGAAACCCAGGTGAGATATACGAGGAATCCCTATTCTAAGCAGGACTGCCGTTAGCTTGGAAAAGTAGAATTGCCCCTGGAGCTGCTCTCAAGTTCTTCCCTGCTTCTCTCTAGGAAAAGATGGTGCTAAGCATGAGTCTAGCACCACGCAAAAATCACGTGCTGGATCCCCATCATTTAGACATAGCAAGCCGTCTTCCCACGCATCCCTGCACCTGTCTGTCAGAGTCACTGATACATAGTACCCAATTATATAATATAAATGGTATTGGTTATCCACAAGGCTAATTCCTTTGAGCTTGGCTGACATAATGACTTATTCCTAGCGTCTACGATGAGGCAAATGTGTGCAGTGCCATTGACAGTCGTAGGGAAATCAGATTGTGGTTTCACTCGATACATTCTTTCTGATCTGCTCCTTCCCTCTTTTTCTAAAGGAAGCACTATGCTTGGTTGTGTGAGCCATCTTAGGAACAGGACCACAGAGCACTGGACAATAACAGTACATTGTAAACCATGGGGTTTGTGGAGGAGTGTGGAGGCAGATCCTCTTCCTGTCAGTAACTGAGATGGCCACAATCCTGCCTAACACGCTGCAGTGTTTAAGACTACTCAGTTCAGGAGACTTGGATAGCTCACCCTCATATCTAAGACATGAAAATCATGAAAGATGCAAATGTTATTTTACAAGTCACAAAAATGTTGGTGCACTCCCTAATGCAGCCATAGGTAGACCAAGCTTTGGAATAAGCCCTCACATAACCACAGATAGTTCAAAACATTGGTACAATCTCTAATGTAACCATAGATAGTTCAAAGGTTTGGTGATTTAACCAATCTGGTTGGACATCAGCATTGAATGACAAAGTCCACTGAGACAGGACATTCAATGAGCCTTGCAATAGGCACCAGTGTTTTCAGATCTGCAAGCTGTGGCATGCCAGGGAATGCTCAGACGGTTACTAGCCAGTTCCTGGAGATGAAAGGGCATTTGGTTTAGAGGACGGAACAGTCAGATGGGTAAAGGATTGTAGTTCCTAAGACAAAGTATCGAAGATATGTGGACTCCACAAAGGAAGAAGTCCATACACATGCAGAAGATGCCCTGGAGAGCTACTGCTGGCCAGGATGAGAACCATGGAGTTTACTAATAACATTGTCCAGAATCCAACAGGTGTGATGGCAAGGCCGCTTCTCCAGTCGGAATGAAACACCTTTATGATTCATGGGCATTGGGTGAGAGGCTCGGCAGAGATGGTTGCAGCAAGAGGCGACGAGCTCCACCGCGGGTCCCCTTCAGTCTTGCCATCTAATTCTTTAAAGCTGACCCTGAATGAATCACAGAGACGAATTACCATGTATCCAAGGGCATTCGTGATTTGTGGCATGGTGAGGGCGTTGACAGTACGTATAGATTCATATCCATCAGAATTCAAAACATCCAGGAAACAGTCTCATGGTATTTCCAGTGTGCAGACTCTCATCGGGAGTGAGTAGGAATACAGAGGCAGGAAACACGCCATACAGTGGAAGGAATAAGCGGTCAAGTCTTACCCAGAACTGAGAAGGTCAGAATTGCCAAGAGGGATAAGAAAAATAGATACTGAAATATCTCTGTGTGGTTAGACATCTCAAAAGAGTCATGAACATGTAATAAAGACCAATATCCAAAACACAGAGATGAAAACTATAATACATAAAGTTAAAATATTTTAGATAGTATAAATAGCATACATTCAATAGAAGAATAGATCAGTAATATCGATAGCTTAGGAATCAATGTGTACAAGAAACATGGAGAGGAAAGAAAGCCCTGCACAATGAAAAGCGTCGTTGAGACCAGTCCATGTATGTGGTGCCATCCGCACTTCTGCGTGTGTGTTGACCTCTTCTGTACCCTCTACCATCATCTCCTTTACAGAACGCTTGTCCAGCTCTTTGGATCACAATAATATTTGATTGAAAGAAGTTTATTTAACTTAGAACTTTATTTGTATTTAGAAGATATTTCACTGGGACTAGAATTTTAAATTATGCATTCATTCATTTGCACTCTTTAAAACTATTATTCTATCTTCTCATTTCCATGTGCTCAGACAGGGATTTTGCTGACCTCATCACGTTTGCCCCCAGGACATGCGAGCCTTTATTCCCTCAGCTTTTGACTTCTATGGTTTTTTTCCCTTATCACCCACTTGAGCAGTTTAGTGACCATGTACTAATAATATCTGGATTCCTTTCAACCTCTACTGTTCTGAGCTTATTGATTTTTCTGTATAAGGGAGCTTATGCATTTCATTAAGTTGGGAAAATGTTCTTATTGTTTAAATACTGTTTATCTTCTCCAATTACACATATCCTTGAACAATTGAATACTGTGACCATCCCCTATACCTTCTTTGTGTCCTGATTCAAACGAATTTCCCATGAAAGACAGACAACCCTGCAAAAATTCCATAGGCAGGAGCATGCCAGGCATAGTTGGAGAAGGTCAGGTAGAAGAAGGATTAAGAAAAAGTGAGGACAGAAGTGAGCATGTTTGTAACACAGGAAGGTGTGGAGCAGCGTAGGGACGTGAGCTGTGACCCATGTCACCACAGACTAAAGGAGGAAGGACGGAAGGGAACCAAGGCACTCTCTTCCAGACACAGCCACATAGTGACCTCCTTCACTTTGCCACCCTGGTGACTTTATATTGATTCCCATGCCTGTCTCTTCCCCTAGGAGATGCCCTGCAAGCTGGCAATCATAAATTCTCTTCAAGCCCTGAATCGTCTGCACCGAGCAGAGAAAGGACCTTGCTGTCTACTAGCTGTTCAATAGACATTTGTTTAATAATCGGGTGGAGGGAAGGTTGAATACCCCACCTCGAAACCCGTGATTTACACTTCTCTAAGTTTCCACTACTGTCCCTGTCCTTGTGGATCTGCATTCGATAAATCTCACTGGCATTCTTTGCTGCTCCGGCCCAATGTCTTCACATTCTAGGGCATGAATTTCTCTGAAGAAAATTTGTAGAATAGAAAAAATATTTTCTAGAACATCAAGGTTCGCTTTTTGAAGTCTAAACAGCGGACACAGACTCTCAAGGTTTACATATTGCCCAAAACTAAGCTCACACAAGTGAGAGCCAGTGATGAATTTCCCTGTCCTTTGGGAAATAAAACTTGATAATAGAAGTCTATTTATAGTCATAACTGTAACATGCCTCTAGGAAAGTAATAATATTGGGGCAAGCTATCTCGATTCCTTAAAAAAAATCTAATTAAAAAAAAAGAAATCTCAGTTATATTTGCCATCCACAAAAGGAAACAAGCAAGTCTATAGAATTCACAAAATCTGACCCCAGTCCTGTTTCCTCATGGGGACAAGAGCACACAGACACGTGTGTTTGGTGGATGAGCACACACAACAGTGATGCATTGCAGTTGCTTGGCAACACTTGGTGAGTTTTAAATACAGTTTAATTTATTCTCTAGTGATTGCTTACTGGGCTGAAATTTTGATTTATTTTTATAGACTAACAATCACAAAAGAATCTAAAGCAGAGCAATAATGGAGACCAGCCTTTGGATGGTTTCTCCTCTAAAGACACCTTTACCTGGAAAACTGGAGTTTTCCTTTTCCGTCCAGCAAATTCCCATGACTAAGTGAAAACAAAACATGGTTTCTCTCCTGCACTATTTGCGTGTAATTTGAGGTCTTATAGAAGATTTATATAGCACAGAGGCTCCGAGGTGGTGCAGTTTTCCAAATCCCACCTGCAGTACACAGTACGACCAGCGTTCGTGACGACTCAGAGGGAGGCAGTCTGTGTTTCTGTCTGCACAGGACAGACTGCAAGTGAGATGGAGATTTAAAACTAAACAAAGGTTTTCCCTCCTTAAGTCTATTTCTCAGATAAAAAAACTTATGAATGCTCAAAATCATTTTGCTAAGTTCTAGAAAATAACAGATGGAGTGTTTCTATTTCATATAACTAAGTGTTTATTTTACTCCAAACCATAGTAGAATTGTAGGCAATTATTATCCATTTTAATTCATCTACTGTTACAGTTAATCTTGGTTGCCATTTGGAATCGGCATGGAAATAAACCTGTGACGTCGTCTAGGTTAGGTCCATTGGGAAGGGAAGACTCAAATTCAATGTAGTTGGTTCCATCCTATGGGTTCGGGTTCTGGACCGAATAAAAAGAAAGTGAGTTGGGTACCAGCATGGGTCTCTGCTTCCTGAATGTGGATGTGGTGACCAACTGCCTCAAACTCCTGCCTGTAGTATGGAGCTGCGGGCCTCTTCCCACAGCCCGGCTCATGGTTGCCTGGCTAGCTTATGCCCCAAAATAACGACACACAAACTCTATTCTTTTAAACACTGCTTGGCCCATTTCTGTTCATGTATGTAGCACCCCAAGGAGCGCTTACCGGGAAGATTCTAGCCTACGTCCATCCTGGGTCAGAGCTTCATCGCATCTGCCGGGGAGAGGGGAGCATGGTGCATGGCGTCTGCTCCAGAGAGCAGAGCTGTCGAGTCTGAGCTCACTTCCTCTTCCTCCCAGCATTCTATTCTGTCTACTCCACCCACCTAAGGGGTAGCCTATCAAATGGGCCAAGGCAGTTTGTTTATTGACAAATGACCTTCCTCCATCATTTCCCTTTTTTCTGTTTAAAAAAAAAAGGAAGGCTTTAACTTTAACATAGCAAAATTACATATAACAAAACAGTTATCAAGTAAAAATTACAATATTTACATCTCTTTTATCTTTATCATAGCTAAGGAAAACTATAACTATAACTATCTATCTATTATTCAACTCCATCAAAGACTCCAGAAGAATACAATATTACCTAAGCAAACAAAAAGTAAGCAACTTCTAAACTCTAGAAATGACAGAGACATCTCGCTACCTTGACAGTCACCCAAAGTTTCTCTGTACCGTTGGGGCATCCATCTTCGGCCTAAAGGCCCATAGTTTCCAGCACACATTTCCATGAAGCAGGAAATTTCAAAGGCAGTTCAGTCACTATCTGCTGTGTCCTGCAGAATGTCTCACATGAATTCATGTCTCTTTCATGAATCAGGAACCCCAAAAGATCATCTCACCCTTAGGCAAGTTCAGCAGTCCTCTCTCTGCGGGTTCTTTGTGTCCAGTTTATACAATAGTCCAGGCAAGAGCAGTTTCTTGCCCAAATAGCTATCAAACTCCATAAGGTGCCTCTTCGATGCCAGTCTTCTTTCTTCTTGAAGTAGATTGGTGCTGCCAGGAGCAGAGTGTCTCATTGTCATGAAAAACCCTAAGTTATTAAAGCACTTAAAATGCCATATTTTATAATCTTTGAAAGATATGAAGAATGTCTATCTAAAATATAAGCATGCACATCTAGAAAATCTAACATGACTACAAACTTGACTATTATTGATAATTATCCATTAACAACCTATAGACATTACATTTTTAAGTGAACTACACAATCACAATACCTTAATCAATATCAGAAATACATATACATATAATAAAATTGACCTTAAATTAATATCAGTAAACCAAGATTCATATCAATGCAAATTATTCACATCTATATCATCTCCCCCTTTAAATGTAAAAGAACATTTATAAACAATATATGGGAACATGGGCGCAGTTTTTTCTCTCCAAACTGCTTCCTGCTGAATGGGGGCGCTGTTATTCGGGTCTTTTATGGGATAACCTGTCTGCTAGGTTCATCTCAGTTGGCAGTTGAGCGAAGCAATTTTTTAAGGGTGTTCACAGCAACCCTTCAGGAGGGCGTGGTCTATCATACCATATCGTGATCAAAGAAGCAATCCACAGTGTCTCATCTTCTGTGAAAACAAAAGAAGAAACTCTTTTCCAAAGTATCATATCCTTAGATCCAAATTCTGAAGTCAAGGTATTTTGAAAATATCTATCTTGGATTAGTTCAGCAGCATTTATAAACAAATATCTTTTAGCAGATGTTGCTCTTTCCTCAGCATTCAAACAATTCAAAGAGAGCATAATAGCATACAGTATCAAGATTCTCTGTGTATTTTCCATCTTTGTGCAGCTTTATTTTAACTCTATTTTGTTTACTTTTACTTTTATTTTATATTTTCTGTATATCTTCGTCCTGGAATAACTCTTTAGACCAAGCTGTCCTTGAACTCACAGAGATCTGTCTGTCTCTGCCTCCCAGGCAGTGGGATTAAAGGCGTGTGCTACCACACCTTGAAGTCACAGAGGTCAATCTTCGTCTGCCTCCCAAGTGTTGGGATTAAAGGTGTGTACTACCACACCCAACTACTTCCTTATTTTTGTTTTTTTACTTTTAAGAACTTTATCTTTCAGTCTGCATATATTTTTAAACACACTGTAAATCACTTAAAGTTTTCTTTGTCTTTGAATCTCTCTTTACTGTATATCTCTCTTTTTCTGACCACATGAGTCTTTAATTTACCAAGCAATATCAGTAGGATGAAAGCCGTGGCTTTGACGGCTGGATTCAGCCATTCCTTAGCTTTCCAGCCTCATGGCTGAGGTACCGGCTGTAGCCATGTTTACCACCACAACTCTGTGGCGTTTCAAGGTCCTTGCCAGCAAACAAGCTGCAATACTATATCCACAGACAACATTCAACTCCTCTCTCTGTAGTCAGCCCTCCTGCCTCAAACAGTCAGAGTTTGCCCTGGCAGGATGGCCCAGAAAGCCGGCATTTTAAAACAGCACAATTTTTTTCCTGCTATGGCTGAAAACCGAAAAGCATGCCTTCAGCTTTTCACCAACACCGTTTTAAGTGTTTCATGGCAGGACCTCTTAAATGAGCTGCAAGGTTTCACAGCTGAAGCTGAGTCAGGAAGCCTCTCTTAGATGAGAGCACTTGCTTGCCTCTAGCAAGCAGAGCAGACCCGAGAAATTGCTGCTACCAAGAAAACACGCTTTACTCTATTCTTTCCCAAGCTTTCTCAGGCTTTCTGTGGATGCAGTTATCCACGTGGGCGCCATCTGTAGTAGGGAGCTGCGGGCCTCTTCCCACAGCCCGGCTCATGGTTGCCTGGCTAGCTTATGCCCCAAAATAACGACACACAAACTCTATTCTTTTAAACACTGCTTGGCCCATTTCTGTTCATGTATGTAGCACCCCAAGGAGCGCTTACCGGGAAGATTCTAGCCTACGTCCATCCTGGGTCAGAGCTTCATCGCATCTGCCGGGGAGAGGGGAGCATGGTGCATGGCGTCTGCTCCAGAGAGCAGAGCTGTCGAGTCTGAGCTCACTTCCTCTTCCTCCCAGCATTCTATTCTGTCTACTCCACCCACCTAAGGGGTAGCCTATCAAATGGGCCAAGGCAGTTTGTTTATTGACAAATGACCTTCCTCCATCACCTGCCTCCATACCTTCAGTACCAGGATGGAAAGCAAACCCAAGCTGTGAGCTAAAATAAACATTTCAGACTTTAAGTTCCATTCTTAGTGGGTTTTTTTGTTTGTTTGTTTGTTTTGTTTTAAGGTCAGCCACAAAAGGAACAACTAATGCATATATTATGTCATCTCTCAACATGGCCTTGGCTGTCATCTTAGCATGCTGCTGCTGGGATAATGCACCACAGCCCAAAGAAAGTTGAGGAGGAAAGGGTTAATTCCACTTGCACTTCCACATCACAGTTCTTCATGAAAAGCCATTAGGGTAGGGACTCAAGCAGGCAGAAACCCGCAGGAGTTGATGAAGAGGCCATGAAGGCGTGCTGCTTGCTGCTTGTTTCCTATGGCTCACTCAGCCTGCTTTCTTATAGAACTCAGGACCACCTGCCCTCGGTGGCCCCACCCACAATGGACTTGTCCTTCCCTATTAATAACTAATTAGAAAATGCCTTACAGGCTTGCCTACAGCCCTGTTTTAAGAAGACATCTTCTCCATAATATTATTGAGGTTCCTAACTTTCAAATGACATTAGCTTGTGTCAAGTTGACTTAAAACTAACCACCACAGTGCTGTGACACCAAGGGAGTTTGTGGAGTGTTCTCCTGGGGAAGTATCATAGTGTCCCACATCTCATGTTTGTGGTGGTCATGGGTAGTATCAAAGCATCCCACACCTCATGTCTGTGGTGATCATGGCTAGTATCAAAGCGTCACCTCATGTATGTGGTGATCATGGGTAGTATCATAGTGTCTCACACCTCATGTCTGTGGTGATCATGGGTAGTATCAAAGCGTCACCTCATGTATGTGGTGATCATGGGTAGTATCAAAGCATCCCACACCTCATGTCTGTGGTGATCATGGGTAGTATCATAGTGTCCCACACCTCATGTCTGTGGTGATCATGGGTAGTATCATAGTGTCCCACACCTCATGTCTGTGGTGATCATGGATAGTATCATAGTGTCCCACACCTCATGTCTGTGGTGATCATGGGTAGTATCAAAGCGTCACCTCATGTATGTGGTGATCATGGGTAGTATCAAAGTGTCCACACCTCATGAGCACATTGCCACACAAAGTTCCCAGCACAGGAAGTCTAACATCAAACATCTTCCAAAGCCAGGAGCAGAACAAAGAGGTTCTAAATGCTTCCAAGAATAAAGAAAGTGTAGAGCCTGTCAACCTTAAATGCTATTAATTTTACAGTCACGGAAACATAACATAAAGCTCCCTAGTCTACATGTTAATTACTATCAAACCTCGATGCTGGGGACTTGTACATTCCTTCACAAGACACCTCCACTTTTTGAAGGACTTTTCATGAGGAAGGAAGGATTTACTGCAAACAGAACCCAATACGTTCAGAGAAGAGATTCAAACAAAGAGATTGGAGGTGGAGGCTCTGTCATTTTTCTGTCCTCTAAGCCAAGAGTCTTCAAGTCAGTTCAGAGAACAAGCACTTCTCAATTTCACAGATGCCATTTTCTTTATACTTCAGAAAATCTACCCTGCAAACTTGTGAGACGAAGGCCTCACGTGCACTTTGTACAGCTTCAGGTTGCGTAGTGCCGTGTGTTAATATATTTCTAGCTATCTTCATTTGAAAAACAAAAATCCCAGTTCAGTAGAGCCACGGGAACTTATAATTGGACTAATGACTTTTTTCAATAAGGAGGAAGCTAATTAAGCAATACTCAGTTTCAGGAGCCTCCATTGCATGACAGAATTTTTTCCCTGACAGCTAGAAGCCTACAAGTTCTGAATTAATTTGTCTGGTTATGAGAATGGCAAACTTATTAGTGTATCTCACTCTCGCTCCTAAATTGTTTCATACTTGAGGAAGAATAGTAATGATTAAAAGTTCTATTTTCAAATGTTCAACAGCTCCAAGTTTGGCATACAACATAGTCCAAAGGCAACGATCCTTGCTTTTGGAGGTTGTGAAAAATGGAAAAGAATAAAATGAACTTGTCCAAAATGAAGCAGAATGTCCCTATTGGGGTCAAAACTATGCCTCACTGGGGGCCAGGTGACTCAGAGCTGCCTAAAGTTTAGCCTTGTTTGGGCTGTAAGTAGTTAAGGAACACTATTTGCCCTGTAAAAGGGGAAAGCACAAAGCCTCAAAACACCACAAAAAGAAGTCATGCTGGTTGCTGCAAGATGGACAGGAAGAAGGGGATTTCTCTGGATGCCATTTGCAGTCAATCCTCCAGAGGCAGATTGTAATCCACCTATCTCTGAGCTCTGAGGTGCTGCAGGAGCTGGCCCACTTAGTCCCCAAAGGAACAGCTGTTTGTTCAGCAAGCTGAGCACGGTTTCTGCCTCACAGAAGGATTTCAGCTGTGATCAGCTTCTCGAATATTCTTCTCTCCAATGTGTGCTCTAGACCTTTAAGGGGTAATCATATTAAATTAAATAATTAAATAAAAACAGATGAGCACCTCAGACAATTCTCAACATATAGGAAAATTAATCGGACATTCCCAGCAAGATTTAGCTGTGAAAAGAGCTGCAAGATGTGATGCGGAGATGCTAAATACATCCAAGAGGAAGCCTACATCTGACAATGCCGGACACCTTATTCATCTAATTTCTGATTACTAAAGGAAACAAATAAACTGTGTGCAGAACACAGCAGTGCCTCTTGCTCTAGGATGTGGGTGAAACAAAATGCCCGAAAGATGGAAGACCAGGAGAAGCTGTCCGTGATCATGTGATCAGATGGCTTTGTGTATCTGCTTAATTCAACAACAATGAAGCGATTAACTGTAGTTGATGTCATGAGTGTTGTTTATGAAACAAAGGAATGCTGTCATCTGGATCCTTACGTTTCAGGAAAACCTTTTATCTCCATGACAGCGTGTAGGTGTATGCTAAGTTAAAATATTGAACTAGCGTATTTTTAATGTAAGTTCTCTACTTTTAATATCTTTCTCCAAATAGTCATAGAAATCTCAGTTTGGGGAGAAAGGTCTCTGTGTTTGGGAGAGCTAGTCCTCACTCTGCTGAGAGGACTTCTGAGCAGCAGCAGACAGCAAGGTCCTCATCTGTTTGCCTTCAGTGCATGAGAACTCACCCAAGGGGGCAGCCTTGTCTATTCATATGATCTCTTCAGGGAACAGCCAGTGTCTCCAGGGTAGTGAAGTCCCACATTTAAGCTTGGCTGCTTCATTGTGTGTTGGGAAGCCCTTAGGAGTCATTTTGGATCTAGTCCTTGCTATGGGACTGACTGAGACAGCCTTTTCCCTCTTGCTTCCTTCCTCTCATCCTTGTTCATCCTCAAAGTTTGGGGCAATAAGCACTGCTTCCTACAGAGCTGTGCTGCTTGAATCCAGAAGTCCATAGTGGTTCTGTATTAACTCAGCCTCTTGAGTACCTGCTTGCAGTCCCCCTGAGCATCAATGCCAAAGCTGACTGTCAGATAGCCGTATCGCCCACAGGTCATTCTCTACCCTCTCTCCACTGCCCACGTTCCCATGAAGCTGCTCTCTCCAAGACACGGAAGTGGTTATCAGATTTCCTCCCCCAGCTTCTGCTGTATTCTTTACTACATCGTTATTGTCAGCATCTTCGCAGGGTAACACCAGCTGTGTAACCCGCTCAGGTCACAAAGTGGTCTTCAAACCTAACCATACCATAACCACTTATCAATAACCACTAGGCCAATGGCATTTCAGATTACCTTTCCTCCACACTGGCCTGCACAAAGACTGCAGTAAATGGTTTCCACAAGGGCTCACTTCATTTCAGTAGAACAAAGGGGTCAGTGCCTTAGCAAGTGGTGCCCACGTGTTCAGAGGTGGTATGTGGAAACACTGGGTCTTTCTTTCATTGGTTTCTTTTCGCACACAAAGTGACATATGGAATTCACTTTTCCCTACATGTCCAAGGTAAAGGCCAGAGCATCATTGTTCCATGCCAGAATAACCCTGAGGCCTCACTCTATAAGACACAGTGATCAGTTCTTTGCCACCAAGTGTCTTTGAGGGACCTGTGACTTACCTATTGATTTCGTTACTGTCCATTGAGCCTTCCATGTGCCGTGTTCTCTGTCTATGTGAGTGTTCGAAGGGAAGTCTGCTGCTGATACCTCCTCTGTCCTCAGAATGACCTGGCTTACCTCTAGTCTTCTCTGTCCTATCTTCCTGCTTACTTAGGTAAGGAAGAAGGAAACAAGCATATATTTTTATAGTGGTCATAAACTCAGCAAATTCCTTGGGTACATTGCTGTTAAAACACACACACACACACACAGTACAGCATGTCCCAATGCCCCAGGGAACAAAAGGTCTTTATTAAGGTTGGGGCATGAAACCCTGGCGCTCCACACCCCTCCGGGAGCTCTCCTGACTCACTTTGTCCTCTGCTATGTCATTTCTCAGGCCTTGTCCCCCAAAGAAGTCACATGGCTCCTGGCAGGTTAGAAGATGAATATGCAGAAAAATGGGTAGAGTTTTTACTGACATCCTATCAATTTTTAAACTCTATATATTTGCTGCAATTCCAGGACCAGCAAATAATTTTGTTTTCAGTTAATGTGATATAGCAAACCTCAGGTCTCCTTCCTTCAGCTGAAGGACAAGTGTACAGAGAAACACCCCTGCCTGCCCTCTAATACCCAATGTCTCCTGCTCATCCTAAGTGAAGCTTCGGAGTCCAGACAGACAGACTCACCCACAGTCACCCTCTGCCACAATGCCTGTGAGAATCTGAGTATGCTTCCTGCTGCACTTTGAATGTGCCCATATCCAGGAGCGTGACACCATTCTCCCCACTGTAACATCAGGACTGGGGAAGATAAAGAGACAACCAATAAGAACTGTTCAGAAAAGACCTGGTATGTTGGCATGTTTGAGAAATAATTTCTCAACAACATGTGGCCTGGTATGTGTTGTATTTTATTTCACAATATACTGGGAAAAGAAAATCTGCTGTGAGCAAATTTAACAGAAAATGTTTTCCACATTGCCAAAGTCTACTTGACATCCAAGTTGATGAGAAATTGGACTCATATTAACGGTAGGACAAGATAGCAAAGAGGAGCAGAATTATGCTGATGAATTGATAAATCATGTGATTGAAAGCAAAACTCACAGAATAATCATTCTATCATGAAGATGCAAACATCGGTCAGCCTGGGCAGCAAACATGGACATCCCTGCTGCCGGCATACTTCAGGCAAGGACTGCTATGCTTACAGTGGCAAGAAATTTGACATGTTTTATTAAATCCATGCTTTGGGAGAGTTTTTTTTTTTCTGGCTGTATTTTTTCCTCTGAAGAGCAGGACCTCACTCTGTCTCTTTCCACTTGTGATATAACTCAGAAAGAATAATATCGTGTCTTAATTTAAAATGAGTGATGTGTGGAGTTCCAGGCCATCCATCTCTTCAGGGCTGGCGGCCCCTTTCAGCACTTATCTTATGTTCCAAACCACGCTTAAATTAAATACATATCAGCAGTAAATCTGTCAGTGGCTGTCTTATTTATGACATTATTAGAAGAAACATTGATGCCCTTTTATAAACTGGAGAGCATGTTCTGATTCTTTGGGAACCAAGATGAAAACTGCTGAAATCTGTGATGAACTCTGTTTAGGCATCGGGTTCTACTGCTTTTATGACCCTCAGGACGGTTTACTAAAAGTAAACTCACACTCCAATACATGGTCAGCATAGTATGCTAGAGAAAGATCTCCATTTTTGTGTACCAAACTTGGAAAATACGAAACTATAATATGACTTGAAGATTTGAAGGAAGGGAAAACAGTATAGGATGGTTTAATCAGAGCTCTAGAATCTAACTCAGCCTAGATTTATGATACCTATAAAATTTGGATGATTTAATTTTCACAGCTGAAAGAGAAACAATACATAGCATGCTGAAGTGTTTAACCACCAGCCTGCAGTAGGGCAAGCATGCACACAACCAGCTTGCCTTGATGCAAGGAAACACACCACAAGCCTGCATTAGTGCAAGCATACACACTACCAGCCTATAGAAGTTCAAGCACCACACCACCATCCTGTAATGTTGCAAGCATGCACACATGACAGCCTGCAGTAGTGCAAGCATGCACACCACCAGCCTGCAATGGTGCAAGCATGCACACCACCAGCCTGCAATGGTGCAAGCATGAACACTACAAGCATGTACACCACCAGTGTGCAATAGTATAAGCATGCTCTCATCCGGTCTGTAGTAGTGGAAGCAGACACAGTGACAGCCTGTACCAGTGCAAGCAAATATCCTAAAAATCACACATGCACTCACATATAAGAATCAATGCATAGTTGATTCTATAATTCCTATCCAAAATCTTTGAAAGTGATCAAGAAACCTGTCTACTAGCAATCCTTGTTCTTACTGCTCTTCCTGACTGGGATATTTGAGTCTTAGTGACAGCAGGGATAGGTTCTGCCTTTAGAATAAGCATTCGATTGTGGATTTCTGTGTGTATTCCCCCTGTGTGCTGGGTGAGTTAGAGACAGGCAGCTCTCCTCTTTAATAAATTCAGAATCAGACTAAGACACGACATCACAGAGGGTTGGAACTCTGGGGTTCTCACCTTCCTTGGACCTGACAAGAGCCTGTATCAGCATGAGGCTCTCGAATGAGTCTGCTAGAATGGGTAGGTGTATTTCCCTTGGGGAGTAAATAATTTAGAGTTAAAGGGCAGATGATAGAGACTTTTAAAATATGGTAACAACTTGCTTGACACTCACCACTGAGAAGTCGGGAAAATTTCTCCTCCTTTTAAAACCAAGTGGTTTTGATTTTCTTGATTAATAGAGTTCGGTGGGGGTGCTTTGTAGCTCTTGAGGTCATAAAAGGCCATGAAACTTCTGACTTATTTATTGAAATAGAAACACTTGTAACCCCTTGGCACTTCATAAGAAATATGACTACTCTAGCTTGTTGTGAGAAAATCCAATCCAAAATAAATGAAAGTAATATATTGAAAACATAGTGCACCCTAAGTCTAGTGTAGCATGGTTCACAACAGCTAAGATATGAAGCAACCTAGCTGTCCATCCACAGGTGAATAAAATATGGTTAAAAATAAAAATATGGATAAAGATTATCACACACGCATGCCCGTGCGCGCGCGCACACACACACACACAAACACACACACACATACACAGACACAGTGGGGTTTGGGAGCCCAGCATCAAGGTGCTAACAAGGTCAGGTTCTCGTAGGGATCTTCTTCTTGGCTTCATGATGACTCTTTCAAGCAACCTAATTACCTTTACAGTCTTCCTCCCCAGACACTATCGAGTTAGGGATCTGGGTTCCCATACAGAGACTGTGGGAAACGTCAGGGGCGGAGCATTCTGCCACCACACATGGAGTGCAGGTGAGGTACCCAGCTTGTGGCAATGAGCCCAAGGATTTGATGCAGTCTTCTAGCCTAAGCGGACACTGCAAGCATATGCAAATGTACAGGCAAACACTCATAGACTTAAATTTAAAACTCTGGTGGTGAAAACTGTCATTTTTCTAACCACAGCAGAAAGTGTATGTTTAGCCTATGTACACATGAGGAAATAATTTTAAAACATTTTACTTACTTTCACTTTGTGGGTATGAGCATTGTGCCTGCATACATATATGTGCATTGTGTGTGTGTTTTGTGTCTGTGGAAGCTGACAAGGGTAACCAATTCTACAATGTGGGTGCTGGGAGCCAACCTATCTTTTGCAAGAGTACCAAGTGTTCTTATGCACTAAGCCATCCCTGAAGCCCTAGAGGAAAAAAATATTTAAGGGAATATTATTAGAGGAAATTCTTCAGGCTGATACAAAATGATTCTAACAACAGTAGGGACATAGGACAAAACAGAAAATATTGGGTGCATGTTTAATCCAAAAAATATGGACTGTATTTGAAAATAGTAACAACTTGAAGCAGTTTAAATTCCTAAAGAATTAAGAAAGAATACATCTAAAGGTAGGAAATAAAAAATTATTAAAAGTGTTCAAAGATATTCCTCAGTATTTTGGAAATTGGAAAATTTGAGTATACTCTAGGAGGTAGTTTGTATCAGATTTCCAGTGGGCTAAGAATGTCTAGTATGACCACTGGGTATTTTAAAGCTGCCATTCCTTATTGTCATTTGTTACTATGGGGACTTTTAACGTAAGAAGTGAATACATGGAGCTTTTAAAAATCAGACATTGAAATAATATTTTAACACAAAAATATCCATGAAATCAAATATAAAGTTTAAATGTTATTAATCTTCACAAAATGTAAGAGATGTTCCTTAATTAAAAATAAATGGAAATGTGGGAACAAAAGCATCAAACAGAGTGTCTAACATGCCATGGCCCTGCTGGCAGAAGAAGCAGACTTTCAGGCAAGGGGTATGAGCAATAAAGAGGAACGTTTTATAATGACCAAGAGCTAATTTCACTGGAAAGGCAAGGCAGTTCTGCAATATATCATGCACACCTCATTAACACGAGCCCAAAATAGAAACAAAGCATTGAGAACTGAAAGGGAACAGATATCCACGTCTACAGCGCGGGGGTCTAAAGCAATGGCCTCCTTAACAGATAGAGGAGACGCATGGACCAGTCAGTACCTGGTCTCCATGTTCAGAAAAATGGACCCTGGTGGCAAGTGCAGAGCTATGGAGGAACATCTGCCAAACTGACCATATGCTGAGCCCGGGAGCAAGTCATTCTAAAGTTCAAAGCCGCTGCAATTCAAGCTGAAATCTCGGACCATAGGGGAGTCACGTTAGAAATTAATTGTAGAAAACAATACCTAGCCACTCCCCAAATGTTTGGTAATTAAGGAGTGCAAAGTAATGAGCGCAAGAAGGATTGCAACGACAAAGAAAGAAACCACATAGAAATCAGAATCTGTCCTGTTGAGAGTGAGGTTCTGTGCACACTGCACATGATAGCAGGGGCAGCATGTGTGGAGATGCCCACAGAGACCAGAGTTTATCAGATTATCCCAGAACTGGAGTTTTACAGGGATGTCTGTTCTGGACACCAAAGTCAGGTCTCTCCTCTGGAAGAGCAGCAAGTGCTCTTAAGTCCTGGGCCATCTCTCTGACCCCCTCCTTGTCTTAATGACTGCCGTCTGGACTGGACTGAGATGGGCTCCCAAAGTCTAAATTTGCATTTCTCTGAGGAATAAGGATGCTGAGTACCGTTTCACGTGTTTACTGGTGGTTTGCCTTCATCTCTTGAGAACAGTTTGTTTGTTTTATTACTGCATTTATCGGCAGGATTGCTTGGTTTCTCAACGTTTGACTTCTTTGAAGGGTCTAGATGTTAGTTCTCTGTCAGATGTATAGCCTGCAAGGATTCTCTCCTGCCCTGAAGGATGCCCTTTCCCTCTGCAATTGCCTTTGTTGCACAGAAACTTTTTAATTTTATGTAATCCCACCTGTCAATTGTTGGTTTTATTTCCTGAAGTATTGCATTCCTTGTAGGAAAATCCTTGCCTAGTCCTGTGCCTTGAAGTGTTTTTCTTGAGAACTTTCAGAGTTCCTGGACTTAAATTAAAGTCTTTGATCAATTCTGAATCATTTTTTTCATTTAGGATGGGAGAGAAGAGGCTTCATTTCATCCTGGACATGTGGAAACCAGTTTGGTCAGCACTCTTGCTTAGCAGGGGCCTTTTATCTAGTTGCATTTTAGATAACTTTGCCACAAGTCAGAAGTCTGTAAGTATAGGAGCTGAGTTTGGAGCCCTCTCCTCTAGTCCACTGGTTCATGTCATTGCTCTTATGCCTGTGGCCTGCTGGTTTTGTGGCTTGGATGGAAATGCTGCTTGAGGTCCTCGAAGAAAACTTCTTGCAAGCCCTGTTTGTCTTGGGATCACATCAGCTAACACATATTGATTCATGCAAGGAGGCTAAGAGAAGAAAAGAACATGGCGTTTACTGAAGTGGATGGAATTCTTAGATTTTTGTCTGTTTTAGTTAAGGAAGCATTTTAAGTCTCTCTGGCCTTACCTCCCATTTGTAGTGAAATAAACCCCAATACCAGTGAGTTAATAATGTTTACATTGAAATGTCACCACCATTGAAGGCAGAGTCAGAAGTCTATCGCAGTAGGAAGATAAGAAGTGTAAAATGGCAGGCTGTGTGAGGTAAACAATGTACCACGAACATACATCTGAGCCTCTTGTGTTTCAGGTGCTCCGAGGGCTTAGCCTGTTGACGGTGGCTACTTTGCCGGGTGCATGCAAAGGCCTTACCTTCTGGCAATGCCTACAAAAGTTTAAAGGTGTTACTGGGGACGGGGGGGATGAGACATCAATCCTCAGAGAAAATCTGGAGGCTTTCACTGTAATCTTTTATCATTTCAGAGCTGGGTCTAGATCTTCAGAAGGTTGTGTTATTCCGGTGTACCCTCTTCACTTCTAAACCAGTGACTCTTCCTTGTTGGACCAGAGTGTTTACACCACTAATTGATTGAAAAGATGCAAAATTTGAAGAGAAAGACTGATTTAATGAAGTTTTATAAGTGTGCAGTTACTGAAGAATGATACACACACACACACACACACACACACATTCATTCTCAAGATCTTGGTCTCCCTTGACAGTTTATAGTGGATGATGCCAGGCTGTTAGTGAGGAGGCTGCATGACAGAAGAGATTTTACGCTAGGGAGAAAGAGTCTCATGTTAAACTAACGACATTATTGATTGGAATGGAGGCGAGAAAACTTTTTCCATCACATCCCAGAGAGATTGGTGCAGACCTCCAGGATGACTGATGTTCCCCGTGGAGTGACAGACTTGGAAGACATCAATTCAAACCCAGTTACTGTGTCTTTTTAGGGGAAAGTTAGGTGACGTCAAGTTTCCTCCTCCTCTTTTAAGGAGGTCAAAAGTATATTAGAGGAAAGGAAAGAAATGGGGTAGAATTTAAACAAAGAATGTCAGGGCATCCCTAGGCCATACTTCAAAACGACAGGAGGCTCTACAAGTCAATTGTAAAAATGGGATTTTCTAGGTCTCTTTCCTATTTCTTTACTCCAAAGACATCCACTTAAGTATTTGACTACTTCTTTGGGGGACTACATATACACACACACACACACACACACACATATATATATATATATACATACATATATACACACACACACACACACACACACACACACACATATATATATATATATATATATATATATATATATTGTATTGCTATGCTCTTCTTAAAACCATCCTATGTGCCAGATGAAGCTGGGAGCTTTCCCCTTGGTCCTCTTTCCACTAACGTATAAGTTTTCCACATCTTGCTAAACATAAATTCTTGTTAGATCTTTAAAAAAATAGATTATGGCTTCATTAAGGTGAAGTGACAGGCAGGGTGGCGGCAATCAGCCAGGAAGTAGAGGTGGGGCGACGAGAACTCTGGGAAGAGGAAAGTTTCAGTCCGCAGTTGTCACCCAGACACAGAGCACGCAAGTTGTGACTGCCTCGTCAGAAAAGGTACCAAGCCACATGGCTAACATAGACAAGAATAATGGGCTAATATAATATGTAAGAAAGAATTAATGAAAAGCCTGAGCTAATAGACCAATCAGTTTATAATTAATGTAGACCTCTGTGTGATTCTTTGGAACTTAATAGCTGTGGGACCAGTAGGGACAGAAACCCCTGTCAACATATAATGGTCATCTAAATTTCTTCTTTTTAAAAAAAAATAATTTTTTGAGTGTTTGGCTTATTTTTATCTTGGTGTATCTATTGGTCATTTAAGAAGTTGATTGAGATCCTTATTAATTTTTGATATTAGCCTCTAGTCTCTCATTAGATATATGATTAGCAAATTTCTTCTATGTCAAAGAATGCCTTCTTTCTCTCAACTATTTTAATTTGGTGTGATTTCCTTTTCTAATTTTAATTATTTTCCCTCTATGCATCACAAATTCTAATTGGTCTTAATTATAAAATCCCAGGGTCAGATATTAGGGGGTGAAGGCTGAAAGTTCAGAGAAGCAGCCACTAGCATTCTTACTTCTACAAAATCCTCAAACCAAAAAGGGTGAGCTCCTGTTGCCTCCACCTTAGATTCCTCTCTCTGCCCAGCCATATCACTGTCTGTCTCCACCTCCTGGTACTGTGATTCAAAGGTGTGTGCCATTATTGCCTGGCCTCTATGGTTAACTAGTGGCTTAGGTCTGCATTCTCATCTCCAGGCAATATAAATTTGTTATAGCACAAATAAAATATCAGCACATCTCCACATTGAGATTATATAAAAAATGGATTAAGATGTTATCTATGTGTTCTTCTAGTAATTTTTCAGTGTTGCATCTTAAAGAATAAGTCCAGTCTATTTTGAGTTGATTTTTACCATTTGTGTGTAAGCTTTGTTTTGTTTTTGTCTGTTGCTTTTGTTTTTCAAGGCTTGGTTTCTCTGTGTAGGCCCGACTGTCCTGAAACTGGCTCTATAGATCAGGTGGGCCTCCAACTCAGAGATTTGCCTGTCTCAGAATTGCTGGCATTATAGGCATCTGCCAGCACAGCCCAATTCTTCTTTTTCTTTTACTTTTGCTATATTACTTTTAACTTGTATAGGTGGGTCTGTCTGTATTCTAGTGTGTGCACAGGAATTCATGTGCCTGCAGAGGACAGAGATGCTGGATTCCCTGGAGCTGGAGTTTACATGGCTGTGAGTCTCTCCATGACATGGGTGAGGAAAGTGTAACTGTCATGCAGAAGAACACCAAATACTCATAACCACTGAGCCATCTCTGCAGTCCACCCTTTTGATGGTTTCAAGTTCTAGTCCTATCCCTCTACGTGTAAGTCGATAGTTTTCTCCACATAGTGTATTGATAGGACAGCCTTTCCCCTTCGTGTGTTTCTGGAGCCTTGGTTCAGACAGCACTACCTTTGGTCTCTCCTCATATGTAGAATGTTGCTTTCCTTCTGGTGTTGACCACATTCTTCCCCTTGATTTCTGAGAGTTTGGTCTTAAACTATCTGAGTTAGAATCTCTTTCTGTTTAAGATTTTTTTTTTTGGATAGGAATTCCCTTTTTCCTTTCCAGATTAGTTTTCTGCCACTATCACTGGAAATAGGCTGTTTTCCTCTTTTCTTTTAGACCTCTGCTATGCATGTCGGGGTGCACACCACAGCATTGCTAAAGAACTATGCACTTTTTTCTCTTTTCCATTGTTTTTTTTTCCTTCCTTTTTCTCCTCTGACTAGTTGGTTTCAAATGACTAGTCTTTGAACTTGAGGAATTTTTCACATAAGCTCCTAAATCTCTCTGCAAAGTTGTCTGTTCCAGTCACCATGTTCTTTGAGTTCCTTCATTTCTATTTAGCTCTTGGGTTTCTAGGGTGAGCTTTTAGTACTTTGAGTTTAGTTTTTGTTTTATTATTTGGCTTTCATATCTCTTCTTAGGTGACTCTCAGCTTCATTAAGTGATTATTTTGAGGTTTTTTTTATCAGCGAGCATGTAGATGTTCGTTTTTTAGTGTCTGGTTGGAGATATTATCTTGTTGCTTTTGGAGCATCACAGTCTGCACTCATCTGTGGTCCTTGTGGCTTTGTGAGGATATATGTATATTAATAGAAATAGCATCTCTTCTGTGATTTAGGAATGACTTATAAGTGTGAAGTCCTTAACACTTCAGCCTGCCCAAGGATTCTAGGATAGCCAGCTAGCTGGTTAGATCACCATGAGGATTTCTGCTAGTATTTATGCAGGCAGTATATAAACAGACTTGGTGCCTGGGTCCCCAAGTGTCCATAGTCCGTGTCTTCTTAGGACCATGTCTGAAATCCAAGCCAACTGGTATAGGCTTGTGTCTACATGAACAGGCCTAATGTCTTGACCTATAATGCGGTAAGGGGTGTTAGAATTTGGATCTCCAAAAGTCAGCCTGGATTCATGGCCTATAATGACTGACATGCATCTTCAGATATTTTAGAAGCTTGGTGTATTGGTTCAACTTGAAAATTCAGCTAATGGAGACATTCTGGCTTTGGGGTTGGACTAAAATAAAAATTGTTAGGAGTAGGACTAGAAATCCTGGTGATGATGGAGCCTCATCTGGCCTTTGGCTTTGAACCTGAAGTTTGGAAAAGATGGCCTGGCACTGGGGCAGGACAGGAACTTGGGAGCACAAGGGTTTGCCGGATTATGCTGCCACTGAGGTCTATTGTGAAGAGGAGGTTGCCCCCATCTTGCATTTCTACATGGAGTGTCTCTCTCCTATTCTGTACTAACTGTGACTGGGGTTTGGGGTGGGTTATTCTCCCCACTATATGAAATATGAAATTGTCCTCCCTGACTTCCTCACTGCACTTCCTCTTAATGCAGCACTCCACTCTGATGTGATAACAGCTCTCCTGGAGCCCTAAGATTTTGAAAAGGTATTTTCTGGTATGAATGGTTGTTCAGATTGATATTTCTGTGAGGGAATGAGCATATGGAATTACCATTGTTCCATCCTGAATGTCACTTGAGTATTTTCTTTGTACATGCTGTGATACTCACTTGCATTTTGTGTTTTTTAAAGATTAATATGTATGAAGGTATTTATGAAAATTGCGTATGATTTCATACACTCCCTTCTTCATGAACAGTGTCATTATAATCTATCTTTTCTGCCTTTAAGGAAAAGACAAACAATTTTCTCCATCCTGTATAATTTCTAAAACACTTCAGTAATCATAAGTTTAATCACTTAGCAAACACTTATTAAAAATCTACTGTAGAACTAGGAATGGTGGTGCTTGCCTATAATCCCAGCACCCAGCACCCAGCAGGCTGAGTTAGGAAGATCATAAGTTCAAGACTGGCCCTCATGGCCTCTGTCTCAGAACAGGAAAATAAGGACAACGATCTAATATACACAAATGCCTATTACCTGAACCTGTGAAGTCTATGAAGACCTTTTTAAACACACCATTCAAACACTCCAAAACATATGCAATAAAGGACCCAAACAAGTCACGTTTCTGAGGCAAGCAGGCTTAAATGCTAGCAGAACGGGAGCAAAAATGATGTCCTTGATTAGAAGACAGAAATACTTCAGGCTAGAGGGACCCAGTGTCTATGGTGAATACAGCTTTTTATCTAGGCTTTGAGGAGTCTTAGGCGGCAAAGCATAGACTTCACTATGATGAATGCAGGGAACATTAACACAGGGAGATTTAATTCCGTTCACAGCAAGTCGTGCAAAATAATGACCATGAAGGCTCTTAGCTGTGAAAGAAGAAGAGGCGGGTCGTCCAGCCAGGGTGTTTGATTGGCAAGGCTCTGTCAGGCAGGAAATTTTCTTTCCCAGCATCTTGCTTGTTTGAACTAAAAGTTTTCAGGAGGTTTTAGGATTAAGTGGAATGTGAGCATTCTGATAGACCAGGGCATTGCTCCATTGTGAACGCAGAGGAAATGAACACCCAGGAACGTTCTGGACAGCGTTTCCAGTTGTTGTCTTTATCTTGCTAAAATTTCCCCACATCTCCTGGATAGCTCAATAGGTATCGTGTTGCGGTGAGGGGTTTACGTTCATGAGTTTGGTTGTGGAAATATCATGGTTCTTGGAAGGCTTGCTGTGGAGCCGAGAGAGTTAGAATCCAGCAATTTCGAGAGCACAGGGAAAAGGAAAAGACGTCAACATTTTATGTCCTACAAAGGTCCCACAGAGCTGCTTGTCAGGATAGCTCCAGAGGCTTAGTGTAGCAGTCGGAGAGCATGCTTTATGATGTCTGACTTGCCTGATACACCATTGCACAAGAATGAATAGGAGGTCGAGGCAACACAGGCTCCTGAGGAACGACTTAGAAGAGAGAAGCCCTGACAGATAACAGCTGTGGAGATCCTGGCATGGTGCTCTAGACTTTTACCTCATCTGTCTCAATCTCAGTGATTTTCTGAAGGCTGTCTAGACATTTCAGAGAGAACTATGGAGAACAAGTCCCAGGATACTCTTAAGAGGTCCAAGTGTTTCATCACTGACTACCGTTCATGATAGAAGCGGGACAGATCTGACTGTCTACTACAGTATTCAAAGGTCTGGTAGAGAAAACTGATCTTTCTGTGGCTGCATGATCAACAGCTAGAAGGATTATTTCTACTTTGCTGATATATTACAGGCTGTGTGAGTATGTGCACATGTGTGTGCATATTTGCATATGTATACACATGTGCATATGTGTGTGCATGTTCATGTAGGTATGCTTATGTATGTGTGCATATGTGTGTGTGCATGTGCCTGTAGGTATGCTTATGCATGTATATATGACGTGTGCATATGTGTATGTTTCTGATCACGTGTGTGTTTGTGCGTGTGTGTGTGTCCACGTGTGTGTATGTATCATATCTGCATTTATAGGATGTAAAGAGGACTGAGAATGTATGAATCAATATTAGCACCTAGAAAAATTGGGAGAGAAGCAGATTTTCACAAAATATTAACTGGTTACAAAGGATGTCTCCTTTTGGGTTGATTTGATTAGCCATAATCTTTGAATCTAATTTCTCAGGTAATGTTTCTTTCGTCACTTTCCGGGGTAGCAAGCTGATTAACATCTCATTTACATTTTTATTAGCCCATAAAGCTTTGCTGGCTTGTGTCCTTCTATGTCACGCCCAAAGCAATACTTACTGTCTAATAGTAGTTAATGCAGGCCATGTCAAAGGTCTCAGTGAACGCTAGGGCTCTCTCATTTCATGTCTTACAGATGTTAAATGTTTGAAGCTTTGCCGATGGGAGTGTAAAATAAGCCAATTATGAGGTATAACCTATTATCCTGTCTCAATATCCAGACCAAATGCCTAGACAGCAAGACGTGGTCCCTACTTTAATAAAGGAAGATGCTGCAGCATGGGACACAATAATTGGGAACACAGACTCTCTGATTTCAACTTATGAGAAAAGCACTTTTGAATGCTGCAGAAGACGGAGTCCTCCTAAATTGGATTTTAGCTATTTAAGACGGTATGTTCAATAAAGGTCTATCTTCATAAGCTAACCACGTGACACAAAGGGATGTCAGATTTGCCACCAGTGAGTGATGGCTCAAAGCACACATGGAAATATGTACAATTAATTCTGGCTTATGGGGATCAGACAACTGATGAGACTCACTGGTGTCATATTTAAGAATAACTTGTATGTGAGAACAGAGTTCACTGCCCACGCTGGTCTCTATCTGAATTATTGTGGTCTACAGGGTTCAAATTTCATGGAGAAATTTAGGATTTATTTCTTGATCTAAATTTTTTTAAAGAAAGAATTAGCAGTCCATACTAGCACCCCATGAAATAACAATATTTGGGTCCATTTTAGTGTTTGTGTGAAATAACAATATTTGGGTTCATTTTAGTATGTGTGTGAGAGAGACTCTTCTTAAAATACCCACGTAAGATGAATTCTCGTATTTGATAAGGTAATTGCTAGGGTCTGAACTGCGCTTACCCCAAACTTGTATCTTGAAGTCCTAACCTCTCATACTCTAAGGTTTGACTGTACTTAGAAATTATATATTTAGCAAATAATTGAGTTACAATGTGATTATGAAGTGAGCTCTAATCCACTGACTACTGTTCTTAGGAGATGAGGAACCTGGGACAGAGACAGATACTGTAGAGGCAAATGCAGAGAGGAGATCATAGCGACTGTGAGAAAGCCCCCACCTGCATACCAAGCATGAAAAAAACCAACATTTCCTACCCCGTGGATTGGCAATTAAAGGTACTTCCCCCAGCACTCATTCCGTCAGATGTCTCTTTTAAATCTCACTGATCCTAATAAATTTCAGGGCAGTGTCTCATAAATTTGAATGTTTGGGAAGTACCTAAGATAGGAGGGTCAGTAAGACAGACTGACATCTGAGGAATATGGATCTTACTTCTAGAGGGATGAACATGCTCTGAACTCAGATTGTCAGGACATCAGCCAGACCGAAGCTCACCTGGTTAACATCTGCATTATCTGAATTCCCTGCACAGTGGTCCTCATTCAACTTTCTAATCCTTAGTTTCTTCATTGTGCAAACTGAGACTGACATTAGCTATTCTCAGAAGAGACTAAAGAGCACATTACAGCCACAACAGAAAAATAGCAAACCTAAGCTATTTCTTCTATTTTCCATGATCAAGAGATTGTGTGATCTCTACCCAAAGAGAAGAGGGTTCAATGCATGTTTATTGATTGTTTGGGCCTTGAACGAATCAATATATGCATATGAATTGATAGATGGATAAATCAGAGAAATATTGGAGCCAAAGACAACCAATATTTTCTTCCATTTTACAGCACAGTAAATTCACATCTGAACCTCAGCTTGCAGTCCACATGTCTGAGAACCTGCAGCCTGTGCTGTCTTCCATTATTGAAGTAGACAGCTGCCCAAGTCAATGGAAATTTCATTGTAAAATTGTATAACGGAATCCACAATTACAGGAGGGCAAACACACCAGAGGCATTGATGGAAGGTCTGAATGTGATGTGTGGAGACAGAGAGTCCTGTCATGCATTCACAGAGGAGGCCGACAATGAAGGCCTTCACTACCAATGCAAGGCCTCTCATAATCCACTGCCTCAAGAGTAAAACAGAGCAGTGTGTACCTACCTGCACCTGGCTTAGTAAAGAAACTGTGTTACCCACGGCACTCAGCACCATGTCATCCCTGGAATTTCACCCCGTTGGCTTTCCTCAGGGCTGGGACAGCTGTCATTCCCAGCTCCCTCGCACATCATTGGGCCCTTTGACTTAAAGATCCTCTTCAAACTCATTCTTCTATACCTCAGCATAACTTAGCTTTCAGGTATTGTTATTATTTCTACTACAATTTCTGCACATAAAACTTTGAAACAAAATAGATAGTCAAAGGAAACTTCTCCATTAGTTAATTGCCAGTTTAAAAGTTAGCATCCCTTATTCGCAGGAGGTGAGTTCTGTGGCACCCATGGGCTGTACTGAAATTTATGCACACGGCTTTTTCAGACAAGCATGCCTATGGTGAGCTTTGCTTTACTTTATAAACGAAGTGCAGTGAGTAATTAGACAATAGAGAGGCTCCAGCAGTACACTATAGTAAAGCTTCGTCCAACCCTAGGGATTATTTCTAGAATTTCTCAGGCAATGTTTCCAAACTTCAGCTGACTGTGGCCAACTAAAAACTCAGGAAGGGAAGCCATGCTAAAGCAGAGGCCGTGACGTGAATCCCGCACTCTTCCATTGGAAACTCGTCCCCAAAGAGCAGCTGACTCTTTCATGCAGTCTGAGAGCAGAATACACTGAAAATATTCACTGCAATGGTACTTCTGGAAAGCTACAGAACTTTGTATTTTAAATTATACTTTTAAAATTTTAATTTATGTATGTCTGTGTGAGCCAATGGCACATGTGTTCAGTTGCTCAGGTCATATTGTGGCCCTAAGGGTATCAGATCCCCTGGAGCTGGAGTTACATGAGGTTGTGAACTGCTTGATGTGGATGCCGGGAATAGAACTCAGGTCCTCTCTGCAAGAATACTGCTGAGCCGGCTTTCTCGCTCAAAAATTTACAACTGAAGATGGTGATTTTAGGGTTTTTGCTTTGTTTTGTTTCTTTGTAAACAGCGTTTTACTCCCGTTTTTTGACCTGATCAATAATTCAATTAGTATGTAAGAAGAACAAAGATGTTATGTCTGAACCTGTTTCATGAACAGTCAGTTATTGACCATAGGATTCATTAAAGTTTGTACCCTGGGTAAGAAGGAACATTGGGTAGCACACCAAGAAATTAACATGGGTAGAAGCCTTCCTGCAATATTTTCAGGAGAGTTTCCCTGAGCAGTGACATCAATGCAATGTTTTCTCTCTGCCCAATCCATAGCCCCAGAAAACAGCCTATGAAGACGCTGTGAGGGAGCAGCCTGCTGAGCACCCCTTGCAAATACTGGGGCTCACGGTTGACTTTCAGAGGAAGGCATCAACCATTCCCCAGTTCTTCCACTCAGATATCTTAAAATTTATGGCTCTAGCTGAATTTCTTTTTGTATGGGGAGAAGAAACTGCACTGAAGTGAATTTACTGAGATTTTTGTCTCCCCATACGTAGAGCAAACCGACTCTGTGTATTTACAACATCTCTAGACCTCGGGGTTAATTTGTAGTGAGTAAGGTCTTATAGTAAAGAGAAGGATAGCATGAAGGAAACCCCTTTGTTCTTAACAAGACTGTTATATGCAAGGACCTATTGAGTGGCGTTTTAGGAGATACGGCTCAAGTGTATTCCATAGATATAACTCTGTTCACACTTGGTTGAGGGATTGTGCACTCCTGGAAAAAGGTGCAGTGTAATTCAGAATATGATAGTTTTCATAAACAATTATTTAATAAGGAGGTAGAAAGCATCTTTATTACTTTAAAGAGCTTCATGATCTGGTACATCTTAGCAGACTATGAAAGCAAAGGGACATTGAAAACAGTGACCGAGATTCCAGACAGATCTTTAACCTGTAATTGTGAGGTAGTTTCTCTCAGGAGGAGACACAATATCAAATTGAGCAGGGACAATAATAACTACTCTTGACTATTTGTAAAGTTAACCAGATATTGTCACAGTAGTCTGTTTAAAATTTAAGACGTTGACAAAGTTAAGACAAGATCCGGACATGTCCTCATGGCTTTATCTGATGCTGCATCCAGCACACCCCACTGAAGTTGCTGTGGCTCCTCTCACCACTCTGGGCCTTAGTGTGTTAGGTCTCTAGCCTGTGCCCCTCCACCGTCAAGGCTGTCTTCTTCACACTGGGCTCTGTCAGCATCCCTGTCCTTCAGACTCTTTGATATAGATCTTACGTACATGGTCCCTATTTCTCCATCCTATCATTCCATAGCACTCCCTGGTAATTGAAATGATAGACTATTTTCTCTTCTCCACTGTCTGGCTTCTTGTTTCTAACCCTGCTGCACTAAAATGGAGATGTTGTCTGCTGTCTTAGCCCTGCCAGCTCAGCACTCAGAGCAGAGTCTGGGGTATAATTTGTGTTTAATAAATGTTTCTTCAAATAATGAATAAACGAGTAGAGTAGAGAACAGACTTGCATCTCTCTTCACTCTGTAGGAAGCAATCTTCAGAGTATTCTGTGTGGAAAATTTAATTAAACCCTGTGAGGAGTCTACACTTATTTTTTTCAGGAATTGAACCCAGGACCTTGCGTGTGTAAGGTAATACTCAACCACTGAGCTACATCCCAACCCTTCTATTACTGTTTCCAAATAAAGAAAGAAGGTCATGAGCGTCAGTCAGTAACTTCCTCGGAGGTAGAAGAGAAAGCTGTGGAGGATGAGCTGCCTGAATCCAAAGCATTTACTCCTAATTACGGCGCAACACCTCTTACACCCAGACATCTTAATATTAATTGATGTTTGAGAACATGTTATATAATGAGCTGAACTCAGTAGAAAATCACATTTATGCAGCTAAATTTGACTGTCAGAGTAAATGACAGCAAATGGAGTATGTTTAGTAGTTAAATAAAAAGTAAAACAGCTCCTCGGATCTGAAAACCCAGCGTTTCACACAACCAAGAAGATGGCAACATTTTTTTTTCCTTCTCGGGTGAGGGAGGCAAGACTCACCTCTGGGTGACCAGCTATGGCAGCAATGTGGAGGGCTGTGAGGCCACCATAGCCCACTTGCTGGACATCGGCTCCACTGTGTAAGAGGGACGTGATCAGTTCCGGGTTATCCTGTAATGAGATACAACTGGAGTGTTTACTTCCACTAACAGCAGGTGGGGAAGCTATGCTGGTTCTTTGGTTGGGTAACGCTTAGATGCTCAAAGAAAGCCGGAGTGTGACTTCTGTCCCAAGCTCGCATTAGTGAGCAGAACGGCTCAGTGACGACAGTGTAAGAACAAACGGCACAGCAGAGCAGCAGCAATCAACCCTGGCACGTAACCCTGAAAGGTGCAACGGCTCCAGCCTACGACAAGGCTCTAGCAATAATATCAATCTTACAAGTAATTCACGCCAGCAAATATGACTTCCTAGTAACTCAGGTTAACCCCCAAAGAGGTCAAGTAGGCCACGCCAACAAATATGACTTCCCACTAACTAAGATTGACCCTCTCAAAGAGGCCAAAAAACTCACAGGAAGAGTGTAAAGGTTTAAGATTTTTCTTCTTTTAAGAATGAAAATGAAATATTTCTTCTAAGATGAAAATATGACCAGATTGAGCAAACCACAACCACTCTGGGCTTTCATGGTAATTATGCAATTGTTTCTTCATCGTCCAATGGTTCAGAACATGCAAGGGTGATGTGATAGGTCATATATTCACAAATCCCAACATGTCGGTAGAAATGCAAAGTTCTCCATGTTCAAGTCTTCATAAATAAATAAACAAATCCATAAGCTCAATGTCTGTAATACATGGCTTGTGGATACATAGAATGGCAGGAAAGAGGAATCTTGAGAAGATGAGATCATTCATGAACTACATCTCATAATTTTAAACTAAATAATTCAATTAATTTCCATAGCTGAAAACTAAGTTAATGTCTTAACATTATCACATACAAATATATGAAGGTTTAGAAAAAAGAGTTTAAAGCTTAGGCAAAGCTCTTCAAATAGCAAAATCGTGCTGCAAATCTTAGCCTCCACCCAGCTGCTCTAGCAGGAATGTTAAAGACCGTGGAGAGCAAAGCCTGTTGGTCTAGCTTGCTTTTCTGTTGCTGTGACCAAAGTAATGGGAGGAGAGGGTTTCATCGTACTTTTCCAGGCCCAAGTCTGTCTTTGAGGGGACTTACACAGGAACTCATGGCAGGAACCGTGGAAGAATGCTTCTTGTTGGCTTGCTCCGCTTGTTTTCTTATACACCCAAAGCCCAGCTGCCTAGGGATGGTGCCACTCACTCTGGGCTAGCACTTCTCGCATCAAACATCAGTCAAGACAATTTCTCACAGACATGGCCTGCCCACCCTGGTGGAAGCAGTTCTTCAGTGGAGGTCCCCCCTTCCCAAACGACCCTGAATTGTGTTAATGATAAAACCAAACTGGTACACATGGGCTCTTCCCGCTGCACCTAAACACAAACACATAAATAGACGTTGGAATACCCTGCACTTAAGGTTTCAGTCTGCCCTGTCAGGACAGCTCTCTGGGCTTGTTGGAAAATGGAGGACTCACTTTCTCTAAAGGCCCCCTCCCTACCTGGATAGTGTCTGTAGGCTGGGAGGCTCCACCTTCTCTACAAGGTGTCCTCAAGCCCAGATGCCTGACCTGTCTCAAGCATGACCTTGACACAGATTCATGAAGGCTCTTCCCCTGTTGCCCCAAGAGATAATTAGGTTTTGTGCTCCCAGCTGTCTGGTAGAATTCTGCTGCCAAACACAATTTAGATGAAGCCACAGGTGATGCTCCCATCCTTATGTTTCCCCTCTGGAATAAAGCTGAGCTGTATCACTAATGCAGACTCCCCGACGGCTATTTCTGTCACACTCACAAAGCTCCACATGCCACCTCTGCTACCTTTGTCTTTGCAACCTGGTGGCCAATGAACCACAAGGAAAAGAGGCCCAACAAACAGACAAACAGACAACAGACTAACCAACCCTGTCTTTCTCCACCCAGAAAACACCACAACTTTCTTAGATCACAGCATGTCCTCTCAACCCTTGCCTTTATTTTCTGATCTTCTGGGAAGCATTACGGAGCTAAAGAGGGCCAGTCAGCAGTTCCTGTTTGGTAGGTCTGCTCTGCACTCTCTCAAGGGCGAGTGTACATCTGACCAGTTCTGTGCTGTGATTTCCTCCTCCCCAGTCTTGCTTCTGCCTTTTATTTCAGAAGGGGTGACTTGAAGTCATTTTCTTGCAGGTTTCAATCCTTGGATGCAGCTTCTCAGCCATCCCTACAGGCATTCCAGGTCATAAAGGGAGTCTCTTTACTGTAAGTTTAGGTGGAGTCAGAGATGGGAGCTTAGGTATGCGTGCTCCAAACAGCATGCTATTCTGAACCAAGTCACTGCCAGTCTCTGACTCCCAAGTCCTTTCCATGACACAGTCAAGCCCTTGTCACGAGCTTTTCACTGTCACAGGGGAGGGATGCAGCCCTTGCCAGCTATCTTATCATGATACAGTGCATGTGATCACATACAAAGTTGAACTGGGACAGAGTGGGGAAGTGCCCCTCACTCAGTGTGCCTGAGTCTCGGGGTTGGTCCCCATCCTGGTTGCCTTATTTCCTAATATTCATTTATTCTTTTGTCTTATCACTGTAGACGTGGACTGGAGACTGTGAGCCCCAGCATAGAATAAGTACAGAGATGAACCAGGGATTCATATCATGACTGTGAGAAATGGTTACAGAGACTCAGCTAACTCAGCCTAGGGAGAGAAGGTACTCCAGAAAATAAAGCTGCCTGATGTAAGAGTTGAAGGAACATAATATTTGTATATTAGTGGTTACTCCAATTTGTGAATGTAAATGTTCAGTTAAAGTTGGTGTCCATTTGTAAACCCTGTTTTAAAAAGTCATCATTACTTGGAAATTTGAGTTACGTATGCCAAAAAATTAACGGGATTTCTTCTCTTAGATTTTTTTCCCTTCTTCTTCAGAGATATTACTCTCTTGACAAACTCCCATTTGGGAAAAAAAAACACAATCGTTAGTCCAGTCATTTGTACAAATAGAAAGACAACTTGTATTAAAAAAATCAATTTAAGTTAATGAATCTTTTAATCTCTCCTCTAAATCATTGGTTCTTAATTCTCGTCTTGGGATTGAATTGTCTTTTTGGTTGTCAAAACTGTTAATGAGGGCAATGACTAGGGTCGTGTTTAAGAAAAAAGATAGGGGTGCCCCAGAATGCTTTGCCAGGAGTAGAAAATACCCTCACTACAGGCTTATTTCATATGTGATGTCAAGAATTAAGGCTGAGTAACTCTGGTATGAGAAGAGCCTTTGGAAGCTGTGGGACACTAGTTCTGGGTTCTGTATCTTGAGATTGCTGAAACAAAACTCTCAACTTCTTAATAAAATATATGTGCTAAGAAGGAAGATTGAATCAGGATGAGGAGCTCAGAGGGCACCAGGTGGGAATCTCAGAGGTCTCTGAAAGGTCTGGCTTTGTAGAAAAAACCCAGGGCCCTCTCTCCATTGTAACAAATATGTAAAATGGTTTACCATTAGATCTTGGTAGAGATGTACAGAATGGAATAAAATTAAAAACTATCATCTTTCAACATCAGCTTTTAAGTTATGAAATGCTGGAAAAAGACTTGAATTTAAAAATCTACTGCTTTTGAACCACTAAAGATCTGTCATGGGAAGATTTTCCTGTGAATTGTCTGTATGGGGCGTTGGGGCTAAGTCAGGAGTCAGTTTTTTGTTCATTTGAATTCTGATTTGACCTCTTTCAAACCATATCAAGGTTCACTGTTTTCTTTCCAACATCTGTATTCATTTTAGGTGTGCACAGTATCAAAATATAAAACTAGATATTCAGAGCCTTGCAGAAGGGTTTGGAGAAGAAACTTCATTCTCCACTTACAGCTTAGAACAGGGAGATGTCTGTTGCAGGTGGGTGAGCTAATTTAATGAATTTAACCACTAATCAACTAAGTTTCAAGAAATCAAACCTCACAAAATGAAAATTATCTTCAAAAAATTCCTATGCAGAAAACACACATTGCATACCGCTAACTTAAGCAGCACAGAGATGCGGCAGAACTTAGATTGGTTTGGTTTGCTTTGCTCCGTGAGACTGGGGTTCTCTCCAGGAAAGCACTCTGACTCCAGTAGGATGGAGACATTTGCTGCTGCTCTCCTGAAATGACTCTTTTCTTTGTCTTCTTCTGAGTTATTTTTGTAAATCAAATTTGCAGTCAAGCCACATCTGAAGTACACGTGTCAAAATATTTGCATATGGATTTGTTTCCAAAGAGCCTATTTTATCTGTTAGGTGATTGTTTGCTCAGTAGGTATGTGGACAAAAGCCTGCATAGGGGAACACTGCCTTTACAGAACACTGGAGGAAATCTAACTGCAGGCGACACCTTTGGAGCGATTCTCATCCCTTTCAGCTTGCAAACCATATGCCAAGACCCCTTTCTTTTTATTTTTTGTGTAAAATGGATGATACACAGTGTCTAGTACTTTATTTTTTTTTTAAATTAAATTGCACAATAACGGTTAATTTTATTTACTATTTTCTGCATAATCGCTATTTTGCTAGGACTAAATATGCTCTGTCCTTGTAAAACCCCAAATCACCTAATAAAACAGATAGTTATGCTTGCTCCAGATTTTTTTTCCTCTGGGGGGAAGAGGTGAGACGGGGAGTAAGTCTAAGCGCATTGTGCATGCTCACAGTACTCTGTGCATTACCTACAGCCCTCCTGCTGTGTTCACTCTGCTGTGGAGATGGGAAAGCTGAAGAACAGACGGAAAGATGAGATTTTCTGAAGATGCGACCATAGCCAGCAAGCTCAGCGGCTGGGCTGAGAGCAGTTGTGAAGCTGTGTCGCACCAATGAGCATCAAGGACTGCCTGCAGCAAGGTCAAGATACTCGTTAGGTCCTGCACATGCTTCATTGATCATCCAGGTCCTCCAGGTCCTCTCTGGTGAAGAACCAGGTGGACAAACTCATGCACAGTCCAATAAGAGAATGTCAAGACTGAATGTTTGTGTCTTACCTCCAATATAAAGGTGTTTGGAAGCAGTTAGATTTAGAAGTCGGTTTAAAGGATGTTATAAGGGTGGGGTCTTCATAGTGGGATCACTGTCCCCAAAGGTGTGGACAAAGAGCAGACAGATCTCTCTCTCTCTCTCTCTCTCTCTCTCTCTCTCTCTCTCTCTCTCTCTCTCTCTCTCTCTCCCACACAGCCAGTGAGAAGACTGTCCCCAGGAAGAAGGCCTTGCCCCAAAGCAAATCTGCCTGAACCTTGACCAAGGATTCCTAGCCTCAAAACTATGAGTTGTATATGTCCATCATTTAGCCACTCAGTCTAGGATAATTTATCACAACAGTGCAAGGACTGGGGAAATTATTAAGAAAGAGTAATCACTTGATGGTAAGCACATTTATACAAAAAACTAAAGTCACCTTGTAGGAAGAAATAACATGTCCTGAACGTTTCAAAGATTAGCCTTCAGGAATGGGATTTCTGTTTCTTTCCATGCTTCTGGGTCAGTCTGAAAGTTTTTCTTTGTTATTATTACTATTGTTTAGTATTAATAACAATAATTGATACTATGTCTACATACTAATCTGCTTGTGGACATGTCTATAAAATATAAGAAATGTTTCAGGATATGCAATTATAACACGAATCTTAGTTCCATTTGAAATTCACTTTAAGTGAGAAAATGTTGATCTTGAGATCATGATGGTACCATGGCAGGAACACAAGAGGCCCCTGAAGGAACTAGGATACCATTTGCTTTAGTATTGTATGTGTGGGAGGAGATATTTACTTCTGCCACGAGGGTTAGACCTGCAAACTAAATTGCATCAGAATTTCTAGCTCCTGACTCTTGGATCAATTCAATATAATTTTGATATCTTTTAGCAAACATGAATTTCCATGACAGCCTAATAATAATTTAAATGAATATTGACTAGTATTTCTAAGTTCAATATACTAAAATAAAGCAACTATAACCTGCAAAAGAAAGAAAGAAAGAAAGAAAGAAAGAAAGAAAGAAAGAAAGAAAGAAAGAAAGACAGAAAAGAATCCAGCAGGGAAATGTGGCCCTCTTTCAGCATGATGCAATCTCCTAGATGTTTAGAGAGGGCAGAGCAATCTTTGAACAAGCAAGCAACCGCCTCTTCCCAGACCTGTACACAAAAACTGAAAAGTCTGCATGAAATCGAGGAAGAGCAAATATTCAATACAGCTATGAGGATTGGGGGCTGGGATCAACTGTGGTAGATTATACTCACTTTTCTGATTAACTAGACCTCACTCTGAGCGTCACTGTTTTCTCTGTAAAACAAACACTCAGGTGGCAGAGTGAGGGGAAAACCACTAAGACTTAGAGTGACTAACATTATTTACACATATACGTGTGCATTTATGGCAGTCTGGAGGGTCACTTCCAACACGGAATATCCCAGGGTGCCCACCTCATTCTATGCCAGTTCTGCCTGATTGGGGTGGAGTAGAGATCAGGGCCCATGCTGTCCTTAACAAAGTCTATAGGAATGAAAATGGCAGACCTTGTAAACTGCCAAGTGGAGCGCTGGAAACCCGTTTCTCGTCAGTCTGGATGGACGGAGCCCTTTTAACATAAGGGCGCGGATGTGTGACTTGTTGCCTAGAGAGAAATAACAAAGGCTGATTTATTGCTGGGGCGGACTGAACGACATCATGTCTCCCTTTGACTTAAGGATAAATGCCATCCTGACGTGTGAAAATGTCAGCCCCCCATTCAAGCCCATTCCTCGGCGATTCTGTTCGTTGGCAGTTACTTCACACGCGGGTTTTTATCGCACGGATGCAGCTTTGCACGGATGCTGCTCATTGTGAGCGACTTGGCTCACGGGCTTTGTTTGATTCAACACCACACAGTTTTAACTTGGGAATGTAACTGGCAGGGTGGCGGATGTGTGTAATCTCGGCACCCGGGAAGTTGAGACAGGAGGACTGCCACAAATTTGAGGTTAGCCTGGACTGCAGAGCAGGCCTTGTCTCAAAAATGCCAAGCAAAATAAAACTGTCATCTAATAAACCTCTAGTCGAGAGCAGAGGGGACAGTCGACAATCCTGCGAGGTTCCTCTGCAGAAGAAGCTACTCCTGGCAACCCGCTCCCATTGGAAGGAGAAGACATGAAGGTGAGCCTGTTCCCAGGGTTTGGAACTCAAGGCACCATCAGTCCACTAGTAAGGCAGCTCCACCATTACATGCAGCTCTGCTCAGCTTGAATAATAAATAAATACCAGCTTCCATTTGACAATTCCTTAGCTTAATAGAGCTGATATCATATGCTGAGACCCAACTTAAGTGACTGGGATCCTTGTAAAATCAAGTGAAGTACAAGCAGATAAAGACAGTGCCCCACCCTGAGCATTCCCCCTGTCAGAGTTTACGTTGGTGCTTTCTCCTCTTCACACGCACTCCTGTTTCTTAGAGTAAAGGGTCTGTCTGATCATATGTAAAGGGGTGTCTTAAGGGCCCCTCCATTAAACCCAATCCCTGACTGGCTGCCTATTATTTAAAAACATTTGTTGATTTCCAGGCAAGGCAAGTTACTTAGTTTAGGAAGAAAAAAAAAAAAAAAGATTAGAAATTTAGAGATGCAGAGCAGGGAACCTCAAGGGTCACCACGCCTAGGAACGTCGCCAAGATCCTGGGCGGGAAGCCAGAGAGAAATGGGGTCTTATAGAACCCTGCTGCTGGTCCCTCGGCACACCTCATGTCCCCTGCCACGCGGGCATAGAACTGGCTTAAACAGGTTTCAGGCACTTACCGCCACAAACACAACACAGGTGCAGCAGGGACAGCCCGCTCTCTGTGCGGTAGTTCAGACTGACTTCTCGGAAGGCTTCGTCAGACCTGAAACAGCAACGACAAGCAATCAGAAGCTTGTCTCAGCATCTGCCATTTGTTTGAGAACTAAATGCAGGTCTATAAATTCAGAAATGTATTTTGTTATACGACTTTGCTGCTAGAAGAATTGTGAATCCTTCATACCAAGAACTAAAACTTGATAAAAATGATATTAATCATTGAAGGGATCAAGTTAAAGACTCACATATATACTCTGGGTTCTAATATATTAATATAATTACATAAATATATAATTTAATTTTATCAAGCCCATTATAAGGAAAATACACACATCTAAAAGTAAAATTATATCTTTCACAATCAAACATTCATATTATATTTGTAGACAAATTAAGATATCCATACAAAGAAGAAAGGAGGAAGGAAGGGAGGGAGGGGAGAGGAGGGAGAGAGAAAAGGTTGTGCTGTGTTTGATAAGAGGGTGGGAGAAAGATTACAACCCAAATGTATGACAATTTCTGCCTGCAGCCAACTTTCCTTGTACTCTGACCGGGTCAGCGTCCTCAGATCAGGGAGGTCTGACACCTGGGGAGGTGCTGTGAAGGCTGCTGAGGAGAGGAACGAGGGCTTTAATGAATTCCTTCCCTTTATACTATCAAAGACTTTGCCCCCTAGAGGACCCTGGGAGCCATAGGTATCCTTTCAACAGGAAGTTAGAGCTAAAATTCTTGACCTCTTCAGGTCCTTGGCACTCCCAGGACATTTTTTCAGTAGAAATGAGATCGTGTCCTTGGCCTCTGGGTTGGCTTCAAGGGGCCTTGGGCCTATTTTAATCTTAGCAGCGTTAGAGAAATGCCTGGTCTCCGGTGGGAGAGCCAGAGATTCCCATCACCTTTAAAGCACTTAGACTTGAAAGACTTAATAAACTTGGACTATTTGCATCAAGGCTCCCAGTTAAGAACTTCAAAGGCTATTGGAATTTTGAAATAGAAAAAATTCTATTCTCCAGGGTGCTGCTAAAAAGAGAAGGCCTCTAAATCCAGAAACCTTGAGAGGCCCTAAGAAAGGCTTTAATTAGCAACTCTGAGCCCTGTGGTCTGTTTTCATAGACATGGAGATATTCTCCTGACTGACAATGCAGGCTCCACTGCCCACACTAGCAACGCATTCAGGTCACATGAGCTTGTCCTTGCTCAAAGGGAGGAGGAGGTGGTTTGTTCCGAGCCAAGTGCAGGGTCCACAGCCTGGAAAATTACTCTACATTTTAGATCCGAAAGCGGAAGTCAGATGGGAGTTTTTATAATCTCAAAACAATGCAAAGGTCATAGGTCAGATCATGTAATAAAATATTTCAGCATTACTTTGTAAATTTTGGGTTTTGTGTTTCTGTCTGTAGGTATGTGCCCATGAGTGCAGAAGGGGCCTCAAATCCATCTCACCTGTAGTTACAGGTGGCTGCAAGCAGGCCTGATGTGCAGAAAAGTTCACTTGAGTCCCCAGTATGAGCAGTGTGTGCATTAACACTAAACCCTCTCTCCAGCACCCTAAGTCATTTTGTTGACTCAAGACTGTGGTGGGCATAGAGGATGCAGAGAAGTGGGGCAGTCTCTGCCATAGGTTCCAGCTGTATCAGATGATAGTCTTAGTGTTTAGGTTGGTGAAAGCTACTGGCCTATTGAGCTAATATATGCTAAAGGTTTTACTTGTAATTATAAGGCTATTAGATCAAATGCAGAAGGTGGTCACTAAGTGGCTAGTAAGGGGACTACTTGTAACCCAGGATGATATGGTTCTGGACCTGCAATAGCCAACACTTAACCAGCAGATAAGATTTAACCAGTCAGACATCACTGTAGAATCCTTCCAGTAGGCGTGGCTTTTTGTTTGCTGTTTATTTCAGCTCTCAGGAACTGTGACATGCCCATCCTTTTAAGGCTTTCCTACACCGAAAAAATAAGTTTTCCCATTTTGTAAACATCAACAGCTAGCAGGTTTTGCTGTCTCATTTCTTTAAAATTTTTAATTATAAATTAACTCTATTATATTTGTATGTATGAATTGTACTTGTGTGTGGCTGCATGTGTGTGGAAGTGTAGGCAGAAAACCAAAGGGATAAGGGACAGCTAATTGAAATCAAATATGAATGAACATGGCCTGGAAACAAAGATTTAGGTTAGCCCAAATCTCCATGCTACAGCATAATAGAAATTTGATAAAGCTTTTATAGTAACAGGAGAAAATCATAACTCAAGGCCCTTTTCAAACACATTAGTGAAATATTAGGTAGGCAAATTACAACCTTAGGTAGGTGGGTTACAGCATTGGGGTACGGTGGGAGGAGGACTACTCAGACATTATCTGACCACATTCTTACCCTTTTGGTTGGTTGAAAACTCCCAGAGGATTTGCTTAATGAACACAAAGATTTTCAGTCACATACAAAGGAGGGTAATAAGTATTTTTTAGGGAAGTGAACGTGCCCCGAGATTATTTGTCTCTGGGCTTGTAGCATTCTAACTTATCCACATCACTGAGGGTCTAATAAGCAGACGTTTCAGTGAGTGGTGTGCGTGTTTTCACATACTTTGTTCACAGAGGTCAGAACACTACAAGCAGTCCTAAGTCCCCATTTTTAGTTTGTGGGTCCCGGGAATGGAACTGGAGGGTCAGGCTTGGCGGCAAGTCCCAGTACCTTCTAGTCATCATCCCAGGTCCATTGCTGTATAATCTTAACATCATACATGGGAAGTTAACAATTACCCAGCTGTTCCAAAGCTGACTGATCTCTCAGTATCCTTGTTTAAGTTACGTTCATTTGGTTAGATCAGAAGAAACCCATCCTCCCTTGCTGCTCTTGGGGTGATGACCAGTTATGGAATTCCATACATTAGCAGAGTCCCACCCCCAGCCCACCAACACCCTTTTCCTGTTCAGTGACATCATTTCCATGGTAAAGGAAACCCAAGAAAGTAGTCTCCTCACAGCCCAGAGCTTCAGGAGTGCTGTGCACCAGAATCTTCTCAGGTCTCCTTCCCTTTCACAGATGGACATGGTTCCTGTATATTTTTAGAGAAATGAAAGTCTAGTCTATGACCCCCACACTTCATGGGGACAGTAGAGGAGGAAGGAGAGGAAGGGAGGCAAGTGGAGAAAAAAAAAGAAAAGGAAAAAGAAAAGGAAAAGAAAATCTAGTCTACCTCACTTGAAAAGCTAGTACATGTGTGGTTTAAAGTCACAGACAGAGTGTGACGTAAGTTCTGAAAAAAAAAGCCACACCTGTGTTCTAAGACACTCTACTAAGCACAGTGACTGATCCAAGCTAATGACTGGGGAGAGTGGACCTTTGTTATGCTGGGCTGTCTTCAGCCACCTTAGTGGCACTCACTGCCTTCCTCTGCATCTGACCTAATACCCTTGCTTCAAGTACAACGCTGATACAATACACTGTTTAGAGGCCAACCAGGGGCAGAATGTTAATGTTACATCATTTCTGAAAATTTGTGTGGTTCTTCTCTTGCTACTTTTAAATATTTTCATTTCACTTGCATTGTGTTATAGTTGAATACACACACACACACACACAGTCAGCTTGACACAACCAGAGTTATCTGCAAAAAGAAATGCCAACTGAGACATGCTTTCTGTCAAACGGCTAATGACCAAGCTTGTAGGGCATTTTCTTGGCTTATGATGGATTTGGGAGGGTCTAACCCAATGTGGGTGGTGCCACTCATGGGCAAGTGGCCCTGGGGTCTATAAGAAAGCAGCCTGAGCAAGCCATGGAAAGCAAACCAGTAAGCAGCACCCCTCCATGTCCTCTGCTTCAGTTCCTGCTGCCAGGATCCTGCCTTGAGTTCCTACCCTGGCCTTGGTCTGCCACCAAGATTATTTGAGACAAATAGACTCTTTCTTCTCCAACTTGCTTTTGGTGTGTGCTTATCAGAGCAATAGGATCTTCACTAAGACACTTGCTTTCAGTATGTTTTTAAGTCATAAGAAACTTCAACGCTCTGCCAATGTTCCTGCAAGAACACCTTATAATCAGCTTAAACTTTAATATGAAATTTGAAATGTCACAATGCTAGTTCCAGTAAATTGTAATTTTCAAATGCCAATGACATGTAAAACAGAGGTTTCTCTCTCTATTTCTCTCTCTCCCCTCTCAATTTTAGCCTACTTTGGTATGAAAAAACACACAAGCTCATAATGACGCTATCAAATTTTGAAAGAGATCAGGTATGAAATGTTCAAAGTAACCTTTTGTTCAGTGAGCAGGAGCAATGAGCATGAGGAGCTAGGAAGGGAGACAATGAAGGTGGCCTGAGGAGAGGCACTTTCTATTCAGTCTCCTGAAAGCCCCTCCCGGCCCAAGTCAGCTTTCAGACCACAGCCAACTCTGCAATTTAGCCACTCTATAAGCAGCCCCCTAACCCTGCAAGAGGACCCTGTAGAAGAAGAGGGAAGCAAATCTCTTAAGGTATAAAGAAGCCCTGAAAAGCCATGTGGTCTTCCAAGCAGACTCAAAAGATTGTCTAAAATGTAACATTTTTGTTAATTATCAACAAAATAGAAACGAAACAAAAGCAAGCACTGCCAGAAACAAAGAGTCTGGGATACAAATTCCCATTGAAACAGATTTGCATCTCAAATTCTCTGCATGTTAGTTGAGGGAGCCTCCCTATCCCTGTTCCTCTTCCTTCCAATCACCCTCCTCTGCCACCTCTATCTCTGCCCTATCTCTGCCGTACCTTGTGACCTTACATGCTCCGACTAGTTGTCCCTCTTTCCCTCATCGCCTCCTCCCTCCTAGCCAATACCATCTCTGCCATCCCTTTTCCCATCCTTCTCCTCAGGGTTAAAGCTAAATAATGACATTGAAACTAGCCCAAATCAGTACTTTAGCAAAATAATACTGCTAACAGCTCCTGGTCAAAGTTCTACAGAGTCTAACCCATTTGGAACTCACAAAAGCTTACAACAAGATTATTATCAGAAATATCTAATGTTTAGCTGCTTTCCACCTCCTGCCCTCTAGCTCAGTCACTGTTTATGCTTCCAAAGGGCCTGGATGCATTTCAACCTTCTCTGAGAAAGTTGCAGTCAATTCACAAATGTAGGTGTAGATTGCTCTTTCGTTCCCAACCGCTTAGACATCAATAATCAAACAGAAACTATATCAATTACAACACTGCTTGGCCAATACCTTAGGAATATTTCTAGTCAGCTCTTACATCTTAAATTACCCCATTTCTATTATTATTTTGTATTTTACCACAAGGCTCATGCTTTGTTAACTCTTGCTTCTTGGACAGCTACATGGTGTCTTTTTGACCCCACCTACTCTCTCTATATATCCCTTCCAGTCTGGCTATATTTTGCCCTGCCATAGGTCAAAGCATCTTTATTCGTTAACCAATAAAAGTAACACATATACAGAAGGACCTCCCACATCTCACAAATCACATGAGAAGCATAGTAAGAGAACACTATCATTGGAAATCTACTTTCTATAAGCTAAGTAGGGAGAAACAGGTGGGATGAGTGGAGATAATTCCTATTAAGTTCGGAGCACTGACTTGGAAGATATTTAACAAACATGTTTCTGGATATTCACGGGGATACTCGTTGGGTAAGATCTAATTGTTGACTTCTGCTTCTACTTCTCCATGGAACTCGGAAAGCAATGTATGAGAAGGAACAGCAGGTCCTGTGAATCAGAGGAGAAAGGTGGTCACTTTCTCTCTGATCTTCTTAGATTTTTCTCTACTTTTGAGAAGGTGAATTAATTTTTTAAATGTATGCACCTCACTCAGTGTTTTGTACATCAATATATTATATTGGCCAACCTTCAGACATCTCATTTTAATTATTTCTCACTTGTGGCTGCTGTGTCAGACGTCTCTGAAAGGATGAGGTCATGGATAAGATGTTTAATTGGATCACACAACTGCGTACTTTTCTGAATAAAAGTTAAAGGCTAAGAAAAGAGTCGTTATGCTTTGAGGCAGAAAATAACCTTTAGGTACAGAACTACCCTATTTAATAATTAAGGAAATCATTTACTATTAGAAAAATATTCGTGGGGATGACTTAATCTTAATTAGGAGTTCCATCCAAGCCCCAGGAAGTCCTATGAGCCGATTAGAATGTGCTGTTGTTGGTGAGGGGCATGCATCTTATAAAAATGGAAGGAGAAATTAGAGAATACATCGAGCCCAAGGCATTAGAACATGCAGCCGATGTCAGCTTGTCAGGAAATGTGACACACACGATTCTTTTAGGAAAATTGACAGGAGAGAAAGCAGGTGTTTCCATGAGCAATGATCACTTCAAGATCTTAAATGTTTAATTGCATGTATCAAAACAGAAACATTTGAATAGAGTGGATGGGAACTGAGAATTATGGCTGAAATTTTGAATGAAACTTTTCTTAAAAGATTACATGGCCATTATTAATTTAATCCAGTAATTGTGTTGTTAGAATTACAGTGGACTTCCCAATGCTGCCGCCATCTCCTCTCTCCTAGCTCATTTGTTTTGCCAACCTTAATCACAGATGTCAGCATTCCAGGAGGATGGAATCTGAAAGGACAAAGGCTCTTCAGTGGCATGCCTGGCAGGCACTAGCTCATCAGTTTATCTTTCTAGAGTTAACATACTAGTATTGTTTATAAATACATGTGTAAAGAGCCCATACAAGACAGAGAAGCATCTTTAGTGTCTGCATACACTAGTGAGGAGAGGAGTCTGACCCACAAATGGATTGATGGTATCCTGGAGAACTCACTGGTAACTGTGGTATTAGAGGCATCAGAGGAAATACATGGAACACGAACACACTTCTTCATTTCTTTCCTGCCTCCTATTCATGTCTTCAACATCTACCCAAAGCTATAGTGAAGGTGACCTTGTGTTAGAGGAAAGAACATTCTATTTCTGTTCCCTTCATCCCCCAAATCAAGTTCTCAGTGCGAAGCCACTATAAACTGCCACAGACTCAGGAACAGTGCACCGCTTTGTTTGTTTGTTTAAAAATGAGTTAGCTTTAGTCCTGTATGCCTTACTATAGTGTGGGTAAAAGTCGGGGTCATTGTGTAGTTGACCTGACAGGGATAGAGGCTCGTGGTGTAGTTTACACTCTCTAAACGAATGGGAATAGCACCTACCAATAATTCTGTAGACTAATCTTTCAGCAAATGGACAAGTGAACAGAGACTTAGCAGAGAACTCCACCTGTGACTGTGTTAACTGCACCTCTGTGGACAGGTGAAGCATGAATAATAAAAACTCAGAGAGAGAAATTGAGGTTCAACCTGATGGTCAGAAAAGCAAAACAACCAGCCATTGGCTCTTACCTCGACCTCAGTCTGAAATGGTGATCCCACCTCCTGGAATCTCAGAATGAGATTGTGCAACTGAGAGCTGTCTCCCCCACTTCTTATATTCCTCTCTAGGGCTGGGATTAAAGGCGTGCACCACTGGGAATAAAGATGTGTGTCATTGTGGCTTCTAGGATTAAAGGTATGGGTTATTGTAATCTGGTCTGTAAAGTTGACCAATGGGACTGTTTTTCTTTCAGTTCTTCAGGCAGTCTTTATTTATTAAGATACAATTGAAATGCCACTACAGACAGGGAACCTCCTCTTCTTGCAATATGCATCTTAGCAAAAGTCGCGTCAGGAACCTGGTGTCGCTGTCACCACAGCAATTTGTTACGCAAACCAGAAGTAGAGATGGGGTGTGAAGACTCTCACTATGCGCTTATTGCCCAGGTTCTCAAAGTGACTCTGTGTGATGGTGTATCTTTTCCCCGACTACCCTAACATTTTAGTTGATGAGACAAGAGTAAGACAATTTATACTCTCAGCACAGACTCCTTTTCTTCCCTGTCGTCCGTCATTTTAATCCAAAGAGAAGAAAGTTCTCAGAACTCAGCCCTGGAAACAACTGACGTTCCAGAAAGATCAGTCTGCACTGACAGAATCAGATAACACACTCACTCTCGTTTGTCTCTGGTTTTCTTGACTCCATGGACTGCACCAGCTCCTGACTTTCTGCTAACAGTCCCTCATCGCTTGGTGCCTCACCCCAGGCAAGGAGCTTCCATTGCAACTTTGTCTGTGGACTATGTTCAGATTCTTGGAAGTTATCTATACAGATTTGTGTCCTCTGGTGAGAAATAGACCAGCCATTGACTCCATAACAGATGGTGAACACTATTTTAAGATGAATATGTCTTCGCAATCCTCTCTGTAGCGTGACACCACCCCTTCTGACTCACATTCCTGTCTTCACCCCACAGCACAAGGCTAATGGACACCTGGTCCATAAAACCACCAACTGTCATTCTCAAGAAATTTGACATACATTTTGAGGAGCCTTCTAATATTCATAATAGCCAAAGACTATATGTCTTGTTTGTTACTCAGCGTTGTCCACCAAAATTACTATTATCTACCCCACAGACTATGGTGAAGACCACGTTGTGTTATATGTGAGGTACTGACACTGACCTCTGCATCTCACATCCAGGCTTGATTACTCAAAAGGTCACACTTGCAGCACTCAGAGGGAAGGTTAAAAAGAGGCAGCTGTAGCAGGGTTTGCAAATACAGCCAGTACAGTCTGAGAAAAGCCTTCAAGTCCATTTGTTAAGTAAAATACTTTAAAAGGCACGTATTGTTTCTGCTGGCTAGCCTCGGCATAAGCAAAATTGTTCATTAATCAAAATTAAGTGACAATTTAGAATTCATAAAGTCGAAAAGAATTCCTCCAATAGATCCCATTTTAGTCAGGATACTTTTTGGAATCAGTAAGTGGGGAACAACTTATGAGTAAGGTAGACACCTACACTCCTCTCGTGAAATAAAAGAGGGATACATGGATGTGCTATTTCCAATTGCTCATAACATCCCCAAGAGAATTTCCTAAGCTTCCTGACACCCGAGCAAGAGCTGTGACAAAGTGGTACCTCAGGGGTTTCTCACCCCGAGTGCCAACCTCCCAGCTGCACCCTGTCAGAGCCCTATCTGTCCTGTGGATGGAGTTCAGATGTAAGAGAGGACAAGTGGGTGACATCATTTCCCACCATGTTACATTCACGCACTTACTTCATCTGAAATTTCTTTTGAGAAACATGCCATTTGGGCATTGCTCAACTTTGGTTTTCTAAATAAAATCGAGGATGATCTTTGCTAGGAGTGCAATATGTGAATGACTGCCGAAGTGGACGTAGACGATTGTCGCAGGTCTGACTTCTCTTTGGTCAGTGTGCTGGCTGGGTGTATGTTGACTTGACACAGGCTAGAGCCGCAAAAGAGAGAGCCTCAACTGAGTAAATGCCTCAGTAATAATGGGCAAGAGGCAGGCCTGTAGGACATTTTCTTAATTAGAAGTTGATCCAGGGAGGGCCCAGCTCATTGTGATGGTGTTAACCCTGGCTAAGTGGTCCTGGGTGTTATAAGAATGTGGACTGAACAAGTCCTTGGAAGCAAGCCAGTCAGCAGTACCCTCTATGGCCTTCTATATCAGGTCCTACCTCCAAGTGCTTGCGCTGCTTGATTTCCTGTCCTTGCTGCGTTTTGATGAAAACATGTTATATGGAACTGTGGGTTAAATAAGCCCTTTCTTCCCCAAGCTGTCTTGGTCATGGTGTTTCAGTACAGCAAATAGCAACACTAGCTAAAGCAGTTAGAGAGCCAGCTACACTGGGAGACACCCACTTCCTCAGCACCACATTCAATTTCTCTAGAAGGTTATTGCTGCAAATTAGGGTCCTGCCCCTCTTTTCTACACACTGTGTGTGTTACAGGGTTGTAACACTGGCCCAAGCCGGGAATATTTTTCTTTTTATTATGGACAGAAACTGATATAACCCATTATAAGATTATGAGGGCAAAATAATACTCAGCCCCACTGAAAGGCAGTTTCCAATGTCTACAGTCCAAGAGGGCAGTATCAGTCTCACTGGTAGACAGCCTTCAATGTCTGCAGACCATGAAGCTTGGTAAACCTCAGCCTATCCCTCCAAGGAGACTCATGGAGGGGCTCAGCCACCCCAGGAAATAAGCAGTACTGCTTGCTCGTGGCACAAACTAAAGAATGTAGTGATTAATCCCAGAGCCGGTTACTTGGAACAAAGACAGCCTATATTCAGTGCCTGACCCCCAAGCTCCTTCTCCTCAACTTTTTTGAGGATAGAATCTTGGTTATATTTTACGGAGACATGATCTTTCCATTTGGGGAGCCATATGAATACTTATGAACAGACAGCATAGCATCATGAAGCTTATTCTGGTTATATCTAAGTCTTATCATAGAATTCTTACATCTAAGGATTTATATCTACACAAACAGCATGCCTAAAAGCAAGATAAATGCTCAAGACACATATTCAAAAGAGTAAAATTTCTGACAACTTTACCCAAAGATGTGCCTTAGTTCTTTAAATTCGTTTTCTTTGATCTGCAGGTCACCTTCCAATCTTTCTATTATAATGGCATAAGATTCACTAACTTTCTTCTTCCATTCATCTGGAAAAGAAAAACAAATGGGATGGATTCATAATTGCATTTTGCAAAATATAGACACGGATCATAATACACAAGTAATCAAAACTGTTTTTTAATGTTTAATTCTACAATACTTAATTTAAATGACTGATTGTGGGTTTAATGCAGATGTTTATGTTTATAATGCAATCACTTTGGGATTGTAGTAATTAAGAACCCATTTGATACTGTACAATATATTTACATAAAAGAATATATTTGACTTATTTCATTTGATTTTATTGCATTTTAATTGTAGCAATCTCTTGATGCTTAGACAGTGTCTTTTAACTTTTAAATACTAGATATTTAAGATATAATTCTAAAATATCTATATTCAATAGCATCCTAAAATTTTCTACCGTATTATACCAAGGAACTAAGCTAATATTTTAAGACATTTTCTGCTTTCGGCCAATAACATTTCAGAGCAAAAGAGTGAAGTCAGATAATCTAAAGACTTAATATTCTTTGTGTTCAAATAAGCATACATCTCAGTGAGTTACTGCTCATCTGTATTTACAATTGAATCATGGTGCATGTTAGAAAACGAGGACAGTTAGCATAACACGATGAAAGTCAGAATAGTTACCAGAGCAAGTCTGCGTCGGTCTGGATTTATAATTCCCCATTTTTAAGAAGTGTGTGCTTTTCTGCTGTGCTGTCCTTCGGGGTACAAGATTCCAAGTTCTAGTGCTGCCACAGACCAGTTGAAAGATATTTTGATAGTCTGGCTAAAAATAAGCCAAGTGCCTAATGGAATGTCATGCAAGGATGACAGCGAGCAAAACAGAATGTACCTTCAAGAGGGGCCTGGCGAGGGAGCGGCTGGGTTTGTTTAACGGGAGCCCCACGAAAGACAAACAGCAAACATTTCCGTTGTGGTACTCGCCTCCATCAGTTGACTGACTGTCCCCACACTCCTGCCTTGTAGACCGCTTTCTTAATGAATGAATCTACATGATGATTGGTGACTTCTGAGCACCACTGAAAGAGATTCAGTCCAACCAGGCAGAGTTCGGTGTCTTTTTCTTCTGGGTCAAAAAAGGTACCTGGGAAACAGTTATTATGGTGTAAAGGAAAAGCAGAAATTCCTATCAAAGAGCACTGCGACTCAGAGACCTGGGTGTGAGCTTTTATTTGCGGGGACAGGGGCCTCACACACAATGTGAGCATCTCAGTTGTTTGTTCCTATCCTAAGCGTCACAGAGAAGAAAAAAGACACAGAGTTTTATAAATATCAATTTACAGCAAGAACACTGTGATCAGGAGATAGCCTCTCGGGCTTGCCATTTCAATTTTATTTCATCATACATTCCTAGGCAGAAAACAGAGCTCACATACGATGATTTTTCAATGTCCATTCCAAACACTTAGTGGAGTCTGAAGTCAGTCCCGGGACGACTCATCACTGACATGTGAGCCCTGTGTCATTACTAATGTGCTGTGTTTGGTGTTCTTCCTCGCTCCTTCCCTTCCCTTCAAGCCATTGCTTTTTCTATACACATTTCTTTGGAAATAAATGAACCCAGTGTGGGGTGTAAAATAAATGAAAACAACATGAAAGATTTATTGGCTATTTTCTATACATTTCTTCTAGTTGATCTTACTGTGTATAAAAGATATAAATTCTAGTCTTGAAAATCACACATAGCTTTAATGTATCAAGTATGGATTTCACATTTACTATGGCCAAATATTCAAATAACTCTTTCTTCATAAACAAATGCTTGGATGCATTAAGGAATCTGCACTCCTCTTCCTTAGCAAAGTAAACAAATGGCCCAGGGGTTGGACTGCCCTACTGAGGAAATCCAGCTGGAAGATGCAGTACTTGGCTTTGTACATATGTCTACCTTTAGTGGTTAGAACTCTCCCCTTGCCAGTCCATGCCTGTCATGGATGTGAATCCTTTATACAATGCAGGGTCCTCTGTCCACCTTGAAACTGATTTTCAGTTTCTTTGACATCCGGACACCGTCATTCCTACCAGCTTGTTCCCAGCACTCTGCGGCCCCCATTCAGCTTGCCGAGTGACCCCATGCAGCTCTTTTTAAGTCCCCATTCCCTCCACTTAGTTTAGCTTTCCTCGGATATGTTGTTCTCAGATTCGTCAGCCCAGGCTTCTGACTTCTTCGGTACTTCCCAGTATTAAACCACGCACTGTGCACTGGCAGTCATTCCCCAGGGAGATACAGCAATGTAACATGCATGTATATGGTTTGTATTACAACTTGGGAGTTATTGCATTAGCTCACAAGAAATGGCAATGTCTTTGGAAATAGTTATTGGAAGTAGTTATTGGAAATATTCTTCCTTTTTCAGGTGATTGTCCCATTTTATTAATTTTTGTTAGCATATATTCATTGTGCAAAATAATGGGGCTCATTATAACTTGTGAATAAACAAGGATGTGTAGGTATCTTTTGTATGAAAACTTGAATTTTCAAGAAAAGATGTCATACATTTTGGTCATACTAATCCCCTTCATCACCTTCTTTCTCAGACTGCATGAATTTCCTTAATGTTATCTCTAGTTGTATCTATTTTTCTGCATAAAGCACAACATCACTGCGTATCATAGTAAAATCTCCATCATGTACAAATGCCACTTTTTCTCTGTCCATTCATCTGCCCATGCATTGAGAGGCAGGTTCCAGAGCTTGGTTGTGCACAGCAACACAGTGTACATGAGTGTGCAGGCCTCTCTGCTTGTAGAGTGACTTGAGTCTTCCAGAAAAATACTAAGTAATGATAAACAATCCATTCTCACCACCAGCACGTCAGTGGTCTTTTTGTCTTGAGATCTTATCAGCATTTGTTGTCTTTTTGATGTCGTTCTGACTGTTGTAAAATGGAATCTGTGTCGTTTGTGTTTTCACTCTGATTGCTAAGGATGCTGAACAGTTTTCACGTGTTTATTGGCTAGTTCTTTTGAGAACTATCAGTTCAATTTGTTTGGCCATTTTATTGATTGAGTTATTTGGGTTTGGGGTTGTTTAATATTTTGATTTATTTATACACTTGAATAGAAATCCCCTGTTGGAGGAATAGCTGATAGATATTTTCTCCCACTCTGAAGGTTGTTCCTTTACTCTGTCAAATGTTTCCTTTGCATAAAGTCTCCAGATAAATGCAATCTCCTATGCAATTTCTTGTTGTGATTGCTGAGGTACTGAGTATAATTCAGAAAGTCCTTCTCTTGGCAGTGTATGGAACAGTATTTCCTGTGTGTCCTCCAGCGTATTCAAAATTTCAGGTCAATTTTTTACATCCTTGATCTCTTTCTAATTGTTTTTTCAATGAAGAAGGAAAAAAAAGAATCTAGTTTCACTGTACTGCATGTGGATATCAGAATCGTCTATGAGTCATGCACAATGGCGACCCCTGGGCAGAAGACGAATGGACTGTGTAGTCCAGAGCAATTATTCTCAACCTGATGATGGTGACCCCTGTCGGGTGTGGATAACCCTCTCACAGGGCTTTCTGAGACCATCAGAAAACAGATATTTACATCTTTTTTTGCAGTTATGAAGTAGCAATGAAAACAGTGTTATGGTTGGGGGTCACCACTGCATGAGGAACTGTATTAAAGGGTCACAGCATAGGAAGTTTGAGAGCAACTGGTCTAGAGTTTAGAACTAATTTATAAAAAAAGATATCAGCTCAAATGTATGTTCATATATGAGTATACAAACGGAACTGTATTCCTCAAATAGAATGCAATTCAGTGGTGAAAGGCAGGTGTTATTCTGATGTTAGCTTTTGTTGTTTATATCACTGGATTTAGAATCACCAAGATGAAGTACCTTCAGGTATGTCTGTGATAGTGTTTCTAAAAAGGTTTACATAAAGAGGGAAGACCTACCATATGTGAGGGAGGCATCACGCTGTGAGCTAGGATCCTGGACTTCTTAAAAATGAGAATATGAACTGAGTGACTAAGCACCAGCACCGACGTGTCTCTCAGTCTCTCTCTGCCTCTCTGCCCTCCTCTCCATTTGTTTCCCAACTAGAGGTGCAGAGCACCCTGCTACCCCATCACACAGTCGGTCATGAATCACTACCACAGTGCTCTAAAATATTTTCAACCATAGACCAAAATGAATTGTTTTTCCTTAAGTTGCTTTTCCCAGGCATTTGGTCACAACAGCATAAAGCATATTGCTTTCAGTTCATAAAACTTTGTGGGGGAACTTTCATTTTAATTGAAAATATTTTTCATACAATATTCTGATCACAGTTCACCCTCCCAAAGTCATCTCAGATTCTCCTGTCCTTCTCACCCAATTTCATGTTTTCTTCCCCCCCTTTCTTTTTTTCTCTCTCTCTTTGTTGAAAACAAACAGGCAAAAGAAAAATCAAATAAACCAAAATAAAAAACAAAGAGAAAGTACAAGAAACTCATAAAATCAATAAAAATACAAAATCAATATAACACAAAATCAATAAAAATACAAAATCAGAAAGCATAATATATAAGAAAAGATCACTAAGGCAAAAAAAAAAGTCTAAACAAAGCCAATATGGCACAAAATGGCTGCAAAATTACCACTGAGTTCATTTTGTGTTGGTCATCTACTGATGGACCTGGACCTGCCCTTAAGTGTGGTTTTTACCCAGTGAAATCCCGCTGGAGAAAGCTGATCTTTGTAAGCAGATATCAACTGCACACAGCTGCTTCATTAGGGATGAGAGATCGTGTCCAGCTCATGGAGGATATCTATGGGCATAGTCCCAAGTGAAAGACGTCAGTGTAACTCAGTAACACAGTTTACCAACCCGACTCCATGACATTCTGAAAAAGGCTAATCAATAGATCAGCAAGTTATTGCCAAAAGAAGAAAGAAAGAATAAGAGATGGGAGATTTAAGGACAGACCCTAACGACACTAGCGGTGGAGACACACACAGCATTACACTCTCACAAAACCCTTTGCACTATGTAAAGAACAGCAACGATAACTGTGGATGGTGGGTAATCACAACATGTCCATTCTCAGTGAATAATGGTCCATTAATAATAATGAATGAGCTTCAAAGACATGAATTCATAATGAGGAAGATCAGGAGTAGCAAGGGTAAATAGGAACTTATGTTAAGGATCAATTTTTCTGAGAACAAAACCACTATAAGAAAAATATGCATCCATTTTAAAATTAAGAAAAATGATACACATAAATTCAGCCCTCAAAACTGTACTTTCTGGGCTGATGAGACGGCTCAGGAGGTTGAGGCATTTGCTGCCCAGTCTGAGGACCTGCGTGCACTCTGTGAAATGACGTGGTTGGAGGCAAACACCAGAGTCAGCCCACACAATGTGTCTTTTGACATCCCTGTGTGCTCAGTGGCATGGATGTGCCCTGAGTGCACACACAAATGCATGCATATGCACACACACATGCAAACACCCACACAAACACATGCATATCTATACACATATACAAACACCCACACAAACACATGCATATGCACACACACATACAAACACACACAAAACACACCCACACCTATGCACGTGTACACACACATACAAACACACACATATGCATATGTACACACATACATGCGTACACACATACTACACAATTAAATGTAAAAATGACATACTTTCTTAATGAGATAATTTGAATCTCCAGGGACAGTTTGTGACTAGGGAAAATTGAGGAACTTTATGATATCTAGCATTTCTTCTCCATCTCACTTGTTCTTTCATTTTAAAATGTCAGAGGGATTTGGTTAGCGTCTTATTTTTCCACGTCTCCCCTTTCTGAGGAAACTTCATGTCCTACTGGCACTAATGCGCAGCCTTCCACCTTATTTATCTACACAGAAATGGAGCCGCTCGAACACCCCAATGAGCTGATTTACATTCTCCCCCAAATCCTTCATTTTGAGTTCATATGATTTATTTATCCCAATCTCCCCTTATGCATCTGCTATTTATATTTTATACTGCTTTCTTCATACATATTTAAGAGAATGCTTTCAAGATGAAATGACAAATATTAACCCTGCTCTTGTTTTTCCTTTACCTTTTCACAGCAAAATTATGAAAACGTGATTCTACAAAAGAAATCTGGTGTACCTGAAACAATTTCTATCACATTTCAAATACGAGTTAATTTAGACTTAAAAACCTAGATCATTCTTTCATTGTGTGAGTGGTTATTAATGTATTTCCAGTGCCAGAGGGGCCACGATGTTTGACGTGTTCATCTGATTGGCAGCTAAAACACCAGTGACCACAAAGGTAAGAAGCAAGAATTTCTAACAGTTTAAGGTGAGTTTTCCTTTTCTTTCCTTTGTAAAAGCATGAAGTTTCCCAGTTGGTAAGCAGTAGGTTTGCAATGAAGATTCTCAATTAAAAAACAGTCATTTCAGTAGTGAGATTGTTCCTGGATGTGGTGGCATGCACCTTTAATCCAAGTACTCAGGAGGCAGAGGCAGGTGGATTGATGCATTGAAGGCCAACCTGGTCCACATGGTGAGTTCCAGAAACTTATCATTGCTCAAGAGACATGAAACGAATCTATTTTATACAATTAATTTCATTACAAAGTAAATATTTATATGCACAAACAAACATAATCCACAATGTTGTTATTTGTCAATGCTATATTTCCTCTGGAATATTTGCACTTATAGTTGCCTTCATGTGCAAACATTGCTGATGTAATAGATTAATCCTCAAAATAAACAGGACTTGACAAGCCTTGTGCTAAATACCAGTGTGAGGAGTCACTGGTACGAAGCCTACATAACCATCCTCACTCCCTAACTGGGGGAGCACACTAAAAAGGAAAACAGGAGCACCGTGTTTTTTGGTAGATAAGCATGAAGTAAAGTTTTCGAAGGTTATACACTCAATGGTGCAAGGGTCCCACTTGTTCCAGAGGTAATGATTCTCAGCTATAAGCTGGCCAATTCGTCTACTTCGTGGACATGCACTGTGCCCATGTATTCCAGGGAGTTTTTGAGGCCCAAGAAATCAGGCATATGTAGCATGTAAGCATCCTGTGATAAGGACACAGGACCATGTTTAGAACTCTCTCCAGACACTTCACTGTTAGTAGAACATGGACTCCACGACTCTTCTGCCTGAGAGTTGACTTGCTCAGGAAGTAGCACAGTGTTCTAATTACTACTCGAGAAGGAGCTAATACTGTTCTGGGCAATCATTTCCATGCCTAAAATCCTCTCTCATAGAAAAAACAACAACAGAAGGTTAAAATAAAATTAATTTAATATAACTTACCTTGAGTTCTTCTTCTTGTTTACAATGACCAATCACCCATTCTGTGCTTCTAACTGCAAAGAAAACTAACCTCATTCAGAAACAGCAAATTATTTCAAGTTTCAGAAAGATTCGCCACATTACATTGCTTGCTAGGGAATCCGTGAACATGTAGCTCGCTACTATGTAGATAGTTTAGACAAACAAGTTAGGGAGGCTTGTAGGGATCATTGGGAAGCGGTTTCCCTGTTCTTTTAAACAAAAGACACCAGTATTAGAGAAAACCATAGGCAGCTAAATCTGCTGAGGTGTCCTGTGGCCTCAAAAGATAGGGTAGTCAATTGTAGCAGTCCTTAAGTTTTGGGGAATTCCAAACCCACTCTTTCACACATTCCAGGCCCTGGGACAGAAGAGCATCATGAAGTGGTGAGTCTCATTCTATGGGTGATCCTGAGCTACTCTGCTGAATGCTTCCCCAGGGTGCAGAACTGGTGAGTCTGGTTCTATGGGTGATCCTGAGCTACTCTGCTGAATGCTTCCCCAGGGTGCAGAACTGGTGAGTCTGGTTCTATGGGTGATCCTCAGCTACTCTGCTGGATGCTTCCCAGGAATGCATTGCTCAATGCCCTCAAGAAGAGGCAGCCTCAGTAATCAACCTGTTCCACCATTATCCTGTCCCATCTCCTTGTAATCTTCCACATGGGAAGTTGGTAGCCATGATTACCAGGCCATTTGTGTTCACTCCCTTCCACCACTGGAGCACCAGCCTTAGCATTTGTCCAGATGTATCCTCAGAGCCGGTTGTGCGTCTCAGAGCTCCATCACTCTGAAGTGCCTTCTGCTGGTTTCCCTGTTTCCATTCTCTACTTCAGTTGTGGGGCCAGGCTCTGCAGCTCCCAGTGGACATTTTATACATGTGTTCTTGAAATTCTGAATCACAGTGGAAAGGGCAATGAGGAGTTAGGATTAGTGTGGCTGGTACTGTTGATTTCAACCATGACCCTGCTAGCAGGTCACGGCATTGACTTAGTGAATCAACAGAAAGTACACTTCATGGCCACAGAAATCTCTGCTTTGTTAGGCAGAAACCCTCACCTCTAAATCAAAATATGTAGAGTATTTGCCACAGCAAGTATTTACATACTCAACCAGAACTTCTGAAAAATTTGTGGGTGTATTCCTTAATATTACTGTTTTCTTCTAGTTCACATCACCAAGGACAACCTGTAATCACTGTATGTGGCAGGATCTTTGTTTTTTTTCTTTTTGTTATGAGAAGTTAGCTCTGAGTAAGGGAATGGGCCTCTCTCATAATCTTAGTCCTGAATGTGCAGAGCTACCACTGTTGATTCTCACTGACCCACAACTCCAGACTAACAGGACTATGAGCTTCACAACTGGTCTTTTTTCCTAACCTAGCTTTTGTGGGTTCTGAGAGTCAAATGCAGGTTATCAGATTTGTACGCCAAGTGCCTTTCCCTGCTGAGCTTGGTCACCAGCACCCTCAGGACTTAACATTGTCCAACACCATTAGAATATTTGCACTTGGAATGAGTTTAATGAAGAATAAAGAAAGCAAAACTCCAAAGGAAGTGCTGTGTGCAGTTTGCTCATAGAGACAGCACACAGTCACTGCCTGCAGAGCTTATAACATGGTGTGGCTTGAGCATCGTTCCTGCTGTAAAGTGATGACTGGTGAAGAAACTTGCAAGCTCTGCAGTTTAAAAAGGGGAGGAGCTAAGTTGCGCTAGTCACGGAGTCAGAATTACTGAAATACATCTTGTCGCTTCTAAAGTTGTAAATATCATAGAGGAAAAAGAACTTAAAAACCAACCTCATTTAATCTCCAGCATATGATAATTTGAGAGCTTGGACACTATTTAGATCATTATATCACTTCAGAGGATTCAGAGAAATTATTAAGATCATGTTCATTAAAGTCTCCATTATTGCTCTACACACTAAAACAAATTAAACAAAACTGATGGGACCAAAGCAATTTAAATTTCATCTTGGATTTTTTTTTTCTTGAGAGTAAAAATTGATGAGGCTAAGTTAGGCAAAGTCATAAATACCAAATGACAGAGGAATTATACATAAAGTGGCAGCAATGGTGTGAAATATGAGCATAAAAGATAATAAGTTTCAAGAGGAAAAACCATTAAGCCAAGACAGCCCAGGAGAGAAAGGAAGACCATGGCTATGGGGAGAGAAAAGAACCAAGGAGGGCAGAAGGCAGTGTTTGATGAATGGGAGAAACATGTAAATTACATGTAAATTCATGGCACATCGAGGAAGATGAGTGATTTAAACGGAGACATCCTAATTTTACAAAAAGAAACTCAAATGAAGAGTTTTCTTACCTAAGTCTGTAGAGATCATCTTTGGGATGTAGTTTCTGATGCTGGACATCTATCTCATTAGCATGAAAGAGAACATTTTGATTAGATATAAGGATATGGTTCATGAGACATCTATTCTAGTCTCAGGTGGTCTTGAGGTGCCTTTTACATGTGTTTTAAATAATTTCATTAGAAGTTCCTAGACAGCATAGCTGACAGACAGTATGTTTTCATACATTTGGAAGGATTTTTTTTTCTCCTTTTCCTTTCAAAAATGTCTCTAACAACTCTGTTGACACCCCAGATCATATCACCTGGTGCAGTCTGAGTTTGTCCCCTTGATTTTGGGTCTCACTCGGATGGGAAGAGCTCGTGGCGCTGCCAGAGATAGAGCCAGATTCCTGTCCAGTCTGTACACTTTCCTCTGCTGAGTCTTCTTAGCTGGGAAGATTATATTTCATTTTTATTCACTGAACAATTTTGAAGACAATGTCATTGTTTTATCTAACTTTTGATACACTATCAAATACAGATTTATGTAAATACTTTAATTGTTGAGATGTTGTTTCTGAGAACTGTGATGGAAGGTGTTCGTGCAGAGAATCTAAACACATAAACACAGGTGGACACAATAGCTGCCCCTGCAGTGACATTTCTGTATCAAAGGGATCACCTTCATAGGGAACCTTGAAGTTCCATATACACAATGAAGTTTTGTAAAGACCAGAGGTGATATTTACATCTAAACAAAAACATTTCCTAGAATATAAATTTAAAACTAAACTTTTGAAGTTTAACTTCTCAGCTCAGAGTAAATTTCCAAGCTCCTGATCACTATTTGTTATGCCCTTGTGAGGTCTTTTGATCCCTGCCTACATTCAGTTCTAACTATGCAGTTTATGGGAACCCAGAGCTACTCTCTCCTTTTGATTTTCCACCCAAAGACCAAATCAGAGCCATACTTTACCGTCTTTAGGCCAGTTCTGTGGGATCTTTAGTGAAGCAGCCTTGTTGGTCACTTTTGCTGGCTCCTCTGATGAGGCCCTTCACTTCGTGTGATTCTAATCACACATTTGTGGGACAGTTTTCTGTCTTGTCATCAATAAGGTGAAATATGGATGATATATCCCTTATGTTTATCATAAATGACACGTAATTAATATTTGAAATATATTTGATTTTGTGAAGTCGGAGTCTAAAGCAGTGTCTATCTAATTTATCAATTTCATATGACCTTGCTTTTGAAGGAATTCTTTAAATTCATTTTCTAAGATCCAAATTAGAAATTCAACATAATTTTGTCTTTATGTGCTGCTTTGACTTCCTCTATAAAACACTTACATGGATGCATTCCCACTCCCTCAGGCATCATGAAGATGGGTATCTAATCTTTCATAGAGCTAATGTTATTTGGACTGAGAGGGGTGGGGTCTACATCTTTACCTTGACCCTTTTCTTTACTTTCTTTATAAATGTAACCCTTTTAGGTCATTATTCTTCACACTCATAATATTCCTATAATCTATCATTTACACACACCATCCATTTTACCAAATCCTCTTTACTACAAAACTATTCTGTCACTAGAGAAAATAATAACCAACTAGTGAAAAACAATTGTTGATATTTAAAAGAATGAGAATGGATCATTTTTTAACACTGTGAACTATGAAACTCATATTCATAGAACATTAAATGCTAAAACAATCATATTTTATGTGCAAATCATTTTAATATAAAGCTCAAAACCAGGGTTATGGGCAGAATATGGACTAGTTCTTTGCTCTAAGGCATTTGCCAACATAAATTTGGGGATTTCCATTCTGAGAAATTAGAGAACAAACAAAATTCTGGGTTTGTGAATTCCCACAGGGGGATTTTTACTTATTGAATTTATCTTCCTAAAAACATCTAAAGCAGACATCACCTAGAAGGAAGCCTGACGTCCTTCATTCCAACCAAAAGGTACCGTGATGCAGGTTGCCTTGGTGTAAAGGAAAGAAAAAGTAGCATAAGGACCCTGATAAATTGCTGGTATAGTTGTGGTCATTATGGATCCCCCCACCCAGGTAGAAATACTTGGTGGGCTAGAAAATATGTCAGGTTTAAATTAATATAAGGCTGCTAATAAGGAGCAGTGTTTCCCTCAGTCCAGACAGAAGCAAGCGCAAAGTCACTGTGTGGTGGCCCATTATGTTAGACCATCCAGAACTACTAGCCTATGATTTACCAAGGGCAATGAACTTGAACAAATGGCCAGCTAATTGAGAAGGTAAGGTGTCAATTATTCAAGTAGCAACCCCCATAAACAGATACATGCCTTCTGAGCACAGAGCTATCTAATGAAGTTTCCAACACAAAGGTAGTCCATCACAAGGTTTCAAAGGAAGTAAGATAGATGTGCGTGTGTTTGTGTATACGCATGGAATAGATGTTTGTGTACACGGAGTGGTAAATTCTAAAAAGGGACGCAGTTATATATGAAACCCCCAAGGACTTGATAATGACTCAGTCAGTAATGTGCTCACCTCAAATGCATGGACATGGGGGCTTGATTTCCAGAATTCATTTTTGAAGGCAATAAGCAGTGGGGAGGGAAAACAGAACATTTGGGGTTTGCTGGCAAGCCATACTGGCATTAACCAGCAAACTCCACACTATGAGATACTGTCTCACAAGAGGTACATGGTGTTCCTGAGGTTGTCCTTTGGCTTCCAAACACACATGTACATGAACATGAACATATATGAACACAAGCACATAAGTACAAAACCTTGTGAGTCAAAAACAGAAAGCCACCCTGCTTTAGCAGAATACAGCCATGAACTACCTGCAGTGAGGAAATTGCATTTTGTTTCAAATCCCATGTGTAATTTCAGCCTGATAAAGAAAAAAAAAACATGCATTCTCCAAAACTATTTGCCAACTTAATAAGAATGTCTGTTCCTTTAAGTGTTATTATACATGTGAAATTTTAGAGGCTCAAGAAAAATATTTTAATATTATCTTTTATTTTTAATTATGGAATATTTTAATAAACATTAAAAATTCTAATTGAAAATTAAAGTCTCATCTTTCTCAAATACCTTATTTAATATTCTGAATATTAAAAAATTTCTGAATAATAAAAATAATTATATTGATTTTACTGTAATTCACACATACATGTGAAATCAAGGCTCAGTGTAAAATACAGTCAGCGTTGGACACCTGTTATTCCTGGTTCCTTTCGTCAACGAACTTATTATCAGTCTGTGCCACGGTGATGGTATATTTTGTGTGCTTCTCAGAATAAATAATGTAAAGAGATCATTCAAATGCATATTCAGTGGGAAGCCATCTGGCTTTGTGTGAATTTATGAATATTTTAGCTTTTTCAGCTAGGCAAAGTAAAATCTGTCAATAGGGACTATCATGTAGATTTGTGACAGCATTATGAAATATTGCTTCTCTCAGTCAGTGATTGACACATTTACTGAAGTATGGCTCATCTCTGTTATTGAAAACTGAGTCCACCAAAATGTGGATGATATTACATGATTACTGTGAGTCATCACTGCTCATCGTGTATTCTCAGGACAGGCGTGTTAAAGACAATAACTCTGCACAGCACTGTGTCTCAGAACTGGACTGGGTTTGTAAGTTGTGGTTGACACTGTGACATGACACCCAGATCCTTCCATAGTGAAAACGACCTTAGTTCCTGCAGTGCCGTCGGAAGAGGAGCTTCAGCTGTGAGCCCCATCCAAGTAGCCTCAGCCACACAGAACCCCTTGCCCAGAGTCCCGCTTCCCCATGTGCTTTATGGGGAATATGCCGTATGGGTCATGACCTCTGTGGGTTAGTCCTGAGGTAGAGTTCCCCCATCATAAGCCAGTCAAGACTGTCGTTCCAACTCTACTTTTCCTGTGGGCAATCCTACTCAGTGTCTTGTGTGATGTTCATTCTGAGGGCATTCTTGAAGAACTGCATTGTATTCTAACATTTAGAAATATATCTCAGATACTACTTTTCAGAAATTCTTCATGGTAGCAACAGAAAAATTACTAGCACAGTCCACCTTACTCAACCACAGTTCTACTGAACTCCCTCTGAGCTTAGCTGTCCTCCCTGATCACAGCAGCCTGTCTCGTGGGGAACAGAATGTGTTTGTCTTAACTAGATGCCTCTTCTCTAGTATTCTCTCCAGGGGACTGCTTGGTAGGACAGACTACTGATTCTTTCCCAAGGTCATTAGTCATTCCCTTTAAGTTTCTTTGGGTAGATTCCCCATTATGGTCTTTACCTGGAATCACAGAAAGGCAGTAACGGTTCCCTGTGTTTGGATTTCTATATCCACAATAACTTTAAGGTATTTTCTCTCATATCTATGTGCTACTGTCTTCCACGTTGCAGTTTATAGGAATCAATGTATAAGTCAATATTAAAATATAATTTTGTGAAGTGTGAACATGCATCACAATTGTTTTTCATTTATTCCAAAGGATTCCATTTATTCCCACTAATTCTTTACAAGCAGGGCGAATAAAAAATTTTATATTGTCCTAGATTTTGAAGGAAAAATCCATAGTATTTCAATAACATTGTCTAAGAGCAAAGTTTGTTAAATTCTAGGACAACATTTTTTTTTTCTTTTGAGTCTCCCTATATATCCCTGTCTGACCTAGAATATACTATGTAACCAGGATGGCCACGAAGTCCAAGAGATCTCCTCCCAAGTAATGCAATTAAGGGTGTGTACCACCATGCCTGACTCCTGAAATAGCTATAATACAAAATTAAATGCTTTAATTCTTTTCCAGGCAAGGGAATGGTAAACTAAAACAAGCCCAAACCACCCAAACACTCTACCTAAGAGTGGATGCTATTGAATTTAAAAAGTTATGCACACTGACTCATTCACAAGATGTTTGTTGCAGTCAAGAATTTGAAAGCTTTGAAGGAGTCTGGAGAGTTAATAAGATCAGAAACACAGTGTGTGAAAACGCCTGAAGAGCAGGGACGCTGGGCTGTGTTCCAGTGGATGGTCCCACATCATGCACATGTGGGCAGCACTAACTGGACTTAGTGGGATACTACTCTTTTTAAAGACATAAACTTAGATTGCTTCAGAACTGTACTAGACCACAGCTGAAGGATAATCACAGCACAGTTGGCCAAGTAGACATTAGCAGAGGGACAGCAGCAGACTACTGCAGTTGGAAAGGTGGTTTGAATGGTCAAATTCGTGTTGGATGACATAGACATCCTTGCACCCAGAGTCTTCAAAATCATAATCCACTGACCCAAACAGCCCAGAAGGAAACACTGTTAGACATTGCATATGCAGGCTGCCTTCTGACCGACATCTTCAGGCACGGGTGTCAATGCTGCAGTACAAGGAGATGGTGCTGGTGCTAGTTATTTCTCTTAAGTTTTCTCTCTTGGCTCTAATTTTGCAAATATCAATGCAGTGAGGAATCTGAAGATTTTTAGTATTCCTTTATGCTAAATTCTGCTCTGGCTCAAAATGGTAGTCAGCCAAACTACAGCCAAATTAGCAACTCTGAGCCATGTGCTAAGTTTGATCTATTTTTGATCATGTAGATAAGAGATAACTTTGCCAGAAGCAGATCTGGTGTTTTTCAACCAAACTGTAGTAACTCGTCTTTATTACATAGAAGCATGAAATCAGAAATTTTCATGTACATAGACCAAGGTGAGGAACAACAGTATGTTTCCTAGTTTTGCTGTCATGTTGATCAGCAGGAAGGAGAAGCGTTAACTGGTCAAGGTTCTGAGAATAAAAGAATGAGTGCTCAAGTCGAAGTCTAAATGGCATATTTAATTCGACCCCTTCCCACCAAGGTTCCGGCAGCATCGTGGAAGAGGCAGCAAGAGCAGAGGGATGGGGAAGAAATGCCGTCTTCTGGTCCTGAAATGGCTGTTACTGCCATGAGTTCACAGCGTTTGGGGTTTCTTACACAAGATCAAGCCAGACAAAAATCAGCAGAGGAGGTAGATGGTCTCCAGGAACCATACCTTTTCAGAGAGCAATTTAAAGTTGCTATCTTCTAGAGGAGGGAGAATTGCTCTTTTGGGAGGATGTGACTACTGATAGATGTACAGTGTCCCAGTGGAGGGCCCGACATTCCTGTGCACATGGGGAGCACTCACTGGAGTTAGTAGGTTATTCAAACAAAGGAGACATGAAGTTGGGAGGGACACAGGTTGAGGGATGAAGGATAGTTATGATCTAGTTTGTTGTGTACATGTATAACATTCTCAAGAATAGAGAAAAATCTAAACCGCAGCCTGACCAATACCTTTGAAGTCACAGGGCTGGTGCTTGGGGACAGGTGTTTATCAATAAATATGAATTAATTTCTTAGTGCTTTAGCAGATGCTGGCCTGGACTCTAAAATTCAGAAATGTATTGATTATATTGCTATATTATGTTACTTGTTCCTTTATGTATATAGGCACAGAGAAATGATAAAATTCTATGTCCAAATGTACCTATAAGAAATCCATAATAAGTACAAAAATTTCAAGAATCAATGGTCTTCTTTATTTATGATTTTTCTTAGAACATGAAATTATGAATTATCCTTGACAGAACTTTCAGTAAAATTAGTATGACCATTTAATAGCATTCAACAACCATTGAAATCTCTGTAAGCAAATCAATAATTATCAAACAATATCACACATATTTTGCCCCCGGAAACCTCAAAAAAAAAGAAATACAAATTTATTTAAATATAATAGAGGGTTTTAACAGATCTAGTTTATCATCTATTTATGAAAATTCATATATAAATAAAATTGTCACAGCAATTATTAGTTTTCTCAAGGTAATTTAAACACAAGTATGACAAGTCTTACTCCTATTCAACCCCATCCTAAAGATATTTCACAAATGTGTTTATTTTCAAACAGGTGCACATAACCTAGAATTCTACCAAAGTTTCATTTCCCTGAAATTGCTTATGATCTAGGTATTAATCTCAGATTCCCTATTCTAATTTCCTCCTCTGAGCCAACTGTTTCTTCTCAGCATCACTATCAATGTGCACAGAAAATTATGTAAAGCACAATATCCATTGTCAAGCCAAGAGAACTTTGGAAGGATTAGGAATGGATTAATTAAGTAATGTCCATGGTGAAGTGAGCAAGGGTCTCAACTATTCTCACAACCTTCTGACCAAACAACTGAGTTATGTCTGCATATATTTTTCAATGCAATTGAACAGTTTGAGAACAGCCCTTCTAGTCTCTATGGGCACTGTATATGGCACACACGCATACATGCAGGTAACAGACTAGTGCACATAACAGAAAAACAAAACAAATACTCAAAAGGAGAAATAACAAAAAAGGACAATAGTCTTTAAAACTTTAACAGGGTGTTTTTGTTAGGTACAGTCTCATTGTGACAAATAACAGTCATCAATGTCACCAGAGCTTCATTGGCCCACATTTCCAAAGACAGGAAAAGTCTAAAACTGTTTAGGAAATCATCCTCTAAAATAGGAGTCTTTATTATGTGAGTGAAACAGTATCCCACAAACTGAGCCACAAAAATAAATCTATAATAGTGTAAAACATAAAATTTATTTAAATATATAAAACAGCATCACTTTCTAGAATTCTGAAATGGTTTTCAAACGGAAGTGGCTATCAATACCTTTGTCAATAATGCTTCAGCAGTTACAGTAATATAAATTATGTTGCTTTACTGAAACATGGAAAAATCAGGTAAGGAAAAAGAAAGAAAGGAAGGAAAGTTAGGAAGGAAGGAAGGAAGGAAGGAAGGAAGGAAGGAAGGAAGGAAGGAAGGAAGGAAGGAAGGAAGGAAGAAAGGAAGGAAGGTCAGAGGTCTATAGAAAATGCCTGCATTTGCAATCCTGTTCACAGGAAAAATACATCGTATTTAAGATTTCCCCGAATCAGACTGTCTTTTATTTGCACTAATTTCTAGAAAGATTTGCTCCCTGTAAGCCAGCATGTCCCGTACATCTTTGCAGAGCAGCATTTCCTGGATGGACAGAAGCTTGAAGCTGCGCAGGTTGAATGGCGAGCGGCTCTGTACAGCATGTAACATCCCGATGGATGTGGCAACCGATTCACTCAGAGAGGAGCAGACAGGGAAGATCCGAGCAGTCCATAGACTCAGGTGTGTCTGACTTCCAGAAAAGAGTTCCTCTGTAGCGTCAAGCTTCCAAATATCTAAGCAGGACATAAAGCAGACTCCGAAGAACTGAAGAGTCTTTATATCTGATATGGTTTTAACACTTTTTTTCAAGTTGTCTTGCATGCCAAACACCATGGTTGAATACTCTACGTGTCCACTCATCTCCACACTTAAAGAACAAAGGAAAGAATATGGTGGCAGGACAGTGTTTGCTATGACAGAGCCGCTAATAATGCATTTTTCCCCGATGGAAACCTCAGGCCCCAGCCTGGAATACTCTACAACTGACCCAGGGGCCACATGGCATCCTGAGTCCAGTATACTCTGAATGACACAGGGTGTATCATGGGAGCATTCAGGGACATTTGAAAAGACACTGAAAGCTACGGATTGCAAGCCCAGCTCTGACCTTAATGTACTATCAGAAGTGAAATGAAGTAGATATTCTTCCGTTGTTCCAATGTGATAAAATTTGGAGTTATTAAGAACAACAACATTCAGTGGCGTTCCCTTGAGGAGGTGGAATATTTTCTGCCTCATGTCCAACAACTGGGACTCTTCTTTAGTGACATGTGCCGTGTTCCTGGTATACTCTACAGTCGCTCCAGGTCCCAGTGCCTGCAAGAAGTCACCGTAGGCATCTATTTCACACTTCAGCGGGCCTACACTTCCATAAAAATCAAGTAGCTTTTTGGCTGATTCATGATCCATGTAAAATAGGCTATCTGTGTAGACATACTCAGAGTGCAACGGAAGACAGGCTGTGTCGCCCCCAGCCAAGTCCTGTTGACCAACGCTTCCTTGTCTATGCACAGCGTTAAAGTGATACATGTCTTCAATGCTGGGTTTATGGAGGAAACGGTGACACTGTCTGTACTCGAGATCACCATGTTGTGAGGAACTGGCAGAGTCCAAGACAAATACTCCATGTGTGGTGCCAACAGCCAGACTAGACGGATGGGCTAAGGCAGTAAAGCCAGGCCTGTCAAACGCAATGGACTCAGAGTCCCCAATACTGTACAGCTCAATATCATCGGCACAGGTGACCAAAACTCCAGGCTTCATGTGTGTGGGAAAATCCACGTACATGGCTAGTTTCAGCTCTAACATCTGATAAACGGGCTCACCAAGTGGCAAAGCTGTGAAGATTTTTCCTAAAGCGCTTGCATTGGGAAGACGTTGACTGTAACCACCTATAAAAATTGTAAAGGATTTAAAAATATGTTAAGAGATTTTCAAAATCTGGTGGCACCAGTTATAGCATAATATACATCTGAAGATATCTAATACTAAGTATCTAATCAAAATTAAGCATAGAATTGGGAAATCTAGACTTTAAAGTCATCAAAGAGTGTTTTTCATATGGCAATTTGATGTAATGCAATTCTAGAGACTCTAGGTCAGGACACACAGACCCCGGCTAGCGAGTATTCTCAATCAAATGCATAATAACAAAAGGACCACTTTTAAAACTTGGTCTTCCGTGAACATTTCTAACAACACGTTCCAACCATGATTAATGTCATGTACTAGGGATGTACTAGAAAAAACTGTAAAAGACTAGCGCAGTTTAACAGTTTCAGAACGCACTTCTCTTGTTAAACATCCACTTCATGACGGATTGCCTTCAACTGATGAGACATATAGAAAGTAAATGGAAACTGACTTAAGAACAATTTATTTAATTACACCACTTTTTCATTTAAATTGGCTTTTCCCTTCTAAGTTGAATATCACTGTGTCTTGATTTCTGAAATGTGTCCTCTTAAAACACAGTGATGTCTTGAATCTTCTTTTGCAAAGGACGGGTGCAGAGTGAAGTGCAGACTTGTGCATTGGGAAGGTCGATAAGGAGCTCACCAATGGCTCAGCATAGGGAAGGTCGATAAGGAGCTCACCAACGGCTCAGCATAGGGAAGGTCATGAGGAGCTCACCAATGGCTCAGCATAGGGAAGGTCGATAAGGAGCTCACCAATGGCTCAGCATGGGGAAGGGTCGATAAGGAGCTCACCAATGGCTCAGCATTGGGAAGGGTCGATAAGGAGCTCACCAATGGCTCAGCATGCTTTGGCTGGGACCTGAGAACGTACTGCAGCAGTACCATGAGACAATGCAACATTTAAAGAACTTTGTACACATAACATTGTTCAAGAAATAAGAGCTAAAAATCATCTTAACTGCTTTCCTTTTCTAAGATCAGATGATAGTAAAGTTTACACTAAATGGAATGCATGGAGACTGTTTCTCAACTCAGGCAGACACGGAGAAGTGAGGACACAGGATCCCCTGACCTGAAATGACACTTATTTTCATGTATTCCACACTATCTTACTGGGTAATTTATTTATCCAACACAATGCACTGTTTACATACACAGTAGCTATGCACCGATATTCCAGGAATTATCAAAAGTCCACGCTCAGTGTAGACACACTTGTATTACCCCTCAGATGCTTTCTGTCCGTCACTGTCTGAGTCTGCAGAGGTGAATGGAATGCCAGGATTGAGAGGGCATACCACATTCTGCCTATCTACTTTCTGATGTCCAGTTAGTTTTAGCTTTATTCTACAAGACAGTGAATTGTTCTGCATTCTTAATTTTTCTTGAAAGCAGGACTTAGATGTACCAGGCTGCGGTCATCTGACAGCATATGACAGAGGGTCACATGACTATGCATGCAACTTGGAATTAGAACGCATCTTTGATGGTATGAAGATAGATATTCTAAATTATATATCCCAGGACAATGTCAGACCTTGAAAAAAGTTTCACCAGCCCACCAGAGTACAGAGATAAACAACAGAAGTTTCCAAGCACCAAGTGTTTTGTCTATGTATTGAATTAAAAAACCTACCAACTAATCTGATAACATTCTTCTGTTTTTTCTCTTTTGAAATGTTCTATGCACTTTTCATGTATATATTTATGTATCAATACTGTATTTTGTCATTTTTCTTCTGTATTTAGAACTGCTAAATATTGTAGCATTTGACTATCAATAATCAGTCAAAAATGCAGGCAGAAGTTTTGAGAAATGTCTAATCATCATTTTTATCATTATTCATTCTCTTTAATAACAACCCCCCCTCAAGACTCCTGAGAAATGTCCATATTTTCAGGAGTTTTGTGAAACAATTCTCTATTTGTAAACCAAAAATGAAATGATAAAATATCCATAAAAGATGATGAACATAATCTACAATGCTAAGAAAATGTTTTGTGAAGATCAATATACTTACACACTGAAAACAGAAAACAAGAAACCCAAATGCCATGGACATTTATTTCCAAAGCAAAATACCACCACTGAATTTTCAAATAAAATAAAATATAGGGGAAATCATTTACAAGGGAGATAAAGGCCCTAAGGTGTCAGAGGCAGGAAAGTCAAGGGCAAATGTAAATGAATAAGCAGTCAGTTACCAGAGTGAATCAGCAGGACTGTGAGAGACTTCCACTTATCTCCATAGAGACTTTCTAGACACTGAAGAGCACAGAATGTTGATCCTCCATTTCCTTAAAAACAATTCAAAAGGATAATTTGCCTCACAGAAAACTATGAAAATTTTGCTATGATGTTATATTTAATGTTATAATTTTGAAGATGTGAATTTTGTCAATATGAGGTAGACAGACTGAGAAGGTACTGGCAGTAGAATAGATAAGTCACAGCAAATAAGCAAACAAGCAGCTAATCAAGGAACATAACAGCTAATAATCTGAACAATAGCAATGAAAGAACTGATAAATTACATAATCTATGACCCTAGACCATGAATTCATATGCAGCTGCCAACCAGGAAACTTGCTCAATGATGTCTTCCAAATGACACAACTCAACACGCAAGCTGGATTTTCAAAATTTAAGGTTTTTAAAAATGTTAAAGAACTTGGTTTGTATAAAATAGTTTAAATGATGCTAATGCACTGTCTCCCCAACTCTTCTCTACAGAAGGGATATCAGACAAGTGCTGACCAACAGTGGCCATCAGAATAATCCCAGGGCATAGACATGCATTCTCTTCCTGGCACCAAGAGGCTTTTGCATTTTTTAATCATATGAACCACAATTTTAGAAATAAATTTTATAAAAATCAAACTACTTTCAAGGGAAACACAGCAAATAAATTTCAAAGCAAAACACTTTAAGCAATAACTACAAGAAAGTAGAAGAAATGATTTGAAATTCCCTCTGTACAGAATCAAATGTAAACTATAATTTATTTATTTGCAATGATGACATAGTTTGAATTAAATGGGGTTTAAGTACATAGTCTATGTTACTTTAAGTGACTGGACGCGGTCTGTTTGTATTCCATATTTTGGTCCAAAAAAATCAAATATATACATAAATTTTCCCATTTGTTTTCTTCATGTAAATGTCTGAAGAAACTACTGGATTGGGAAAGTCCTTGTGAGAACTTCCAATGAGGTCTATTGTAATTATATTGAAGCAAAAAAAAAAAATCTTTTAACTAATTTTCTGTATGAGTTTCTCTTCAAGTCTCAGTGACTAAGAATCTTTGCTCTGATATTTACCTTGTTAAGAGGAGATAGTTTAGACTCAGATTTTAAAGTCTGTAAAGGCTGTGTATGGAGATAAACAGTTTATAAACTATAAAGCTCAGAAAACTATGCAATTACTATCTTGCTCAAAATCTGTTATAACAATGACCATAAAGTATATACCAATTTTGGTTCCTGCAGGATCAGTGAAAACATGGTACTGAACTCCAAGGGGCAATTCCTTCCTCTTCAGCTTCTCAGACAGCTGTTGCTTGTAAGCAAGTTCCTGCTTTTCATCAGCTGCTGTCAGTGCAACTACATCCCAGAATTTTCCAGCTGCCACCGGTTTGCCTATTGGAAAAATAGCAAGATTTTTTTTAATATTATTAGAATTCTCTATTGTAAGCTTGCCTATTTCAAAAGAGGGGAGGACAAATGAATAATCATTACCAGCTTCCTAAATAAGATGATACAAAAACCAACCAAACAATAATAAAGAAAATAGAATAATCTTTAGCCTCAGTATCTAGGAAGTTTCATGAATCAGAGTCCTTAATGTTCCCTGGCTGAGAAATATTAACTGTACACTCCTTCCTTATTTCTGATTAGAAATGTGGATTTTTTTTGTTTTTGTTGCTGTTTATTAACTTTTTCTTTCTTCTTTTTATTTAATTTTTTGGGGGGTTTCTGGGAACAAAACACAGAGCTCTATGCATGTCAGGGAAACGCCCCATCACTGAGCTACATTCCCAGTCTCCTCTTTATTAACTTTTGAGGGTGTCTTACTAATTGACAGCCCGGCCCTGAATGCTTCATGTAACCCAGTCAGGCGTTGAATTCTGACCCTGCTGACTCAGCCTCCCAAGTAGACAGCAGTCTTGCAGCTCCAGGCTCAGCTCTTATTATTTTTATTAACTTACGATGAACAACTACACTTACACAGGCCATCAGAAAACCACACAGAACTTAGGATCAAATTTCCCAGTGGACTCATTAATTGACAAACTGCACTGGCAAACAGTGGGAACCGCTCCTTTACCAACAAAAATATTAATAGGATTTTAACGAAGGGGCCTGCGCATGACATCATGGCACTGGCTTTGCCCTCTTCCTTCCTTCGTCTCTCTTCTTGCTAAAAACCATTAGATTACTTTACGAAAGCTAGTCACCAGTGTGTGCCTGTTCTCTCATTTGGCCACTCCCTCCTCCCTGAGGCTGATTACCAAGGTACAGCTGTCAAAGTGTTGAAGTCCAGCAATCATAAGCTCCCTTTTGGCTTCCCTAATTAACACCAAAATCAAAATTAAACACCTCGTTCTAACACTGGGTTTCCTCTTTGACCTTTAGAAACTGGCATTGGTCTATGGGCCACGCCTGTCTCCTCTCTATTCTAAGAGGTCCCTTGTCCTCTACCTTCAATCTTTGTCTCTTATTCCCCGCTGTTTGTCCCTCTGGGACAAATAAATCTAGGTGCTGAGAACATGGTCTTAACTTGTCTTGTGGAAGATACCTGACCTTTCATTTAACAAGTTAAAAAAGAAAGGAGGGGGCAGAGAGAAGGAAAACAACTGAGGAATGGAGAAAAAGAGGGAGGGATTCGTTAGCTTGGATTTAATAATTCTAAACATCATGATATCCAAATATAAATCCCTATATTTTAGACAGTCACAAATACCAATTTTATCAGACAGCTGTTCAGAGAAGCGCAAGCACCCATCTGTTTTTTCTCTAAAGGGCAAACTTAAACTTGGAATTTTTAAAATCATAATTTCCTTCAGATTGGAATTTAAATAGGAATAGGCTGGTGAGCTATGCAGGGGACTGGGGAAAAAGTGAAAAAACTAGGCAAAAACACTACTTCAGACTCTGTAAGCAAACTGACTTATAGCCAATGAGCTAAGCGATGTTTTCACATGTTACATGTGTGTTACATGCACAGCCTCACAAGCCACGTTAATAATTCTCTGGCTGCTCCATCCTGACATCCAGGATGAGGCACGCACACAGCTGCAGAGGGAGAAGCGGGAGGCAGGCAGGACGGGCGGACAGGAAGGAGCAGAGGACAGGAAGCTGCGAGGGGGTCCGTGGGAAGAATGAGCCCCTCGGAGCACGGGGCCAGAGAACTCCGTTCCGCCAGGCTACCTCTCATCTCCGAAAACTGTCGCAGTTTCCGCAGGGTGGCTTCGCGGAGAGACGCCATGGCCCGACTTCCGGGAGCCCGCACAATGAGCGTGCGCGCTCCGAAGACCACGCCCCGCCCTGGCCGTACGTGCACGCTCTGAAGACCACGTCCCTCTTTTCCCTTGCCGTGCGCGCGCGCTCCGAAGACCACGCCCCGTCCTGGCCGCGTGGCTACGTCACCGCGCCCCTGGAACCCCTGGCAGACTGGAGAGAGCTAGGATGGCCTGAGCGTGCGCGATCGGCGTTGCCCGGGCAACGCCGGTGGTGCCGGTGGGCACCTAGCTGCGCCGGGCTGCCCGGGCCCTGCTCCGTCGGTTCCCGCCTCTCCACGTCTGACAGCCCGCGGCCCGCCACCGGGCCGCCGAGGACAGTGGAACCATCCCTCAGATGCCGAGGTGACCTGCTTGCACAGAGCTGCCATTCCGGGAGGCCGGGTCACAGAACCTCGGGCTCGCCCGCGCCCCGCGTCCGCCCACCTCTCTCTCAGGCAGTCCTCTTGAACCCGCGCCTTCTGTCAGCATCAGGCGCTCAGTTGTCTTCACTCGCTTCTAAGTCTGTGGAAGGCATAGATGAGGACACTCAGTGGGTCCCGATATTGGGGAGTCAGCCTTGTTGAACACGCTTTCCTTGGACGATAACATGTATTTCTCTTGTCGAATGCCTAGTTTATAACGAGTTCTACAGGCTAATCTCCCCATTCTGATACATAGCATGTAGTAACAACATTTAAGGACGGCTTTTCAGTATCAAACCCAGAAATTGTATCATCCTCTGCTATTTGGCTTGAGAAGTTTCCCTTCATTAAAGTCTTGCCCAGAATTCTGCAAAGCAATTTCCTATGAACTTAACTAATTTTCTAAGTAAGCTTAGTTTTTTTTTTTTTTCTTTTATTTAATGCCTTGACCTTAGCCTTTAATTCTGTATTTGAAGTAGGGACATTTGTGGGGAAAGATGACTGCTTCACAGTACATTCTTTTTGAAGGAAATTTAGAAACTATAGAAAGCTAAAGGGTCTGAGAGTAACAGCAATAGAAGTCAAATGTGTGATTCTGACTCTTGAGTGAATCAGAGTAAAGGGGTCACAGTGAAAGGTATCGGTGCGTGGGGCGAGAATACAAGCAGATAGCCTTATTTGGAGGCTACCGAAGTGCCAACAGGAAAGATTTAGTGGAAATTTAAAAGATTATAATGGAGAATGGTGAGAAATTGCCTAGATGCTAGAAGCATTCCAAAGGCAAAACCGACATCTGTCCCCTGATGGAGGATTAATGAGATGAGGAAAGCTATGTATGGGGAAGCATAGTGGAGTGGTAAGAGGGTTCCTTTAATTTAATACTGGATATGTAACCAAACATGTATGCTTATATAGTAGAAATTGCTCGTGTGTCTGTGTGCATTATGTGTGTAGTTCTGGAGATCAAGACAGGTCTGGCTAAAAATTTTTGTGAGTTCTCAGAATACTGATGGAGTCTTTTCTTTTCTTTTTTTTTAAACTGTGGAACTCTATTGAGAGCCAAACAGAATATTAAAGGTCAAAAGGTCCTACATACTACAGTACCACACATTATAAGCTGAAAACAAATAGTCTTAATAGTTCGTGTAGCAATTGCTCTAGAGACACCGTGACCATGGCAACGCTTATGAAGGAAACATTTAATTGGGACTGACTTACAGTTCAGAGGTTTAGTTCATTATCATGGCAGGAAGCATGGTGGCACACAGGGAGACATGGTTCTGGAGAAGGAGCTGTGTTCAAAATTTTGATCCACAGGCAGCAGGAAGAGATGCCTCACTGAGCATGGCTAGAACATCTGAGACCTTAATCCTACCCCCAGTAACACACTTACTCCAAGAAGGCCACACCTCCTAACAGTGCCACTGCTTATGAGCATATGGGGGCATTTTCTTTCAAACCACTACAGTAACCAAATTAAAAATATCATATGGGCATCATGCCCACCTCCCCTCTCCATGCTGGACTTCACTCTGTCCTGAGCTCCAGCAGAGCTTGCACAAGCTGGCACAGCTGCTGTGAGTTCGTGAGTGCAGCTGCCTTGTTGCATCCGGCTCTCACCTTTTTCTACTTCCCTTCCACGGTGATCCCTGAGCCTTGGGAGGAAATGGGGAAATGTAGATTATCAATAGAAGACTGTAGTAGCTTCTCCAGTAGAGCCCCGTGACCTGTCTGACCACAGGTTCTTGGTGTCTGGTATGAGCTCCATCTAGGAAGGTGACTTAAATCTTGAAATTCAAATCAGAAAGTTGTTGATTTCCCCTGTGAAATTCTTTTCTCTGTTGCACCAGTAGGTGCATTTTCCAGCTCGGTTGTTAAAACCTGTACAAGTCCCACCCCTAGCAGAAGAGCTATGGATAATTCATAGCTGCGGGAAGAGGGTCAGCCAGTTTTCTTTAAGGCTGTGGCTTTGATATGTCAACCATGTTCAGTCGATGACCACCCCCCCCCCGCTCCACACACAATGAACTTCAAGAAAAAAGGAGAGATAAATCTGTTTTAAAAACTATATGACGTTGTCTGAAATTCATTTTGAAATAAAAGATGGAATAATCAGTATGGTAAATAACTTGAAATAAAAGCTTTATATACAGTGATAGGAATATATAAATTACACAGTCTATATATGCATTATTTGTTTACTAATACAGAGTAGCATAAAGTCACTTTGAATAGAGAGATAGATCCTTGATGCTGTATGTGGATGGATGATGTTTGGATAAAGCATCTTTAGAAGTTATGATTTTATAGGTTGAAAGAAAGAAAATTAAGAAAATGGTCAGTCTAGTGACTGTCTTGGAGCAAACATTGTAAAACACATAAGTGATGAAAGATTGACATCAAAACAATACAAGGAACTCACTCAACAGGAAGATAACAGCCAACAAAAACTGGACAGAGGAGCTGAAAATTCCTCATCAAAGGACACACTCAGGTGGTAGACAAGCACAGAGAAAGATGTTCAGCATCATCTATCTGTAGGAATTGCAAACTCTAAAAGTGAGATACCGCTGTGTAGCCATCAGACTGGCTTTGATACTGATACACCAAATACTAGTAAGAATGTGAAGGAATAATTTCTCAGCTTGTTGCTGATGGATACAGCTGATTCCAAAGACAGAGCCAGTTCATCACATAAACCATACTATATGATCCAGAAAGTAAACTCCTTGATATTTATCCAAACGAATTGAAATGTAATGTGTACATGAAAACCTGTGGATGCTTGTATCGACTTCATTTGTAATCTCCCAAGCTTTAAGTCAGCTAAAATCTCTTTAATAGGTGATTGGATTGATAAAATACACCATATCTATGAATGTAATGTTTTTGTATACTTTAAAAGTGAGTTATATTATATGCTGGCCATCAAAAGAGGTCTCTGGGAATAGTAGGCAGGTATTTGCCTACTGAGCCACGTTCACAGCCAAAAATGAGTATCACTGGAAAGCCTACCACTATTACTCTGCTAAATGGAAAATATTAGTGACTCATAACATCATTATACCATATGTTAGGGCATCTCTCATCCCTCTTCAGGGAAACTTCTTTGTGCAGTAGATGGCAATTAACAGAAACCCACAGCTGGTTAGGTGCAAAGAAGAAGATACAGAACAGTACTCAGCTTTAAATGACACCCATCTCAAACCCCCTCCAAAAGCTTAGGGGTCATTGTGAAGATGAGGTGACATCAGGGTGAGAGTCATGGCTGTGGACCATTGTAATGAAACAGTGTTTTATGAACACAGCAGGGTAGTTGCTCCCAGCATAAGAACATACGAACACTCAGCAGTTGTGAAATAATGCCCAAGATCTGTCAAGGACACCCAGCTACAATTCCAGCACTGGAAAGGGAAGTGGGGGAGGGTCCCTGCTCTAGCTAAAGAGCTATCTATTGGTAATTGGTATTTCTGGGAAACACTTTTCTCTAAGTGTGCACCCTCTTGTGGGTTGACCGCATGCTAGTGGAAGGCTACACAAATACAAGTATATATGAGCAGCACCGCCTGTGATGGGTGAAAATAAAACAGGTACAAAGTTGGGTTGGTAGGGAAGGGGTCGTGGATCAGGGAGGTACTGGGGGAGGGGTTTAATGGGATCAAAATAGAAAATTCTCACAGGGATAATAAAAAAAATATCAAGAGTGCTTAAGAATGCACACTATTAAGTTAAAGGGGGAAATCTAAATGGATGTATTTTATATATCCTTAACTTCTTATAATGACAAATTTATGTCATATATACAGTTTTGGTATATTTTTATACACATAAAATTATGACAGATATAAAAGTATGGAAACAGTTTAAAAATCTAGGTTGTTGGGAGCTTGACAGCAGGTGGATGAAAGGTTAAGGACACTTTAGATATCAGTACAGTAATACCCATATGATACACTAATAACTACATGCTATTGCATAGTTATTGACAAGTGTGGACCCTGTTGTAAGATAAGTACTTTAGTTGTAACCTGCAAATCCTGATTCTTCACTAAAACAAATCCACACTATTTCATGATGCCAAGAATGGAGCACTTGATGTGACGAGTCATGGTGGGGAGGCTTTACTTCTCAATGTTTCTGTTGGCCTAAAGCAGAAAAAAATATCGGTTGCCAGAGGGGTGTAACACAGACATTCTATTTAGGACAGAGTATTCGAAAGTCTCTTACACCTGCAGTTATCTAACCATGTTATTAGGTACTGTCTACTGCAAGAGGAAGCTTCTCTGATGAGGGTTGAGTGAGACACTGATTTGTGAGGATAGCAATATGCCATTAAGAGTTGTTTCCTTTTTCTCTTTTATTTATTTATTTATATTATTTATTTATTTATTTTTTGAGACAGGGTTTCTCTGTAGCTTTGGAGCCTTTCCTGGAACTAGCTCTTGTAGACCAGGCTGTCCTCTAACTCACAGAGATCCATCTGCCTCTGCTTCCTGAGTACTGGGATTAAAGGTGTGTTCTACCACCGCCCGGCTCATGAGTCCTTTTCCTGCTGTGTTTATTTATCAGAATAGTAGAAGTAGCTTTTCCTCTAGGGCCCAGGGCCTACATAGTCTCTTGTTCTTTGCTTTCTTAACAGTGTCAGGCATGGGTTCTACCTAATAGAGGGGGCCTTAAGTAAAAATTTTAAAGTAGTTGGTTACTACCATATGATTTGAGACACTGCTGAGCCAGTAGGAAGGCCACAGTTGCAGCTCACGGGGTTCATAGCTGGGTGTGATTTGCTCCTCGGGTGGCATGTATAGTGCCTTCCAGCACTGTGGTAGTTTGAATGATAATGGTTCCTATAGGCTCATAGATTTGAATAATTGGTCCCAAGATAGCGGAACATTTGAAAATCTTAGGAGATGTGACCTTGTTGGAGGATGTCAGTCTTCTGGAGTGGGTTTTCACACATCATTTCTCAGTGTGCCTTATCTGCCTCCCACTGCAGATCAAGATGGAAGCTCTCAGTCATCCATTCTACCATCAGAATCCACTGTCATACAGACTATCACTGAAGACATAAGCCCAATTAAACACTTGTAGGAATAGTTGACCACACAAAAAAGATGTCATTTTTTCTGTTTGTTTTGTGTATGTACATGTGCTTTTCTTTCTTTTTATATGTGCCTCTGTGTGTGTGTGTGTGTGTGTGTGTGTGCGCTTGTATGTGTGTGTGTGTGTTTTAGAGAGAAGATGAAGTTGAGGAGGGGGGTTTTGGAGGAGTTAGGAAAGGGGAAAGAATATGATGAAAGAATACTGTATGAAAATATTTAAAAATTAAAAAACACATGATGATCATAATAAAAATAGCACACTTATTATATGACTCTCACTCTACAATTCTTTGTGGAACAGTTATTGGTTCCAAGTGAAAGTATCTAATTTTCTGCTTTGAGATATGTTATGCTGGTTTGTCATGTTCATGTTGCTCATAAACCCTTGTCATCTGAACTTAGCCGAACTTTACACTAAAATGAAAAAAAGTGGATCTTTGGAAGAAAAACTAAGGGAGAAGCTTCTATAGTTGTATAATTAAAACAAACAAATGAGGCCCAATGTAGATAAAGCCTGCATTTTAGGGTCTACAGAACCTACTGCATTATAGTGAATACATCTACTCATGCCAGGATTGTGGCTTTAAATTTGCAAGGGTGATTCATTGTAATGTGGGCTAATCTGTCAAAATGTCCATGAATTGTCTGATTAAAAGACCCTAAACCTTTAGCTCTGGGACCCTGATGAATTAGATTAGGATTTCTTGAATCACCTATTTATAAATTATGTTGGTGACTTTAGAGTTTGAGGATTTTAGTGTTAGGTCAGGATATTAAATTATGTAGGTGACTCTAGAGTTTGAGAATTATAGTGTTAGGTTATGATATTAAAGTATTTTTTGTCTCGATAGCAACTTCATATAAATTTTGCATTTATTTTTATCTGGATCATGTAGAATAATTTATCTGCTATTGGCAGAAACTGGTTCTAATAGGAAGGATAGTTTATCTTGAAAAAAGCCACCAAGTATGTCATTTATGCTTATAGATCTTTCTGTGATGTCTAACTGCCTTCCATGAAATGTGAAATTACCCCACAGTGAGGGCAAGTTCATGGATATGGAAGGTGACATAAAAGGTTATATAATAAAGTACTAATAAAGTTTTATAGTCAAATGTTTTTATAAGATTCAATCCTGTTTTTCTGATAGACAGAGCATTGAGGACACACAGGACATGCACTGTGACGGCTACATTTTAGGAATTGTCAGTCTGTGTGGCACTTCCTATGGCTGTGCTTCCTAGACTCTTCCACATAGAGTGGTCTTTTATCAACTTACTAATACTTTAGAGTACTATTTATCAATCATTGGCTTTAAACAAGGACAATGATGTATGCTACCCTTATGTGGAGTTTTATCTGTTTTTGTTTGATATCTTCCATAGAAATGATGTTGTAAATTGTATGTTCTCACTTATGTGGAAAGTGAAGTTTTATTTCCTTTCACCAGTTTATTGGTGAGGACAGTGGTAATTTTTCAACATTAGATATTTAAGATATTGTGGAATAGAAGATGCTATAGGATTTAAATATTTTTATTTTAATTCTACTATTTTATTATCATGATAGATAATATTGTGTTTTCTTTTCAGGTAAATATTTAAAACTTGAAAGTAATTCTTTGTAAATATTTATGTCTTTAAAATTTATGTGTAACTCTGTGTCTGTGTTTTGTATATGTGCATATGGCATTTGCATGTGGATATCCTTGGTGGTCACCAAGTGAGTATCAGATTCCAGGGGCTGGAATTACAGGCAGTTTGAGCTGCCATGTTGGTGATGGGAATCAAACTCAGGTCTTCTGGAAGAGGAGCAAGTGGTTTGAATTGCTGAGCCAATTCTTTAACCTCTCAGTGTCATTCTTAAATGTTTATCTCCTCTTTGTAGATGTTTCATGGGACAATCACAAAAGAGCTCACCAGCCATGAAGAGTGGAGTCACTACAATGAGAATATAATAGAAGATCAGAAGGACTTTGTATTTGTAAAGTACAATGGCCTCCACCTGAAGTCCATGGAGAATCTGCAGTCCTGCATCTCTCTGAGAGTCTGCATATTCTCGAACAACTTCATCACTGACATCCAGCCCCTGCAGAGCTGCGTGAAGCTCATTAAACTTGATCTCCATGGCAACCAGGTAAGCACTAACTGCTTTCATATGTCAGTGAACTTGCCCTGTTAATCTATAACACTCTTCCCAGCCATTGAAAATATAATGAAAAACTTAAAATTATATACAAATAAGACTCAAATACATAAAATATAACACGTAATAAAAAATTAAATGATATATAAAAATGTACGATATGTTTTGCTTTTTGTATTTTTCAATTATATATGTATAGATTCTCTCTGTATTTATTTCAAATGTATGTGGCTTCACACAAAGGCCAGAAGAGGGCGTTCAGGTTTCTGTACCTGAAGTTGCAGGGGTCCTGGGAACTGAATGTGAGTCATTGGAAGTGTGATGACACTCTCAGTTACTGAGCCGTCTTCCTAGGCTGTGTCACTTCCTTTTACATCATTTTGCTTTAAAGGTTTATTTTTTTTTATTTTCATGTATGTTTGTGTATGTTTCTCTGTGTGAATGGGGGTGCCCATGGAAGCCAGAAGAGCGTGGTGGATGCCCTGGAATTATGGGTAGTTGGGCGTTGTCATTGAGAGTGGTTCTGGTTCTGCTGGAAGAGCAGCGGTGCTCTCAGCACAGAGCCACCCCTTCAGCACCATATGATTACATCTTCATTGTACACTGCAGACGAGTCCGCAATTCTGATGTGAGTAACTTTAACTGGAATTGTCCTCAGTACTTTTCACAGAAAGATCCATATCTCTACATACCTGTGAGTATGGCTATACATCTATTATGCTATTGATTCCAACTTATTTCAAATTCCTGGTGTGTCATGTCTTTGCAGTCATCATTTGGATAATTGGAAATGTTAGTTTTATTAGGCAATTGACATTTGCAAAATATTGAATTTTAGATGATATTAAATGTTTCACCATTTTTTTGCAGACTTTATGAATCATACATATTTTAAATATTATTTCAGATAAAGACTCTTCCAGATCGAAATTTTTGGGGTGGACTCAAGAACCTAAAACTCCTCTATCTTCATGACAATGGTTTTGCCAAGCTGAAGAACATCTGTGTGTTAGCCGCGTGTGCAAGTCTTATAGGACTGACCATGTTTGATTGCCCGGTGAGTCTTAAGAAAGGCTACAGACATGTTCTTGTCAATAGTATCTGGCCTCTCAAAGCCCTGGACCACCATGTTATATCTGATGAAGAAATCATTCAAAACTGGCATCTTCCGGAGAGATTTAAAACATTCAACCACAGGCTATTCTTTAACCTTTGCCCAGCATTGATAAAGGTAATTCACTCAATGAATGTTTCCTTTATGATCAGTCACAGGTATAAAATTTAGCTCTAAATACTATACTTAAATATATAGTCTGTTTAACAGTATTGTTTTGTATCTTTTATGAAATATTCACTACTGAAAACTCAAAGCCCTGAGGTTACACATTGTTGTATAGACTTAAAAAGGTAGCCATTCTTCATAGCCCTTGAATTTTAGAGTGGATAAAATTGGGAGGAAGGCTTAACTCTGCAGCTCTTTGAAAAAATTAATTAAACAAAGGACAGAGTCTGCATGGATTTGCAGGGAAGTGTTTTCAGATGTGACAGACACAGCAGTAGACTGCATTCTCAGGGATGACTAGGTGATTCCAGCACTGTCAAACAGATGAAGACAGTTGTGACACCACAAGGTGATGCGTCCTCGTAAGACTATCACTGCACATGTGGTCTGTCACTGACCAAAAGCATGTGTGTTACATGGCTACACTTCTAGATGGAATCTGAGGCGGAATAAGGAATGTGTGTGAAGAGTGATGGAGCTGGGAGGGCATGTGTGCCCCTACCCCGAGGAGCTGAGCTGGGAGGGCATGTGTGCCCCTACCCTGAGGAGCTGAGCTGAGAGGGCATGTGTGCCCCTACCCTGAGGAGCTGAGCTGAGAGGGCATGTGTGCCCCTACCCCGAGGAGCTGAGCACAGAGCTGCAAGGCTGTGCTGTAACTGCCTATAGCCCTTACATATTATGAGGAAGAACAAGGTCTCACAATATTAGTTGAATACATTTGGGGTATGGTAATTATTTTGTAATAATTAAAAAAATAATAAAAATGAGATAGGTTTTGAGGCCCGTGTCTTAACCTGCACTCTTGAGGCTGGGAATCAGTTAGGTTCTGCCCAGTGGTGGCAGTGTGTGTCATGTCTTCAAAGATGAAGGTTCCTTTAAGGAAGTACTGAAAAGTCTCGGGAGGGAGACAGAAGGGTAACCAAGGATCAGAGTGGGGAGCCTTGCCTTCTTAGTACATGAGCCACCACCGTTAGCCTGGCTGCAAATACAGCCATTCTCTCATGCTGTGTGCTCTATACATGGATAGCCCTGCCAAAGTTCATTAAAGAAAATTTATTAAAAAGTATTTTTTGAATAAAAGTATTAAAATGATTTTTTTAAAGAAAGGTATTTGCTGGAGAGTACAAAAGCAGGGGGAAGGGAGAGAAGGGAAAAAAAAGGAACTAGCAAAATGAAAGGTGTGGAAAGTTAGGCTCCTCAGCGTGAATGAATAAGAAGGCCTTGCTGAAAAGCATCCCCTTTGACATGGGAGGGCTGTTCCTTTGCACAGAAGATGAGCACTGTGAGCTTTAAAAGCCAAGGCATTGCCAGATAGGGCAGCACAAAGCTGTGAATTCGAGTCTGTCTCCTTTTCAGGGTCCTTCAACCCACGTCCTATCACAAGAAGAGTGACAATATTTAATGGTCTATGCTTAACACATAGAATGAGCCTTAGTGACTGGCATCAACGAAAATGCCTACGTGTAAACTTGCAGTAGAAATATGAAATTGATCCGGTTCCGTTTTGCTTTTGTTTTGTGTTTTGATGGGGAAAAGATCAAATATGCCTGGAAATGAAGAGCTAAAATTCAGAGGGAATGTTCTGGGCTTGTGCTGTGAACCAAGTTATCTGCTTGAAGTCATAGTTGAGGCCAAACATGCTCGGGACCATGGAGGGATCAATAAAGACTGAGCTAATGAGAAGCCCTTGAAGCATATTCTCACTTTGTATGTAGGAAGCACTGGAACCAGTGAGGATAAAAGGCAATTGATCTTGGGAGGTGAGAAGAAAAGCAAAGACACAGCAATTACCATCGTGTTGGTAAAAGAAAAATAAGTTTTAAAAAGAAAATGTAAAAAGTTTTAATGGGCCCAAGAAGAAGTAGTGTTTTGAAAGGCAGGAGGTGTGAAAGAACCGTTCCAGACTGAGAATCTCACAGCCTGCAAGTGCCAGGAGTAAAAGGACAGTGGGCAGTGTGGCCGCCACTACAGCCGATCTAGATTGTGTCCCCAGACACCTACACAGAGCATAGGGAAAGCTTTATTTGCAGTAAATAGGACACAGGGATGAAAACATTTTGACTGAACAGTAAAAGGATTAAAAATTTCAGAAATGTGAGTAGTTGAAAAAGCATTTTGGAGTCAATAATATATTAGGGAGAGATTCCTAGGGCCTCCCCTTGCTTCTGAATCAGTGGTTACTGCTAGAGTTCAGGGAAGGGAAATCCTTGTCTTCACTTCTGCACTAAGGGGCCACAAGACTCCAGGGAAGAGTTCTAACCTCATGATCACACAGATGACTCTGTTGTATGCAATGCAATGAAAAACAAAGCAAACAGCACAAAGTTCTGAATATGTGTAGGTCTTATTGGAAAGAGGGGGCTAATAGAGGATGGAGGAAGATGGGTGTAATAATAATCAGAATGTATGAAATGGTCAAAGAACAAACTCAATAGTAGCTACAGACTGTTTTGGAGAAAGTCTATGCAGAAGACTGTACACATGGAGCCAGCCCTGAGCTCCAGGCTCAGAAGCACTGTGGATGAACTGGGAGATTTGCTGCACAGTGGCATAGACTTGGCCTTCTGAGTGGACAGTGCTGCTGTAGACAGGGTTCTTTAGTCACTAACTGATCGTGGAAAGACTTAGCAGAATACACTTAAGAAGGAATGCATGTGAGTTTATGGAGACATTTGTTGAGTATTGTTTGAAATATGTATTTTGAAATATAACATTGCTCTTATATAATGAATAAAAAGTAATATGAAAATTAGAAACAATGAACATTATCCATACACTCTCAAGGGTTACCATTTTGTAAAGAAGGAGAGCATGAGTGTGGAGAGTAAGGAGTGTATGCTTTTTACAGTAGAAATAATCCTGTAATAGTTCAAAGTTTTGCCCTTAACTTAATAAAATAGGTAGTTCTTACTTGCCTTTGATTGTCACCTAAAGTGAATTCTAAACTTGTTTTCTTTTGTTAAAGTATTTAACCTTGAAGGAAAAGTCTGTTGTCTTTCGGCACCTGTTGTTCACTCATCAGCATGAAAACAATTCAAAGTTAACATAAATTCATAAAGGATGCAGACTCTCTGCGTATTTTCCATCTTTATGTGGTTTATTCTTTTTATATAATTTTATTTGCTGTTTAAAGGCTTTATTTTATTATTTATAAACAGATTTTCTATGACTGTCTATATGCATTTTCTTTTCATTTTTTAAGCCTATATATATATTTTTAAACACACTACCACCTGTTCAGAGTTTTTTTTTTCTGTTTGAATCTGTCTTTACTGAGCAACTGCAGCATTCTCTGACCATGTGAGACAAATCTTAAATTGCCATGTCAGCTGTTTAATGGCCCAGCTTAGCAAATGTGGTGCTGGCTGCTGGCTACAACCTGCAGGAAGCTGCTGATACCCACACCTCTGTTTACTGAGGACTGGCCTGCCTGAGAGGCAGCAGGACTAAACTACCACATCTGGCTCCTTGCCCAGAACTTTTCTTAGCTTTCTAAGACTCTGTGTTTGTATATTTGAGCCCCATGTTGGGTGCCATATGTAGTCAGACTTTTTGTTGGGGTGCCGCTCACCAAAATTCACATGGAGACTTATTATTAATTATGAAAGCCCCACATATAGCTTAGACTTGTCCCACTAGCTCTTATAACTTAAATTAGCCCATTTATATTAATCCACATTTTGCATCATGGATTTTTATATCTCTTCTATATTGCACCTTCTGTTTCTTCTCTGTGTCCTCTAGTTTCTTTCTCTACCTGGAAGTTTCACCTGGCCTCTTCCTGCAGAGCTATTGACCAGTCAGCACTTTATTAAACCATAAGGTACCTTGGTAAACCAGTCAGATCTTCACAGTGTACAAAAAGATTGTTTCACAACAATTTCCTAGGCATAGAGCTTATGCCCAGTGAAGAAGATGGAGTCATATCTACCTGAGCCATAGTTTCTGTAACCTGGATCTCTGTATTGGAATTTGAGAAGAGTCTTATGGTACTCTGAGCAGTGAGGCATTTCAGGGAGTCACAAAACTATTCTGCCTTCTAGAGCTCTGGACTTAGGATGGGAGGGACTGATTTAATAACCTCTCAATCCTTTTGTCAGGATTAAGAGTTGATTTCTTGATCAGATTTTGATTTATTCTGCAACTTTCTGATTTCTTTTCTCAAATACAGGATGAGATACAGATTTTCCTATTTTTCTATTTTGTCTTCCTTTTGATGAAATACTATCTTGAAGTCATTTTCCCTTCTTGCAGCAAGAGTGTGAATGTATCTTTGCTTGCATTATTCTTTAGACAGATGCCCTAGCTTCTTTCTCTTAATCTATGTATTCCATAAAGCCCTCAGACATAGTTACACTCCAGATGAATTCTTGGCCCATGTATGAAGATGGTGGTCTAGTTCCTTTCTCCAATACCTTTTCATATTCCATATGAGATGTTGCAATGACCCCATTCCCCACTTTTCTATTAGCAATCAGCTTAAAACAGTGTATGTTTAAAAAGCAGGTGCTGCCCTTGGTTCAGCTGCAATGAGGCCAGATGAGCTACTATAGGAGAAGAAAGCATAGGAATTCCAGTGAGACAGAAGGCATGGAGATTCAGGGGGCAGGTTTGCTTCTTTAATAACATAGGAACTAAGGAGTGTTCCACAAGAATTCCTTCTGAGGCTAATCACAGGAGTCACCTGATCACCACCATGAGGCCACACCTTCTAAATGTTTTACCACCTCCTATCACTGTGATTCTGGTGAGCAAGCTTCCCAAGGTTATAAACTGCTGTAAGTCTCAGGAAAACCATGTCAAAGGAGTATAGCTTGCAGGTTTGGTTAAGTTTAAGTTAGTGTGGTGATGCCCTCCTAGTGCTAAAGAAGATGTCATCACAAGAGAGTAAACATGTCCTAGAGAGCTCGGTTTGGTAGCAAAGCCATCCCACTGATATACCATTAATTCATTTATTCCATAACAGATGAAAGTTTAAAGCTATTAAAGAAGGCAGAGACTTCTTGAAATAATCCCTCTCAGTGGTCCAATATTCCAGTGCCATTAACATATGTTTTGAGGATTGCTTCAAGTCATAGAATTTATTCAGTTGTTTCTTTACATTTTTAAGTACTGGAGGTTAGAAGTTCAACAACTAAACGAGGGGCATGAACAGATAAATACTTCGCCTCACTGAAAGAAATGTTTGATTCAGGCCTAGTATCTATGGAGCAAATGCAACATTTAAAGCTGAACAGCAAAAGCACAACTACTAAACAAGGACCAAAATCGTCATCCATTAGGATGACCAGTTAACTAGCAGATTTTTTTGTTTGTTTTGTTTTTGGTTAAGTACAAGTTATAATTAAAATTAAAAATAATAGGAAATACCATTTCCAAATTCTGATAAGTATACAGAGAATACTCCACAAAGGATTTTGCTAGTTTCTTTTAAACTAATCATGAAATGGGCATGTGATTCACTAGTTGCTTGTCTCAGAATTTATCTCAGAGAAATAAAGGATTAAGTCTTGCAAGCATAAATTCTTCATGAATGTTTTGAGTAGTTTCTCCACAGGTACCCTGCATTAGATTTTTACCATTATAGCAAAACACCTGAAACAGGCTACTCATGAAATAATGGGGCTATTTAACTCACTCTGGAGCTAAGGGAACTCTGTTATCAACCTCTTAGTGAGTGGGGGAGTACACGTGGAAGGGAAGGTTACACTGAAAATGAAAAGCTGAGAACCTTGGATGAGGGCAGGCTCAAGCTTCACAGTGATCTGCTCAAAGCTATCCTGTCCTTTCTGTGGGCAGTGCTGTGATTTGAAGATCCCTACTATGGGCAATGCAGTGGTTTGAAGACCCATTTTGTGGGCAGTGCAGTGATTTGAAGACCCCTTCTGTGGGCAGTTCAATGCTTAGAAGACCCCTACTGTGGGCAGTTCAATGATTAGAAGACCCCTACTATGAGCAGTTCAATGATTTAAAGACCCCTTCTGTGGGCAGTGCAGTGGTTTGAAGACCCATTTTGTGGGCCATGCAGTGGTCAGAAGACCCCTACTATGGGCAGTGCAGTGATTTGAAGACCCCCAACTATGGGCAGTTCAATGATTAGAAGACCCCTACTGTGGACAGTTCAATGATTAGAAAACCCCTACTGTGGGCAGTTCAATGATTAGAAGACCCCTACTGTGGACAGTTCAATGCTTAGAAGACCCCTACTGTGAACCAGCTCTTAAAACCTTCACTTCCAAACGTCACATTAGGTGTAAAACCTTCACTACATAGACTCTTGAGGGACAAACCCAATCCCAGCCATAGCAAACATTCAAATGGAAATGGTTCACATGCCAATATATCCTTACCATGTGATGACATCAGTAAAGATAACTCTGTAACAAGCTACTTATCTGGAAATGCTGTTGAAGCTCTCTGTGCAGAAGTATCTCATTAGAAAACAAAATTCTTACTGCCTACCATAGTCCACATTCCCTTCATTCTGTACTTTCTGTATATTCTGTGACAGTTTTGTTCTGTGCCCTAGTTCTACAGTTCTACAGTACAGATGCCCTCCGGTATCCATGTGTTAACCAAGAGAGTTTTAGAAATACTAATTTATAATTCTACAAAATTCTCTCTTGTAAATGTGAAGAATTCACACATTCTCACCATTTTATATGGTGAACATACTATTCAAAAGAGAATATGCCTTTCAGAGGAATAAAAAGGCAAAATAGATATGATATATTGGCTTTAATTTATTAGAAACAAACACTTATGCTTATATTAGTATGTTTTATAGTGTTCAAATATCCCAAGAAATAGTGATCTATGTTAGGGGATTCTAATGAAAACTGTCACAGACAGAAAAAGAAGTGGCAAGCCTTACAAACCTGATACACATAGAATTAAATATCTTTATAACACAGAAGCTACAAAGCATAAGAAATTGATTGAAATGATTCCATCTTAGAATTTTATGCAATCAGACTAGCATGTACTTTTGGAATTAGTTTCTGAAGCTTTTCTTATTATCAAAATATTAAGTAGATTCCACCAAAGTCATGCGACAAAGTCTTATTATTTTCTCTTTAATGCCTCTCTATGGGCTTTGCCAGCATTAACACTATAATCTCTACCAATCTGCGTGCTGTTAGGATAAACATTTCATTATTATTATATCATTTATCTTATTGATTATTGATATTTATGCTTAAAGGTATATGTGCTTTGCCCCAGATTTTATCATAATCCTGTTCATTAGACTGATTAGTATCAATCATCTTTTTTGCTAATGTATTAATTTCAGAGCTTACATTATATTGAGCAAGCTGCTTACTCAATGACTCTCTGTTAACTTTGTGATAAAGATTATTATATATTTAGTGGTCTCAAAAAGATTGAATCAATGTCTTTTATTTAATGCTACAAAATTTTGGGGAGATATCTTATTTGGATGGTCACATGTAGATGGAATTTTCTTTACTGCCTGGTCCCACAGCCATTCAGTCCCAAATAAACACACAGAGGCTTGTATTAATTATAAATTGTTTGGCATCTTAGCTTAGGCTTATTATTAACTAGCTCTCATAATTTAAATTAATCTACAATTCTTATCTATATTTAATCACATGGCTTAGTACCTTTTCTCAATATAACATTCTCATCTTACTTCCTCTGTGTCTGGCTTTGATTGTGTCTCTGCTTTTCCTCTTCCCAGAATTCTTCTAGTGTGGTTACCTGCCTGTACTTCCTGCCTGGCTACTGGCCAATCAGTGCTTTATTAAACTAATAAGAGTGAAAAATCTTTACTGTGTACAAGAGCTTTATCCCACAGCGTTCCTCCCCCCCTTTTTTTTTCAAAATAAGAACTCCGAATCTAATCTCCTTTGTTTAGTCTTTTTTTTTCTTTCCCTGACCATGATCTGTAACAGCTAGTGATGAATACTCTAAACAGAGACAAACAGGCAAAATCCATTTTGGGGGAATGTGGGCATAGTTTTCTAGGTTACTTCCTGCTGCTTGGGGATACTGATAATCTTATGGGACCCAAAGAAAATTTTGGATTATAGTCATGTCCTGCCTGGAGTATTATGTGAGGCTGAATCATCTCAGGCAGCAGCCTTGAAGCTGTTCTGGATGCAGATATCAGAAGAAACTGCAACAGTGCTCTGAAATGTAGAATCATCTGGGCCATCTGTTCCCACTGGAGTTTTTTCAGGGGTTATTCCTTAATAGAACCTTGTTTTTCTTAACCCAGAATGAATCTTCAGCCTCTCATTTCCTATGAGAACAAAAGCAAAACCTCTTCTACAAAGCAAACTAACTTTTGACTTAAATTTTGAATTCAAGACATTTTCAAAATATATTGGCTGAATAAATCCAATAGTATTTATAATCAAATGTCTTTTAGCAGCAGTTGCTACTTCCTCATCAGCCAAACAATTCAAGGACAACACAATAACATACAGTATCCAGCTTCCCTGTGTATTTTCTAATCTTTAAATGGCTTTATTTTTTATTCTATTTCTTTTTTTTTCAATTTTGATTTTTGAGACAGGGTTTCTCTGTGTATCTTTGGCTGTCTTGGATCTCACTCTGTAGACAAAGCTGACCTTGAACTCACCTGCCTCTGCCTCCCAAGTGCTGGGATTAAAGGCATGTGCCACCACGTCCAGCTACTCTATTTCTTTTTTTAAAAAGGCATTTCCCTATTCTTTTATTTTCTCTCCCAAGCTTACATATATTTTTAAACACATTGTAAAACATTTAGAAGTTGTTTTTTCATCTGAATCTGTCTTTACTGTTTATCTCTATCCTTTTCTGATCACACATGTCTTTAATCTTCTAAGCAGCATGGCTAGGATTAAAGCCGCAGCTTTGGTGCCTGACTCCACCCTATTCCTTAGCTTTCTGAGAGTCTAGCTTCATGTTTGAGGTACTGGTTGGAACCGTGTTTATTGTCAAAACCCTGTGGAGTTTCAAGGTCCATGCACCACCAAGAACTATGCAGCTGACTTCTCAAAAACACTATTTAAGTGTTTGGTGGAAGAGCCTCTTAAAGTGCTGCAAGGTTTACCCACTAATGCAGAGAAGCCTCTCTTAAGGGAGCTGTACCTCTGCTTGCCTCTTGCAAACAAAGTTCACCTGAGAAAATGCTACCAAGAGGCTGTGCTTGACTCTTGTTCTTTTGTGTCTAGAAGCCCTTCCAAAGTTCTCTCAGATTTTATGTGGATGTAGTTGCTGAATGTTGGGCATCATTTGTAGATGAAAGTTTCTGTCCTGCCTGGGGTCCCACAGCCATCAGCCTCCCCCCCAACACACACACACACACACACACACACACACACACACACAGGCTTGTATTAATTATAAATTGTTTGGCCTATTAGCCCAGGCTTATTATTTACTAGCTCTTACAACTTAAATCAATCCATAAACCTTGTGTATGTTTTGTCACATGGTTTGGTACCTTTTTTCAGTGAGGCATTCTCATCTTGCTTCCTCTGTGTCTGGCTGGTGACTGACTCTCTGCCTTTCCTCTTCCCAGAATTCTCCTAGTCTTGTTGCACAGCCTGTAATTCCTACCAAGCTACTGACCAATCAGCACTTTATTAAACCAAGACAGGTGACAAATATTTTCAGTGTATAAGAGCATTATCCCACAGCAGTCATGGCTCCACGAGAAAGCACCATTTTTGTCTCCATCTTCCAGACCACAGAAATGGATGGGCAGGTTATTTAGCCCAGATCCAAGAGCTAGTAAGGGATCTGTTTGATATTCAAGCCCGGCAGCTTTTGTACAAGCAGCATTTTTGGGGGGAAGGGGATGGAGAGAATGGCTTTTCCTTGGAAAAAGGATGACTTCACTCGTTTAGATATTGAAGGATTTTGGCTATTGTATAACTCAACAATGACATTCTTGTTAGCATTTTGTAATTATCTAAAGACATTTGGAATCTGAAGTGTTCATTTGCTTTGTGAAGTATTGAGGAATGAAAAAATACACAATAGAGTTGAGATCTAGAACATCTACACACAGATCTAAATTCTACAGAGAAATTAATGTAAATTCGAGAGATAAAATAAAGAGTATAAAAGCTAGGTGTGGTGGCTCATGCCAACAATGCTTGTACTGGAAAGGTATGGTAGCTCATGCCTACAGTGCTAATACTGGGAAGGTATGGTGGCTCATGTTTACAGTGCTAGTACTGGGAAGGCCAAGGGATTAAAATCCACACTGGGCTATATAGTGAGTTACAGAACAGACTCAGCTACGGAGGAGGACTTTGTCCCAGATGGAAAAAACAAAGAGAAGAGGAGATTAGAGGCTAGGAGAGAGGGAAGAAAAATAGTGGAAAATATTATGAGTATTGAACAAAGTATGAAATTGAAAGTTATTAAAACCGTTCAATACTAGTTAAAAATAAGATGGAAGATAAAAAGAAAGCATAAGTGCTTAAGATTTTTTAAATGCAAGAAAATTCTGTACAAATAGAAGTGTTGGCATTGGTACCGAGAAACTGAGACAGTAGGAGGCATTTGCAGACACAGAGGTGTTGAAAGAGTTTGACAAATTGGAGTGACAGAAAGTGGTTTAGTGTTTTCAGAGGTTATGGAACATGTTTGAGCATGTCAACAACACAGTAATAAAATGTTAGATGTAAGACAGGGAGACAGGACTTTACACTGTAAAATCTCAGGGAAATATTGAAGAGCTTTGCATTTGAGAAAAGTCATTCTGTGTTCTGAATAAAATGACCAGATAAGAGAAAACAAAACCTTACACATATAAATTTTAATGAGTTTGTATAAACATCCTCTGATTCACATGTTAGAGGGGCACCATAGTGCCAGCAGCTAGCATTCTGTCTACAGGAAGAAAGACATTTTATGAAGTGGTTATGGAATCAGGACAAAGAAGATCCTAGTTAGAGACTAGGTGGCAGATTCTGATTGGTACAGTTCCTGGTTTATTACTATTGTTTATGTTGGTCTTTGCTTTGTTCTCATGGGGATATAAAGTACCAGACCCATTCTAGCTTAATGGCTTCTCATTTTTTTTTTTAACAGAATGGAGTAGAAGTAAAGAGTTATTACAAAATTTTCTCATGGCTTCTAAAGTCTTATTTAGTACACTGGCAGAAAAGAGCCGATAGAATTGAAGCATTTCCTGGGTGGGCAGAGATGCAATAGAAAGAGGAATTAAGGGTTTATTAACTTCTTTGACATGATCAAGAGTGGTTTTAATGACTTTATAGACAACACAGAATGAACTATGCTTTGGTTGAAGTGTGTATGTATGTGTGGGGGGTAATGGTTTCAGCTTTTGATATATAAGCAGAGAAATGGAACTAGAAATTCATTTTATAGAATGTAATTTAAGAGGTAATTCCTGACATAAAGTGTAACTGTGAGGCTAATTTGCATAGGTAAGGTAGAAAAATGTAGCAAAGAAGGTGATTGTTAGAGGTTAGCAAATAGAGGTGAAAAATAAATAGAAACTCTTGGCTGTCTAACATTTGTAGAACTGCAACTCAGACAGAGAAAAGGAGTAGAATTAGGATATATATATATATATATATATATATATATATATATATATATATATATATATATTTGGGGTAGGTTATGTATAATTGTGTAGCATGATTAATAAAAGCCCAGATACATATATTGAGGTTCAACCTGAAGGCCAGAAAAGCAAAACAGCCGGCCACTGGTTCTTACCTTTACCTCAGTCTGAAATGGCGACCCTGCCTTCAGGAATCTCAGAATGAGACTGTGTGTGAGAGCTGTCTCCTCCCATCTTATGTGCCTCTCTAGTGCTGGAATTAAAGGCATGCACCATGACCACCAGTTTCTATGGCAAACTTGTGTGGCTACTGTGATTAAAGGTTTGTGTCACCATTACCTTGTCTGTAAGGTTGACCAGTGGGACTGTTTTACTCACTGATCATCAGACAAACTTTATTTATTAAAGTACAAATGAAATATCACCGATAGTTGCCATTTATTAAAATAATTAAGCTAAATGGTGGGTCACAGTAGCTCATAAATGTAATCACCATGTTCAGGAGGTTGAGGCAAGAGTGACAGAAATTCATGATTGTCATGGGGTAAAGAAAAAATCATGTGTCAAAAAGAAAAAGAGGACCAGGGAGATCACTTAGTGGGTAAAGAGCTTTCTGTACAACATGATACACTAAGGTTTACCTGCCAGGCCAACCTGAAAGTCTGTCAGTAGTGCATGTCTATGACCCTTGTGCACCTATGGTCATATGCGAGGAGGCAGTGGCAGGAACATCCCTGGAAGCTCATGTGCCAGCTGTGCTGGTGTAGAGTAGTGAACAATCAAACAGTCTCAAAGCAAGGTGCAAGTTGAGGACTAACATCTGAGGTTGCCTCTGACCTCCAAAAGCATGCACACTCACACACATGAACCCACACACATATAAGTACAAGAGATTTTAAATGAGAGAAATAGGTCAATAGGGAGTGAGAAAGTAGAGAGAGGGGAGTGGTGAGAAGATAGAGAAATTGAGTGTGATGGGAATAGATTGATTGGCACTGTCAAATCAAAATTGGAGGCCTAAGTACAGATTACTTAGTAACACAGCAGTCAATTGATGCCCAAGTGCCAGTGCTAAACCAGAAGACCTGCTGATGTCCTTCTGTGTAAGTGACAGGGCTGCTCAGCTGTGTAGTGACTTTAATTGTAGTGTATGTGATTTCATTATGACATAAGCTACTCTGATGTAAAACCAACTCGGGCTTGGTTAGCAGTCTGTCTGTGAGAAAGGGGTACTGTCCCAGAGAGAGAGACCTGTTATGGTGCAGAGAGGGTGGTAGCCTTGTGGTTGGTGCAGGCCTCGGGATGGCATAAGGGTTTGGTTTTAAAGCTTAGCATAAAAATATGAGATGAGGTGGGCAGTGGTGGCACATGCCTTTAATGCCAGCACTCAGGAGGCAGCCACAGAAGGATCTCTGTGAATTAGAGACCAGTGTGGTCTACAAAAGCTTATTCCAGCACAGGGTTCAAAGCTACCTGTCTCAAAAAACCAAAATCAATCAATCAATCAATAAATAAAAGAATATGTTTGTTGGTAGTGGATGGGAATGTCCCACTATGAGACTCCCTCAAGTAACACTCTGATACTATATCATGAGTCAAATCAAAGGCAGCCCAAAGTTCACATGAGCAGGGGAAGGAAAGAATAATTTTGGCTCACAAACTTCTTATTCTAACAGGTCAGTGGAGATCAAAAAGTTCAGCACATCATCAGTAGGTAAACTGTGGAATTTGGAAGATCTGTGTCAGGTCTCAGGTAAACACAAAGGGGCTCAGGGAGATTTTCATAAATCAGTGGTCAGAGGAAGAATGCTTATCTGCAATGAACCATTCTGTGACACAAGGATTGTCATTGACTTTCAGGATTACTGGGTGTGCTAGCTAGTATTATGTCAACTTAACACAAGCTAGAGACACTGGAGAATAGGGAGCATCAATGTGAAAATATCTCCATTTGTAGTCTTGATTAGTAATTTATCTGGGATGGCCAAGTGCAATTTTAGTGGGGACACCCTTCTGTAGGTGGTCCTGGGTTCTATAAAAAAATAGGCTGAGCAAGCCATAGGGAGCAAGTGAGGAAGCAGCACTCCTCCATAGCTTTTGCACCAGCTCTTGCCTGCAGATACCTGTCCTGACTTCCTTCTATGATGAACAATGATATGGAAGTGTAAGCCAAATAAACCTTCTGCTCTCCACATTGCTTTGGTCATGGTATTTCATCCCAGCAATAGTAACACTAACTAAGAGGCTGGAGTTAGATAAAACTAAAGATTGTGGTGTGTAATGGAGAATTGACAGGAGGGTACTGTCTCAGAATAAGAAGATCAAATCACCATCAAAAAGTAGGAACTGATGGCAAAAGACTAAGACATTGAGACAGTAGTTCAGCCATGTGAAAGTTCTAGGTTATCTGTAGAATATTTTGAAATTTGATTGATATCAAGTGCTCAGAGACTATGTGGAAGAATTTAGACAAAGTTAGAGGGGATATTTAGATAATACACCTAGGTGAAACTCTGCAGTGAGGAAACCTCTAGATGGTGAAGAACAAACATTTAGTTCTAAGAAATCGGATGCTGACTTTTCAGTGGGGTCAGAAAACTGCAGAAAGCACCAATGCAGTGTGTACAGATGGGTACTGTGGAGTCTCTGTTTGATAATAAATAGTGTGTATGGTGACTCAGGGAGGGAGAGAATAGGAATTAATTCACATATCACTTAGGAGTGTTTGTTTTTTTCTGTTTTTACTACTGTTGGAAAAAAGGAAACTATGGACCAATACATGGCTTGATTACCAGTAATGAATGTAGAAATCTGCCAGGCTTTGTGATTTAGAGGCAGGGGCTTCTAGAAGGATAAAGCTGGTTGAGTATCTAGAAAGAAAAGTGGATTGTGAATGCATACAGACTGATAGTTTATAGGATTAGGTCTGTTGCTTAGCAGTTTTCTTATAGGGTAAGGCTCAGTGTGTTCCAAAAGGAAGCCTATTAAAGCACAGGAAGTTCCTGAAACCCACCAGATGTGCAAGCCCCAGCATTCTCAAAGGTTATGTAAGCAATGAGGACTGCAAGGAGCTTGGAAGAGTCCCAGAACAGCAGACCTACCTAAAAGACACGCTCTGATCTGCTGAGCTTCCCATATGTCATCACATGTGCTCCATGCTTCTAGGTTTTGTGATGTTCCCCTCATGCTGTGTAGAATTCTGTTGATGCAGCTTCCTTAGAGTCACCCTTACCCACACTCCTATAAATAATCCCAATAAACTCTTTTGTTCCCCAAGTTGGACCTTTGTATTTTCCTATCAGGGTTGAGTAGGCATTGGTTCACAGCTCCATAGGAATAGTGTCACCCAACAGCACCTAAAAACAATGTAAGTATTTTCTTTCTAATGTATTATTATGTAGTTTAAACATGAGTATAAGTGACTACAATTCTAATTTGTCAGTGATCAATGAGACAGAGTGAGGTTGTGACCTCAGAGTCTGGCAATTTGCAAAAAGAAAATTAGTTCACAAAGAAGGGTTGATGTGGGATTCCCCTCTGTATGCTGTGAACACCATTTGTTAATAAGAAACTGCTTTGTACCTATAGCAAGGTAGAACTTAGTTAGACAGGGAAACTAAACTGAATGCTGGGAGAAGGAAGGCAGAATCAAAGGAGAAGCCATGGAGCCACCGCCAGAGACAGATATGTTATAACCTTGCCGGTAGGCCATGAGCCTTATGGTAAAATCTAAAATAATTCTAGATGTAAGAGCTAGCTAGCAATATACTTAAGTAATTGGCCAAGCAATGATTTAATTAATACATTTTCTGTTTGGATATTTCAGGGATTAGCAGCTGGGAACAAACAAGCAGCCTTACTACAACAAATTGGCAATCCAACATGGTTAACTATATCCATGTAAAACCTGAGAGGACATGGAATTCTAGACACTGAAAAACAAAATTTAGCTACATTTTTTTTCACATGGGCTCTGTTTGCTGGCCATGACTCCTTTAAGGGAACCTTTCCTGATTCAGTAGTAGAAAAAACAAAACAAAACAAAACACCACCACCACCAAAATACTCAAAAAACAAAAATCAAAAAAAAAAAAAAAAAAAAAAACGAAACTGCAGTTCTTGAACTGTGCTGCCAGCACAAACTCGGACTCTTTCAGGAGGCCAAGCATTTAAATAGAGTTTGTGAGAAGAGTGATATAACTTGCTTAATGTCAACATAGACCTGCTGTGTGCCTGAAAATAGGGCTGTGAGCATGACTCATACTAAACAGACCTTAGCCCCTCCATGTTGGACTTGATGGAGCCAAAAAACGAAACAGCCTTGGCCCTTAGTCATGCTAAGGCTTAGCATTTTAAGAAGTATTTCTGGTCAGAAAAGGATTACAGATACATAATCAGATAGATTCAGATAACAAAGACCTCTAAATAGCTTACAGTTTTGATAAAAGTATGCGGTCTTTAGAGAGAAAAGGAAAAAATTATGGACAGTTATAAAAAGAAGTAAATGGTTTAGAAAAAAAGATAAAGTCTTTAAAGAGACAGAGTATAGACAGTCATGGATTAAAGGAGTAAAGATAATAAAATAAATATTTAAAAGTAATAGATTTAAAACAAATAAGCCACATAAAGATGGAATATATACACAAATATTGTATATATGTTGTATACTGTGAGAGAGCTAAGTAACCAACATATATACTTTTAAAGGTATCTTGTCTTCAGAATTTGAGTCTAAGGATATGTCACTTTGGAAAAGAGGTTCTGCTTTTGTTTCCACAGAAGATGAGGACCTGTGAATTTTTTTAAGACTAATGTGGTTTGATGGGCCAAGATTCCCTGAAAGGTTGCCATAAACACCCCCAAAATATTGTTTTGCCAATCCTAAAGCAGGAAGCAGTTTGGATAGAACTATGCCCAAATTCCCTAAATGATTGTTTATAAATGTTTGCTTACTTTAACAGGGGTATATGCTATAGAGACTTGCACTGATATAGATTTTGGTTTATTGATACAATTTTAATGCCAGTTTTGTTATACTGTGTATATGTATATGTCTGCTCTTGATTAAGGTATTGTGTTTGTGCAGCTCATTGGAAATGTAATGTATAATTGGGAAATGTAGGTTAACAGATAATCATCTATAATAGTCAAGTTTTTTGTTATGTTGTTAGATTTTCTAGATGTACAGAGGTGTATTTCAGATACATAGGTATTCTTCAAACCTTTCAAGGACTATAGAATATGGCATTTAAAATGTTTTAAGAATTTAGGACTTATCATGACAATGAGGCACATCTGCTCCTGGCAGGACCAATCTACTTCAAGAGAAAGATGCTCATTGACAAGGCTCCTTATGGAGTTGGTTAGCCATTTGGGCAAGCAACTGCTCTTGCCTGGACTGCTTGATTTTATGCTGTATGAACTGGACATTCAGGACCCACAGAGAAGTGACTACAGAACTTGCCTAAAGGTGAGATGTTTCTTCAGGGTTCCTGCTTCATGAAAGAGTCTGCCAGACATTCTGCAGGAAACAGAGGAAAGTGACTGACAAACTGCCAATATAGGCGGAACTATCTTTGAAATTTCCTGCTTCATGGAAAAGTCTGCTTTTCCATGGATACTGTGGGCCTGTAGGCTGAAGATGGATGCCCCAATGATACAGAAGAACTTTGGGTGACTGTACAGGCAGCAAAATGTCAATCTTAATTCTAGAGTTTGAAAGTTACTTACAATGTACTTTCTGTTTACTTAGGTAATGTTCTGGAGTCTTTGATGAAGTTGAAGAATTTATATTTTCCTTAGTTATGGTAAAAATAGATATAAATATTATAACTATCATTCTTGCCTGATACCTGTTTTGTTAGAAGTAATTTTACTATGTTAAAATTAAAACCTTACTTTTTATTTAAACAGAAAAGGGAAGGTGATGTGGGATTCCACTCAGTATACTGTGAATACCATTGATTAATAAAGAAACTGTTTGGACCTATAGCAAGGTAGAACTTATTTAGGCAGGAAAACTAGACTGAATGCTAGGAGAAGGAAGGCAGAGTCAAAGAAGAAGCCATGGAGCTGCCACCAGAAACAGATATGTTGTAACCTTGCCAGTAGGCCATGAGCCTCATAGTAAAATATAAAATAATATAAACAACAGAAATAAAATACAAATGTGTATAAAACAATCAAGCAACCTTACTACAACAAAGGATGTCCAACAGCACACCTAACCTTCACAGCCCTGAGGAGTTGTGTCATGTTCAGGAGTTTTATGTGCCCCCCATTACAATAATGCACATCAAAGGTCATCTTCATGTTTAAGGAGGCACTGTTTCACATCACTGCTTTCCAAAGAGGAGGATTACTACTGTGATGATTTCACGTATGTCTCCATATTGGGAGAACAGTCTGAGATAGAGGATGCTATCAGGAATCTTGAATATTGTGCAGAAAATTGAAATTATTTGAAAATACTAATGATTATATTTTAATTAATACAATGTATATTTACTATTCAACTAGTATGCTGACAAGACGTTGCTTAAAAATTTATTAATTCATTTAGATATCTTTGATAAATGCTTTAATGAAAAATAAAAATTACTGAATAAAATTTCTTCATATAGGGTACTACCTATGAGGATGAAATTAATACTATCAAACGTGTTATTTCAAGGATTAATGGAATTCTGGCTCATAATTCACCAGTGTTGATTGTTCAAAGATGGATACGTGGTTTCATAGTTAGGAAACACTTGAGGTATGTTTCCTTTTCTTAATCATCTGAATGTTGAAATGAGATAGAAATATCAAGTTTAAGAAGTAAATTCTAGAATAATTTGCACCTTTGTAGTTTCTGTTCTCAAAATAATATTTACACTATACTTGAGCTGTATAAAGTTCAATAAGAAAAATGCCATATTATGATACATAATCAGAATTTGATGCCTTTATTTGTATTTTTAATTGACTGTAAAGTAATTTGTATGTACAAATTTTGCAATTTTTGAATACTATATTTTTATTAAGAATTAAAGATACCAACCAAGAACCTATGTTGAAATTTTCTCTTATTAGAATCATAGTCATAGTTTTATGTATATATGTATATATTATCATATATATTTATATATGATAAAATGGTGACTTTATATAATTCTACAAGGTGGTAATAGAATTCATACTACAATATATGTATATATTTATATATAATAAGGGTATATATATGTAAATAAGATAAAATAAGTTTATATACCTTAAAAGTATAAGAAGATTTTAGGTTTTATTGGAATCTTTTGTTATTGAACTCAGGACTGTGTGTCTGTCTCAGAATCGAGGCCCCCTCTGCTACTGCTATAACCTGAGATAATATCCCTTTTGACTGGACACTGCTCACAATCCCAGCACGTGTAATCAGAGTCTGAGTGCTGTATTGCACATCAGTGAGCTGCTGCGTGGCTCACTGGTAGGTGCTTATGAAGAAAAGGGCTGTGTCGAATCTGTAGCTTGTGGCTTTGTTGCGTGTGTGCTGAGTCCTCTGTCCCTTGACCTTCTGTTTTTTCTTCCCACTCCTGTCACTGAGTATCACCAGAGACCTCCAGTTCTCTCAGACAGGAGTGACATTTAAAGACTAAGATGTAGGAGCTGGATGTGTTGCATGACCATGGGTCATCCTGGTTCCTAAGCCATGTCCAGACACTCAGTGTAGAATGGATCCTGCTTTCCAGAATGACTTCATGTGATAATCCCCCATACAAGGTTCATCTCTGCCTTCATTGAAGACTGTCTTCCTCTTCCTCCAAGAGAGCTGTGATTATCAACTTATCAGAAATTTCAAACCCTAGTTTACTCCTACAGTATGAACAAAGCACTTGGAGAGTTCTAAGTAGACACTGCTGCCAGCAGCGCACTCAGTGAGGCTGCAGACCCGCTGCATGTTTAAACGTGTTTAAACGGAAGAACGATGCAGAACACTTGTTTCATTTGTCACAATGGTATTAGCTCCTTAGTTAGTGATTCCCTCTCCTTAGATTTATGAATATTTTATTTTAATTTGTTTTTATTAGAGCACTTTCCTTCGTGTTTCCTGGTAATCATGCCCCTTCTCACTTAGGCTGAATGGATTTGAAAGTGCTGATCCCTCTCTGCCCTCTACCCTCATTTTCTGAAGTCGCCTGATTCTAGCTGGTGTTGCTTTCTGAGTCCCAAACAATTTCATGCTGTTTTGTGTAGTTCATTTCATGGCAATAGGTTGTTTTTTCCCCTTTTTAAATTATGCTTTTATCTCTTGATCTTACTCTCATTGTCAATAGCGATCCTATTATTCTCTGTTTTCTGCTTGTCCTTTACCATGCACACATCTTTATGAGATTGGATGGATTTCCTGAGCTGTAAGAAAATTCCTTTGTGTTTCTTGTCCTGAAGCTTTCCCCTCTGTGGTGTTGCGGTGTCTAAAACATATCTGTCTTTCAGGGACCTGTGGCTGGGGTCCCACCATCTCCTTTCTTCTGTGTACCTCCTTCCAATTTGATGTTTCCCATCTTAATTTTAAGTCTTTCCCCAGGTACTTCCTGTGACCTTTGAGTTTTGACCTAGAGTTGAACTGTGGTTAATATCAGGACTTCATAATCAAAAAACATTCCAAATCCTATTCCCTGTGCTTCATCTCTTGCATTGAATACGTTGTAGGTGGTTCAGCATTCTTGAGTTACCTCTCCAGTCTTTTTGGGAATGTGTTTCTGTCTTCTTTCTCTTCATCACCTGCCTTAGTTCTTCCATCTGTCTCCTCCTTTCTGAACTCCAAAGTCTTACAGGTATCAGGGTTTTTCTTTTTATTTCTTAAATCACCATCATTCATACTTTATGTTTTCAGAAAATAATATTTTATACTTAAAATATCCTGTAGTTTTGAGAGTAACAGTTAAGGAAACTGTTATTTAAGCATAGCCAGAGTTTATAGGTTAATTCAAATAGCTGATTTCAGGTGGTTGCATATTTCTTGTGTATAAAATAGGTAAAAGTGTCAGGTATAGTTTCATACAGTTTCATAAAATAAAGGTCATCTTATTTAGAGAAGACTGTTTGCTACTCTAGTCTTCACTGTGTCATCACAAGTTCTTTTGATAGACAGGGCCATATGGCAAGAGCCTTTTGAATGCTGGGTTTTTAATTAGTTAGATTTTAGCTGAGTTTTATGATTTGTAATTTAAAGATATTTGCTATGTATTCAAGTGAATATGATAGAAGACAAAGATGATAATATATAGTATTCATAGTAGGAGTAAAATAGGAAGCCCTATAACTATTAGGTTATAATTTTTGAAAGCTTTATCCAACTTAATACTACATTTTCAAAGAAGAAGCAATGCATTTGTATATCATTTATTTGTTTGCATGTAACATAGATTACCTTAAGTGTGGCTTAGCAGAGTTTTACGTTTTATTTTTTTTTCTATTAAAGTTTATAGTCAAAGAAGCTGATATCTGTGACTTCAAACAATATTGCTGACCCCTGATTCCTTACTTTTATTCCACATTTCTACCTTGAGTTCCAGTGTCAGTCACTTGTGGTCCTCAGTGGCTGCCATCGTCTCTGCCATTATAGTTCTTTCCTGGGAATGACAGCTAGTGGAGGATCACATTGTTCTTGTGCCTCAAATTCTCTGATGTGTCTTATCAGTGCCCAAGGAAGCGCTTCTTTCCATGTCTGTCTTCATGTGCACTGGTAGGACCTCTCAGATACTCTACTGTTGCAGCCATAATTACATTTGCAAAACATCGTATATTCAGCAATATAATGTGATCATTAGAGAGACAGCAGGAAGCAAATGTCTCATGAGACACCTAGAACATCTTCCTTTCCTGTGTGAGGTGAGAAAAATAATATGGTGCCCTTTGAACTTCTGACACATCACACTTGTGCAGAGCATGGCATGGCAGGGATGTTACTCAGCCTCTAAAGGGATTCATCATGTTATACACTGGCAGCAGAGGTGACACAAGCTTGTGTCCACTGTCATTTTCTCATAGATAGGAAACTTGGCCTTTGTTCCTAAAGCTGAAAGGGAGAAAGGAAATTGGGCACTGTCCATCAGTGCTACATAGTACATGGAAAGAAACAGAAAATCATATGTATTGTGTAGAACATTTGATTATATTTATGGAAAGGAGAAAACTGACATATTAAAGATTAAGCATCTGTCACATTAAGAGGAAAAACAAACTCTATTCAATATGAGTGTACATGAAGGTAATGAACATATAGAAGTTGAAGAAATAGAGCATAAATATACAGTGAACAATAAGGAATGTATGTAAAATCAGTAAGTCTACAATTTGTTCTTTTTGAAGAGCAATAAATAGATAATTCTCCAACAAGCGCAATAAAGAAAAGAGAAAGAAGAAATAAAGAGAGCAATATAATGAAGGTATGAGGACAGCAGAGACCAAATACAACAAAATGATCACATTATAACTGCTGTCTTTGTAGTTACTCTGTTTCTCAAAGTTCTTAGAAAGCAAAGACATACATCTTGTCTGTTGCTTGGAATGATCACACAACTGGATGAGAATTCTGCAGTAATGAAAATTGTAGGTCAGTCAGTCCTGGAATGCATAATGTGAAAACCTGGAAATAGTTTAGCATGAGATTCAGTGGTACATAAAGATCTAATACATAAGTTTATCCCAGGAATGCGAGGTTAGCTTAACAGAAATAACAATGGAGAGACAGACCAGTTTTGATCTGTCCATTGCTGTGTCAGCTGAACCCTGTGCAAACTGAACCATTTGGGTCCACGGTGCAAAAGTTCCATCCTATTTTTCTCATTTCGCACAGGGCAAGAAGACTTTGCAGGTGACTCATATGGCTTTGCTCCGTATTATCACTCTCAAGATTACCGTCAAGTAGTCTATCTGAGTGGGGAAGAGCACCTGCAAAGGACCAGAGAGTGCTCATCATTAGCTGGGAGTGAGACTCCTGACAGAAGTCAGCCAGAATACAGAGAAGTCAGTCCTAGACAAGTCTGCATCCTGCCTGTTTGAGGTCTGCATGAGTTCAGAAATGAATATTCCTTTGAGATTTTGCTAAGACCCCCAGCCCAGCTTGATATACAGGTATTACTAATGCACTAGCAAGTACAGGAAAATCATCTCAGTGTCTCAGAAAAATCATCTTATCTAATTTAGCACCCCTTTGAGGTTAAAATAAAATCAAGTAAACTAGAAATAAAAATTGACTTTTGTTCTGGGTACAGTTCAGTTGGTAGACTGCTTGTATGGTATTCCCAAAGCCCTAGGTTTGATCATCAGCATCACAGGAAGAGTCTCAGGCAGCAATCTAACTGAAGAACGTTTAACCAGGTCATCTGAGGATCCTTGCACAAGGTTGTACAATGCAGGTATCCTGCATCAGACAGAAACAGGCTGTCAACATTGTCTTCCATGTGCTTGGCTAATGGCTAGAAAAATCCTTGGGGAGCAAGGAAGTTCCAAGAGAACAAAGTTGGGATGTCAGCCAGCTGTGCATCTCTCAGTGAGCTCCACAAGATGATCTGAGCAGCCCATGCCATGGCTACATAGGGGTTGTTAGGTGTCTTGGTTAGGGTTTCTTTTGCTATGAAGAGACGCCATGACCATAGCAACCCTTTTGAAGGATATTTTTAACTGGGTGGCTCACTTGCAGTTTCAGAGGCTGAGTCCATTATCATCATGGTAGGGAGTATGGCGGCATGCAGACAGACAAGGTGCTGGAGGAATAGCTGACAGTGAGTCCACAACTTGGAGGCAACAGGAGGCTGACTGACAGTCATAAACTTCAGAGCCTAACCCCACAGTGACACACTTCCTCCAAAAAGGCCATACCTACTCCAACAATCCAGACCTCCTAAAGCTGCCACTTCCTTTGGGGGCCATATTTTTTCAAACCACCACTTTAGGAAAGAAGGAAACTGAGTCTCAAAACAAAACCACCAAACTACTAACAGAGGAAGACCATGGTATATTCAAGAATGAGTTGCTTTTGTTGTGTAATATGGATCAATATATGATTTGACAGGAAATAACACTTTGAGAGGCAGAGGCAGGCAAGGATTTTCTAAATAGGCCTCCAGTGACCCCAGAAATAAAGCAAACATTTCCATATAGGATTTCCTGAGATTCAAAAACAAAACAAATCAAAAACCTCCACCAACAATAAAACACTCCAAATAGAGAAAATGGTAAATACAATGAAGAGACAAATTACAGAATCGGAAAAAGAAAAAATTGCCAGATGATTAGTATCTAGAGTACACAAATAACTAAAACAAACAAACAATGCAAACCTGCTCTCAACCCTCCTAAAATCCGGCGAGTAAATAGGTCAATGAATTGACCAGGCAGTTCTCAAAAAGGGCACAAGTGACTAAAAACATGTGAAAACACCTTCAAGTTCTTCACCCACCAGAGGATACGATGAAAACAGCATTGAGTTTTCATCTCAAACCAGTCAGAATGGCTGTCTTCAAAAGATGGCAACCAAAGTTTCCAAACGCAGGCAGACAAGAAGACCCTATTAGTGAAGTGTAAATGGTTGGCACATTGGAAAGGAGTAAGAGACTTTCTTAGACTCACATGACCACAAGTCCTCGTCCTAGTGATGTGCATAGATACCTGCCCATCCATATTTATCATGTCCCTAGTCAAAATATCCAAAATATTGCATTAGTGAGGAATCTACCAATAGATCGGATGAAGAAAACAGAATATATTCACAATGAAGTTGTATTAGGTCATAAAGAGAAATAAAATTATGTAATTTCCAAGAAAAGGTAGAATTTGAGGGAAATAAGAATGACCCAGAAAGAGAAATGTTTCCTTTCATATGTAGAAACCATGTTTAAAACATAGAAAGCAGAAGAAACACTATTGTTAGTGATTGTAAGGAGACTGGACAGTAAAGGCTATGGGAAGCTGAATATGGCCAACATAAATGATATACACATGTAAAGTACATTAATGAGACACAGCATTTTGTGCAATTGATGCTAATTTAAATAACAGCATCCAAGAATTTTAACAAATTCAAACTTGTATTTTTCTTCAATAACGTATAGTTTGAAAAAAAGAATGACATGTTGTAACTGTAATCTGTCCTACTCTTTATTGGGTTCTCAAAACCTCAGTGAACAGCAAAAAAGACATGGGTGGAAAGAGCTTATGTGGACATACAGAACGTGATGAATGTGGTGCATCTCAAATCTGTAATCTCAGACTTGGGAGCTTCAGGAAAAAGGATTGAGGACAGTCTAGCAATCTCCAAAAACACAATGAGAAACAGATAGCATTAGAGAATGCATGCATCAGATAATGCTTACCTGCTAACTTTTATTAGTCATTAGCAATTCTTAATTAAATTTCTACTTCACCTTGTTTATTCTTTATGAGAAAATCATATAAAAGTATTTGGGCATAATAAAGTTTCCTTAATTATCTTGAACATTTGGTATGGCTTCAAGTTGACAGTAGCTTAGATTTAGTAGTTCTGGTTTAGTATTATAAGTCAGTTGTTCATATAAATCTCATCAATAACTTTTCTGAGGTTATTGACTTTTACGTTATATACATAACACTCATATGTTGTGAACCATGGGTAAATAAAGCCATTTTTTCTTTTTATCTACCACTGAATTGATCCCAGAAAGGTAATATTCTTGAGTCAAATTTTTATGGCAGTGTTAAGAAGATTTTGCAAATATGTCTCATAGGCATGGGGGACAGAGAACTTAAATACTCAATTCAGGTATATTTCAGAAAAGGAACTACATATACTGTATTTTAATTGTAGCATTTGAAAAACTTAAAAAGTGATGGAATTGGCCTAGGAGTGTGCACCATATCAAATAGAGGCATTGCCGTTTGGCAGCTTTATGATGCTGTGTTCATAGAGACTGTTCTGTTACATTGTAACATCATCAAAGCAAGTACATGCCTTCCACAGCTATGTGCTGATTTCCACCTTGTCTTGATGTAGACCCACTCTAGTGATACCAGCTAGTCTAGGATGACTTGGAGAAACATCCTGATTCTTCATAAGTTGAGTGGGTCTTCTGTTGCAGCAACATCAGAAAGACAAACACAAGTGTTCTTGCAGACAATGAGAATTTTATCCTCTTGGTTTTAGATCATTCTCTAGAAAGCATACATTCAGGAAGAGGAACTGATTTTGATGACACTAGATCATATGACTTAAACCTTTTGTCTTTGGGAAAGTGGTATAAGTGAATATACATTTGTAGGCGGAGGCTGCTCGTTCATTTCCTGATCACTCAGATCTGAATAATCACACAGAAGCTATATTAATTATAATACTGTTTAGTAATAGCTTAAGTGTATTTCTTGCTAGCTCTTATATCTTAAATTACCTGTTTCTTTTATTCTGTGTATTACCACAAGGCTTATGGTTTACTGGCAAGGTTCTGGGGTGTCTGTCTCCTTCAGCAACTATATGGCATCTCCCTGACTCTACCTACTCTCTCTATATAAATTTCTGGTTGGATTTTCTGCCTGACTTTACCCTGTTAAGCTATTGGCTGAAAGCAGTTTCTTTAAAAACCAATGGCAATAAAACATAGTCACAGCATACAGAGGTGACATCATGCATTTTCCAAGGTCTTAGTTATATTGGACACAAAAATGTTGATTAATACAGGTATTGTGCTGATTTATAAAATGTGAATTCCGTTCAGTTTCGGATGGACCATACTATCGCCACAGGCAGGATAATTTGGTGCCATCAGTAGAACTGTGTATTGCTAGAATTTTCATCTCGAATACCCTCCAGGGACTTACATGTTGAGGCTTTACCATCAGCTGGCAACATTATTGGTTGAAGCTGAATAAAAAATAGTCTAGTGAAGCAAGCAGATCACTGGGGATGGTATCCATGTGGTGGGGTGTGCTGTGTGATGTTCTTGGGAGAGGTGTAGTCAACTGTCTGTTCACACCAGAGAGGTACCACTGACAGAGCAAGGAAAAAGCTCACTGAAGTATGGCATCATGAATAATTTGTTGGGATTACTTGCAGGAGTATGGATGCAGGGATTTACAGAAACATTCACTCATAGGTTTATGCACCACTGAACAGCCCACTGTGGCATGGATGACAGTTCATTAAAGATCTGGGCCTGGAGCTCCATGTCCAACTTGCAAGCAGCTTGATACACCAGAGCTTTCTCTTCTATACCTATTACTTATTGTGTGTAGCCTCAGAGTCCAATCCAGTAAGTCTTAACCATCTGAAATTCATGTGTCGTGGGATCCTGTGAGTTTCTGGAAACTTGGCTTGTGAGTCTTCCTCCTTCAGGAGGGGATGTTTCAATTCAGAAACAACTACACACAAGGTCCGTGAGGACCTGAATTCCTTCTTGCTCTTTCCTTACTGGTCACCAAGGTAAGCATCCTGGTCTACCACATGCTGCCCCATTTTGATGCTCAGCCTCATGTCAGGCCCAAAGCAGCAAAGCCACTGCCCATATATGAAAGCTTTGACATTGTGAGATGGAAATAATCTGTCTATAGCAGGCCTTTTTTGACTGCCAGCTCCCAACTCATGACACAGAGACTATGAGAGATCAGCCTTAGCTTAGACTTATTTCTAACTAGCACTTATGACTTTAATTAACCCATTTCTATTACTTCACATGCTGTCACTTGGCTTGTGGCTTTTATCTCTCCTCCTGCTTGTCCTGCTTCCTCTATGTCTGGCTGGTGACTCTAACTTTCTTTTTCCCCAAGACCTCTCTGTCTACAGAAGTCCTACCTAATCTCTTCCTTCTAGCTATTGGCCATTCAGATCTTTATAAAACCAATCACAGTGACACATCTTTACACATGTAAAGGAATATTCCACATCATTTCCCCTTTTTGTCTAAATAAAAAGGAAAGGTTTTAACTCTAACATAATAAAACTATGAACTTTAAGAATAATTATCAGGTAAGAATTACATTCACAATGTCCAGTACATTTGTATTTAGCAAATTCAGAGAAAATACTCCATTATCTATCCTCTGCTGATAAATCCAAACTTTTATACCTCATCTACTTACTATCATTACTAATGGAGTTTGTATATACAGCTCTCTATACTGCCTATCTTTCAATCTCATCAAAGATCCAAGAAGGATAGTTACCTGAGTAAAAAGGAAGTGCAGAGTAAGCAACTTATGAAGCTATGATAAATGACAGAACCTGTTGGAATTTGCAGATAAGTTTCATCTGCGACATTAGGGCATCCATCTTTGGCCTACATGCCTAGAAGATCTGACAGGATTTTTTGATGGACTGTTCTACCCTGCATTGACAAAGTTTGGCAATTGTTTTCTAGTATGTGTGTGTCCTGTTTGTCCAATTTGGAAAGCATACTGTCAGCAGTCTAGGCAAGGGCAGTTTCTTTCCCAAACAGCTAGCTTTTACCACAAAGAAAGGAAACTCCATATGAAGGTTCTTTAATGTCCATCATGTTCTCTGGAATAGATTGATGATGCCAGGAGCAGATGTTTCTCATTGTCATGAAAAAAAAAAACTTCTATTACTATAATGTTTTAAATTCCATATTCTGGAGACCTGTGTAGTGATGCCAGTGCTAAAATGACGATAAAAAGAAAGCCTCTAGCACGACTGAAATCTCTGTGACATCTTGTTGTTGTTGACTCTTTTGCCATGTGTGGTGGGCTGCTTTATACCACAAAGAAACTTTTCTGTATGATTTGTATGTTTGTAGAAAAGTATCAATTTAGTTTTCCTCAAATGTGATGTTTGAAAATTATAAGAGGCTTTCATGCTAAGATGACTACAGACATTTGTTCTGGGTTAGATATGGCTACTTAGAAATTAAAAGTAAGTGTCCCAGCAGGTGAGGAACTATTGATAACGCTTGTGGGGTTAGACTGGGGGAAGGAAGGGGTGGGCTAGTATTGACCCACTGAGTTAAAAGTCCCATTGGTTAGAGGAAAAGAAAAAAATATATAATTTACCAGTTGAAAGGCCTCATCAGGGATGCAGAATAAATAAATAGCAGTTGAGTCTGTCCTATTATAATTGAAACCAAACCTGAACTCACGGATACCCACTGTCCTGCATCTCATCTTGTACACAAGAGTGACACAGACATAGTCTTTGAACGTTATGGCAGATTTAAGTGACATTATTAAGTCAGTAGGAATGGTAAGTAACCCTGATTTAAGATTTTCTCATTAAGGATTTGTCTTTGGGATAACACAAAAGCTCACATCGACAGTATGTGAGCCTTGTAAGCACTTTCACTGGAGATGCTTTGTACTTCACCCTGAGTGTCCTTGCTTTGGTTCTTTATGTGGAGATATGATCCTTTAACCATAGTCTTTTGTGGACTTTTATCATAATGCTTATTTCAATGCAGGTCTATTCTTGATCCACTCTAGTAAAATGTATTAATTGTTATTGTACTCTCTGGCAATGGAATCTTATTTTTTTCTTACATTTCACCTTACTAAAATCTCTGTTTAAAATACACTATCCTCATATGCAGGCACTGTTTCTCTAGAAATATTAATGTCCCTGACTTTCCAGAGCTGGCTGTATTACCAGCTCCTTTCTAGGAGAGTTCATATTTTTACTTCTTTGTCAGGACATTTTAGATTATGCAATGTAACACTTAGGGTGCTGTACCACATGTATAGTGTGTTCTTTACTGAGCAGGTTTTCTAGACTGTCTCAGCTAGTGTACCTACTGTGCTCAACATCCTGCACAATCTCTCTAGTCAGTTTACTTGGCAAGATCTAGACAGCTTTATGATTTCATGTTCTCATGCTCTGGTCCCATCCCTGGGAAAACTTTATTTCCTTTGCCTAGAGCAGGAATCTGAGGTGAAAGACAGCTTTCTTCCCAAGCAGGTTGCCAAGCTATGTCAGCCCCTCAGCTCTGAAGGCATCGCTGAGCTGCATGTCTCTGAGGAAGGGCAGCCGGTGCTCCAGTGATCTGTCCCTGATGCCTTTCCCACTGGCCAGTGCCTCGGACATGAGGCTATACTTTCTCATCTTGGGGGAAGCATCGCCCTGATGTGGATCTTGGCAGTGTTGGCGGCTGCACTTATTTCCCGTGGCACTGGGCTGGGTAAAGAAAGTATGCAGGTAGTGGCCTGGGTGACACCTATCCTTACACTGGACACTTGGAATTTCCTGAGTAAATGCTTGTTCTTTTGCCCTGAACTTTTTGAGAATTCTCGGCGTTCTTTTCCTTTTAGCCTTTCCTAGTTGTGGGGTCTCTCTCACAGTGCTTTGTATTTCCAGAAGTCACCAACCCAGCGTGACTTCTTCTCAGAGCTCTATGATTATTTTCAAACTCAGTGGCTGGCTTTATGTCTTGGATCAGCCCAAGTGTGGCTTTGCTGCACCAGTCATCTGCCTGGTCCATTGGCCTGACACTTCCTCTGGACAAAACACTTTCCTCCATTTCTCAAGTGCTGAGCCATGGTAATATAGTTAATGGTTTGTTTCTGCATAATTTGTTGGGGCATATGCAAAATAATTCCTTTCCCATGAAAATCCATGCTTGCATTTACATTTGACAACTGAATGATCATGAGAGATTACTTCAAAATTTCTCTTGTGGATAAACATGTTCATCTGGCTGCACCACTGGTTGCCCTTGGAAGTGAAGCCTAAGGGAAGACTGCATCCATCTGCTTAGCCTGCTCACGTGGTTACTGTGTTCTGTTTGCTTTCATGCACTCCTTTCCCCATGTGCTGTATGCAAGGGGAGCAAAAGGAACAGCTTTGGGAAGCTGAGTTGCTGCTCCAGAGAGGTGCACTGCAACTGTGAACGGGAAAGGTCTTACTACACCGTATACTAGCGCATTGGTAGGGAAGAAAATTGAGGATGGAGGAATAAATAGAGCTTGTTAATGATGTCGGAACGCCGTGTTGTTTGGATTGCTTTATTTCTGATATTGCTAAGGATCCATTTTCAACTTGGCTTATCATTTTAACAGATGATCTTTTTCTGTCGCATAGGATGGGTGTGTGCATGAGATTGACTTAGTTCACTTGGTATGCTTTCAGAGATTGTTAGTAGATGAAGCTTGCTCCCCTTGCTCTAATCTCTTCCACTTCCGTTTACAGTAACAGACTTTCCCTCCAGTCCTGTGTTGCTGTGCTGGGAGGTGTACGTGCATCAGTGTCTTCCCACTTTTTGCTGGCATTGCTGGCATTGCTGGCATTGCTGGCATCTCTTCACTAATACTGACCACTTCACTCTGTAATCAAAGGCAGGGCTGGCCTACCTTTTCCTTATGATTGTAAAGGATCAAATGGGAATTCTAACACAGTGTTGAAAAGGTTAGGTGAGAGAGGATACATCGGCGGTTACTTCTGCTCTTAGAGGAAAAAGTATCCAGTATCCTTAAATGTGATGCTAGTTTATAGATAGTGTTTGTGAGACGATACTCCACTAAATAATATAATAGGATTAAAAAGTAAGTGCAATTTACCTTGACTTTTGCTTATAAGTGTGACTAGCAGACATGTCCCAATTCTTTTTTTGCCTTAAGTTCTAAGGATATTACTGCTCTGTGTACTTCCTCTGTATTCACAATTAGGTCAGATAGAAACTTTAGGCCCAGCAACTCCCATGCTGCAGTGAAAGTCACTTCCCTAGAGTGGAGATAAGACCTGCCACTCATTCCTTGTTTCCCAGTGCCAACCCAGTCCTGCCAGCCCTTCCATGTCACATAAGGCACAGAGTGGAATATAAGGACTGGACATTTTTAGGTGTGCAGCCATTTTGCATCTTACTGATCATATAATGAACGTATGAATGTTAGTGGCATACCTTGCTTCATGAATAGCAATACGGTAAAGACAAATAGTTCACTGGACTCATCATCATGAATGCTAAGACACGGTTAGATCATAAGATGTTTCACTTTTTCATTAAGAAAAAATTAATAGTTGTTTTCTCCTCCCTTATATTCAGACCATATTTTACACGTAAAAGGCCTCTGCAGAAAATTATTAAGGTACTTGAAACAAAATGGATCTGCGTAGATGGAAGACATGAAGACAAATTTTTGGAGGATATCTTCCTTTTCAAGCCTGAATCTAATACAAAAGGGAAGGTTGCACACTGGAAACAAGTAAGTATAATTAGGTATGTTGACATGCTTATCATTTACCGTACTAGGGTTGTGGTCTATGTAATATTAATAAAATATCTTCAGTTTCACTTAAGTAATTTTCATTATGTCGCAAAGATTCTGGTTCAGAATCTGTTGGTGTCAGAAAAGTCACGTGATGCTAAGAACAGTATTGCACATTGCCTTAGTAGCTCCCCGAACCATTCTATAACCATGACAGTGTCTGCCTATGTATGACTCTTGTTTAATTGTTGGGAGTAGTGAGAATAACATGAAACCGCTTAGTTTTGAAATGTAAAATCATATTTATATTTAGCTTATTAAGGATTTGGTAATTTTAGTTTTATGTACAGTTTAACATTTATCCAGTATTTTTTGACAAGTCAGAAATTGTTTTGAGAAGACGGGCGGTGGTGATGCACGCCTTTAATCCCAGCACTCAGGAAGCAGAGGCAGGCGGATCTCTGTGAGTTCCAGGCCAGCCTGGTCTAGAAGAGCTAGTTCCAGGACAGGAACCAAAAAGCTACGGAGAAACCCTGTCTTGAAAAATCAAAAAAAAAAATTGTTTTGAGAAAAGAACAAGAAAGAGAAAGAAACTCACTTGATCTTGTTGAATGTCTATGATATTCTCGACACTGCGCTCTTTTGCTTCTGGATCGTAATTTATTCCCCAAGGGATAGGTGTCTTTATAGTCATCTTTGAACCCAGGTACTCTGACACATGACTTCTGTCTCCATTATTTTAAGGGTTTTGTTTTGGTTATATGTTAGGTAATGTTAGAGGTGACAATTCAGCAGTGTAGTAAAATCAACTGTGGTTGCTTTTGACAACCTCCAAAGTTCTCTGCTTGTGTTCAGCTGCGCCTGTGGACCTACCTACCTCTCTTGTCAACAGCCTGAGTGCCCTGAGCATAATGGGAAGAGCGTCCCCGCTGGGATTCCAGTGTCCCTGTGTGAACAGAGGCTGTGACTCCCGTCCACTCCTCAAATCTGATGGCAGTGGCTGGACTACAATGACTGTTTTAAAGACAAGTGTACCCCACCCTAATCCTGTCACCATTTCCTACTCAGAAGCCACTGTTCCCTATGTGAATTTGCTCCAGGGACAGGGCATGCCATAAACTTAGAGCTCACAGGCAGGACAAAACAAAAATAACAACAACAACAACAAAAAACAGGGTGGCATCTGCTTTGTCCAGAGACTCTCTCTTGGTGTTGTAAGCTGACCACCAACTTACTCTATGCTGATGACCAGTCAGGATGTGGTGCAATGCATATATGCACTTAGCACAAGTCACTATCACATGGGCGAAGAATTAGAGTAGCATCCATTATTTAAAGATCATTTAATATCTGTGAAGTTTCAGAGAATATAACATTGGTCTTGCAAACATCTTGAATATTACAACATTTTTGCTAAAATACAGAGTGCTTTAAATCTTTTCTGTATGACTAATAGTTTGTTAGCCATCACTGTTAATGACATGGAAGGCCCATTCCTTCATAGTTCATCAATCCTGTCTCATGTCCTGCCATTGTTTATAGTCATCATTCGCAAACCAGCCTACAAGCTGTGTTCATGTTTGTTTCTTAAAATAGTTGTAACTATTCTTGTCCGTTTCACTTTTGAGGAATTATTCATTCTATGCAAATTGGTCTTCAACCTTTTTCTGGCCAGAATGGAATTCTCCATAAGCTTTAATACTTTACTGTACCACTTCCTATCAGGTTCGTTTTGTCTTGGCATTTCGCTTATTAGGAATTCAGTAATAAAAGTTTCTTCAGAGCAAACCTGAGACAAACCAGGATCTGAGGTATAGGAAGTGAAACTGGTCAGAGACTAAGGAAAGGAGTGACGGAGCAGACACGTGATACAGGGAGTGAATTTCTGTAGATTCTGCCTGGAAAGCAGTAGGATGGGTAAGCAGAATGCACTCAAAATTCAATAATTCAGTCAAGCAACAAATGTCCAAATATGGTCCTGCCTGGGATTTAAAACTCATGACCAAATTATTTAAAATTTCTCCTGTCTTTGGTAACACAAAGACTGGAACCAGATAGAAGGAGGAAGTCAGATAACGTTCAGAAGGAAATATGAAGTTAGCATCCAGATTTTCTGGAAGAGACAGTGCATGACCCAAGAAATAGAAATTTGGGAGTCATGAGGGAAGTCCCTTACGAGACCATCAGCAACTGCACAAAGAAAAAGCAACAACAGCAGCAATAAAACAAACCCTGAGAGTCTGGGTCTGATGAAGTTAGGACGGGACAGTTTGGTCCCTGTCCCTGGCATTGCTGAGGGTGTGGCTGGGCTGCAGATTGGGTAGTGATGAGCTGCACACAGGTTTAAGGAGACTCAGATACCATGCTGAAAGATTTGAGGGAAATTTGGGTACTAATGTTAGGGTTTGGGGGGGCATGTTATTAAAACTATTTAAAATATCCTTTGGTACAGTCAATTTTGTTTTTCTTAGAAGTTACTGAGAAAAATTACACATAGGATTTAATAGCTACACAATAGTTCCTCCTGGAGGCTTCGGCCTCGTAAACTGACAGTAAGGTAGGAAAACTTGATTACTAGATAATCACTCCTTTCTTACGATGAGTGGACATGGTCTCTTAATGCTTGCAGAAGTAGGAATTTCAGGAGGGATATAATGTAAAAGGAAACCACACTCATTGAATGAAAGGGGGCAGATTAGCAGAGATGAGGGTAATGTTTGCTCTCCTCTTTTTACACGCACCCCTCCTGCCTGAAAACATGCTTAACATGGTTCATTGTTTGTTGAATGGAAAGGAAGACACCAGTGAGTCAGCATGTGACGGCAAGAGGCTCCTGCGTCTCTCACGGGGTGGAGGGTCTAGGTGCAGCTCATCTCTCTTCTGTGCATGTGAGACTCAAGGCGCCACCTCAGGACTGGGAGCATGAAAGGCGGAACATCAGTCACGGCGTCTCCACTGTCTCTAGTTATCATGCATGACTGTGGATAACATGATGCCGCTACTGCCCTAGTTCATTAGCCATGTGAAGAACAGGATCCACCATGTTTATAAAGGTCCACTTGCTTTCTGGATATTCTCTTGGTGAGATGCAGTTCTCTCCCTGCTATTACAGTAACTCTTATTTGTTCCCTGACCTATGAAAGCAGGGATTACTACCTCGCCCCGCTTATGGACAGATTACATCAAATGCTGTGAAGATGGAATCCTTAAGCGGGGCGGTAGTGGCGCACGCCTTTAATCCCAGCACTTGGGAGGCAGAGGCAGGTGGATCTCTGTGAGTTCGAGACCAGCCTGGTCTACAGAGCTAGTTCCAGGACAGGCTCCAAAGCCACAGAGAAACCCTGTCTCGAAAAACCAAAAAAAAAAAAAAAAAAGATGGAATCCTTAGTGCCACGTAGACCATGGTGGCTGCCAGTCAGATGAGGGTGTGTAATTTTGTGCATCTGAGAGCTCATTGATTGGTTGTTATTGTCCTAACTATTTTTACATGTGTCAAATTCAGATAAATGGGAACGAGAGAATGATTCTTATACTTGTGGTGAATGAGATGCACTGAATCTGTTCCCCACAGTTTCCTTTCTTTGTCTCACAGTGACATTGAGGTCACAGGCCTGCGTCACATTTCAGAGATAGGGAACTGCTCAGAACATCCTAATATGTGGGGTGTGTTCATATTTGGTCATCACTGAGTTAATTCTTACACTAGGAATATACTAAAATAGTTTTGGTTTTGGAGTTTTGCAAATATTTATGGTTCCAGATTAGAGTTTTTATAAAGTGTATGTTTTGATTTTTCTATTTCATACTTAGAGATTTTAAGTTATTTTAAGTTGATTTGATTAGTTCTTCAAGTACACATTAGGCAAAGATCCTTTATCTTTTTTTTCTCAAATCATAGTTTTAAATTTTTCATTATTTTAATGTATGGGTTAGACATCCAGGCATAATATTATATAGGTGTCTTCTGTCTCTCTGACTGTACTGATACTATCCCAGTGTTCCCCTCCTTGAATGTGATATGTGCTTTCTCCCCACACTCCCCACACTAATAAAGCCTTCTTACAGATACGCTGGTTTACATAGAGAGCAGGTGCTGTCTAAATACCACCATGTACTCCTTGGGGACTACAGGAATCATTCATAAATATGTTTACACACTGGATTAAAGCTTGGAACATTCTGGAACTTGTACTGTGTTTGCATTGCTGAAGTAAGCCGAGTTCGATTTCAGTTCTGTTTGAATGAAGTAGTCTTTTGTGTTTACTAGTTTTAGGATTTTTTAAATCTCTGTAGTCATAAATGAAGTTGCATCACTTTCTGTACCTGCCCTTTGAGGAGTCAGTGTCAGGACAGCGATCGATCTCCCGCTTAGGTTTTGCTGTGAGTATTCACTCTTTTTTCTTCTTATTTCTTTCATTTAGTTTCATCACAGCTGCAATTTTCTGTCCCTGCTCTCCTGCTGTTGGAACCCCCTGTCTCCCTGCTGCTCCTGCCTCCCCGCTGCTCCTTCCCCCCATCCACTCCTCTGTTTCTATTCAGAAAGGAGCAGGCCTCCCATGCATTTCCCTGATGGCTATGAATGTTGAACATCTCTTTAAGAATCCCAAACATTTGATAACCATCTTTTGAGAATTCTGTTTAGATATGTACCCCATTTTTCAATTGGATTATTTGGGTTGTTGATGTCTAGTTTCTTTATATAGTTTGGAAATCGACCTCTGTCTGATATGGGGTTGGTGACGATCATTTCCCATTCTGTAGGTTGCTGTTTTTGTCTTATTGTCAGTGTCCTTTGCCTTACTGAAGCTTTTCAGTTTCATGAGGTCCCACTTATTAGTTGTGGCTCTCAGTGCCTGTGCTACTGTTGTTCTATTCAGGAAGTTGTCTCCTGTGCCAATTCATTCAAGGCTACTTCCCACTTTCTCTTCGATGAGGTTCAGTGTGGCAGATTTATATTGAGGTGGTTGATCCACTTAGACGTTAGCTTTGTGTCTGCATTCTTTACATGCCAACATTCTGTTATGCCAGAGTCATTTGTTGAAGATTCTTTCTTTTTTTCATTGTGTAATTTTGACTTCTTTTTCAAAAACCGGGTGTTAATAGGTCTGTGAATTTACATCACAGTCTTTGATGCAAATCTATTGATCCTCATATGTGTTTTTATGCCACTACCAAGCTGTTTTCATTATTATAGCTCTATAGTACAGCTTAAAATCAGGGAAGGTGTTACCTCTGGAAGTTCCTGTTTTGTACAGTATTGTTTTAGCTATCTTGGTTTTTTGTTTTTCCATATGAAATTGAGTATTGTTCTTTCAATGTCTGTGAAAAATTGTGTAAACTTAAACTTATGACATTTTGGTTTTAAACTATTCTATTAAAGATCTGTTTAATGGAATCTAAATGCAATTGTTGGATGGATGTGACATCCTTCTGGAGATATCAGATGTAGACTGGGACACCTGAATAATCGCACAGAAACTATATTAATTACAACACTGTTTGGACAATGGCTCAGCTGTGTTCCTAGATAACTCTTACATCTTAAATTAACCCACTTCTACTAATCATATATCGCCATGAGGCCATGGTTTACCAGTAATATTCTGTCATCTTTCTCCTTCAGCAGCTACATGGCGTTTACTTGATTTCACTTACTCTCTCTATATCTCTGTCTAATTTCCTGCCTGGCTTTATGCTGCTAAGCAATTGGCCAAAACAGCTTTATTAATCAACCAATTCAACACATACACAGAAGGACGTCCCACATCAACTGAGGTTTCAGTTCTGACTTCATTTTGTCCCCAGAACTTTCCTCCTGTCTTCACTCTCTGCCCTTCCCCTAATGCAAATGTATTTACATAATGCAGTCCTGTCTCTCCCTTGGACATTTTCCCTTTCATCTAAATTAATTCATAAGGCCCATCTGTATATAACCTCTTTTGTTTGCTCTGGAGTTTTCTGAAGGTTATCTGGTGCATCTTTTCCCCATTAGGATTTAGTTTCTACCACTCCTTATTAGTTATTTTATGCTTTTTATCTCTCATTTATATCTGAATTATCATTTCTATAATATTTTTTCATTCTGTTATACCTCACTGAAGTGACTTAAGATTGTGTGTGAGTTACTATCTTTGACCAGCTTTGTCTGCAATGATGTCTAAAAGGAAGCAGTTCATGAAGGGAGTTGAATGACTTTAAGGAGGGCATACACTTTTATACCCATGTTTCTTCATGTTCCACAGAGTCAAGCACTAATTTCAACATGAGGAAGCAGCTTATTCAGTAACAACAGCATGGAATATAGAGACAATCTCCTTATGTTCATTATGTCAAGTATAGGTGACTCTAACATGGTAACATTGGTAGTCATGGTCTTTACATGTCAGAGTAAACATGGAATGTGCCCTGATCTGGTATGTGAGGGACGATGCTTCTGATTTATAGGATATGAGTCCTTTCCCAGGTCCTATAGGATGAGCAGATACCTACAGGCTTGCTTCAGTCTGAGGAGTGGGTCACTGTAGAGCTTTGATTTGAAACCCAAGGAGAACCTTCCTCATGTTGCATAAAATGATTACAGTTGATGCTGTGGCTTGTACAGTATGACCCACTTTCACCGAGGTTCAGTAACCCCATCACATCTGACCAGGTCCTAGTCAAAAAGTACAATTAGGAGCAGGGGGCTTGAGTCCAGAATCCATGGACTACAGAGGAAATATTTTCTAGGTGTTTCTGAACTTGTTGGAGTAACATCTGAATATATGTCAGTAATATTCTTATTTAAGGAGGGGTGCACAATTAAGAGCCCTTTCTTGGGCCTGCAAGGTGAACATAGTGATTGTGAAGTTGTAGACTCGATATCCATGCTCCTTGAGCTCCAGCCAAGAGGCAAGCCTAGCTCTAGGCTATGTAGAGTTCAGATTCTCAATCTGGGAACTGGGATTCATATCTGAACATGGTACATGAGGCACAAAACCCTTGGAAATGGTAAGAGAGTATGTAATGTCACAAAGTAATTCAAAATCACGCACATAATGCATCTGTGGTATTTCTGGTAGCTCCTGTCTGTTAACAATGTGTCTGTTAAAACTCAAGTGGTCAATTCACATTAAATGAATTTTGACTTAGAATTAATTAGTACATACAGAATTTCTAACAGTGATTGGAATGACCACTTTGATAGACTTTTGGTATCTTATACTCTATTTATGTGAAGCAGCTTCATTAGGATTGACGACTATAAAATCAAAATATCAATCAACTCTGGAAAACATCTGAGCCCTGATAAAACAAATATTCAGCCAGGATTTAATTGTTTATGTAAAAATAAATAAGCACACCCACCTCATTAATATATAAACTTAATCTAATTTTTAATAAATGGTAAAATTGAATTAAAACAAGTTGAATTGTCTTAAAATAAATTTGAATGATTTATTATTTGTAAATGCTTGCTTTGACTATATCTACATCGAGGTCTGTGTAGAATTTTCTCTAGTGGAGATGGCCTTGACCATGACAGCCAGGAGGAGAGCTGCTGCAGTGAGGGAGGAGAGGAGAGCTGCTCGGTGCAGGAGGAGGGCTGCTGCGGTGTGCTCTTTGCTGGGAGGGAGGCTTGGGGGTTAGTGACCTCGTTGCCGTGAGGATGAAGAGCACGGGCAGTCAGTCCTCTTACTGGTGCCAGGAAAAGCAGTCTGAGGCCTTAGCACCAGAGACCACAGTCCCAAGTACATGGCTGAGAAGGGGAGCTCGTCTAGCTCCTGTTGAATGAGCACTGTTGTTGGCCACGACAGGGTTGCTGGTAAGTGCACTGAGTAGTGGATTGACCTCTCACAGTGTATTGTGGACCAGCATGGGGAAGCTGGGTATGACCTGGGCTGTACCCACAGCACCCACTGGTCTTGAAGCTTCAGGATGCTGAGAAGTTTGTCCTCCCTGTTGGGAGCTGTGCACCAGCTCACAGCTTTTGTCTAGGCTGGGAGCTCCACTGCCTTCCCCTCCTCACCTCATTTCATTCCTGGGTTAGGAGAGGTCCAAAGTGGAAGTGCAGGGTGAGGTTAAGATGAGTCAGCTCATTCGCCTGGATTCCAACCCATAGTGGAAGTGCATGGTGATGTTAAGATCAGTCAGCTCATCCGCCTGGATTCCAACCCATAGACTACAGTTTTGGTTTGACAGTCTGCTGCAGCCATGGATGCTTCTGTTCTCACAGTTAGCTCTTATCTGACAGGGGAGGGCTTTAACATCTAGTTGCGGAGCCAGGACTGAAGCTGTGAATTTCTCATTTTATATGGCGTGAAATAGAAATTTGAATTTATTATTTTATATGTAGATGTCCAACTATCAGGCATCATTTCTTTAAAAAATATCACTGTTCCACCATTGCTATGTTGGGCTCTTGTCAGAATTCATGTCATAATACATGGGGATTTATTCCAAAATTGCAGATAATATTCATTTGAGGTATATGTCCATCTGTGTAAAAACTTTGACATTTCAAAATTTTATTAAAAATACCCTACTAAAGAAGAATACCAACAACTAAGGGTCTTTAGCTGTATAGACTCATCAGTGTCTCCTATTTAAACCTCAAACCCACTTTTATTTTTAAAAGGTGTTTTGTATTTTGTGTAGGATGTTATGTGTTTACTTATGTATGTGTGTGCGCATGTGTGTGGTTGTGCATATGTGTGTTTGTGAATGTGTGTGTGTGTGTCAAACAGAGAGCAACTTTGTAGAGTTGGTTGCCCCTTACTTGTTAATGCTTTGTGGGGATTGAGCTAGCTCAGGATGCGGGTTCTGTGGCAAGTGTTCTAACCCACTGAGCCATCTTTTCTTCTATAATTCAAATGTTGCATAGCAGTATTCTCAAGTTCAGAAGTTACCATACAAAACCACACATGTGCTATTTTACTTTCTTCTAAAAATTGTTCTTGAAAAATTTGCAATTCTCAGATTCATGGAAGGATAAAAATATATCTTACAGAAAGTTACTGATACTTGACAAATAGAAAGGCTATCTAATCCTAGAGGCAAATGGTACTTTTCTATTCATAGAAATGCTGATTTTTACCACTGATGGGTTACAAGGCACAGCAACTATAATGACTTTATATTTAATACAGCTTTTTTCCCACATGATTTATGGATTTTTGTGTGTCTGTGTGCTGACGTAAGTTTATAGCTGTAAATGTTAGTAATGGCATATGTATATGTATATTACACGACTAATAAAATTTCAAATTTCATTTAAAACTTCCAGTTCTGGACCAGAAAAATGGCTCCTTAGGTAAGGGTTTATGTGCAGGTTGATGGCCTGGGTTGTGTGTCAGGAACACACTTGACGGTGAGCAGAGGAACCCAGCTCTACAAAGTTGTCCTCTGCACACCATGTACACCCTCTGGATTCACTAGCATAGCAATCGTGATCACTTCTAAAACCTTCTAGAAACTTCAAGTTCTATACTCTGTCATCAGTGTCTTTTCTACATCTGTGTAGTCTTGGAAACCCAAGAGTGGATACTTTTTCCTTAAAAATTGTTCTTTAAATTAGGAAATAGCTTAACACAGAGAAAATGGCAGCATTATGTGGTCGACTGGGAACTTCAAGGTCAGAAATAAGGCATCTTTGCTGAAACAAATGAAGGACAGAGACGTGGAGGTTAGGGTGAGCTTGTCAAATGTGAATTGGAGGGGAAGTGTCCCGTTACAAGATGCTTGTGAGGCAGAAGGTAGAAGCAAGTTGCACAGGATCACTAGTGGAAAGTTTGCCTATCATGAGGGAATTTGAGTGGTCATTGGGCAGTAGGGCTGCCTGTCTCTATTTCAGTATCACAGTGCAGCCGTGTGCATGATGACTCTTCAAACACTTTTAATTAGGGAGTCACATTTGTTATTTAGACTGTCTCATAGCCTACACATGTTAGGACTCTCACTTTATTGCATTGTGATTTCAGGGAAAGAGTAGGGGTGTGGGAAGCTCGGTACCCCCACCGGAGCATTGTGATGAAGAATTCTTCCATTAATCCATTCATTCATTATGATCTGTTTCATTTTATTGTTGATAACTGGGGACAAAATCTTTTTCCAAGGCTTGCCTCAGGCTTGCTGTGTAGCCAAAGATGACCTTGAATTTCAGATCCTCCTTCCTTCCACTTCCCTTGTTCTGGGATTACAGACACATACTCAGTCTAGGTGGTGCTGGAAATTGAGCTCAAGACTCTACACTTTCTGGACAAACTCTCTGTCAGCTGAGACAAGTCCCCCGTCTGTAGGAACAACATATTCCTGCCATCCCTGTTTCCCTTATGAGAGACATAATACCACACATGGTAAGTGGATTTAGTATTAGAATCAAGATTTTTAGAATTGACAGTTGACCTTGGCCCCTAAACATCAATTGTCCATTTACTGAGACCACTCTTTTTCATGGTATACCTCATGTTTAATGTCTCAGAAGGGGTGCTTTTTCTCATCTTAAAGGATGATTGTCAAACACCATAGTCTTAAACAGACACTAAACTGCTCTCATCTTAAATTATTCTATCAACTCCACAGCCAGTGCCAATATGACCTTTCCTTCAGCTTCTATGGGAGGGTCAGACTGAAAACTCCTGGATTGTACCTCCTTCCCTGTTTCCCTCTGTGCTTCATGTGATCCCAAGAAAGACTTGCTCTCTTCAATAAAATTCTGTATTTCTAGGAGAAGTTGGTGTGTCTGGTTTAACAGGAGTGTTGTTTAGATTCATACTATATATGTGTCTTTTACATTTATTAATAACCTACCTCCTTCAAAGACACTTTTTAAATGAATAGCTTTATGTGTTTAAGCCACAGTGTGTTGGGGTTTGTGATGTGACTCTTTTGGCCACCCAGTTGCCTAGTACAGTAATGCATCTGTAGGAAACATTAAAACAATATAATAAAAATTATAACATTTATTTTTTATTTTTAAATGTTATGGTTGGAATAGAATTACATTACTTCTCTTCTTCTTTCCCTCCCTCCAGCCCCTCCCAGTTGCCCTTCCTCAGACTTTTCCCGTGTCTCCCCACATGGGAAATTGATAGCCTCTTTTATGTTGATTATATTAGTTATATGTAGATATGTGTGTATGTATGTATATATATATATATACATGCATATAATATATACAAATATGTTATTTGTACATTTGTATAATACTGAGTCAATTAAATACTTACTGAGTCAATTAAAATTGTTATATTTAAAGGAAACACAATTCAAACTCTATTCATAAGATTTTGGGGTATACTTCATGACTCAAAGACATTCAGTGTATTTTCTAAAAGTATTAATCCAGCATGCTACTGTGAGAATACTGTGCTACTATCCTGATCACTGAGATACTGATAATGAACAAGAGGAATGAAGGATGCCACTGAACAAAGATCAGTAAGATTGTGATGTAACAAAAACACAAGCAATGTGGATAAGAGCAGTGTTCTGGCCTGTCCGGCCTCCTAGAAATCAGGTGGTTTTTCTGAAGCTGAGCAATGAAGGGATCCGTGGTGCTGTGATCAGAATCGAAACCAATATGGTGGCCCTTTAGGTTGGGCTATTAGCAGACTGATCAGAAAGTGTGGTTGATGTAGTGGGTAATAGACCTTCCAGGGCTGTTAGAGAAAATGAAAACACTCCAGAAGGCAGCTTTCATATGGCAGTCCTTTGTCCTGTGATTAGAAGCAAGAACTGTGACAGCAGAGCAGTGATCTGGCTCAGTATGGCCTGGTTGTCCCCTTGAAACCACAGATCAGTGTGTTCTTAGAAGTACCAGTGGACATATTCTGAATTTATAATACATCCTCACACTCTTGATTTTGTTTTGAAAGAGCTGTTTAGCCTGTATGTTTGATAAGCACATATATTCAACTATTATTTAACTATTAAATGAAGATGCATTTCATTAGTGAGACCCTTCACAGCAGTAGAATTAAAAGACAAGGGTTCTAAGAGTGCCTTTCACATATATCTTTGATCTTATTAAAGTGTTAAAATTCATATTGTTGGTTTCTGTTGCCTTGTGAGCGCCACAGTGAACAGATCTGAGCTCTGGAAAGCAGTCCCTGAGGACTGTCTCCCAGACTGAGTTAATACGTGCCGATGTTTGCTAGCTCTCGTCACACCTGAAGGGATTAACTCTATGTTTCCGTCTTTAAACTCTACCACTGTATTTTTCTTCAGGATAAAACAAAATTGTGGGTCAATTTTCACTGAAGTGGGCTGGATGTCCGTGCTCACCCTTCAGCAGTACAAAGGAATTATGCACCTCATTCCCCGGACAACAGCAATGAAAGCCCGTCTCTGATTGGACACTAGGGATGTCAGCTGTACATAGAAGATAAGTGTGAGGTGGAAAAGAGAACCGCACCTAATAAATAATACATCCAGGACAAAATATCTTAACAAATTGAAACTTGCATTGAAGTTCTCGTGAAATTATTCTTCATCTAAGATAGCTAGTGTCACCAGTCCTAAGCTGAAGGCAATGAACCATCATTAATACCTGCTCTGCAAGGACGTAGAATAGAAACCTTAAGCTGCCATACTATTCTCACAACAAAATCAATAAAAGGTTCATTCCTCACCTAACTTGCTTAGAAGAAATTTTTATTGCTTTTAGATAGAAGACAGCGTCCGTTTTTATGTGTTGCACTATCAACGAAAGCCCCTATGCCAACTGTCTGTTTCCCAGCTCCTCTTTTCACTAGCAGTGGCGTTTCAGGAAACATGTTAAGTAGTGTGTCCTTGGAGAACATATGTTAACGTTGGCTCCCCGGCTACTCTGTAGTGTATATAAGACAGGGTTCAGACTCTACATCTCAGTGCCAGTTTTGCTGAGACTATTCCCCCTAAGGAAGCCGGAGGCACTGCTAAGAAACAACTAACTCTTTGCTACATTTCAGCCTGTGATTAGTAAAATATATACTTCTTGTAAGACCAACGACAAAATACATCCATTTGGTTTTTCTTTTTTTTGCAAAATTTAGCAACTAAAGTGTACATTTAAATGATTGGATTTATTTTAACTGGTAGTAAAATCTTTTTGAGATTTATTTTAATGATGCTAATATACATTGTGCAGTGCTTATATCAAAGAAGCTGTATCTCTTCTTTATGGAAAAAGTGTGTGCACTGCATTATTGCCGCTGTGCACCAGCACACTAGGACAGCGCCTTAGTACAGCTTATCACTCATGACTGCCCCTTCTCTACCCACTCCACACAGCTGCCCTGAGACACTGTTCTACTCAGCTTCTCAGAGATAGACTTGACATCTGACAAGTGACTGAAGTCGTACAATGCCCATCTTTCTGTGCGCGGCTAATCTAACACAATTATCTTTACTCTCACCTTGTCACAGATTATGGCATTTGGCTATTTTTTCTTGCCAAGTTCTTGTGACATATACTAATCCATTCACTAGTTAATAAATACCGTTGCTATGGTGCTGACCCCCGTCACTGCTATCAGTGCTGTGAAGCTGAGTGTTTTACACAGCCTGTCCTCCCAACGTGGGAAGAGGAGAGATCAGGGACCACATGTTCGAAGCCAGCCTACTCTGTATAAAGAGATTGTGTCCCAAAAAGCAGACAGCCAAACCAACAAGCACTCAGGATAGAGAGACTATCCTAGACTGTGAAGGAAAACCTTGTTGGATACCATTCCCTCTGGTTTTTTAGTAGTGTTTACACTGACTTATCTTCCCATCAGCAACTGCAGAGGGTCATTAGTCTCATGTGCCATTCAGCACTAGCTGTCTTTAGTCTATAAACCGGCCCTCTTTGCTGATATGAAATATTATTTCACCGATGTTCTGATTTCTATTTACTCATCTATTAGTCATATTGTTTTTATGTACTAGTTGGATAGTTGGATCTTTGTACATCTTCCTCTAAAATAGAAATCAGTATGGAGATTCCTCCCCAAGCCAAAAAAAAGAAAAAAAAAAAAAACCACAAAAACCACAAAAAACCAGTCCTAACTATGACCCAGCTGTACCTCTTGGGCCTTTATCCAAAGATGCCAAGTCAACACATCAGAGATCTCAACACATCTGTGTTTTTTTGCAGCACTGTTCATATTCAGAAGAGCCTAGCTGGTGACCCTACCTAGCAGTCCACCTGCTGAGTAGCAAATAAAGAAAAGTTTCTATTTACAATAAAATAGTCAAAGGAATGACAAAGTTGCTGTTTGCAGAAAAATGGAAGCAACTGGAGATAGAAGTTCTATCAATCTCAGGAAGATGCACCTCCCATATATCCTCTAATGTGGGTCCTGGGCCTCAGCCATACAATTGCGCATGTCAGAGGACATGGCTCACATATTCTCTAATGTGGGTCCTGGGCCTCAGACATATGGCTGTGCATGTCAGAGAACATGGCTCACATATTCTCTAATGTGGGTCCTGGGCCTCAGACATACAATTGCGCATGTCAGAGGACATGGTTCACATAGTCTCTAATGTGGGTCCTGGGCCTCAGACATACAATTGCGCATGTCAGAGGACATGGCAGTGGAAGCCAAACGGTCTGTGGAACAGAAGCCTGGTGGTGGGTGGGGTATGAGAGGGAACTTTACATACTTTCAAGAAATTGGTCTTGTGTAACCCTGCAATGTAAAACAGAAAAAAAAAATATGTCTCAAAAGCCTGTCACAGTTTTAACTGGGCTAAGTGATACTTTGGCTGTCGAGTTTCAGAAGATTTTTAGGACTCAGGTATCCTCTGACCTTATAGGTTGCATATGTGTTCATGTATTATGTCTGTTGCCCCCACACTCTGTCTCATGTGGTGTGGCTTAGCCTCTTCTGTCTCCTTGTTTAGTTTTCACTCATTCTTAGGTCTCATGCTGCTTTATCCAGCGTGGACTTCCACCATTATAGTTTTGTGAAGTGATGAAAGTGGCACCTCTCTCTTAGTCCAAAGTTTAGAGAGGGATCTGACTGCACCTCCCCACTCTGCATAAACCCAGCTGTTGATTTATTATAGGTGTCCTCAGCTCACTCAGATAGGACTTTCTATGTCTGGTATGTTCATTTTTTACCACAAAGCCTGTTGAGTTTTATAGACTGCTTTTTCTCCATCTGTTGAGATGACCAGACTTTTTGTCTCTTATCTTGTTGTGATGTGTCCTGCTAACCTATTTGCACACACTGAGTGGTCATTGTATCTTAATGTGCTGTGTATAGAACCCATGAGGTATATGTTTGTTATTGCCATTGCTGAGCCTAGGCTAAGCATTGCTTCCTCTCATATTGAAGTAAAAGTTTAAAATCTCATGGAAATTTGCAGTTTCTTTTCTTACTAGGTTCAAAAACTGCACTACAAAGAACCCAGTGGTAAAATTGAGGGCTCAGTATTGGACTGTTTGGTGCCTATCATGATGGTTCATGATGGACCTTAAACAATAAGAAGCTTAAGTTGAGCAAACATGGCATTTCTACAGTGAACTTTCCAAATGACCTGAAACTGGAAATTTTCAATAAATACATTCAGCATCCTCATTTCCACTGACTAGTTTTTGTTGTAGTTTGGTTTTGTTTATAAGAGTTATGTTTCCTCCTATATGCACTAAGCCTGCTGTGCTTTTGTTAATTCTCTTCCTTACCTTGGAGTACTGTCTTACTTAATACTCTTTCACACTGACATCTAGTATAAGGTAGTAACAGGCAATGGTTAAACTTACTGTTCTTAAAAGTTAGTATCTCAAATGATAATCATAGCTCCTAAATGTATATTTGGAATAATGCCCCTTCTCTGTGTCTGGTTCTGGGAACCAGCACACACTGTTGAAAGTTGACTGCAAAATACATTGTAGAGTTCTGAGGACAGTGGCGTGTGCTTATTACACCACAGCACAGAAGCCCCAGATGTGCAATGCTTTCTGCTGATAAAAGACAGTGGATCTGAACAGCAGAGCCAACAATTTCTATTAGGATAAAGGAAGCCGTCTGTGTTTTGTAACCTTAAGCTTACATCTTTTGAGGAGTGTTTGAAAGCTCCTGGAAGCCCACTTTGGTATTCACAGTTTGGGATCTGGGAGCACGGGATAAGATACCAAGGACCTATGGATTGGCTGTGATTCTTTATAGTTTTCTAGGGTGATCCTACAACACCTGACTGCTTTCACATACATTAAAGCATAGTGATGAAGCAAACACTTCCAGATGTAGAAATAGTACTGATTGTACCAAAGCAGCATAAAGTGGCTTGTTGTGAAACTGCATTGTTCAATACTTTACAATCCCATTAAAATAGAAAATCTCTCATCCCATAGCAGAAAATGTGAAAAGAGAAGCCCAACCAACCCACAGGTTGGAAAACAACCCAAAAGGCCCACACGTAATTTGAACCTGAGAAAGTTTTGTTATAAAATATTTAAGTGTGGGTCAAGAATGAAGATAAGTGTGTCATCACTGAGACCCACTTGTCAGTGTTTCAAAATAGCAAACCTTTATCTCTATAGGAAAATATAAACACCAAACATAACCTTCTATCTGCTTTAGTTTTGCAAGCAAATATCAATGTACTTCATGAACTGCCAAACTTCAGTTGATCCTCAGTTAAGCAGCCTGGTGTTCAGTAATGCCTTGAGGTTTTATTGCTGGGAAATGTGCGGTTTTATGATTGCACAGGACTTATGCCATGTGGTTGAAGTCTCCATTTATGTGCCTTCCACGGATTCCTTGTTAGATTCTTCATGGAATACTGCAGTGTGAGACATTCTCCTTCTTCACCCACTTGGCCTGTTGACTATTGTGATGTAGAGTATGTTTGGAGTTCCAGAATCATTCACAGATCCAAGAAAATATTGCAAGTGAAGTCCTTCCTAAGGACCAGATTTCAGGGAAAATATTAGCCCAGCTAAGCAAACACTGTGATAGGTAACTGATGATATGGCAAACAAACACTGTGATAGGTGGCTGACGATGTGGGCATGAGGTGTTGAATGAAGACAGGGAGTAGGGAGACTTTCTCGTGAGACAGTGACACGATTTTCTGAGAAGAATCTTGGTAGTGAATGCCTGGGCACAGGGAGCTGGCCATGCACAATTCTGGAAAGACAGGCCCTGCACAAGGCCCTGGGCCATGTAATAGCCTGTTTTGTTTGGAATGTGTGTATGAGGCTGAATGAACTCCAGTGTGGCAGGAGGTTCACTGAACCGCAACCAGAGATGTGATGAGTTTGGTGATATGGTCACAGGATATATTTTTCTGAGATTTTGTAGATCACGGTAAAAAAGTTGGCAGCTCAAAAAACCATCAGAGTATTTGAAACCACAAGGAAATGTATTTTGACCAATATAAGTGTATCTTGTTCATTCCATTAATGGGTTTGCATTTGACTAGAAAAAAATTATTCTAGACGTAGGCTACAAGAATGACAACAGAAATGCACAGACATGTGAAGTAAATTCAAGAGCTAGAAGTGCTAAGATTTGCTCCAGGATAAAGTATGAAATTTCAGGAAAAGGTTAGATGGAAATTCCAAGCTTTGTTCAAACTCCAGAATCTCATTAAAGGTTGAAGGATGTTGGGGAAAGAAGGAGTCTGACTTGCGCTGCTACCTTTTCTCTTCCATGTCTTTGCACACAACTGAGTTACGCTGGGTGTTATTTTCACAATATGTTAGTTTGTACACTGCATAGTTGGTAAAGTACATTAGTTGGTATTCATCTTTTATGGTCTAGGATATTTGTATGTGAAGGCATGTTTTCAGGGTCTGATGAAGTCTAGATAAGAGTAGCACACTCCCCACAGGGCTTCCCACTTTCCACAGGGCTTCCCAGCTACTGTTCAGAGCTTTTGTCTTTATCAGCCATCTTTGAAACCACAATACATACTCAAGTGATTTATTGTAATTTAATTGATTTAATTTAATGGTAGTTATTTAATGTAATTTGTTCAACTGCAATATCTACTCCAATTTAATGTCTTCTGTACTGCTAGCCCAATGACTCCAGTCATTGCTAGCACTGAGGATTTCTGGATTCTGCTAAGTGAATTTGTTCCTTTGCCTTCTCATCAGAAAGTGTGATAAAGAGTTTTTGTATTTTTATTCAAAGCTTGCATATAAGTATGATAAATATTGCACTGAGAACAGATTAATTTATGACATCAGCACAAGCTCTGGGTACTCAGCTTCTCCTGTCTCTACCTAATTATGTTATCATTTGTTAAGTGACCAGAGATGTCATCAAATACTGCTCAATGAAAATTTACCACACCCTACACATCTAAACACGAGTTAATTTTGACTCTGTTAAAATAAATTTATATCTGACTTATTTAATTTATCATCGGTTTGTAATGTTCCTTGACCAAATAGCTCTAAATATTTTCTAAAGTCATCATGAATGAGTCTGTGGTATACAACAGTATAGATAACATAGATCATACCTTATGTTGGTGAAAACAATGTTCAGTACTTTGATACCTTTTCTTCTCTGTGAACTCAAAGATCAATGAGCATAGGGGTCAGTCATATCCACTTTCTCTCCTCTTACATATAACAGAAAAAACACTTTCTTTAACCTCTGTGGCTTTTGTAAGCCCTGGCTTATATATTTGACTATTTGAAGATTTTCCTACAGATTTATCTCAAGTTAACATATATGCTTTCATCATGCAAAAGTCAGAAAATAAAAATGATTTAAATGATGAGAGACATCAAGTGATAGGTGAAGAAGGAAAATTTGGAGAATTAAATGTATGTTTATTATATGTATGTTATATATATTTTATATATATATATATTAGAAAGTCCCTATTTAAATAGACTTCCTTTATTTGACCCTATATATATAAATATATATTTATATTTGATAATCTAATATCATTAATGATAAAGACTATTTCTAATATCTGACAGGTGTTCTTTTGCTTTCTTACTTTTTGGATAATAGAATGGATAACTACTAGTAAAAACAAGATTGCTAGGAAAGCTCATTTTCCAATGTATCAGACACAATAAGATATCTAGAAGAAAAAGTGGGTCGTTTTATGTTTCAAGTGGAATTTAACATGCTTTCTTTCTTTCTCTCTGTTATTGTTGTCAATATTATGTGTTGGTACTGAAGTAGAGCACTCTACACTCCACATTGCCCTCTCTCAGCCTTCTGTCTTGGAACAAACTCTACTTCTTGACCAGCCTTCTCCTCATTGATGTCTGGTTTTATTATAGCTTTAGGCTCGCTGGTTTACTGATAGTTTCTTGAATGAGCTCGAGTGTAGTCTATTTAAATGGAGCATAGGCAACTTTTCAGTGGCAGCAGTGCCAGCACTCATCACCTGCCCAGAGTCTCTCGTTGAGTGCTCAGGTCTCACCAGCCCTCCTCTCCAAGCAGGAAGAAACAGTCATGTTTCAATTCTTGTGCAGTTCATGAATTCAATGACCGTGTCATGTCCAAATTACCCGGTTTCCTGGCAGTCCTCCCATCCTCTAGTTCTTATAGTCCTGCTAATCCTCTCCCATGATGCTCCCCGAGGTGTGCATAGTGCAATACAGATGTCCAGCTTCTGGTGTAGTACTCAACCATCATTTATTCTGGACACATGGACAGTTGTGGACATCTGCAGTCACAGAAGCTACACTGGCCAAGGCTGAGAACTGCACCGATCTCTGGTCTTAGACAGAAATATTAAGAAGACAGATTGAAAAAAAGAATGATGAGAAAATAATGAATAGGAAATACATTTAAAAATTTAAATAGAAATATAGGGTATTATTTCTATTCATCAATAAACAATAGTAAATAGTCTCTGAGGACCTGTGACCTTCCCAGGCATCACCTGATTTCTAGCATGTGACAACTACATATGCAGTCATGTGAAGAAAGGGGAAGTATCAACGCAGGGCTGTTATAGGGTGAGGGCTGGCTTGTTCCTCCTGACCGTAGGCTTGCTTAGTCCTGAAACAACCACTCAAAACTATATTAATTAAATAACTGCTTGACCCATTATCTCTAACTTCTTATTGTATAACTCTTACATATTAGTTTAACCCATTTTTAGTAATCTGTGTATCACCACGTGACTGTACCTTATTGGATAAAGTTTCATTAGGCTCAGGCAGGGCTGCATGGCTTCTCTCTGACTCTGCCTCCTTTCTCCCAGCATTCAGTTTATCCCCCCCTAGCTCTGTTCCCCTATAACTCTGCTATAGGCCCAAAGCAGTTTCTTTATTAACCAATGAGATCAACAAATAGACAGAAGGACCCCCTACAGCACAGGGCAGGAGCAGGATGATAGTTTCTAGAATAAACATTTGTTCTTACAGGTGACCATCACGGCTTTAATTGAAAAGTTGTGCTATACACATTTTTTGTAGCATATCTTTAATAGAATTGGATTTAAGTGACAATAGAAACAACTTTATTTAAAATCTTGCCGTATTTTGCTACTATGCTTTGATATTTTGAGTCATGAAGTGTGTGCTTGTCAATCTTAGGAAACAAAATGTCCATGTAATGAAAATGCCTTATTTATTTTTATGTCTAGCAAAAAAGTGATTTTTGTCATGAAAATCATAAAAATGAATTGTCCAGAATTAGTAAGTGAAAGTCTTTTCATCGCAGGGATAAACATGGATTTGTCCCTGGAGGGAAAAGTACAAAGCTCCTGCCTTGAACAGCAGGTGCTTTTGCACTGTCATTTACCACTGGGACAAGTGACTGTCAATCAGGACATGAAACTCTGATCCCCCCACTTCCACCTACAATGTGCCGAGGTAGCAAGTGTGAACCACCACACCCAACTGAGAGAGCAGACTTAACAAAAGTGCCTGTATTGCCTGGTGTGGAACACGTGGCAGAAAACTAAACATAATGCGGGCAATATTGAGGTAGAGTGCACATGTAAGGGGTTTTCCACCCGAAAGTTTTATTAGAAATATAAGTGACTTCTTTTAGATGAAGGTGGTACCATTTGTCCAAGCATCTGATGAGCCATGGTTCTGGGATAAAGTTATGACTTTATTCTCTTGATTAGAGATATTTCTGAGGCCTTACACAGTAAATGAGCTCAGCTGATATCTTTTCTAGATATTAAACGATGGCAAGAGTCTGTGAAGTGAAGAAAACAAAGACAGCTTATCAGTACTATATAAGTTTTCCATAACACAAAAGCAAATGACTCAGAGGTATTCGAGCATGAATTCACAGGCCTTCAGTATTCAATGTGTCTACTCAGAGAAGACATAATAATATGGCTCAGTAGGTAAAGGGGCTTGGCCCTGAGCCCAACAGCTTGAGTTTGTTTCCTGTGACCTACATCATGGAAGAGAGAACCAAGTCTCTCCAAAGTTGTACTCTGGCCTCCAAATGTATACCATGGCACACATGCACACACACACACACACACACACACACACACACAAGCACACACACACAGTAACAAATTTTGTAAAACATTATTTTTTCACTGTGATATACATTATTAATGATCTACTAATATGGGTGTTTTTGTTTGTTTTGTTTTGTTTTTCTGTTTACCAGGATGCCCATTTTGTTATAACCATGCCTCCTCCCTACTTTGCCCCTGACTGCATTCCCCCTTAGTTCCTTTAAGTAAGTGGGCCACCGATAAGATCTTAGTAGAAGCCTTTAAAGAACCTATGGGGAAATTCATTTAGAAACACAGCATGTGCCCTTGCATCATTTCTCTGTCTCCATCTTTCTAAGACAAATGTGGACACCATTTTCCAGGATGGAGACTGTGGAGATACAGTGAGAGTGGAATGAGGGGTTTCCCCGATGCTGTGTCCTGGTTGACCTGCAGCCATCTCTAACTGCCCAGCACGGTCTACAGAGGAGAGAAGACAGCACAGTGTTGTTGACACCTCACAGATGCGACCACTGGTCTCCAGGACACTCCTTTCTAATCCACACTCTGTTGTTTTCCCACACGTATCTTTTCCAGTTGTACTAAAAGGCATGTATTTATTCTGGTCGCGCTCCAAGGTTCGTTCTTATAGTACCATCTTCCTGTCTGTGGTACATTAAGTGTTCTGTAAGGTAATTTTGTGTCCTTCCTTTCTTCCATTGAACATTCCTCAGGCTTTATGACAAGTTATCTTGTCTATCGTTTATGGGTATGGCTTCTTCCTTTCACTGACTGCAAAGAGGTCAAGACCATGAGGGGTCATCCACTGAAGCAGTTTACCTGAGCTAATGGGAGCTCACCAACTCCAGCGGGACTGGGAAGGAACAAGCATAGGACCAAGCTAGTCCCTCTGAATGTGGTTGACAGTTGCATGACTGGAGCAGACTGTGGGACCACTGGCAGTGGCACTGGGATTTGTCTCTGCTGCATGTATTGGCTTTTTGGGATCCTGTTCTCTATGGATGGATTCCGTGCTCAGCCTAGATGTAGTTGGGAGGACCCTGGACCTTCCACAGGGCAAGGTGCCTTGCCTTCTCTTAGGATTGGAGGGGTAGGGTAGGAGGATGTGTGGAGGGAATGGGAGAAGGGGAGGGAGTGGGAATTTGGATTGGTCTTTTTAAAAAATCTAATAAAAAAGAAAAACAATAAGAAACAAAAGAATTATCCCCAGGATATTACTGTTTCTATGAGATTGCCTAATAAAGGAATAAACAATGGTGCTTTTAAAGTTTTTCTTGATGATATTTGTCTTACAGATTTAAAAAAAATCAAAATCATAACACTGTGTCACACATATGAAAGCTCCTTGAGAACTCTGAAAGATTTGATAGCATCTGTTGTAGTTAGTTTTTATAATCATCGACATGATCTAGAATCAGCTGGAAGGGAAATTTCCCTGAAGATTTTCTAGATTAATTTGGCCTATGGGCCTGGGGTACTGATATCTTGGTTAGGTTGAAGTAGGAAGACACATCCACCATAGGTGGTGCCATTTCTTAAGAAGAGGATTCTGCAAATTTCAAGATGTCATTAGTTTTCTCTGCTCCATAGTACTCCATTGTGTAAATGCACCACATTTTCCTTATCCATTCTTTGGTCAAGGGGCATTTAGGTTGTTTCCAGGTTCTGGCTATGAAAGACAATTATCATATGTAATCACTCATAAGTGGTTTTAAAACATAAAGCAAAGAAAACCAGCCTAAAATTACAATTCCAGAGAACCTAGATGACAATGAGGACATACATGGATCTAGTCTACATGGGAAGTAGTAAAAGACAAGATCTCCTGAGTAAATTTGGAGCATGGGGACCATGGAAAAGGGTTCAAGAGGAGAGGAGAGTCAGGGAGGGGAGCAGAGAAAAATTTATTGCTCAATAAAATTAATAAAAAAGGAAGAGGATTTGGAACTATAATACAAATGGAAAAAGTTAACTCAGCATAACATTTATGCACTAATTCCATGCTTTTTGTCCTCTACTGTGGCTATGACATGACTAGCTACTCCAAGTTCCTGCTGTCTTGACTTCTCTCAGATGGTGAACTAGAACCTGGAGTTGGAAGGCAAACCCTTTGTCAAGTTATTCTATTACAGCACCAAGAAACAACTCATCAATCCTTTTGTTTGTTTCCACAGATAAGATATATTCCTGCCGACTTTAAATACTCTCTTGAGTACATAAAACACATTTCCTGCCTTTCAAATGAATTGAAAACAAAAGATATTGACAGAAAACCAAAAACACCAAGACCTCCCACTCATAAAGGTTGGTATGTTTTGATGTGAACTAAATAATTCAACAAGAAATGGAAACACTGATCTTGAGCAAGTAACTATCAAACCTTAATGCTGTGTTTTTTTAAATTATTATTCTTGGCACATTTTCCAAAATATGAATTAATTCATTGACTAAAGTGAGTCAATTTTATTGTTACTCTTTTCTCTTTTATTGAATGTATGTTATGCTTAGAGTAGTCTTAAATGATCTCCAAGAGTGAATCTTGTGTTCTCCCAGGAAAGGGAGCATCACAGGGCAGCAGTGAAGCATTTGTTTTTGTAGAAGTTTCCTCTCCGTTGCTTTGAAACACAACTTTGATGATTTTATTGCATCCCCTGGCTTTTCCAACAAGTAATTATGAGTGAACACTGGAAAGCAGGTGTATGTCAGATTCCTTTCCTTTCCCCCTTTTTTCTATTATTGAAATAGATTTTTGTTTCTCACGATAATCTCTTGATTATGACCCCTCTCTCTCTTCTCTCCATCCCTCCTCTTCTCCCCTCTTATCCAGATCCATCTCTCATGAGCATGTTTTCCGTTGGCCATCTTCCGCTGGGCATGCAGTCCACCCTAAGAGTCTATTGTTTCTCCAGTGAGACTTCCTTGGGGGAAACTAAATTTTTATTTATAAAGGTTTCAACTGGAGATATTATCTGTGTTTTGATGGAGCATAAAGTTTTGTCAATCTTGCTGATTTTCTCAAAGAACCAACTCATTGTTTCATTGATACTTTGTATTGTTTTATTTATTTGTTTCTATTTTATGGATTTCAACTACGACCTGATTATTTCACATTGTCTGCTCTTCTGTGTGTGATTTGTTCTTTTTGTTCTTGAGCTTTCAGGTGCGCTGTAAAGTTCCTAGTAAGAGATCTCTTTCTTTTTATGTAGTCATTAGTGCTATGAACGTGCCTTTTAGACGTGACTACATTTGGTCCTGTAGATTTTGATATGTTCCACCTCACTTTCATTCATTCTAGAAAACTGGTGATTTCTATCTTAATTTTCATCCTGACAGATTTTCATTCAGTAGCATGTGTTCATGAGCTTGTAAACGTTCTGTTGCTGTTCAGCTTTAATCCATAGTAGTCAGTTAGGAAGCAGGGTGTATTTCAGTTTCCTTGTATTTGTTGAGACTTGTTTTGTGTCTGAGTATGTCATAAATTTCAGGGAAAATTACATGAGGTGCTGATCATAAAATATATTCTTTTATATTTGGGTGAAATGTTCTGTAAATGTTTGTTAGGTCCATTTGGTTTATAATATAAAGAAAGGCAAAAGTGAGGTGTTTGCCAAAATTTCATCAAAATGTTGAAAATAATCCATGCATATACCACATTGACGTAAGTTAATTTGGAGAATGTATCTGTGAGGCATAATTCTGAGTGTCAACCTTACTGGATCTGGAATATACCCAAAGACTCATGACTGGGCTATCTTGATCAGATTTTTTGAAATGGGAAGAAGGCTTTCTGGAAGAAATTTTTTTTTCTGCATATCATCACTCTGGTTGGAAAGATCTCCCTTGTTGCTGCTCAGTGAACCTTTTTCTCCAATTACCAATGTGGTTTCAAGACCAGCAGTTCCCCAGCAATCCTCCAGGTCTGAAGTGCCAGATTGGTGATATTTTGGAACCAAGCCTCATGCCAACTACTCCAGTCTGTGTCCTTTCAATTTGAGACAGTTGTTGTTGGACTACTGTTGTGGACTGGACGAAGATGGACTTCAAAGGGAGTGACACTCTTAGGTGCGGCTCTCCTGGAGTAGGTGTGGCCCTGTTGAAAGGAAGTGTGTCATTATGAAGGCAGACTTTGAACTCTGTTGCTAAAATTGTACCCTCTGAGATAAATCACATCATGGTGCCTGAACAACATGAAGAACTCTCATCTTCCTCTCTAGTACCATGTCTGCATACACGTTTCCATGGCCCATCATGAAGATAATGGATTGAACCTCTGAATGTAATTCACCCAGTTAAATGTTTTCCTTCATAAGAGTTGCTATGGTCATAGTGTTTTTTCACAGCAATAGAAGCCCTAACAAAGAGAGAAGTTGATACCAGGACTTGGGTATTGCTGTGCAGCCTTGACCATGTTTTTATTTGAAGGAATATAGACCTTGGGACTGTGGGTTAGAACAGTAGCTGAACACTTGCTGTGCGGCTTAACGGGCAGTCCTAGTAGGAACATGGAAGACAGTGGGCTGAGGGTGATAGGAACCGTGGAGGCCTGCATTTAGAGATTTCAGAGGAGAAGAATGTTAGTAGTGTCATATTTTGGTAAAGAAGGTAGCTGCCTTTTGCCCTTATGCAAAGAGTGTGCCTGAAGCTAAAGCAAAGGGTTTTGGGTTAATTTTGTTGGCATAGGAAATCTCAAAACAGCCTGGTATATTCTCTATTGTGTGCTTATTAGTGGTTCCTATAATGAAGATTTATACTGAAAAGCAGCAAGAGCAGGAAGGAAAACACAAAATGTACAATTTGAGGAGAAAAAGAGTACCAGGAGGTGTAATGGAGCTAAGTCCTATGTTCAAGAAGATAATTAAATTAAGAAGTAGAATATAGGAAGTGATAACTTCAGGGCAAAATCCCACCCAGCTAAGTTTCCAACTTGTAAAAAGGAACTAAAGAAAAGCTTAGAGCTGGATGTGGTCGTTCACAGTTTTATTCCCAGCATACCAGAGGCAGAGGCTGCTGGATCTTTGAGTTTAAGGCCAAGCTTGTTTCCACAGCCAGCAAGTTCCAGAACAGCCAGCCTTAGGCAGTGAAGGTAACCACTGAAAATAGAAAGATGTAATTGAAAGTGGGGCCATGTTCCAGCCCCAGACAAACAAAATGTGTATAGCATTTGGAAAGGAGTTTATTTTTTACATTAATGTATTAAAATAAAGCACAGCTTATTAGGGAAATCTATATATATATATACATACATACATATACATATGTGTGTGTGTGTGTGAGAGAGAGAGAGAATATGTGCACACACAGACAAAAAGAGGCACATATATATAATGCAAAAATATGGACATGTATTTTTTCATATGAAAGAATTTCCAACATTTTAAATAAAGTGCAATTTTATTATATCACTTTTTATATTAATTAAATTTATTCATTTATTTTACATCCTGACTGCAGTTTCCCCTCCCTCTATCCTTCCATTCCTTCACTTTCACCCACCCAACCTTGACCCCCTGGCTTGTAAATTCTTTCCTCTCTCTCTTCAGTAGGATTCCCCAAACATGGCCCAATGATTGATTCTGGGTCTCTAGATATGTTTCCATCAGTTACTGGATGAAGTCTCTCTGATGACAACTGGGGTAGTTCCCACTATCCCAAACATGCAGTAGGAAGGACAGACTGCAAGTCAAAGGCTGCATTGCTGGAGGCAGAGTCCAATTTCTCCACTAGATGTTCCACCTGGGCACAGGACATGGCCAGTTCAGGCTGTGCATCCACTATTGCTAGGAGTCATCTTTGTAGACTCCTGGAAGTTCCCTTTGCCTGATCCCTCATGTTCCCATCTCCACTGGATACCCAGTCCACACATTCAGTCTCTTCTGTTTCCCCTTCCCAAGGAGATCCATTAACCTGCCCCCCCCCCAAAAAAAAAACCCTCCTTGTTACTAAACCTCTCTGGGTCTGGATTGTAGAATGATTATCCTTTACAGCTAATATAACTTCAATTATAAGTGAGTACATGTCATGTTTGTCTTTCTGGGTAGTAAAAGCATCACTATTTGTAGATGATATAATAGTATACATAAGTGAGCCCAGAAATTGTACCAAGGAACTCCTGCGGCTGATAAACACCTTTAGCAATGTGACTGGATACAAGATTAGCTAAAAAAAAAGTATCAGTACCCTTCTTATATAAAAGATAATCCATCTGAGAAAGAAATCAGGGGAAAAAACACCCTTTACAATAGCCACAAGTAATACAAAATATCTTGGAGTAACTATAATCAAGCAAGTAAAAGACCTATATGTCAGGAACTTCTTGAAGAAAGAAATTGGAGAAGATATCAGAATCATGGATCAGTAGGATTAATATAGTAAAAATGGCAATCTTACCAAAAAAAGCCTACAGATTCAATGTAATCCCCATCAGAATTCCAATACAATTCTTTACAGATCTTGAAAGAACAATACACAACTTGGTATGGAAAAACAAAATACCCAGGATGTCTAAAACAGTCCTGAACAATAAGAACTTCCAGAGGAGTTATCACCATCTGTGATTTCAAGTCTTACTACAGAACTATAGTAATAAAAATAGCATGGTGCTGAAATAAAAACAGACAGATTGATCAATGGAATAGAATCAAAGACCCTGATGAAAATCTACACATTTATAAATACATGACTTTTGACAAAGAAGCTGAAATTATACAATGGAATAATGAAAGTATCAACTAATGGTGCTCGCATAACTAGATGTCAGCATGCAGAATGTAAATGTGTATCTATCATTCTCCACAAAACTTAAGTCCAAGTAGATCAAAGAACTCAACATAAATCCAGTTACACTGAACGAAAATGGGAAGTGGCCTTGAATATATTGGCACAGAAGACCACTTCCTGAATATAATACCCATAGCACAGACACCGAGATTGACAATTAATAATTGGGACCTCCTGAAACTGAAAGACTTCTGTAAGGCCAAGGACACTGTAGTAGGACAAAGGAGGAGCCTACAGAATGGGAAAAGATCTTCACCAACCCCACATATGACAGAGGGCTGATCTGCAAAATATATATATAAAAAACTCAAGACACTAGACACCAACAAACAAAATAATCCATTCAAGATGGGGTACAGATCTAAATAGAGAATTCTCAAAAGATGAATCTCAAATGGCTGAGTATCACCTAAAAATTGTTTATTACCCTTAGCTATCAGGGAAATGCAGATCAAGATGATTTTGGGATTCCTTCTTATACCTCTCATAAAGATCAAAAAGCAAATGATGAGTTATGATGGGGAGGATGTGGGGCAAAGGGAACACACCTCTATTGCTTGTGGGAGTGCAAACTTGGGGAGCCACTTTGGAAATCAATATGACTGTTTCTCAGTAAATTGGGAATCAGTCTTCCTCAAAACCCAGCTATACTGCTTTTGGGCACCCACAGGATTTTCAGTCGTCACACAAGGCCACTTGCTCAACTGTGTTCATAGCAGCATTGTTCGTAATATCTAGAACCAAGCAACAACCTAGATGCCGCTCTACTGGAGAATGACTAAAGAAAATATGGTACATTTGTACAATGAGTATTGACCAGCAGTTAAAAATATTTTATCACTTTTTATGTGAAGCTTCTTGTTTGTGTCTGTGAGATGCTGACAACTAATGCAGGGCCTGGCTTCTGCTAAGTGTGTGCTCTACGAGTGAGCTGTGTCTCCTTCTGTGTCAGTTTGTGCGTAGAAAGGTTATACTTTCAGTGCAAAGTTTTTTAGTGTTCATCTCTTGTTTTATTTTATGTTGATATTTTTAAAAATTAATGATTTGTAACACTGTTTCCTTTAGAAAAATGATGTATACATTTGGATAAAAAACAAATTTAATTCAATAATGGACTATTATTCTTCATTGAATATTAGCTGAAAGATTTTAGAATAAGATGACATAATAGTAGTTGTTGAATTTCAGGTATGGGTTTCAGTGTTGATATTCACAAAAGTAAGTCTAATAGTGGTTAAGTTAAGAATCCTGTTGGATAAAGTTAAAGAGTAAATATAAAGGAAGAAAAATTCCTAATACGGTGTCATATCTCAGAAGTCATGATAGTAGAAGTCAAGGCCAGTCTGGACTGTGAGCCAACCTGACAGTGAGTGAGAACCTGTCTCAAACATAAAAACAAAATCAAAATTACTCGACAAACAGGCCATAATTTCATGCCCACACTATCTCCAGAACTGAGACAGAAGGAGCTCAAACTAATGACTAGGAGAAGTACAGAATTGTACAAAGACATTTGATGTGATATTTATACTATGAATATTGACTATAGTTAAAGTATAAAAGAACGTTATGATAAGAGCATTTGAGAAATAATGTACCTGCAATTAACCCTTGATAGCTTGAGTTTGCAATATGTAAAATGGTAAACAAAAGAAGTAGTCTATTGGTCAGGTAATAGTCATTCTTTCTATCTAATGCAGAGGGGAATCTGAGTGAGGCTTTAACTCTGTTTTAATCACCGTACAGTCTGGTGATGCCCACTTCCTACCAGCCGGCCAGTATTCCCTCCCCCAGCCAGAGCATGCGTGTGAACAGTGCTGACGATACAGGCTGCCTCTCAATAGACTTCAGCGCTGGTTATCCTCCCTCTCGAACATCATCTTCATTTTTCTCTTCTCTAGTTACATAGCAAGCTCTAAGGAAATTTAACAATTTAAAGAAGACTACCAACCACATCCTCATCCTGAAAAGATGCATGTGAGCTTAGCTTAACTTTATGAGAAGTTCAAATGTGCATGGACTTTGCCAAATCTTATCTGAAGTTACAATTAGTTGATAAAATAGTAACCACAGATTTTTGCTTATATATAGGACATTATGCTTCCTCTAGAGCCTCTAAAAGTAACATTTATGGTAGCTTTAATTTTACATACTGTGTGATTTTATGTGTACATACATGGAGTGGCTCCTGACAGCTTCACCTGAGACACGAGCCAGTCAGTGGATCTCAGAGTACTTAACTCTGAGTGAACAGCATCTGGGAAGGTAATGCCAATTTGTAAGTGTTACTTTTAAATTCTAATGCCTGTGTCAATAACTTTGCCAATAATCAGTCTTCCCATGGCTGCAATGTCTGGTTTATTAATATTGATTAGAAACCACATATAATGATGCTGTATTACATATTTTATGACCTTATACAATTAGCATAATGTCATTTGTAATAAGTCACATATCTCTGAGCACTGTGGCTCCACAAAACCATATTTCTTTCTTTAGTTATTTGCCGGCATATTCAATGTTGACAATTTTAATTCTTTAGCAAATAACTAGAACCATTAATAAATGAAGCACGAATGACTCTAGATGGCTGCGTCTGAACTGTAGCCTTGGAAGTCGCTGCTCGCTACTTTTCTGCTGTACATGAACTTAGAGTGATGTACTCATGCAGACTCTGTGGTGACCTCTCGTGCCTCTTCCCCCACATTGTCTCCCTCAATGCCGAGCTTTTCTGACTCTGTAGGGATTCATCAGGTAATGGGGCAGGTACTCTCTGACACAAAGAGGAATATTTACAATCCACGTTTTCTTGAAGAATATGAACCTTTGTTCAGAAAACTAAGTAATGTCTCCCGAGAGGTCCAAGTTTCCCCCACACATAGGCATGTGATGACACTGACTACCTGTGTCACACACCCAGAATGCTTAGCACATGTGACACTCTTGATGTGGCGCAGGTCACGTGTTCTGTGTATTAAACATATGCGAGCTCTTAGCAGGGACTTTCCAGTTAAAAGTATGGACAAACATGTTTGTTTCTCCTCGAAAATGTGAGTTATTTGTGTTTTCCATGACTCATAGGTGACATGAAGTATCTGTCTGTCTGTCTGTCTGTCTGTCTATTAACCTACCTACCTACCTATTTATGTATTACCTGTAGCATAATTAATAAAAATCCAGAAACAGAAATTGGGGTTCAACCTGAAGGTCAGAAAAGTAAAACAGCCAGCCACTGGCTCTTACCTCTACCTTAGTCTGAAACAGTGATTCTGCCTCCAGGAATCTCAGAATGAGATTGTGTGTGAGAGCTGTCTACTTCTGTCTTACAATCCTCTCTGGTGCTGGGATTAAGGGCATGCACCACTACTGCCTGGTTTCAATGGCAAACTAGTGTGGCCTCTGGAATTAAAGGTGTGTGTTATCAGTGCTTGTCTGTAAGGATGATCAGTGCAGCTATTTTACTCTCTAAACTTCAAACAAGCTTTATTTATTAGAATACAAGTGAAATATCACTACATTTCCCCCATTGTCTAAAATAAATAAGAAAAGCTGTATATAATAAGTACAATGACTATATACAATATATACATACAGTAAGTACATCAACATCAATCTGCTTGTCTTTCTGTCTTGGCTTTTCAAGACCGAATTTCTTTACATAGTGCTGCCTGTCCTGGAACTCACTCTGTAGACTGTTCTGGCTTTGAACTCAGAGATCCCCCTGCCTCCACCTTCCCATGCTAGTATTAAAGGCATGTGCCACCACCACCTGGAGATGTGGAGATTTTAAAATTGGCTCAGTTGTTTTAATTGTTTTCCCTAGTCAGAGCCACATTGTAAATTAAATGAATGGGGGTAGGGACAGATCCCTAGCTCTTTCCTTCTGTTCTCCCAGTAGAGTTTGCAATTTAAATAGTATTTTATTCACTATGTAAAACACTTAAAATATAACAGCAAAGCAGGGCAAAACAATTCACTGGCACACATTGTTGTGCACGTCTGGGTAAACTGCCATTTCTGTGGAAAGACTGTAAGAATCTGAAGTGAGTACCTCCTTCCATACTCCTCTTGGTAGTGGTGATTATGACGTGCTCTGTATCATGTCATGTAGATCACTGAATATACTAGTTAGTTCAGTGTGAGATCCTGGGTGTCACTGAAGTTTTTTGTGACTACTACCCAAGATACTGGTTGCACAAAATATTTAGCTACTAACAAATATCTGCACCTATCTCCTTACCTTAGATTTGTGCTTTTGATACTTCTAATTTTAATTTTATTTGTCTAACAAAATAATTTCACTTTTCTTTTTCATTATAAGTCAAAATTTACAGGTGATATTGGCCTTCATGTGACTGATGAACGCAGAAACACGTCTTATGGCTGAAAGGCTACAACCAGCTGAAGTCAGAGTGTCTGAAATGCTAAGATTCTTTAACCCTCATTAAAACTGGGATGGAAGGAATTTGTAGAAGTGGTGGTCTTCATTTCTGAAGACCTTTTACATGTCCTGTGCATCTGTACAGAAGCCAGTTCTCAACTCTGATAGGAAGCACCAGCTTTTGCATAAATGATATTTCTGAGAACATTTCTTATTCAGAGTATAAGGTCACAGGGTTAATTATTTGAAGGTCATCTTGACAAGGTATCTGTGATTACACTAATACAGTCTCCAGTTATTTTTATCCATTACATCCTCTGTCTTTCTCTAGATTTACTTAAGAATCTGAAGTGAAATCTCAGAAAATTTTCTTTTTTTTTTTAACTTATTTATTTTTATTCTTTTTTAATTAAAATTTCCACCTGCTCCCCATTTCCCATTTCCCTCCCCTCCTCCCAAATATTGCCCTCCCCCCACTTCCCTCCCCCTATCCCCACTCCTCTTCTCCTCCCCCCACTCCATTCCCCCTCCCTCTCGATACTGAAGAGCAGTCCAAATTCCCTGCCCTGCGGGAAGACCTGTTTCCATTTTGTGCCTCCAACCGTTTTCGTCAGATTCACTGATCATACCTTGGTAACTTCAGCCCACTTGTCTCCACACAATCTTGACAGTCCTTGCTGTACCCCTCATATGTTTGGATGGTGACCGTTAGCTAGGATCTAAAGTAATTCCAATTAAATCACTTCACATGGGCAATTTGAATGGACATGTATGTAAAACTAAAACAATTTTCCTTTTCAATTTAACATTAAGTAATGTATTTTGTTTTTCCTTCTATATAATAATTTACATTTCTTTGTTCTTAATGTTACTGACAGCAACAGAGTGGCATAAGATCATATAGAAATCAAATTGTGTTTGGGTTTATTTTGTAACTAATCAATATTGCCACATAGCTCATGCGCTCCAGTCTGTTGCAACCTCCTGCAAAGTTAGGTGTGAGTTATGTGAGCAGTCTCTCCACCTGACTGTGAGCAAAAGTGGAACTCCTCACTTCAGAGTGAAAAACAAGAAATTGAATTATTCCATTGTCTTCTTTGTAATGCTCAGAGCACACATGCGCCACTAACATGGCTGTGCGGGCTTCCTGACATGCATACATTCAAAAGCATAGACCAGCTTCACTGTGCCAAGCTATTTAAATTTAGGGTTTGTCTGTGATGAGACTTGTGATGAACCATGCTGGCAAATGTAGAGTTAGTCCACAGCATCAAATGATGAAATATAGAAATATAGTCACCTCTATATTGTGCCTCCATTGGCTCACCTGGAAAGACAGCAATCATATGTTTTGAATACCAAATATTTTCCTGTAATACATGAAAGGCCATTGATATGCCAGATATTCTGTAGCTAAAAGCAAAGACGTAAGGAAACTAAGTAGTGATTCTGTTTGTGGTACTTGATGGTATGTGACCATTCACCCTATGGAGAAAAGACCGGAATGGGAAAGCTGTGACTTGCAAAGTAAAGTGTGAGCATGGAGACTTCCAAATCAAGGCCTCATATGCTGGGGAAAACTATCTACAGAAGCCCAAGTGCTAAAACCCTGCCCAGTGCAGCCTGCACACAGAGACCTGTGAAAACGCTGACAAGGGTAAGAGTTTATACTGAGTGTGCGGACTTCTGGTCTGCCATTCCTGGATAGCCTCATAGTAGCTTCTGTTCAGTTCCTAGAGTTTCATGACAGCAGCGAGACAATGATGAGCACAAAAGGTCTGAACACTGCCTATGCCTTGGCAAGAGCCTTGGTGTGATTCCCGGCATCCGGAATTGGTAGAATGCCACAGATCAAATACCACAGCAACCAGGAGTGGTATCAGGGAAAACAAGGAGAGTTTCTAATCTCACACAAATGCAGATGGGAGGCTCTTGCACTTGAAGTGCTTACCCAGGTTCCCATGTGATTCATAGCTCATGGAGCAGATAAACAAAGCAGAAACTCAGAAAGCTCAAAAAGAACTCAGGGAAAGTAGTATGAGGGAAGCCCAGAAGCCAGTGATGCTTGCCAGCGTGAGACCTGTGCGTAGCTTTTGTGTGTGCTGTGCTCTGCTACCTGAGATTTCTCTCTCATTATTTACATGTAGCTAGCATATCTAAGGGACACATGGGATCAATGAAAGAAGACTTGAATTTTTGGTATATATTTTTATACTAAAATGTTATGCATACCTTTTGGGAGACACCGCATTACATATGGAGATTCTGCTGTCAATGGGACTCTTGGGCAGTCTTATCAGTGTGTTGAATGTTTGGACAAGGTGAGCAACAGGTTGATAATGACTAATTTTTTATGTTTTTATTTTTTATTAATTTCTCACATTTTCTTAAATTTGGTTAGAGACTTACATTGTAGGTCTAGTTAATAGATTGTGGCTAAGGAACTTGTTTCTCATTCTAGCACAGGTGTAAAGCACAGTCAAATGCCCACTGTTATGGGGCATGATTTGATAATCTGAGAAGGCAAGGATGAGTATATTGAGGAGTGGGGGGAAGGGGAAGAGGGCGGGAGGAGGGGGAGGGAAATGGGAGGCGGGGAGGAAGCGGAAAATTTTTTTTTTCAATAAAAAAAAAAATTCCATGTACATTTTGAGCATAGCACTGCTTGGCCAATAGCTTATGTGTATTCCTAGCTACCTAAATTAACTCATCTCTATTATGCAGTGTATCACCATGATGCTGTGGCTTTCCCAGTAAGGTTCCAGTGTCTGTCTCCTTTGGCAGCTATGTGGCATCTCTCTGACTCCACCTACTCTCTCTATCTTTGTTCTGATTTCCCATTTGGCTTTATTCTGCTCTGCCATAGGCCAAAGCAGCTTCTTTATTAACCAATGGCAATAAAACATATTCACAGCATGCAGAAGAGAATCCCACATCAAGAAACAGATAACATGGCAGTGATAACTAAGACTTCTATCCACATGCATGTGAGCATCGGCAAGTGTCCATAGCAGCTGAGCTGTGCACACAACCTTGTCAAAATCCTAATGAGTAGTTCTTTTTATTATAAATAGAAGCATTGGTTCTAAATATATGTTTATAGAATGCAACAGTCTCCCCATGCTCAAAGCATTTTTAATGTATAAAGAAAACTAAACTTGACAACTCATATTCACCAATACATAATGCAAACTCAAAGTTATCAAGTCTATGAGACTGGTGTAAAGTCAACGGTTACATGAGTGCTGATTGGATATGATGTGTGTGTTTATATATATTTATGAGCACAAGACAGTTAACAAGGAAACAGTCTTGTTCATGGAAAAATGTCACCAAGGTAATGAGTGCAAGTGTAACTTTCTCACGCCACAAAGTTGCTTTACCTTTGACATGGGATCCAGTGTGTATTGTGATAGCTCAGTCATTAATATTTACAGTAGCTTAAAGATGTCTCCAAAGTATTATGAAATAAAAAAAATGGTGTTGCAATATGGCTGTCAGGAGTAGAAGCCAAATCACAACAACAGAAGTAACTATAAGCACTCACTAACCGGTTGGCTACTAAGACACACGTGTTTCATTTAATTTAAAATCAACTTGAATAGTTCTAAAAAGTTGTGAAGTTATTTTGTTTTAATGTTAACTATTCTTTATTTGTAAATTTGAAAATTGGATTAGATTTACGTGAAGTCTACAATAAATAATAGTTCCCCTGAGAGATTACAGACAAACACGGGCTTGGATAGTTCTCCTACAGAAGTACAGTTTTCAGGAGACAACTGAGAGAGCTGCACAGATGAATGGAACCTGAAGAGTGTGTGCTGCTCTTGCAGAGGACTGCAGTTATTAATAATCGTGTATATCGACAATTTCTGTTAGTCCAAAGGAATATTCTTATTGCAAGAAGACAACAGTTTGAAAATGTATTAATAAAATTTAAAATATGTTTTGGGAAATGAATTTAATTATGCTTTTTAATTAGTCGAATGCTTGTGTATGTGCTTCGGTACAGACACTATACGCTGTGGGAATGGCATTCTGCGCGCATTCTTAATGTAGTTTGCCAAGCGTATCTTTTCTTTCAGACGTCCTTTTCCCAACAAACTTTGCCACTACCCACCTATTCATGCAATCTAGATACTATTATTAATCTTTGATAGCTTATTTTTTATGATGACATCTAATTCACCAGCAAGCCCTCTGGTTTTATGTATGAAGCATTCCACATGTTTGTATTATTCTATAGCTTTGCTGTGTATCAACACAAATTGTTTGAACTACCAGCTTGTCTCTCAACCAGTCACCCTCTTAAATCCTTGTGATCCATGTTCAAATCTGCTCTCTTTATGGTAAAAAAAAAAATCACAGATCATCTGTACATGTGTGGCTGCAGAGCTCACTGTTTCCTGTGGCCTCTCTGTAACACCTGACCTTCTTTATTGCCCACTGGTGTCTGTCTTGCTGTTTGCAGCCTTATGATCTTAATGTAGTTCATCTTTCCTTCGCAGTTCTCATCACTGTCTGCCCCAGCTGTTCTTTTGTTCGTTTTTACTGACCTCATTCGTGATTAAGTCAATTTTTCCTAAAATGTCTTCCTCTTCCACCAAATTGAACCTCTTGACCATCAGTGCCCATCTTCACTAGAACACTGGTCCTTATTTGAAGGTTTTCTTCTCACCTTTTTCCCTGCTTCAAGAGAACTTTCTTGAGACCAGACATAATGCATTTCTTAATTAACTTACCTCCTTTCTTAAAAGATATGCCTGGAACACAATCAATTTTCAATTTTTCATATACTTTCTCATTTATGTGTATGAGAAAATTTGTTATCGAATGGTTTTGGTTATCACAGAAGACAATTTTTGGATTAAAGGAAGATAGGTATAATTTATTAAAAAATAATTCTAAAATAAAAAGAAAACTAGCCGGGCAGTGGTGGCGCACGCCTTTAATCCCAGCACTCGGGGGGCAGAGGCAGGCGGATCTCAGTGAGTTCGAGGCCAGCCTGGTCTACAAGAGCTAGTTCCAGGACAGGAACCAATAGGGGGAGGGGAGTGGGGGGAGGGGGCAATATTTGGGAGGAGGGGAGGGAAATGGGAAACGGGGAGCAGGTGGAAATATTAATTAAAAAAGAATAAAAAAATCAAAAACAAACAAACAAACAAAAAAAACAAAAGTATACAACAAAAGTAAGAACTAGGAACTAGAAGGAGTTGGGTAAGAATGTCTTGTTTTCCACCTCTGTGTATCAATTATGCTAAAATATGAATAGGTGTATTGAAGGATAAAAAATTAGAACATGCAACTAAATTAATTTTAGAAAGCCGTATCTTTCTATTTTCAGTGACTGCCAGAGAAGGAGATTGGCATCTTCTACACTAGTAAGACCTGAAGCTGAGAACTGAGACCCAAGACTAGATAAATGCCCACATATTGTTTTAATATAGTAAGCCCATTATTTAGAAGGAAATTAAAATAGTGGGATAATTAATGTATCAGACTGAATTGTTATGACATGAAGTAGAAATAAATAATTCAGAAGAAAGAGAAAAGTTAGCTGTAATATGGTTTGAGGTAGCAATTAAGAAGTCAAGATAAGCCGGGCGGTGGTGGCGCACGCCTTTAATCCCAGCACTCAGGAGGCAGAGCCAGGCGGATCTCTGTGAGTTCGAGGCCAGCCTGGTCTACAAGAGCTAGTTCCAGGACAGGAACCAAAAAGCTACGGAGAAACCCTGTCTCGAAAATCCAAAAAACAAAAAAACAAAAAACAAAAAAAAACAAGCAGTCAAGATCAATGGAAGAATGGATGAAGAAAGTATGGAATATATACATATTAGAGTATTACTCAGCAGTAAAAAACGATGACTTCCTGAATTTTGCAGGCAAATGGACGGAAATAGAAAACACTATACTGAGTGAGGTGAGCCAGACCCAAAAAGAGGAACATGGGATGTACTCACTCATATTTGGTTTCTAGCCATGAATAGGGGACGTTGAGCCTATTATGTGTGATCCTAGACAAGCTAATTAAGAAGGTGAACCCTAAGAAAAACATTTAGGCGATGAAAGGAGACAGAGACAAAGACCCACATTGGAGCACCGGACTGAAATCTCAAGGTCCAAATCAAGAGCAGGAGACAGAGCACGAGCAAGGAACTCAGGACCGCAAGGGGTGCACCCACACACTGAGACAATGGGGTTGTTCTATCAGGAACTCACCAAGGCCAGCTGGCCTGGGTCTGAAAAAGCATGGGATAAAACCGGACTTGCTGAACATAATGGACAATGAGGACTACTGAGAACTCAAGAACAATGGCAATGGGTTTTTGATCCTACTGCACGTACTGGCTTTGTGGGAGCCTAGGCAGTTTGGATGCTCACCTTACTAGACCTGGATGGAGCTGGGTGGTCCTTGGACTTCCCACAGGGCAGGGAACCCGGATTACTCTTAGAGATGATGAGGGAGGGGAACTTGTTGGGGGAGGGGGAGGGAAATGGGAGGTGGTGGCAGGGAGAAGGCAGAAATCTTTAATAAATAAATAAAAAAATAAAAAATAAAAAAAATTAAAAATAAAAGATATTTTATAAGAGACTGTGAAATATGATCTTTTGCAGGCTCTGTCTGGCTTCTAACATTGTATTTATTTCTGCATTGGAACTTGCTTCATTGGGCCTCTGAAGTGTCCTTCTATAAATGTTACTTGAAGGTGTTTGTTTTAGAAGAGAGCACAGCCATCCTGGGTACTACTTACTACAGAAAGTGAAGGTCTTCATAAAGCTAAAGCCCCGGGTCTGCTCACGTATTCCAACTGATTATCAAAACACAAGGGAGCCGGAAAAGACTAGCTTGAGGCAGAGCTAGCAGGGTGAGGACTTCTCTTCTCATCCTTATTTGCACTTTGGACATTTATTAGTTTCTAGGGGAGGATTGTATTTGTCAGGTAGGCCTAACTTCCTAGTTTACAAATAAGGCATGTGTTTAAATTCTCAGGTATGGGGTAAGAGCCATGCCAATGTCCCTCTGTTACCTAGCCAAAGAATAGTAATAATAGTTCATTATTTTATTTTATAGATATTTTAGGCTTCTTCTAAAGGAAAAAAAAAACTAAAAAAAAAAAAGAAGTCTAAAGTTTTCCCATAATTTTTGAATCTCAAACCTTATTAGGGGTAAAGGATTGTGACAAGCTAGAAAAGGTTTCTTTGCAAATGGGCTGGTTTCTGTTACAGGCCTAGAGGGCTCCATTGTTTCCTCCCATGATGCATTTGCCTCTTGTCTCCTTGGCAGGGATGGCAGCCTTTCATGGCCCTCATCTTACCTGGGGGGGAGCTTACTGGGCAGATCTGTGCTCCGTTATGAGTCATGAGAAAAAAAGCAGAAATTTTACACAGGAAGGTTTTCCACTTTTGTTACTCGGACAAAAGTCATGCTTTGTTAAAGATGGTTGCTGTAGCCTGAGGATAGGAGGAAACATTCATCGTTGGTGAGTGTTGAAGGGCTCTTGGTGCATCCAGGATACAGCAGTTTCAGGGGACACCTGTGGCTGTGCTCAATTTTCCACCATAATGTTTGACCCTATTGTGGTGTTTCAGCACAGCTAGGAATTGTGCTAGTATCTGGCTTTTATGTACTGTCAGGACTACTATTTAAGTCAGTGAAGTAGCTGTGATTTCTAAAAGAACATTTCAAATGCCAATTCTTTTTAGTCTAAATTAAAAAAAAACATATGAATGAGGAGTGTTAAAGTGAACCATGTGAGTCATATTTCCCATGATGCAGTAAGCTGAATAAAAGTCTATTTCAGTAGCAGGGTCAAGCAATGTCTGGAAAATGTGCACGCTTGTATCCTTGGGCGTTTCTCTGCACTCAGCCTAGGTCAGACATGCAGAACTGAATGTGCCAGTGTCATCTTCTCCTGTTTGTTTTCACGCCGTAACATGACTGTGCCTATTATTTTCTGTCCGTGTCCTTCGTATCCAAAGGTTGTGGTCCCTCCACGTGGCTAGACAGGTAACCTTTTAGCCCATTTCTCTTAAACTATCTTTATTATTCTTTCATCAATTAAAAAATAGGATGCTAACTTGAAATCTAATATTCTTAAACATTTTTGTTAATATAATTTTAATTTTAAAAAATTATATAATTTTGTCCCTTTTCTTGTCTCCACCCCCCCCCAAGTTACATGTTTCCCCTATCTCCCTCTCAGATAGATGGCTTCTTTTTCTTTATAATCATTACACACATGGACACACACATGCACGCACATACCTACTTACACACCCATAGATACACAAATGTAAATACGTCATGCTGAGTATCCTTTTGTGTTTTGTGTGTGACCTCAGGGCTGACCCCTTTGTAGCAGATAAACAATTCAGGGGCTCGTGCCTGGGAGTCATTAGTTGTCTGTAGCTAGTCATCTGGACATGGGACTCTGAGAGTCTTCAGGTTGGGTGTTAAAATGTACATTGATATTTTCATTGTTCAGTTCTTGTTAGAAGTCTGCTGTGAGAATGTGTCTCCTAGAAACGTCTGCTGAAACAAGCAAACCTGAGCAGTGACAATATTACTAAAATATTTTATTTATCACTGACTTACTCTAGACTTCAGAAGAGCTGCTGTGTGTGTGGTCACCAAGCGTTCAGGTTTGAAGTCCTGTGCACAGTGCTGTAATGATCACCGTTGTGGATTTGTGTATGATTAGAGGAATCATGAACAGCACCAAAGGAACTTCTTTCCCACATCACCTGTAATTTGTCTATTGAAAATGCCCTTTGTCGTCTCCACAACTGAACATAGCCACTCTCTTGCCTATCATGATGCTGTCACTAGGGTCCAGTGGAAACACTTGATACCATTTGCAGAGTTGAGCCATGGACAAGACACAGCAGAAATCCATGAGAAGACTAAGACACGAGAGTCATCGGAAGGCAACAGAACGAGGAGATGAACAGCAATATTTCAGATGGCTTTTGTTAATGTTCTCAAGTTTCATGGTGGAGAAATCGCTCATCTTTGGCGAAAGCTATTTCTAGACACCATATTCACTTATTATTGAGCTCTATAACCTTTTTCTTATTCCTAAATCTTGTGAAAGGACTTGGGACTCTTCTTATAAAATAGAAATTGTCTCTAATTAAAATGGTTGTATTTAGAAGCATAACGATAATTCTTAAAGCTCTATTGTCACCAAAACAGATATGAACCAAAGTCACATGTACCAGCAATTGACAAAGATACTGAAATAATTAACAAAGAATAAACAGGCTAAGTAATCACAGTGTTGGAAAAGCTGGATATCTATACTTCAAAACCCTTTTTTATTTAAATTAAAGAAGACTCATGTCTTATACCTTTCACAAATAGGCAATTTTCAATTGACTAGAAATTTAATTGTTATAAGACTTGAAACTATAACACTTATAAAGAACAGAGAGACATGAGTTTTGACAGGATTCCTAGCAACCCTCTATTTTATATACACATAACATGGGTTGTGAAACTAAAAGTGAGTGAGACTGCATCAATTAACTATTTGCTGTATAACAAAGAAATAATACAAAAGATAATGCATGGGATGGAAGAAATATTTATGCATTGCATATCAGATATTGGAAGATATATAAAAAGCATAAGAAACTCATATATTTCGGTGACAGAAAAAGTTATAATAAAGAGAATTGGAAAGAGGTTCTGAACATTTCCCCAACAGGAAAAAAGAGTCCACAGGTTTACATGAATTGGTATGAAAGAACTGGGCATATAGATCACACATGATTTTATATAAGCATGGAAACTAAAGAATCAAGTTGTGTCCCTAGCCCACGGAGCAGTGCAAGTAGGAGTCTCACCTGCTCACACCGCTCCGTACTCAAGGCTTTAAGGAGTTGAAGCCATTCTACTCCCGAGAACCAGATTCGTGTCTCCCTTTGTCCACCCTTCCTTCCAACAACTGTAACTGCTGATAAGTTATCACTCCATGATATTAATTTTGTGTAGAATACTAAGCTGGAGTTTAATCAAACGAGTTGCGTCTCCCTAAAGGGCCCCATGTCTACTTTGTTACCAGTGCTGGCCTTTGACGGCTTGCGACCAACTACATGGCGAGGAAAGTGATATAAGGCTTTAAGACTTCTTCCTTGTTTATTGATTATAGAAAATATTGTATAAATGACATTAAAAGTGAAAATGATCTGAACAGACAGCAGAAGAAATGGCATTCTGCAAAATTATAAATGTACCCAAAGGCCCGGTGGTTGGTGAATGTAGTGTATGTAAGTATAAGGACGGCTCCTTATACGATTGGTCCTTTTCATAATGTGACCCACAGCTATAAGTTAGCACCGGCCTCCGTCCTGCCAGTGAGGAGACACTAAAGTTTGTTTTCTTTTGCACAAAAGGCACAAAAATTTCAGAGGCACACTCCAGTAATGTACACGCTAATCATGAGTGCTTTCTGAGCAATATTGGTGGTACAGTGCAGGTCACAAATGCGGAAGAATTGCTGGGCTAGTCCAGCAGACACCAACACAGCTTCCACTCTCTGGCTTTAGCCATCCTTTATATTTATTTTTGGATATTTTGCCTTTGTATCTTCAAATACTGCATTTTTAATTATTTGCTTATTTTATTATTTAATGGTATACACTGCTTCATCTCCTTACATGGATATCCTTTGGACCTTTAGCTAAAATGCCTGGTATTTCTCTCTGTTCCATCTGCTTGTTTGTGTCAAACAGCATGCTTTTCTTCATGGCCTACCTCACCTCCATGTGCTCTAACACGATCACTGTAACATAAAGACATGAAAGGAATCGTGGAAGAGTGATGACACACAGCAGTCACAGATGCAATCTCAAGCGAAGGGGGGCAGTCTCACACTGGAAGCATTTCTTTTTTGATATTAGTATTTTTATATCTGTGGCTTATATAATCTTTTATATCTATGTTTCCCTCTTTACCAGTACATTTATAAAGAGTAAATATGGAAACAACAGAATGTTAGTTATTGTATTAGTCAGGCTGGCTGTCATAACAAAGAGACCCAGAAGTGAATTTGGTCTTCTGCCTGGTTCTAACTTTTATTTGGCTCCATCAGAGTCCCAGCTTGATAATTCTGGTGTATGACTTGTATTTTGGCTGGTGGCTCTGTTACCAGGAACTCTTTTGTCCCACGGCTTCTTCTTGGCCTGTGTCATCCTCAGGTTTGTACAGTGGTCAGAAGACAGCAGAGGAGACGTGTGTCCTTTAATGGCCTTGGATAAGATGAGACAATGCATTTTTGTTCCCTACTGGGAGAAATTCCGCTCACCCTGGCATGCAGTAGCAAAGCAAAGGGACCGAATGTTATGGATGTCTTTTGAAAATAGAGGACAAACATTTTGATGGCAGCTACTAGATTTCGCTATAGTTAGAAATAAAAGTTAACTAATAACAATACCACTGCAAAACACAGGATAATGCTGCTCTTCTACATTTGACCTAAAGCTGCCTGGCCCAAGATCCCTCAACTAACACACTCAGTACGTGCACAAAACTAATAGCCTAATAGGAGAATTATTTTGAAATGAAGAACTAATCAGAGCCAACCACAGCAATGGAGCTCTGACCACTCCAGACCATGTCCAAATTGGCCAATGATAAACTGATTAATGCAGCGGCTCATAGCACAGAGCAGAGGACTCTCGGTGACTGCTGGTGACGGATGCTACCTGACTCATGCTGTGTTTGTTCCCTATAACTTCTTCAGTTTAATTTATGTGAGGTTTTCATTTTAGCAAACTACAGAATTCTGTGTCTAAATATATTACAAATGATGTCTAACTCCATAAAACATATTCCTGAGCATGTAAACACTGCACCCAAGTGCATAAAAGCTGTGACCTAGTACTGTATCCTTAGTAATAAATGCTATGTCTGAGTAGCACATGTGATATGAAGTGGCACTGCTGAGGCCGTGAAGCTGCAGCACTGTGAGGAGTGCTGCCTCTGAGGTACGTTCACAAGGGAAGATGCTGTAGTGAGAGTTTCTCATCCAACATCACAAGTTAAAACATGGGGAACATTTTCTTAAAGTGATTACATTACTCCCAATGTATGTTACGTAGCTTCCAAAGAATTTTGAAGAGAAATTAAGTTTAGTTCTTACGTTGTTTTTCTGTCTGCTCTGTTATAGGTCAGAAGGAGTCTAAATCTGACTTTGAGGATGAAGAAGTGGACACTAACTTTAGGATATCTGCTGTGAAGTCTCCTTTATATTCCCCTAGATCATTCAAGTATGGTGCAATGTTGAGGGAGATGAAGCGGGACTATTTCCCGGATTACCTCCAGCCCCTGCCTAGCACTCGTCCAAAGCCAGCAATTGAAAGAGAGACTCTACAGCAGCTGAGGAAAAGGAGAGAGTTTTTAACCTCACAGAGGACAGGCATAAAGCTCCACATGCTTAATGATCTTGATAAATATCACTCAGAACGAAAGCATCAAGAAAAACAATCAGAAAAATCAACAGCCATAGTTAAAGCACAAATTGCCCAGGAAAAAGCTAGGCTCAACATTAGAGAGAACTTAAGGAAGAAGACGTATATGGCACAAAAGCTAATGGAAAAGGATAATGAGAAAATCCAGAGAGGCTTACGGCAAATTTGGAAGGAAAAACTTGCTTACCTTGAAAAAGTTAGAGAGCGGAAAACTACATTTCTAGCTGAAAAGAAGCTAAATGCTGCAGATCATTCTCTAGTGCAGACCATCAGCAATGAACGGTCCCTTCTGTTCAAAGGAATCATACAAGTTGACAGAATGAAGCAAAACATGGCCGACTTAAAACAGAAGTGTCAGAATGTCAACAAGAAATGGAAAACAGAAAAATACAAGCAAAGTTTGATGAGGCAGATGAAGGAGCTCAGGTAGGCACACGGCTAAGCTAAGGCACAGCCAAGTCCTAGTCCTCTGTGACTTACAGTCCATGCTGAATTCTTTGGATGCATTTTCTTTTAGCTTGACACTTTGTACTTGAACAACAGAAGCAAGCTAAAAGGCGGAAATTATGTGCTGGTTTGTTACTAAGGATTAGGAAACAAAAGAATTCTTCCATTTCTTAACATTTTTGAAGAAAACCTGCTTTGTTCATAGTTGCACAGTTAGGGAATCACTGCTGTCCTGCTCTCGGCAGGGATGGAAGCACACTCTAGGTCCTCCTGCACACTGGAAATGCGCTTCCTGTCTTCTGATTTCTGCCAGTGTCTGAGATGGAACCATCTCCGTTCGTCCTGTGTCTTTCCTAATTTAATCTGGCATCGTATCTAAGAACTCACATGATCCTTTGCACCCAGACCTCCACCTCTATTCTCCTCCCTTGGACTTATTTCTGTGTGCCAACTGTAAATATTAACTGGTTCTGTTTTTGCTGTTGTTGTTTGTGTGAGGTAGGGTCTCAGGTAGCATAGGGAGACCTCAATCTGTGTGGCAGAAGGTGTCTTTGAACTTTAGATCCTCCTGCCTCCCCAGAGGGTTAGGATTTCAGGTATGTGAAATCACATTTCAGCGCCCAGTTTATGTGCTGTTGGAGACTTGAATTGAAGTCAGAACTTTATACAATTGAGGCTAGCCCTCTGTTAACTCCTCAGTGGTTCTGACTGTGTAATTTCTTAATTGAAGTGGATATCTGGCCATTGTTCATAGGATATCTGAAAGGATGCTTCAGGCAATTTATTCTGTTTTAATCTGGAGTTTTCTTAATTTAAAATTTCTGCTGTTTACCTTTTTTGTTTTGTTCTGTTTTGATCTCTCCCCGTAACAACAAGCATTGTTACAGACAGTATAGCAAATGCCTCTGCTTTCCTTACCCCTCCGACTATGCTCCCATCATCTCGCTTTTCTCCACTGTGCATTAAGCCTGCAGTGTGAAGGAGGGCTGTGTAAGCATAGCTGTCCGTGTTAGGGGAAATGAGAACACTCACTGGTTTCCATCGACTGATACAGTGTTGTTTGTATAGACATGAAGATGCCCTCCTTTCTCCAGGGAGGTGCATGGCACGGAGATGGCTATTGTTCCTGTGTGACTACCTTTCTTCTTTAGACTCTCCATCTATAATGCAAGGAAAACACATAGGAGAAAAAATCTCCATTGCTATCCACTCAAAAGGCATTTGCATTTGCACCTGTTTCCACATCGATTTATTTTTTGGAGTTTATTTCTTCTTTTTTCTTTTAAATTTAATTTCTTTTCATACAGTAAATTTTGATTATATTAGTTTCTTCTCCCAACTCCTCCTGGTCCTCCCTACCTCCCTAGCCACCCCAGTTTAAAGTCTCTCTCTCTCTCTCTCTCTCTCTCTCTCTCTCACACACACACACACACACACACACACACACACACACACACATACACACACACTCAAACACACGCACACACACACACATGCACACACACACACACACGTACAAACACACTTCAAAATAAACAAACAGAAGACCAATAAGATAACAAAGAACCCTACTCAAACCAAATGAAAAAAAAATTCCACAGCTGGGAACATTGTTGAGCACATGAGCAGTCAGAGAACATTTCATATTCAAACTGCAACATTCACTATGGTCTTTATATCCTGGTTTATAGAGCTTTCCTACAAACAGCATCTTGTAGATTTATAATTTCCAAACTGATAAGACAACCTCTCCTTTTTCGTGACAAGAATATACTAAGGTGAAAGGTGCTCCAAGCACTTTTCACATTGATACCACCTTATACCTTACCTTCAACACACATCCAAAGGCCTCTGTGTATCATGAACTGCTCTACCTCTGAGCTGTTAAACTATTTCCCATTTATTTGTGCCTAAAATCTACCAACACTTATTCCTTGGCCTTCACCACATGTTTACATAAATTATGTAATGATCCCCATCTGTCAAATGCCAACCTTAGGATACACAATCTTCAGATTGTGATATGCATTCTGCCTGATATCTCTGTATCCCTTCTCTGTGCTGTCTTCTACAACCAGTCCCTGTCTGTGGACACGCCAGCTGTCTCCATCTGGCCTACCTGCACTTGGTATGCAGGATCAGCGCCCTGTGATGTTGAGCCTAACTTCATCTATCGCTCATTACTCATTACAGCTCCTGCCACCCCCAAGGACAGCTCCGAGCCCTTGCCAAATGTAGAGCTTCAATCCAAACACAACTGCACCCTTGAATTCCAGCAGGCTAAATTATTCCTTTAAGGAGCATTAGCCCTAAAGTTTGAATTCCTTCAACAGCCCACATCCACATCCATGAAATTATAAATGGCCTAGATCATTTCTGCATTCACTGTCTACTGTTTCAGGATAGGTCTCCACTTTTCTACTTTAAAGGCAGCATCAGCTCTTACTGTGAATGTTCCTGGTGTAGAATTTGGGATTGTGTGACATGGGTATCTTGGTTTGAGAAGAATTAGAAGTGTAATAATGTTTCCCAATCGTTGACCATGGTAAAATTTTCTATTTATTTCAACCTGTTTTATTATCACCATTATATTTGGCACGAGAACTCTGTTAGAATCATTGAATCCAAGAAGAAGGTGACCGAGATCCAGTCCCCAAATAGGATGCCGAGTGGCCATGCTGGTGCACATGCTGGTGGAAGCGGTTCCACAAATGTGTGTAAGGGTATTAGTCCACATGAGAAAGGTCATCTTGGTTTATCCAGCTGGGCCCAAGTAGTCACTGTAGCATTTCAAAGCAGACATCAGCCGGGCGGTGGTGGCGCACGCCTTTAATCCCAGCACTCGGGAGGCAGAGGCAGGCGGATCTCTGTGAGTTCGAGGCCAGCCTGGTCTACAAGAGTTAGTTCCAGGACAGGATCCAAAAGCTACAGAGAAACTCTGTCTCAAAAAATTAAAAAAGAAAAAAAAAAAAAAAGAAAAATCAAAGCAGACATCATTTCACGTATGGACCTTCTATAGCTTTTCCTAAATATCCATAGCTAAGTGTGCCTTTTTTGCATGATAGGTGGAAATGACTTCCTTTTTCAACTTTTAGATGGCAATGTGTCCAAGTAAAATTGATTAACATGTATTGATCACTCATTGTTTCTTTTAAATATTTGTTTTATTAAGATTTGCCCGTGGCTCATTATTTTTATCTTTGAACACAATGATTTCAGTATGCTACTATGACTTACATTTTGCTTCCTTTGTATTTTTAACATTCTTTTTGCCTTGATTTATACTTAGCTATATACATTATCTGTGTTATAGACAGAACAGAGTTGCTAACTTCAGCTGAATGATTATCAAATGTAACCACTTTTTTTTCAGCATTGGAGTTTGAAGCAGAGTTTATGTCAGCAGAATTTCTGCCCCTGTGCTGTGTACTCTGTTTTGTTCAATTGCTTCTGACTAAATGTCTAAGCTGGATTGTCCTTTCCACAATGATGAAGAAAACAGACACAAGCACCTTAAATATTGCATCCAAAATTACAACCCTTAAATTTCATAGATAGATTTTATATATCAAATGATTGGTCGTCCAACCTGAGTTGCTGTTGTTAGCCACACCTTTCCCAGTCTTGGGTCTCTGGAGGTGACACAGGGACAGCCCTGATGATTTCCACGGAGAGCTGTGACCTCTCTCTCACCATCTGCCTCTTCCTGCACTTCTTACTATCCAGTAAAGGGACTCACTAAATGCCAGGCCATCTTTTTATAATTTTTTATTGATATTTATTGAGCTCTACATTTTTCTCTGCTCTCCTCCCTGCCTCTCCCCTCCCCTTCTTTCCCCTCCCCCAAAGTCCCCATGCTCCCAGTTTACTCAGGAGATCTTGTTTTTTTCTACTTTCTACTTCCCATGTAGATTAGATCTATGTCCCATATTAAAATAATTTATAATGTGTAACTAATTTAGTCTTTTATTGAATAAACCCTGTGAATTAGGTTATCCATTTCTTAAAGATGAGGTAGAACAAATTTAAAGAGTCCATCTGAATTCCAGTTAGTAGGCTACAAGGTTATAATCCAACTTTCTGCTCTCCTCCCTGAATTCCAGTTAGTAGGCTGCAAGGTTATAATCCGACTTTCTGCTCTCTTCCCCGAGTCCAGATTTCTGATTCTGCCTGTAGGAATACACTGCTTCATGAATAAACTGAGATGTTTCCCCAGAACTGAGTGGGCCAGAAAGAGTGTACCTTTCAGTTATCAGAACATATGGTGGTATGCTGTTCTCTCTGCCTCAGTGTTAGGCATTTATGCTATACACAATAGTTCTGACAAAATGATTTGTCTCTAATTCTATGCCTGAAAATGTGTATTTTTTAAATCACAGTGGTTGTTTCATGTTTGGATCTCTCTGTCTTCTCTCTACTCATCTTATAGGCTCCACCATCAGCATGTACCTCCCTTCTTATCTCACTTTGTCTTGTTCTGTAATGAGTTCCCTGGTGTAGTAAGACATTTGATGCAAGTACTCATTGTATCTTTCTCTTAATCTCCTGTGCACTTTTCTTGAGGATATCTTTCTATTTATTGATTCTTATTTCTGTTTGAAGCATGTGGAGAGAGTCTCATACTTTGAAAATGAATGAATGAATGAATGGGAATGAGTGAATGACTTTTTCTGCTATCCTTTGGCATTTTCTGAGTGTGTTAGAGTAATCTGATCTGGATCTTCCTAACGTAGACTGTGTATTCATCTAATGGGTTGCTGTACTGTAGGCTGAGCATCCTGAGTAGATAAACTAATTTTTTGACTGCTGTGACACAGGAGTGCACATAGGTGTGACTTTCCCCAGCTTCTGCACTCGATTGAGGATAAGGCCAAGATCTTACACTGGTTTCATGTGTCTTCTTCCCTGAGCACACATTACTAGTGTGTGTTTCTTTTATCTTTGTAGCATTAGCCATGTTGGATTTGAACCCACCCACATGAACTCATTAATCTGCAGTTACATCTCAAAAGTCCTATTTCTAAATACAGTTACATGCTAAGGTACTGGGTGGCCGGGGCTATAGCAAAGAAATTCTGAGCGAATACTTCTTCTCCTTTGTCGAAGCATGAAAGGAACATGGGCTTCCTAACTCTTGGGAAGAAGTTATGTTCTTCATAACACAGGCAGTGTGGATGCTTTAGGGGAAATCTAAGCAGAACTGTGGGAGGATTCTCAGGTTTTTGCAGTGGAAATCTCAAATATTGGAACAACATGAATTTACTATCATTTAGTAATATAATATATAGACTGAGCTCTGGCCTTTTGATACTCATAAGTGTCTGTTTGAAAACATTTACATTAGTTCATGGCAGCCCAGTTTGTATGACTTTAGTAATCTGCAACTATTTTATTTTCCTCTTTCATTTCCTCATAGGGCTGAAGAAGTTCGTAAAAGACACTGTGAAGAGAAATTTGTCATCGATACACTCATCTTTCAAAAAGGCTGTGCACGGCTAGAGGAGGCTAAAGCGAAGGCTGACTTTATTAGAACATACTATACCTCGAAGTCTCTTAAAAGATAACCAGAAGGGACCAGTGCCAGCTCACACCCCATGATAATTATAAATTTGGCCACTATTTTTCTTTAAAGAGACTTGAAAGAATAGTTGGAAGATGGGCTCTACACAAGGTGGGTCTGGGTATAAACGTGCTCAGGTTGAAAGAGAAAGGGGTTTCAAGTGCTTTTCATACTGATCATAATGCAAATCTGGAATCTTTATGACTTTTCACTCGGAAAGGCTTTGTATGTATCTCTATGTTTAAGAAGGAACCAAAACTATGTGACATCATCCATGAAGAAGACTCCTAATGACTGCAGAGTTCCCTAGACTCTGAGGATGGCAAGTTATGAAAATATTTTCAATTTTCTTCTGCTAATTTCCTTTCTTATTGCTGAATTTTATTAAGACATTATATGCAGCAAAAATGTTAATTACCCAATTTCATTTATTGAGTTATAATGTATTTCCTTATTATCTTATTAAAACAAGTTCTGAGTTTTCTTTTTCAAAAATACAGGTTTCACCAATGTATCAGTTATTTATACCCATAAGATTTAGACAGTATAATGTATCATTTTGTTTTTTGTTTACACTGTTTGGGGGCCCTCCACCCAGCTCCCAAATAATACATGGAGACTTATTCTTACTTATAAATGCCAGGCCTTAGCATGGCTTGTTTCTAGCCAGCTTTTCTTCTTCTTCTTTTTTTTGTTTTTTGTTTTTTGGTTTTTTTTTTGTTTTTTTTTGTTTTGTTTTGTTTTGTTTTGTTTTTCGAGACAGGATTTCTCTGTGGTTTTGGAGCCTGTCCTGGAACTAGCTCTGTAGACCAGGCTGGTCTCGAACTCACAGAGATCCGCCTGCCTCTGCTTCCCGAGTGCTGGGATTAAAGGCGTGCACCACCACCGCCTGGCTCTACCCAGCTTTTCTAACTTAAATCATCTTGTTTCTCTTTATCTATATTTTCCCCTGGGTTTTTCTACCTTTTTTTATTTTATATATCTTTCTTTCCTTCTACTCTGTGACTGACTGTCTGAGTAGGTGCATGGCCCGGGTACTCTCCTCTCCTCCTTTTCTTGCTCCTCCCTCTTCTTATTCTTCTTTCTCTTTACCTGCTGGCCCCAGTTGTTTCTCTCTCCTGCTTAACTATTGGCCATTTAACTCTTTATTAGGCCAATCAGGTGTTTTAGGTAGGGAAAGAAACACAGCTTCACATAGTTAAACAAATACAACATAAAAGGCTACAATGTATCTTTGCATCTTTATACAAGTATTCCACAGCACAAATTAATTTAACATATCTTAAGCCAGTATTCCACAGCAGTATAAACTATGGGAATTAAACATTCTGCCATTTTCCTTGAAAACTGTGATGTTTCTTGTGTTTATTTTTGACGCATTTGTCCTTTTTGCAGAGATGTCAGCACAGGGAAGATAGAGAAAAATCAACAGGAGAATGTATGGAACTATATCATGGCAATTGTAAACTACACAGAGATAGCATTTAAGTATTTAATAATATTAAATTTGAATTTTTCAATTAATTATTTAATCATTTAATTTAAAAAATTAAGTACTTTTCAAATTAATAATTTGAAAAAGTAGAAAACATCAAAAATGTAAAAATTCCTTGTTCACTCTGTTTTCATATTCTAGGACAATACATGTCACTGTGACATCAGGGCACTGGGTGCCACTCAAATCTGTCTTTAATTTCATCTGTTAGATGCAGGGACTTTCAAATTGTGATGCTTCAGAAGCTTTCTGGTTTTATCAGTCTCTTGCAAGTTCCTAACACTTAAGTACTTTATAACTGCAATGTTTCATGCGTGCTTCAATGCTCTGATGTGATCAAGTATGGCCAGTGTTTTCACAAAATGATAACTGTCTATTAAATCCACAACACCAGCTTCCACTGTACTTCTAACTAACAAGGGACTCATTTGGTAGCAAGCAGAGATAGTGCAGGCTAGAGAAAGCCCTGCCGAGCAGTCTTCCACAGCAAGTGAGCAAGTGTCTCTTACTGCTGCTTTCTATTCAGCTTTTGAAAGATGTATGTATATTTTATATATTTAACAGAAACAGTGACCCATGCCAGTTAGTGCTATTGTAAGATGTAGGTGTGGAATGAAACATAAACCAAGCAGCATGGTATACAGAACAATATCAGCATTTGCTGATGTCAGTCCACAGAAGGGAGAGTGAATATGTGTCTCTACTCACAGGAGCATTTATGAAGTCTTCTGGAACTATTTGACAGACATCAGCAAGGAGTGGAAGACACATTTGTGTGATGTATTAAGAACAATTTATTCATTTTGTATTGACATTGTCTATGTTTTTCCTGTTCTCCCACTCTGTATTTTACAGCTTTTATCATAACATACAACCAACAATTTCCTTGATTGTTTCCACACAACTTTGAGCTAGAAGGCAAAGACTATTCTACTTTTCTCTCTGTGCCTCTACTCTTCATACTAAAGCAGATGACACAAACACACACACACACACACACAGAGAGAGAGGGGGGGAGAGAACTTTTTCTCTTCTTATGTGCTATCTTAAGTTGATCTCCTTGTATTACTCTTTCTCACTGTTCACAATTTGAAGAATCTGTATCCTAGGTTATATCTCTAGTTCTGATATGTGTCTGATATTTCCAAAATACAAACATGATGTCCCCCATTTAAGGCCTGAACAGTTTCTAACGTTACATACTAAAATTAAACTAATTTGTATTTTTTGCCATTCTTCCATGCTTTGACATCACAAGGCTCCAGTTTATAATAGTGTAGACCTTTGTGTGATTTCTTTGGGACTTAACGACTTCAGGAACCAGGCAGGAAAGAAAAACCTCAGTCAACAGGACAGACCTATGTGGGCTCTTTGATTACTGCTTTAATTTTCTGAGCCTCTATGAGCCCTGCTTAGTTGGTTCTGTGGCATGTGTTCTCCTAGTGTCTTCAGCCCCTCTTGTTCTTTCTCCTACAAATCACAGAATGTTATCAGAAATAAGAGTGCTATGTTCACAATAGCTCAGCCTGAATCGTTCCAGCATCCCTGCTTACTAAGAATATTAATACTGAGGATATAAATGTGAACTAGGTTTGCTGTTGATGGGAGCCCAAAGGAGGGGGACTTTTCTCTAAGGATCATTCAGTATATGCTTAAGACTCCATGACACACAGGGACTGTTGCAGCCACTCAGGTCTTGTTGCAGCTCACATGCAGCAATGGTAATAACTTAGTAGTCAACGGTGGCTGCCCTCTAGATGACATAACACTCTGACCCTTTCCCTAGGTATTTTTTGCTTGCTAGGTTTTAGACCTCAATAATGAAAGGCTGCTAGGTTCTCTCTTCCAAATGTATAAATATTAAATATTACAAAATTCTCAAATAAGTGCCTACTACAACCTCCCTAATGTCACTAAATCACCCTGAAGCATGGGTGCAGGTGAATGCAATTTCACTTGAAAGTAGTTTAAAAGTAACTGCCATGAGAACAGTAGAAACTTGGAAAAAATGATTACAAAATAAAGGGAGGTCCTAAAGCAAATGTTAACAGAAAAAGGTTCTCCAAAAAGGAGGTGACTGAAGAAGTTTCAGGCCACAGAGGAGGCAGCCTGTAGCCTCTCTTTCAAAGTGGTTCAAATAAGATACTGACACCTAGCTGGCTTCTTATGTCTGCCTCAGGGTCCTTGGGAGATGCTATCCAGATAGTTCCTGAGAGCTCTCAATGATAGCAGCCCTCAACTTAGAGCAAAACTACTAGTGGTTGTTATCAGCCTTCTTCACACTCCTTCCTTTCAGGAATTAGTCCTTATTTTGTGTCCTGCGATCAATATACTAGCCCATACGCTCTAGGCATCACAGCTTCGTCTTTCTTATTTTGGTAAACGTGCAAAGTGGTTAGGACCTCAGAAGACCAGAGAAGACATTCAGTCCATGGCAGTGGGGTTTAGGTACAAAATAACTGAGATTTCACAACTTTGAGAAATGACTTTCTGGACACCACCTGCTGTTTTATCGATCTCTTAAGATTTTTTTTTTTTGTGTGTGTATTTTGAAGAAAATGTTTTCTACCCTGCCATATTTATTTGTCATCAAGGGTGAGTCTTGATGGCCAGTGAGATGGCTTGGCAGGCAAAAGTCTTTTACCTGTTAGCTGAAGACCTGGTGTATGCCCAGGATCCATATGGTAGGGGGAATTGACTTCTGAAAGGAATCTTCTGACTTCCAAATGGATGCCACCGCTCAGTCTCTCTCTCCCTCTCTCTCTCTCTCTCTCTCTCTGACAAATGCATGCACACACACAAACACACAACCACACACACAACAGTAAATGGTTTTTAAAAATATAAATCATTTTCTTAAAAGAGAAAATCTCAAGATAGTGTTAGTTTGCATTCCTTGATGGTTAAAGATGTTGGACATCAAGCAGAGGTGGCATACACTACACCTTTATTCCCGCGATTTGAGAACTCTGCATTGTATATCCCATTTTTTAATTTGGTTTATTTGTTTCCTTGATGTTTAGGTTTTTAAAATTGTTTTGTTATATGTTCTAGGTACTCTCTATCAGAGGTATAATTGTTCAAGATCTGTCTTCTTTTTGTAGACTGCCAGTTTTCCCAAATGACAATGTGCTTTGACTTTGAGAATCTCTTCCATTTCATGAGGTCAGATCTGTCTCCAGGGAGTCTAATTTCTGTGCTGTGATTATTAAGAAGACACTCACTTCCCTTAGCAAAGCCAGTGCATGTTTGGATTATGTAAAGAATGCTGACCTAGGACAGAGACATCTTCCAGGGTGACTGGCACTGTCAGCAATCGGCATGTGCAGGTGGATTTTATTTTTAGGTAACTTTTGCTTCAGATTTTTCCTCTTATAATCTGAATAACACTTTTTGAGATGCACCTACAGGCAAAATCATAGTTTGAGGAATGGACCATCTCATGACAACAACACCAATAACAAAAATTAGAGAGATCAAATAATTTAATTCTAAATCACTATCATATAAGGTCAACATTGTTTGACTTTCTGGAGTTTTGCTTACCACATAGTCAACCAAGAGCCAAGTAAGAAGTTTCCTGATTTTCACACAATATGCTTGTCTTTGTCACCTACCCGATGATTACCACAATATCTGCCCTGAAGGTTTCGGCAACATGACTATAATACACCATTCTCAGTGATGGGGTAATGGATAGGCTATGAAACTGTTTTCTATTATCATCGACATTTTCTGTGCTGTGATTCTATCATTGCAGGGTAATAGGAGGCAATGAATCAAATTCTGCTAATCTAGAGGCAGATTAGATTGAAGGTCAATCATGAAGCATTGAACACTAGGCCATATGGCAGGTATCCTACCCAATCCTTCATTCTAGACCCCTGTTTGTTTAATCACCTTAGTTAGATTTTAAAGTCTATGCCTAAGGAATATATGTTGCCATCTTTCTCTTCCCAGCCTCTGTGTGTGTATGTAAGCAGTGCCCCACATAGCAAATGTTCTTCATGGACAACTCGCTGATGGCTTCCTCAGCGGTGAATTAGTGGGTGAGCTGGAGAACTATTCTGAGAGAACACGGCTAACGAGAGAAAACACGTGGGTGTAACATATGATACATATGAATCTTTAGGATAAATGTGTATATTGAAATAATCGAGTCACCACCCCCATTTTGGTGAATCTTTCTGTCTACCCCAGGTTTCATTCAGCTGTTTGATATCCCTTCTCTGCTGAAACGTATGCATCCTCAGGCATTCAGATCGTATTTAAAATCACTTCCTGCCTAATGATGTCTATCAATCCCGTGTAATCAGAGCTCTGTCTCCTCACGTTGCACTGCAGGCTTTGAAAATACCTTCACTAACATTACCAGTGACTGTGCCTTATTTTTCTGGAATTTTCAGAAGCACTTGATAATACTAAATTTCCAACATTTATTATTTTTTCCTTTTTGGAATTACCTTATTTTATGTGTGTGCATGTTTTGCCTACATGTATGTTGGTGTACCATGTGCATGCGTGGTGCTGGCAGAAGTCAGAAGTGGATAAAGGCACTGGAATTAGAAATAAACTACCATGCGGGTATTGAGAACCAAATTTAGGTCTTAGGTTAGAGCCACAAGTGTTCTTAACCACTGAGCCATCTCTCCACCCCTTCCTACCTTAAAAATTATATTAAATTTTTCTTTAAAATTCCATTTATTCCATGCATGTATTCAGAGCATCTTGATCCTGTACACTCCTCTCATTCCCCTGACAACTCCCTGACCAGGAGCTCCTATCTCACATCTCCCCCAACTTTACCCATTCATTTATCCAGTTAGTACTGCCGATATGTGCACGGTGAGGGGGACACCCACTGGGCATGGGAAGCCCACCAGTGCCACACTCTCAAACCAAAATGACACCTCTTCCACCATGCTATGTCATCTTGTCCTGTGCTTCACACAGTCCTTACTCTGCTTGCATCTTTAAAGAACTGTTTTTGTGTATGGTGATAGTATGTCTGTGTGAGCCTCTGCTATGCAAGTGCAGGTGCCCACTGCTGCCATAGGAAAGCCCAGATCCTGTGGAGCTGGAGGTACTGATGGCTGCGAGGTATCTCAGAGTGTGTGTGCTCAAAGCTGAACAGCTGAACTGGGGCCTTTGGAAGAGCCATCTCTCCAGCCCCTTTCTTTATTTTTTGACCCCTGCGGTTCTTTTCCCGAGTGTTGCTGATACGTTTGTAGAGTGAGTAGCTGTTCTCCACCTGAAACTCATCTGCTGACAACCAGTCTTTAGGTGAGGGGTTTAGGTTGGAATCTTGGGAGGTGACTGGGTGATGAGGGAGAAAAGCTCATGAATGAGGTAAGCTCTCTTATATGGACGTGCTAGAGGTGACTTGCGCAGTTTCCGCTGTGAGATAGCTGTACAAATTAGGCAGTAGGCCTTCAGCCGGCAACAGGTCTGACTGCTTTTGACTTTTGACTCCTTAGTCTCCAAGCTGAGGCATCCAGTGTTGTCTTCATGGCTGCCCGTGGTGCACGTTACAGGTACATGAGCGTGCTCGTCTCACTCTTGCACGTGCAGCCCTCTCATTTTTTGTGTGTGTTTCTAGATTCGTTGTCTAGGGAGATTTTTTATTTTTTATTTTATTTTATTTTATTTTTTGGTTTTTCGAGACAGGGTTTCTCTGTAGTTTTGGAGCCTGTCCTGGAACTAGCTCTTGTAGACCAGGCTGGTCTCGAACTCACAGAGATCCGCCTGCCTCTGCCTCCCGAGTGCTGGGATTAAAGGCGTGGGCCACCACCGCCCGGCTAGGGAGATTTTTTAAACAACACTTTCATAATGAAAATGCTACCAGTGTTTGCTCTGAGCTCCAGAAACAAACAAACACCTCTCTCTCTCTCTCTCTCCCCCCCCCCTCTCTCCCTCTGTCTGTCTGTGTGTGTAAGTGTGTGTGTGTGTGTGTCTTACATATCGGGGGTCCTCTGTCCCTCCACCCCTAGTCTTTGAGGTAGGCTCAGTTAATTTGTTGCTGAATACAGCAGGCCCCTTGTGCTTTTCCGGTCTTCCTGCCCTTCAGTGCTGGTTCACAGCCTTGTACTGGATTTCAGCTTGTATAGATACTGAGAGCTGAATTCTCATCCTCATGATCATGCTGTAAGCACACTTCAGAAGTCTCTCCAGCCCCTCCTGACGCGTTCATTTCTAACCACACACTGAGCATGCTCGCTTGCACCCCTCGATTCTGTACGTTGTCAAAAGAGAGACAAAAGCTTGCAGCGCCATATGACTTCAGACGAGACCCCCCCCCCCCCCACTTTGCAAACTCCAGTGAATCAACTGTTTGAACTGTGTTGTACTGGAGCCAACTCTTAGGTCAAAAGACCCGTTATACTTCTTTTTTAAAATGCCCACTTTCTTTCCCCCACTTAGAGGGAGAGAAGTCTACACCTGAAAGCTGACTTTTCTTTTAGAATTTTACTTTTAAAAATGTGGTTCCTTAGATAAGGAGTAAGAGTGATTGCCGGAGCTGAGTAAGGAACGAAACACTTCATCATTGCTTTGGAAAGGGTGCTCATGGGCTGTCTGCCCGCACAGCTTTTAACCGCTCTCTGCCTGGAGTCCTCTCCCCATCCTCTGCCTCCCAGCCAGCAGCAGCAGCAGCACACACCTCCCTGTCCCTGAGAAGAGCCAGAGCTGTGGCTCCAAAGACGCTCACATGCAAGTTTAGAGTCTCAGCTAAAGTCTTTAAAACAGGTGGTGACCTCATGAGCAGAGCTGTGCTTGAGAAATAAATGTAATGAAAACTCAGGTTGAGACCAAGAAACACTTGTTTGGTGACTACAGATCCACATGCCAGTCGTGACAAAAGAAGTGTAACAGGAAGTAAACATTGCATTTTCTTTAAAGAGGGGAAATATCAAATTCTAATGCAAGAGTTTCTATAATTCTTTTATTGATATTTATTTTAGTTTACATAGAAATTGCTTTTATCTTTTCAAGCATATTTTCTACTGTTTGTTTATTTAATTGTAATAATATCAGTAGTTATACAATTTTATGAATTACTGATATTTTAAATGACTATTTCTATTCATTTTTTTTTTTTTAGTGCTAGGTTGCGCAACGTTACTTGTTTGGTTAAAACACAGAGAGCCTTTGCTGTCTTTTAACTTTCAGTGCTTGATGTCTGCGCTGTCTGTTGTTGTTCCAGAGTCTCACTAGACCGAAAAGTGTTCTCCAGGCTCTGCCTTTTCCTTATTCCTATAAACCAAGGTACATCCCTTATTCCTGTAAACCAAGGTAACATCCTTTGTTCTCCAGATTTCCTTGGAGATAGATATCACCCTTATCCCATGATGCCTGAGCCCATCACCAGATAAGAGCCTTGGAGACACATTTCTGCTAATGACCCATACTTTCTACAGTATGGTTAATTTCACCCTTGTGGTCACAAAGAGTTAATGTCCTTTGACACTATGGTGTTAATGTAGGCACTGGAGAGAATACCTTGAGGTTTCTAAGATGGATGTCTTACAAATCATCAACCATCTTATCTCCCAGAAGTTTTTGCTTGTTTCCTTCTTTCTTCCTTTCTTTAATTCTTTTCTTTCTTTCATCCCTCCCTATTCCTTCTTTTCTTACCCCTCTCCTCTCTCTTTCTCCTTCCTTCCTTCCTTCCTTCCTTCCTTCCTTCCTTCCTTCCTTCCTTCCTTCCTTCCTTCCTTCCTTCCTTCCTTTTCCCTCCCTTCATTCCTCCCTCCCTCCCTTCCTCCCTCCCTCTCTCCCTCCCTCCCTCTATTTCTTTCTTTTCCTTTTTTTCTCTTGCCTCCAGACTCTTCATATATATACAGTATGAAACCATTGCTCTTTGGAAAGGGCATCTCAACAGATTTGATTTTCATATATATTCTTGCTTTCAAAGCAACTAGATGAGTTGCTTCATTAATTTCTTGGTCTCTCTGCTTTTCCTCCATCTGGCAACACTAGCAGATGGAGACAGAATTGCTCGTATATAAAGGGAGAGGCTACAACTACAAATATATCACAAAGATGACAAACAAAAGCCTTGTGATTATTGGACAGTGAAATGACAAGCCCATCTATTTTCTCATGTAGATGGAGTTCTACAGTCAAACTTGGTCTGTAAGCTGCAACCTCCTGATTGTCATGTGAAGCATTATTCAAAACTACATGTGCTCACTACCTATTATGTGTTGTGAAAGCAGGTTGGGTTAAAGAAAATATAAGATGTTGTATCTGTGCATTTGTATGTATGTATCAACTACTGTATGTAAACAGTAGTTACTAAGATGCCATTCACTTGGCATATAGATTGAAGGTATCTAGGATGGGATTTCCCTGTAAACACTCTGCACCTGCACTTTTACTCTTTACATGAAAGCTCTGCAAAGCCTTTCCAGGTGACTATTATCCCACTTCACTCGATAAGTATTAAGTCAGTCCATTGCAATCAGTCCACCCATTTGTCAAAACTGAAATGAATCCTTTCTAAGCCCCTCTATATGCGAGCAATACAGTGTGCTTGCCCTGGCTCTTCTTTTTCCAAGGAAATAGAAAAAAAACATGATAAGATTATAAATGCCCATGAAGTGGTAAGTGACAGATGATGAAAATGTTGACATATCCCAAGTAACTCACAGAATTATCATCTGTGATTGGAGGCACACCCCTCATGTTTTAAAAATGCAATCTCCCTCTTCCCCAGGTCTTCAGAATCCCAGCTTTGACAGCAGTTATTGGGATATAATCACAGATCTTACTGCTACTTTACCAGAGTCTAAAAAGCTAGTTTCCCCACATCTGCACATTTAAAAAACTGCAGTACGTGCTCCCATGCCCACTTCAGGGGTGCTCATGCCACAAAACAAAAAGGCAATTCTTACTGTGGATTCGATTAGTCAGCATTGCTAAAATGTCCATCCTATCAAAACTTCATAGAATCCCTGTTAAAATGTCAATATGGAACCAGACAGAAACCTTCACAGTGAACGTCATCTGAGAAAAAAAAAGAAGCAAGAACCATAACAGTGTCTGGCTTCATGCTATAAGTTTTAGTCATGCAAGTAGTGAGGCTCAGCCAAAGAAGAGATACTTTAAAAAATGGGATAGAATAGTAAAATTAAAAAAAGCCCACAAACTCCTACATCCTTATTTTCAGTGAGGATGTTTATAATGAGTATTGGTTGGGCAATTTCTCTATTGCATAAAGTAACAGAGATAGTTAAACACAGAAAAATGAAACTAGACCATTGTCTCTCACCAATTACAAATGTCAAGTCTAAATGAATTAAAATATAAGTATCAAACCAAAAAATAACAAAAACAAACTGCTAGAGTAGAACAGGAGGAAATGAGTAAGACTTGAAGGAGGCAAAGATGGTTTGCATCAGAGATAAATAGCACAGGGTACAAGAGTAAGAACAGACACAGGAGAGTGCATCAGACTGAAAGGATTCTGCTTGACACTGGCAATGGAAAACAGGGTGAGGAGCAACCTTATGAGCAGGGAGAAATACCTGAAACTACACATGCAGGACATGCTAAGAGCTCCCCGGTCTCAGAGCAAACAGCACGCTAATTACAGTGGGCGATGGGTCATTCCACATCCACAGTCATAGGGATTGCGCTGGTGAAATTTAGTGGGTTACAAAGCTAAAGGCCTCGGGCTTGAGAAATAGATTTTTACGAAATTTAATGAGTCTATTTCTGTCCCACCAGCCAGTTCTCATGAGATGGAGACTTGTTATTAATTATGAAAGCTCAGCCTACAGCTTAGGCTTGTGCCTAACTAGCTCTTATAACTTAAATTAACCCATTTATATTAATCTACATTCTATCACGTGGTATTACCTCTCATCCATCTTACACCTCCCTTTTCCTCTTCATGTTTCCTTGGCAACTCTGCCTTTCTTCTTACCAGAATTCTGTCTTGACAAGTCCTGCCTATATCTCCTGCCTAACTATTGGCCAACAAGTTTTTATTACAAAAATCAGAGCAATATATTTTCACACAGTGTACAAATATCCCTTAACATTACCCCTTTTAATGCTCACCGTAATAGACCTGGATGGAGGTGGGTGGTCCTTGGACCTCCCACAGGGCAGAGAAACCTGCTTGCTCTTTGGGCTGAGGAGGAAGGAAGACTTGATTGGGGGAGGGGGAGGGAATGGGAGGTGGTGGCGGGGAAGAGGCAGAAATCTTTAATAATTAAATAAATTAATTAATAAAAAAAAACATTACCCCTTTTAAAAAATATGAAAATTTTCAGCTCTAATATAGTAAAATTGTATACAATAAAACAGTTATCAAGTACATTATATTTACAATGGAAATATTATATTATTTTTACAATGTATTACAGTGTGCTTTATAATTGTATTATATTTATAATGTCTGATCCATTTGTATATGTTAATTTTGGAGAAATTACTCTGTTATCTATCTTTTTCTATTTATTGGTTTAAAATTTAATTATGAAAATTTCAAACATGCAGAAAAATAGACTAATGTAGGTTAATGATACACACTACCTATATTTTTCATCCCACGAATGACATTTGATATATCTTTAGTATATTTGTTCTAACACACACATATACACCCCAAGTCATCACTCTGTCTTTTTTAAAAGATGCATTTCAAGCTGGACAGTGGTGGTACACACCTTTAATCCCAGCACTCAGGAGGCAGAGACAGGCAAATTTCTGAGTTCAAGCCCGGTTAGGATGAATTTGTTCTAGGACAATCCATCTATTTTCTAGAAAATTTTTAAACTCGTTTTTCTTCAGAGCAGAGTAGTGTTTTATGTGTGTGTGTGTGTGTGTGTGTGTGTATAACTTTTGTTATCTATTTCATTGCTGATTGACAATTTGGTTGATTCTAGTTAGTTCTTCTCTACAATGAATAAAGTGGCAATAAACTTGGTTTCTAAATATCTCCATGGTAGGGTATGGAGTTCTCTGGGTACATCTGTGTCTTATCAGATCACCATGGAGTAAAGTTAGAACAATACTAATCCCAGAAAGCCTACAAACTTATGGAAACTGAACTGTCAACTACTGAACCACTCCTGGGTCAAGGAAGAAATAAAGAAATTAAAATCTTCCTTGAATTCAATGGAAATGAAGGCACAACATATCCAAACCTATGGGACACTATGAAAACAGTACTAAGAGGAAAATTCTGTTATCTATCTTATCTTGTTAAGTCCAAAGTATTGTACCTAAATCATTTTTATAATAACTTTTTATGCTAATAAAGGGATTTGCTCCTTGAATTGCCTCAGAAAGTTCTCTTACTCCACCTTCCTATTCTTATTGGATTTTGAGCATACTGCCTTACCAGTATGTAAGATCTTTGAAAGTAGAAACCTTGTCCCTTTGCTGTTTTATCATGTACAACCTCACAGAACTGATACGTTGTATGATCATTTAAATGTAATTGACTCCCATAAGCTCATAGGGAATGACACTACTAGGAAGTATTAGGCTTTGTTGGAATAGGCATGGCTTGTTGAATGAAGTGTGGCACCATGGGGGCAGGCTTGGCAGTCTCCACCATTCAGCGTGACAGACATATCATTTCCTGTTGCCTGCAATATGTGGGAATCTCAACTATTTCACTATCACCATGTCTGCCTACAGGCCAACATGTCCTACCACTATGATAATGGCCTGAACCTCTGAACTGTAAGCGAGTAACACCAATTAAATGTATTCCTTTATAAGAGTTGCCATGGCCATGGTCCTTTCTCACAGCTAAGAAACCTTAAGACATACAATGAACACCATAAAAAAATTTGCCAAACTGATACCATAGACACTCAATAACTAGAGTAAAAGATGACTAGATTTTAAAGACTTAGTGGAAACAGCCCCTGGTGAGAGGAATGGTGCCTAGCACACAGGGAACAAAGTTCTTCTCTTTGGAACTATTTGCTAAAAATTGATTGTGATTGAACAGAGAAAGATGAGACAGAGCAGATTTATAGATTGGGAAGTCAGTCTTAGGTTGGTAAGAGATCCTGTAAGAACAAGGACCTGAGTTCAGTTCCTAGAATCCTCCTTAAGTAATGTGTGCTATGACAAGTCCTTCAAATCTCATCACTGGACAACTGGACTCAAGAACGTCCTTGGAGTTTGTTGGCTAAGCAGCCTACTTGGTGAGTTCCTTGCTGAAACAAAGATGTGGATGATTACTGAGGAGCAACATTAAAGGTTGCCCTCTGTCTCCACGTGTGGATGTACGTATGTATACCCACACATGCCCACATACCCTAAAATGCAGGCATTCCTTTCGGTGGTAAACTCTATCATGACACTTGGGAAAGGACCTTGGGGTCTTAGGCTGTGGGATAACAGTCCCATATAAAGAGAAAACTCCCAAGGAAAAACTAGCAAATAGTTATCATTTTCTGAAATGATGAGGCAGACAGAGAGCAGGCAGAAAGTGTGGAGGGTAGGCTGCTAACTGCAGAAGCTTGTGCTGAGAAGATGGGGGAACACTTGGACTTTGGAGTAAGAGCATTTTGTTTTCTCTCTGTCCTTTGATAATATATTCACATCACCACACAGTTTTGTTTTGTTTTTTTGATGGTGACTAACTCATGTGGAAACTAAAAGTGTGGTGATTAGTTTTGTCAACGCAACCTTGTTTGGTAGTCCCAATGAGGAAATATCTATCTTCTGTTGTGTGTGGAGGATTGTCTTTGTTAGCAGATGTGGAAAGACCCAGCCCACTGTGAGCATCACATTCCTTAGTTAGCAATGTCTGAAGTATAAACATGTAGAAAAACCCAGCTGAGCAGAAGCAGGCAAACAGATGAGCATGGGCACATTCAATTTTCTTTGCTTTGAACTGTGGCTATGTGGTATGTGACTTACCAGCAGTGATGGACTGCAATTTTTGTTGTAAACTAGATAAATACCCCTTTTCCTTATGCTAATTGTCAGAGTATTATATCACAGCAACAGATGTGAAAGTGGCACAAAGGGTAAATCCCCAGAAGCAGTTTCCAAAGATTGAGACCAATATGAATCTCCAGTGCTGGCCTATAGATATCCTGTGGGATCATTGTTTTACTTGTATAAATGAAACTGATTTTCCTAATATTGTCATCAATGACATTACAATGAGAACTTACAAGCAGATTCTTTGCTATAATAATTAAATTTGGTATTTGACCTTGGACATTTATAATGTATTTCTCTAGTACACCACATGCTTCTGAGAGTACATGTCACATGGAATACATTAGCACACTCAATCATGGCTACGGCAAAATGTCTGTTTCCCTGTCTTCCCAAGATGCAGCAGGCCACCTGAGACAGTCCATAAAACTGAAGGCTAATTAACGGTATCAGGAGCAACTGTTTCAAGCTAGGAATTGGAAACAAATGAGAAGAAAATATATTATGTATTAGAAAGGACTTGTCCAAGTATAAACCATAACTAAAGAGGTACAGGAAATAAGTTGTATGAACTTATGTGTGAAAAGGCAAGACTTCCATATCATAAAAACAACTTGTATTGTTCTCACTTAACCTTAGCTAAATGGTTGGGTTAGAAATTATAACACCAGGTATTTTTCCAATGACCTTGTTATTCTTGAAATTAAAAACATATGTGTGGAAGTTTTCATTTCAGTAGGTCATGGCAATACATTTTCTTACATCTAAAAATATCAGCAATCTGACTGTGAAAAGTAAACCTTTAAGACTTAGGTAAGTATTTGTTTGTATCAATTGTTCTCTCTCTTGTCCTCGGGAATCTCATTTGTCTTGGGTGATTCATATATCTGGCTGAGTGTTCCCAGAACACTGGTTTCTGAATGAAATGTTAAGGCATTGGAAATGGAAATCAGCAACACAGTGTTAGATAAGTTTACATTTTTTTCGAGTTTCATGATGCACAAAGTATTTTCTATAAATAAATTCAAGTTTTTTGAGAAACATAAAAGTAGAGAAAGAAAATGATCAGAATTTCAAGTTATCAGTCATAAGAATGACCAAATACATCCATCACCATTATGGTATCTTATCTCATCCATGAAATACTGAAGTATGAAGAAGGGGACTGCTTGTGGGTTCCCGGCTGCTTAGTCCCAAAATAATCACACAGAAACTATATTAATTAAATTACTACTTGGCCCATTATCTCTCATTTCTTATGGGCTAACTCTTATGTATTAATTTAACCCATTTCTATTAATCTGTGTGTCACCACGTGGTTGTGGCTTACCTGCTAAAGTTCCAGTGTCTGTCTCCGGTGGGGCTACATGGCGTCTCTGACTCCACCCTTCTTTCTCCCAGCATTTAGTCCAGTCCTCCCTGTCTACCTAAGTTCTGCCCTATCAACAGGCCAATGCAGTTTCTTTATTCATTAATGGTAAGCACAGCATACAGAGGGAAATCCCACATCAAAATACAAAATTTTCTTTCATTGAATAAATATGCAATAATATATAAGATTCTGTTTTGTGCATTTCTATTCCATGAGGTATGTGGTTGACTTAATCTCAAGAGGTCTTCATCAACCCAGTAAAGAAGTAGATCCCACAAGAGGAAATAGCAAGAATGTGTTAATCATTTTTTATGTCATGGAAACAAAATACCTCAGAAAAACAGATTTATTTTGTTTTGCGGTTTTGAAGGTTTCACTTTGAGGTCTTCCGAACCTACTACATTGGGTCTTCAGTGAGGTCAAGCCTTCGAGCAGAAAATGCTCAATGCATTGTAGCTAGGCACCAGAAAGTGCACTGAGAAGAAAATGTCTTTCAAATGCTATTCCCAGTGACTTACCTTTTCCAACTAGGTCTTGCTTTCAACAGTATCACCATCTCCAAAAAGTTTATTTAAAATTTGAATCATATAGTCATCCGCATGGAGAGGGGGGAGTAGACAAGATTGCAGGGCAAAAACTGGGAACTTGCGGGTGAGGTGGCATGGGGCAAAGGGGAAATGGGATGAGAAACATGAGAAGGGGAAGATGGGAGGAGCTCGGGGGATTGGGATGGTTGGGATATAGGAAGGATGGATACGGGAGCAGCGAAGTATATATCCTATCTAAGGGAGCCATCTTAGGGTTGGCAAGAGACTTGACTCTTGAGGGGTTCGCAGGTGTCCAGGAATATGTCCCCAGCTGGTACCTTGGGCAACTAAGGAGAGGGAACCTGAAATGACCCTATCCTATACTGATGAATATCTTGCATATCACCTTAGAACCTTCATCTGGCGATGGATCGAGGTAGAGACAGAGTCTCAATTTGGAGCAACGGTCTGAGCTCTTAAGGTCCAAATGAGGAGCAGAAGGAGGGAGAACATGAGCAAGGAAGTCAGGACCATGAGGGATGCACCCACCCACTGTGACAGTGGAACTGATTTATTGGGAGCCCACCAAGGCCAGCTGGTCTGGGACTGAATAAGCATGGGTTGATTCCGGACTCTCTGAGCATGGCGGTCAATGAAGGCTGATGAGAAGCCAAGGACAATGGCACTAGGTTTCGATCCTAATACATGAACTGGCTTTGTGGGAGCTTAGCCTGTTTGGACGCTCACCTTTCTGGACGTAGATAGAAGGACCTTGGTCTTCCCGCAGGGCAGGGAATTTGGACTGCTCTTCAGTATCGAGAGGGAGGGGGAATGGAGTGGGGGGAGGAGAAGAGGAGTGGGGATAGGGGGAGGGAAGTGGGGGGAGGGGGCAATATTTGGGAGGAGGGGAGGGAAATGGGAAACGGGGAGCAGGTGGAAATTTTAATTAAAAAAGAATAAAAAAAATTTGAATCTGTTGGTAGATTAAGTCTTTGATTAGGTCAGAATCCTTGCAATCTAATCTCTGGAAAATGATACAGACACACCCAGGGTGTACATTTCTGATCTTCTAGTGTCTCTCAATCTAATGCAATTGGTAGCTAAGATTAAATATTATAATGAAAATGATAAACATCATGATAAAATGACTCTTGAAGTTTGTTAAGTCCCTAAATCAATCAATATAAGTTAAAATAAAAGGCCATTAAATTGGATGAAACGGTTGAAGAAAGTATCCTAAAACCCCAGTGTGTTATCTATCATGCATAGAGCCACCTAAAAAGGTGTTTTACAATTCTGTTTAAATTGGAATTTGATGTTTTTCCATTTAAAATGCTTTGCAAACCAAAGTCAAAGCTTTCACAGGACCCTCAGGGCAAGTATATATGACAATAGAAGGAACAGAGATGAGCTCATTCCTTGCTGTGAAGTCTGCAATCAGGAAGGCAACAAACCTCTTTCCTATGATCTCTGAACTTCTCTTCATATTTTAATTAAAAGTTTCTCAGTAACACATTGAAGATTAACCACTATTCACTCCTGGAGAATAACATATTAGATCTGATCATGTCTTAAAACCAGGTCCACCACTTGCAGAGTGGAACATTTTCTGTCAAGCTTTCTGTGCTAGATTTAATGTGTGGGAGTTACTCACTTTAAAATAGTTTTGAAAGCCATTAGTTGAATGAGTTTTATCACTGTGGTTTGACTGTTATGCTCCTTGTAGATTCCTTGGGGAAGCATTGAGAGATCTTATATGCTGGGGATATCACCAGCTTGCAATAGACAATGGCCGTTGTTATTATCATGACGAGAGAAGGTTGACCATCGTCCAATATCTATGAAAGCTCTTGATTTCTTCTGAAAAGCAGGGGTTTATATAAAACTTGATCAATCACAAAAATACTTTTATGAATGCTGTCTGCCATTTTATTTAGTAACTGAAGATATGTACAGTAACTGAATTTACGGAGCTCAGGATATCTAATGTGGTAATGAAACAAAAACTAGACATGTTCCTATGATTCCATTTTAAATTAAAGACATATCCAAAAGGCCATTTTAATTTAAATGGAGGTGCCTAGGATGAGTAGAAATGCAACTTCACAGTCTCAGATTAGAAGCTATGGCACCACAGTTATTCACTAACCTCTGCAGAATCCCTTGGGACATGTTTTTACCATCATATTAAGATATAGTCTTTAAAAATAAATTATGAAGATGGGTGTTAGGTGACCAGTGTGGAGATTATCACATGATGACTTTGCAGTCTTTTCCTTTTAACTTTATTGCCCCCACATAAGGTTTATTTAACAGAAATTATCAAGGAAGTGTTTTGATTGCAATTGACTTGGTTTGTTGTTCCTAAAAACTTACCAGGAATTCTTTTAGGTAGAAACTTTTCACTTCCTTTAATGGTTACTTTGAATAAAATGACAGACTTTCATTATATTTCATGATGATCTCATTATCAAAAGTTAGGACAGCTGATGGACCAGCCTGACTCTGTCTTAAGATGAAAGCCATTTTTTACAATGTCAGAACAAAGTGGTTGCCACAGTGTTTGGTCTTCCCCCACCCAAAAGAAGAACGCAGGCCCAGCTGAAGTCTGTCACTGTATCTAGCAAGCTTTTTCTCTGCCTCATGGGTTATTTTCTGTTTGCTATTGTAATGCAAGAAAGAAGGACATTTACTGCCACATTTGCCAGAATGTAGCGTGAAATAATTTCCAGGTAGCCATAGATTTCTACAAATATGCATATGATTTTCATCACCTAAGGACCCAATCTTAGGAGGTTCTCATAGAAGTAGATTTCCAAATTAAGGGTCTAGATGAAAATGGATAATACAGGCTTAGAACAGTAATAATGTGATAGATTAAAAAAGAAAAGAAAAAGAAACCAATAGGGAAATGAAGATTTCAAAAAATGTTGGTCCCATGAGGAGCAATAGAAAAAAGACTGCATCTTAATGTTTATCTTGCCTAGAAATCAAGACACTGACTTTGCTAATGAACACAGCTAATGCCTGTTGCTGGTCTACAGGAACACATGAAAGGACGATAGCCCGGGTGTTTGATGTGCAGGTTCAGGTTGTTGGGAGCAAACTGCCAAAGTTGAGGCCTGACGACTGGCTCTTACTGCTGGATTGAGATGGGGCCTCCATGACTAATGTATTTCCTGTTAAATTCTTCTACTGAGCCTTCATCATACCCAGTATAAATCCCCCACTGCAAGTTCAACATTTCTGAGGCCTAATGTTAAGATGAAAATGATAATCATTTAGAACTCACTGGATTCTAATTCTATAAAAAGCTAATAAGTTGTTGAAAACTGTTAAAAATAATAATTTGGAGCCGGGCGGTGGTGGCGCACACCTTTAATCCCAGCACTCGGGAGGCAGAGGCTGGCAGATCTCTGAGTTTGAGGCCAGCCTGGTCTACAAGAGCTAGTTCCGGGACAGGCACCAAAGCTACAGAGAAACCCTGCCTCGAAAAACCAAAAAAAAAAAAAAAAAAATAATAATAATAATTTGGATATGGGGATTGATAGTCAGTCACTTTATAAATGGCCTAATTCTTTAATATATTCAGAATTATGTTTGTAGTCATGCTGGGCACAAATGTAATTTATTTACATGAATAAGTTTTGTTTAGCCTCTGACATATATTTTCAAGGTTAAACCTAAAGCAAACAGTTAAAAACAAACACACTTTATTTAAAGTCAGGTATATTTAATAGACGGCCCTAAAAGCTTTTTGTAGGTCTGAAGAATATGGCATCTAAAATGTTCAATGTGAAAAGTTTCCTGTGGTAGACAGAAATGCCATCTCCTAGAGGCCATGCTGAGGTCTCCAAAGAAGATGATGAGGCACAGACTTGAACCCTGCTGATGCTAATCACTGGGAGAACTGCCCCGTGCCCCTCCTACTGCCAAGACTGTGCCCAAACTGTGGACTGCCATACTCTGCCTCATTGAAGTGAGGTCAGTTTTATCAGGTTTCTTCTCCACAGAAAAATTGGACTTTCTGAGTCTAGAAGCTGAAGGTCTCTGACTCCTGTTTGACTGCTGAGGATGAACCTCTGTCGCTAACAAAGATACTGCTGGAGCCTAGGGTAGCCGTGCAGGTGAGTCTCTGTCATTTCAATTTATACAGAGACCATTTGGATTATAGATCTCTGGTGGTGTTGATGGCTAACTGTATCTTTACCATGTTAACAACAGCTGTCTTGTTAATGCACTTCATATAAGTGAACCAGGCTGTGCCTTTCTAGAGTTATTAGGTCTCCTGATGATACAGGCGAACTCACACGTAGGTTGAGTTCTAACAGGCTTCAGATTGAAGGATGAACAGGTTTCAGTTGTAACTTTTTTACTAATTAAAGGAACTTGCTTTGCAATGACTGATCTCAATAAGCAACTGTCTCAGGGTAAATGGTTAATTTTAAAAGAGATTTTTAAATTTATGTAAGTTCTAAGAATCTAAGAAAATATTCCAAGATAAATGCAAGTTTTACAGACCCTAGGATACAAAAGCTTAGGTGAATTGAAAAGATCTAAGAAAATAATTTAAGATATAAATACAAATTACTCTATACCTTTACTATACGAAGATTTCAGAAGTTCAGACTTTAACACTGGTCAGTGGCGTTCTGATAAACTGGTGAAGCACTGACTACTGCCAGTCTCAAGCTTAAGATTCAAATTTTATTTGGTTGTTTTCAAAATATAGACTTGAAGTTGCTTCTCATCATGCTAAAAAAATCTCTCTTCAATCTATATGCAGCCCTTTGGACAAAAGAAAAATAAAAAATAAAGAGTGTTCATTCTTTTTAACCCAAAGCTATGACTCAAAAGCATGAGCCTACTCCAGCTGTTTTGCAGGACCCTGTTAAGCATTTTTTTTTTTTACAATGACAAATTTCAGTACAGATTGAAAACGATGGTAATGCTAATATATCGAAAACTTTTACCTGCTTTTGTAAACTAAAAATAATTCATGTAAGCTTCAGGGAGTTGAGGAAATGCTAAGTCTCGGATCCACCTCTCACAAGTCAAAAGGACTCCAGATAAGTATACTGTCAATAGCCCGAGCTTGTCCAACTGCCTATTCCTGCGGGTGGAATCTATCTCTCCCCCCTCTCCTCCCCCAACTACTAGGACTATGGGCCTGGAAATCCAAATAAAATGGTTTCCTTTATGTTCTTTAACTTTAACGTCTGTCTTTAGTCTGGATCTGCCTTGTCCAAGTTCTACTCTGCTGGTAGACACCACCCAAAGATCAGCTGTGAAGAACAAACTGTTCCAAAGGTCATCTGCACCACTCCAGTCCCAAATAGTCTTCAAAAACCAAAAAGTTCTGGACTTGCTGAAAATTTATGTGAACCAGTCTAGTCAATGTGATCACTCCCTGTCTCTTCAGCTGGGTCAGCAAACCAGATGCTTCTAATGAATGTCCCATTGTCCTAATCCCTCCTGGTCTTTGGCTAATATTCCAGCTTCTGAAATCTTGACAATGATGTGCTAATTTCAGCAGGAAGTAGTTAAGGGAATACATCACCCTTTATCCTCACCAAAGGATGGACTGTTAGATCCAAGGAAACTCCCTGACAAATGGAACAAAAGGGGAAAATATGTATGTATGTATGTACGTACATATGTATGTATTTATGTATGTATGTATGCATGCCTTTCCTACTGCCATACCAAGTTCCCTCATTTAATGGTCAAAAAGGTGCCCATTAAAACCAAATAGACCAAGATCTATCAATAGGCAGATTCATTAAATAAAGCAGTTCTACAATATGATAAGGTACTCAACCTACTCTATGCAGAACAGAGAGGGTGGCTTTAAGAAAAATGTATTCTTTCTATGCTAACCAATCAGCAAGAGAGCCTAGTCATGATACAAATGTCGTCTCTCGCTAAATAGAAAATGCTGGCCTATTTGCCCTCCTCGGCCCTTATCAATCCACACAACAGATATAAATGGCTGCTCCCTACCAAGAGGTTGAAAGGGACACACAAGACAACGGGTAATGATGGACCAGCCCGACTCCTTCTTTAGGACAGCAGCCATTTTGTTATAAGGTTATAACAAATTCCATATATTTGCTGCAAAATGCAGCTTGGCCATGCTTTCACCTGTTTCTTGAATGTGCCATGCTCCCCACACCCTGAGATGTTCTGCCAAACAATTTTCATATGTTCAACCAAACATAAACAAAATTACTTTGAAAACACTACAACCCTTGAAAGACTCCAAGTCTTGAAGGTTTTTGGACAATATAAATAATACTCTTTTCTGTGTTTGATACTATACTTTTTCAAAGTTAGCTTTAGGGAGACAGCCCTGTCTGACAGAAAGTAAAGCTTGCATAATTTGGCCAAAGAATTCAGGTAATGTCTTTGCTCTCATTTTGTGGGATGAACATTGTAAACTGAGGCCCAATATATATGGTTTTTATAATGTGTTAGATGACACTTTCCACTTAACACAAAACAGGGTCTTGCTGTGCTGACTCACCTCCATTGATCTTTAAATTCCACACTAAAACTGTTGGCTTTTGGTTTCTATTTTCATGAACCTTTTATTTCATCATAGACATCATCGTATTAATTAGTGAACTAATTGTAATCACTCAGTACTTATTTTCCTAATAGACTCTAAAGAACAGCAATGATAGCTTCTTATGATCTCACAGCTTTCCCAGTACCCTCAGGCACATAGGAACAATCTCATAAATGCCTGAGCACCCATGATCAATTTCGTCTTTCTTCAGTTATGTAAACTAAATTTTTATTACACAGTACCATGAACTCTATTTGTTTCTTCTTGTTTACACTTTAAAATTTGTTAGACTTCTGTGTCTGTACAACTTATATCCAGAATGGATAAACTCTGATTGAATTTTACACAATAGCATAACCCCACCCCCTTGAAACACTGTCTCCTTCACAAAAAATTTATTTTATGACCTGAGAATACAGCTAATTTGTTTCTGACAATCTTTATTTGCATTTATTTATTAGCATTCAGAGTTATTGATGATTAATATTAGTATTACTGATGATTTTGCTGCTCATCAACATATCAAATTGAGGCAAAGTTGCTTTAAGAGGTTTGGTAAATGAAATCTGGGCCAGACAATAGTTTGAAAACTGAGCTATGCTTATTACATTATATACTGCTTTTAGGTAATCAATGAAGGTCTTAGCATAAATCCAGGGGAGTGAATCCAGACAAATCCCCTGAGTATTCCTAATGGAAAACTCAGATTCAATTATGACATTGGTGTCATAGACAAGCGACACATATTGTCTCAGAAGTTGTCACACTTCTAAATAAACACTGAAATATAACCAAGGATTTTCTGATTGTCTTATATTTTACTTTAGGAGGTAACATATAATAGATTGTTTCATTTTCTAATGAAATTGATAAACAGTTTGACTAGGGTATTCAATTGTGTTGGATTAATTATTTAATATCAAAAGAATGGAAGAAAGATATCTATTTCCTTCTATGCACTGAAAGCATGAAGAGAAAGATTTCCCCTTAGAAAGCTGAGGAATGACTTTAACTGTTACCTTTCTATCCCAGGCTCAAGGGACTCAATAGAGAGCTATCACAGAACAATGGCCTACATACAGCCCTGTCACCTCTTGACTAGACATGCCTGTGGTTGGTGTCTGGGTATATACAGAAAACAGTATACTAGGCCATAGTAATATCTAATTTGATATGGGTACTTGATTTGCAAAATTATGCCAAATTACAAGCTTTTTATATGTACAACTTTCATTCTGGAAAGCTAACTGGTGTAGCAGAGGACTGAGACATTTCCCATTGTGTAAAACAGAACAGAAAGATGCTTTATTATACATTTTCCTATTCCCTTTAGAAATGCTTTTCTACCCACTGCCTGTGCTAGTCAGACAGTTTATTGTGTGTCTCCCATTTCTGCATTCAAACTCAAAACATAAAGGAACATAGGCCAGGAAGTCATAGCCCCTATGGAGGCATCTGCACCAGCCTTTGGTTTCTAAACCTTGTATGTCTGGCTGCACTACCACAAAATTAAGAAAGTTAATGCCAAATTTGATTTGAATGAAACTCAATTACCCAACATCTACTTTAAAACTTCAACTTAATATTCCATCATAATAATTGGAGTGAATCTTATTTTCTAAAAGGAAATTGGAGAGAGTTCTATAGAGAAAAACATTGTTGGCAGCGACCAATTAAATCTTTTTTGAACATTTTGGTTACTTTACCAATTCATCCATCTATAAAGTCTTCATTGAATACTGTGGGAAGGGAATATCAAGAGGCATTAGAGACAGAATGTTGAATAGGATAATATAATAATATAATGGCTTGGGGTCCCACCTGACTTATTCATCTGTACTTGGAAGAAGGGGTGAGGATTAAGAAAGAAACAGGCAAGAGACAACAGAGAGACTAGGGAGGGCATCCAGTGAATACTGTAACCTGCCCTAAGTTTATTACTCAAAGTTCTTATGTACTCAAATCCAGTAGGTGGGAGGAAGGCAAAAGATTTCTTTTACCATGATACAAAGAACAAACAAAGTAATTTCCTCCACACATCTCCAAACTTCAAGTAACCATATCCCAGGTCAAAATATCCTTTTGTCTGGCAAAACATTCTGTAGCCACACCTTAGATCAAAACATCCTGTTGTATAACCTTCAAGGAGCAGGAATAGGTCTGAACGCTCTGACCTTTAGTCAAGGTGAGATGGATTCATTTCTGTGGGCTCCTACAGTTCTGCCTTTTTAGTTTAATTATTAAATGCTTGTACTTCTGCCAAAGGACAGACAACTGTGTCTGTCTTAGCTTGTCTTCTCCGACATTCCAGACTTACCTCTCATCAGTACACATATTCTGTCATTGACTAGAGGGGAAAGATCTGACTTGTCTTTGACTACTAGCCTCTGTTCATAAAGGATTAAGGGAGAGTGTGTAGTTCCATGCCATATGCATCTGAACCAACTTTTTACTGAGAGTTCACAAGTAACTAGATAACTATAGGAAAGCAAGCAATACACAGCAATACACAAGTTCCTATGGCTACAATACATCCTAATATAGGAGTAAAGGATGACCAAGATGGAATGGCATTTTTTAAGTTGGTCCAGGATGCCTCCAGCAGTTTTAGCTGTATTTGTCTTATAATCACATTGGATATAAGAAGTACTTAGTATCATGCCAAATTCCTCTCAGATAAGCTCTAACCTTTTTATTAACAGTAACATTTTCATAGTGAACAGAAGTGATTACAAACATTAACAGATCCTTACCATAATTCTAGTATGAACATTAATAAGAAACATACAATTAGTCAACTTACAATTCTTATATAACTTCATTCTAGTAAAAGAAAATATTCTTGTGATGGGTGAGGTATGAGTTTTTTCTCTCCTAAAGTCCAGTTGCATTGCTGATTTCACTTTCCAAAGATATGGTTGAGCTGCTACAGTTCCTGAATACTGAATATTAGCAGCAGCAAACCTTTATTTCCCTCCTCCTCGTGTGCTGAGAGGGGCTTTAGTCACTCATCACCTCCAAAGGAGTGTTTGGTAGCTTCAACAAGTTTCTTTCCCACAGAGGAGAAGTTTCTGAGGTCTCAGTTCTCCAGGGCCTCTATTTAAACAGCAGATAAAGCACTACATTGGCAAAGTTAACGTCTGTGTTTCAAGATGTATTGTAGATACAAGGCCAGTCATCATTCCTTTGCTGGATCCACAGTAAGAACTCACAGTGTTTTGGGAGGTCTATGCAGCAGAATCACCAAGAAACTGGGAGCCACCAACCATTGCTATAGTCTCCTTCCCCTCTCAGCAAGGGTCTTTCCAGTTTGCTTTAGCGAAAGTCACTCTGGTTGTACCATGCCAAGATCTATCTGTGGCAGATTGCTTGTAGCCATCCACATTCAAGCAATTTAGAATAAAAAGAGCATGATTCAATGCATTATGTGGTGACTAGGGGTTTAACTTCCACTTTTTTATTTTTGAGGTTGTATTTTCAAGGAATCATGGGTATGCTACACAGTTTCATGCCCTTGAGAATTATAAGGAATGCCTATATTAAGCTCAATATTCCATTGGGGAAAATTGCTGAAATGCTTTATTAATATGTCTGAATCCATTATTTGTTTTTATAGTTTTAGGAATTAGTGTATATGAAAACACTTTAAGCAATGAATTATTCCATGTTTAGTGCCTTCTTCAGTTTGTACATTGGCCATCAAGAAACCTGAATATGTGTTGACTGCCACATGCACATATCTTGATCTGCCAAATTTTGCAACATGGTTAACATCCATTTGCCATAAATTATTAGGAAGTGGGCCTCAAACATATACTCCAAGATGAGGCACACATAATATTTTGGGCATGTATCATACTGCTTAACAATCTGATAAGCAATTTCTCTTTTTAAACCAAATTGTTTTTTTAAACTTCTACTGGTTTGATAATGTAAAGCATGTGATTACTGAGAAAACTCAACCTGAGATAAACCAATCAACTGAATAAATTTGTCAGCTAAAGCATTACCTTCAGTTAATGGACCAGGAAGACTTAAATGTGCCCTAATATGACCCGCAAAGCCTGGCAATTTTCTTCGATGAATGTCATCTTTAATTTGCTGGAACAGTATTCTACCTTGATTATAACTACTTCCAATACAGGGTACAATCGCTATGATTTGAAGCTCTCCAAAATATATAGTGACTGTCAGTACAAGTTAAATGAATTATTTACAAAAATCTGAAAACCATAGCTATTGCTCATAATTCCACTATATGAGCTGAATCTGGATCTGTTTGTATTACATACCCTTTACCATCAGCAACATAAGCTGCTCTTCTATTAGAAGAACCATCTGTAAAAATTAACATAAAACCTTTTGAGGGATCTTTTATTACAATTCTAGGGAATATAAAGTAATGCATTTGTGCAATTTGCAATAATCAATCAGCTGGAAATGATTATCAATTTGGTCCAAAAATTGAGCAAAAGTAATTGCTCAGAAATCATTATTTTGAAATAACCAATCAACTTATCTAGGATAAGGAATATTGATAGCATTAGGTTTTCTACCAAAATATTACCTAGAATCTATGTGGCTTTTCTGTACCAAACTAGCTACTTCTCCATAATTAGGGTTTAACACTCTGACTGGGGAAACAGGAAGATGTAACCATAATAATGGTCCTTTTTGCCACAATACAACCATTGGCATATGTAGTGTTGTGAGCACATATGTTTCCGATACATAATCTATATAGCACATCTGCTGATGCTGTATTGCATATTCTACCTGAGCCAGAACCTGTCTGCCAACATCTGTAAGATGTTTAGGGAAACTGGGATCACTACTCCCCTTAACAATCTCACTGATGGGCTCAAGATCTCCTGTAGACATTTTAAAATAGTGTTACAGCCATTGAATATTTCCCTGCCCCATATTTACAAATTAGCTTATAATTTTACCCCCGAGTTAGTCACCACATGTTCACTGCACTTTTATCCTGAGCACCCACTTTTCATTTACACCTGTGATGTCCGTATACGCGGTGTCCATCACACTATTCCTGTGCCCCAATTCCATGTCTGAGGCGCCATTTCCTAGGGTCACATCAGACTTATTTGTCTGTAATTGTCAGGAGAAGTGAAGATTAAAAAGAAATAGATAAGAGACAACAGATAGAATCAGGAGGGCATTCAGTGAATACTGTGATCAGCCCTAAGTTTATTACTCAAAGTTCTTATGTACTCAAATCCAAAAGAAAGGGGAAGGCAAAAGACTTCCCTGTCATGATACAAAGAGCAAATAAAGTAACTTCCTGCTCACATCTCCAAACATCAAGTAGCCACAACCTAGGTCAAAATATCCTCTTGTTTAGGCAAAACATCCAGTAGCCGCCCCTTAGGTCAATATATCCTGTCGTATAACCTTGAAGGAGCAAGAATAGGTCTGAACTCTCTAACCTTTAATCAAGGGTGTTACGGATTCACTTCTGTGGACTTCTACCATCATGCATGATGTTGTCCCTACAGGTGCTTAGAGAAGAGCTGGGAAAATACAAGATTGCTTTTCTAATAACAGAAGTGTAAAAGCAGCAACAGGAAGAGTTAAATACCGAGTCCTTTTGCATCCTAGATAGAGGTGAAAATTCACACCCAACGCAGTTCATAGAGGATACCTGGAGGTTTATGCAGGGATTAAGGACTCAACTAGTGAATGACTCTGAAAGGATATTCTAAGCAGACACAGAGGCATGGACATTTTCACAAGGGCAGAGAAGATGAGGTGCATTCAAAGTTGGGTTTCTTGTAAATAAGGATTTGAAAGACATTATGAAAATATGGCACATTATCCTGAGAGTCATTCTGATTTAATACAGCATTGTTGAGGGAGAACTTGGTAACTTGAAGCATACTGGACAATGCATTTGTAGGAGTGAGAGTGCAGGCAGGAGGCACATTTAGGAAATTCTTCAAAATAATCTAGACAGAATGTGGTAAGACTCAAATGTAGGCAATAGCTGTGGCAATGATGGCGGTCAGCACTTTGTGCTCATTAATATATATTCTCCTTTCCACATCTCCAGTTCTCTGTGGAGTGTCTTCCTCGAGAATTCCTGCATCATGGTATAATACCTTTATATCTAGAGAGTGTGTGGCTCAGCCCACACCAGAGTTGGCTTTCTTGTCTGACACCTAGAAGATACATATACCTGTGGTGTAAGTCAGTCTGGTTGTAGCAATATGAGAAGGTGGACAGCCAATCTGAAAGGGAATTGGCTAGAAGGAGAGTTGCAAGAAAGGCAGCTGCTTCTCAGAAATGACATCCTTCCTGAGGATGGGGTGAGTTCACAGTCAGTACCCAGTCTGTCCCTGGTTACACAACCTCAGAGAATTTTAAGAATAAAGCAACTGAAAACTGACTGAACTATGCTCTGGATTCTGGATGTTGAAACAGAATGAAGAATTGATGGCTGTTTGTATTTCCCTTCTGAGGACTCCCACACTGAACAATACTCCTCCTGTATTCATTATCTCTCTTATTTATTACCCACTTTTCACAACATCAGCGCTAAAAGGCTATTGTTCGATGATACTGACTTCTTCGATAGGGTTTAGTCTTTATAGAGCTCATTACCCCAACCTCGTTCTCACTCCCAACACCTCATGTAGGTATTCTATTTCCATTACTGACTTGAAGAAGGTACAGCTGCCCTGAAAGCAATTACAGTTCAATTACTTTATTGAACCACAGCATGTAATGTGGAAGGAAGTGTATATATCTTAAACACACAATTCAATGCTTATTCATATATATGAATATATATGTATTCATAAGTATACATGCATATATACACTTATGCATATGAATGTTGATTCCCACTTAACCACAGTGCAGATCAAGGGGACTGTGCCCCCACAGAACTTTCCCAAGCCTCCTCTGTTCTCCTGCAGGAGCAAGCACTAATTTACTTTTATCCATAGATTTTTCTGTCTTCATTAGAATTTTTATATTAGTTATAATCATAAGACTTACTATTTTGTGTCCAATGCTACCCTTTTAGAATTATGTGATTCATACATAGTGTGGTAACTACTTTCGCTCTGTTTTTTATGAAAATACACACTGGACTCTTTTGTTTACAGTACGAGTGTTGAATCCAGGATCTCCTATTGAGCTGTCATGCCTCCCACTTTTTAACTTGAAAAATTGATACTGGGTCTTGGTAGATTGTTCAGCCTGAACTACATTTCCTATGCTTCAGGTAGGAATGAACTCTGGGTACTCCTATCCAAGCCTGCTGAGTAGCTAGGGTCACAGGTTTATACAATCAGGCCTGGCTTCAATTGAGATCTGTAATCAGGTGGAGTTCTCTCTATTTTGTGGTGCTCAAAGTTTTGCCTGTTTAGGGTAGTATCAAATTATGTACAAAATCTCAAAAATTGTTATTAAGGATAAAGAGAATAATAATTTAAGTATAAAATATCAGTTTTCTTAGAGTGCAATTGCTTAAAATGTAAGAAACACACACAAAAACACACCTCTGAAACACAAGAAATATAAATTCCTCATTGTGGTGCAGACTCTTCATGTATTTTCAGCAATTGATTGATTCAGAGGAGAAGTCAGTAATAATGCTATGAAGATATGGACAATTTTATTTACTATTAACGAATGTAATTTCTCTACCCAATTAGCACCCTATAACTGGGAAATGTGCACTCTGACGCTGGTGTGGGACCAAATGTGTCCTCCCACTCTGACAGCCGGACAACACAGGTTGCAGGACAGACCATGTGTACAGTTTTTGAGAATGGGAGGCTGTGCTCTTTGTCCTACTGCACACACACCCATTTGCATTCCGTTTTAGGTTAGAGGCACATGAAAAGAAACAGCTTAAGGTAAGGAACCATCTTTTTGAGGTGGTTTCAGAAGCCCAGAACCTGTAGAGGATGGGGAAAGTGTTCAATTTTTGCTTCTGTGGACTGTAAATTTGATACTGAAGGATCATTATCAAAGTCTGTTTTTTTTTTTGTGTGTGTGTGTGTGAGTGTATATGCATGCATGTTCATGTGGTATGTGCAGGAACGTGTGTGCATTTCTCTGCATGCACGTGTTCACATGTTGTCTGCATGTACATTTATGTACTATAAGCATATACACATAAAGCTGTGTGCATACATGTATATTCATATGTTATATGCATGTATACATGTGAGTTTTTGTGCGTGCATGTGTGTGCATTTTTGTTCACCTGCTATGTTCATGCACTGTGTGCATTCGTATATATTGGAATATGTTCATGTTTGTATGTGTGTGTGTGTGTGTATTCACAAATGCATGAGGCTCGACATCCCTGCTGATTGCACCCTCTGCTGCAGCTCCTTAGTGTGCCTTGTCCCCACAGCCTTTCTCTGCAGGCTCTTGAGAGGCTGCTGTTGCAACTGTGTCAGTCATTAATCTTACAGAAAATCCCATCGCAGATGTCAAACAGAAAAATGAATCCCAATATGCGCAAAAGTATAATATTAACATATAGCTAGAGGGAACTGTTCTTAATTGTCCTTCTTTAACGGAGATATAATTTGTTTCATAACTGCTTAAATTTATCTTACAGTGATTCCAAATGTTTTAATTGTGGAATGAGGTCCATTTGAAGATTGAAAACTGATAAATGGTTCTGGAACCATGACAATCAGGATAACTTCCTCGCCTTTGTTTTAGTTTTCATACATTTTAGTTTCAGCTTTTACTTGTTCTCGTGCCTTTCCTTGCACCGTGCTAAGCCTTTTGCAATGGGAATGCTGGCTCGTGGGGATCTTGTTAAAGACAAGATGCTTCCTCACTGGACCTGGGAAGCCTGGGGTTGCATGTTTCTCCGCAACGCTGAAAGAACACTGCACCTGCTGGGCAGACTATACTTTTTTTTTTTCGCATTGAAACTTAGTTAAACACTGAGTTATACAATTAAGTTGACATTTTACAGAAGTCATATTTGTTCAGATATTTAATCCTGAAAGAGTGCACAATATTTTAGCAACTAAAAGGATTTTTTTTCATGGAGATGTAAGATGTTATTGTTGGTGCCTAATAACATTTTGTGTACTGAGCACAGCCATTTGCTGGTAGTGCTGTAACTGGTGAAGACCATCTTTTTTACAAATGTTTTCACATCCTGTGTGGGAGAAAGAGGTGGTTTGTTTTCCTTTGAATTTGTCATACCTACCAGTAGATGGCACTACATATTCAGTCTTGTGGGAAGAAAGGGTGGCATTATAGCCTCCCCTCACAGCCAGGACCATATTTCCTAGGCGCTCCCCAAGTCCCCTGTCAGTCCTAGACCTCTTAGCTGCAAAGCATTCTTGTTTGATAGTACTTCTAAACACCTCCCTTTACTCAACTTGAATGCTAATAAATGTTTTTACTTCACTGAATCAGAAAAGTGGTCAATGAAATCAAATGGGAAAATTAAAATTAGTTCTATATTAGCTATTTAATTCATATGTATAGATTATGTGGAGGAGGAGGGCCAATTGTCTACTAAAATAGTGAACAAGTCTGCATGGACTTCTCTTCAAATCAGATAATTCCAGATAATTCTTTCATCTTTTAACTTATCAAATAAAAAAAAATGAGCTTAGGTAAAGAATATACAAAGAAGGAATATATATGTGTATGTATGTATAATGCTGTAATGGCAGAACAGAACCATTAACAGTAGAGGCAAGGTCAGGCTGCATTCAGGGACTCATCAGAAAGGTCAGCAAGGCTGAAACCACCTGGTGCGGAGAAGCTGAATGAATGGGGTGCGCAGGCACTCAGCAGCGCTCCTGGGACCAGCCAGCTCTCAAAGGTGCCCTTTTAGGTAACACATTGACTCCCAATAAAAATGGTTCAAAGTTGAGGGGCCCAAGAGAAAAACATAATTGGACTTCGGGAGATGCCTATTGTTCTCAGTACACAGAGGAGACCGGTAGACCTCAAGACACTATTATTCTTGATGATTCTTTTTCTAGAAACACAAAGATGAAGGCATATTCTTTTTTCAGGGCCACATTTAACACTGTCCAGATAAAACTGCCTAAAGTAGTCAGTTGCATTTTTGTCATTATGGTTGCATTTATTCCACAAATACCCATTTGGAATTTGAGCACGGCGTAGGAATGGGATCTGGTCTGTGGTGGTTTCAATGAGAATGACCTCCATAGGTTCATATATTCAAATGCTTGGTACCTAGTTCATGAACCTATTTGGAAAGAATTAGGAGATGTGATCTCATTGGAGATGATCTGCAACTGAAGTAGTGGGCACTCAGGTTTCAAAAGACTAAGCAATTCTCAGTTCTCAATCTCTCTCTCTCTCCCTCCCCCACCCAACTATCAGGTCAAGATACAGGTTCTCAGCTGTTTCTACTATGAGGCTTTTGCTCTGTCATCTTGACCTTTAGCCCTCCTCAATCATAAACTGCAAATCTTTTCTTCTATAATTTACCTTGGTTGTAGTAATTTTTACAGCAGTAGATAAAAGTAACCAAGACATGGTCTATCAAAAGTTTGCACGTCCATCGTTGAAAGCTATCCCCAAGGCCAGGGCAAGGAGCTCGGTTGATAAAATGCTTGTCCAACATGCTTGATGACCCGGGTCCAACCCTGGCATGCTATGAAATCTAACATGATGAGGGGGAGGAGGGAATCAGGAGTCAAGGCCATTCTTCCCTACATATTGAGTCCATGGAAGAAAGCACTAGGGATCTTACTGTATATCCAGTGCCAAGGGTTCTAACAGTTACCCAAGTGGTTTCACTAAAAAGGAAAAAAAAAAGGATATAGTTTTCCCCAACTATGCAGTTCAATAAGTGAATGTATTTGATAAATGCTTTTTCAAAAGAGGAATGTGTATATGTTATGAATTAATCATATCATGAAGTGTTTACACTTCTGACCCCTGGGGTCACTTTGTGCTCTGTAACAGCATATGAGTGTCTAAATCACTAGATTACTCCCCCAATCCTGAACACCTTGATGTTTCTGAGTCAATCATCCGAGGGTAGGGCTTCAATTATAAGTTAGAGCAAGATATTAACAACAGTTAACTAGTGAAAAGTTACAGCAATTGTAACTAAATGCTCAAATAAAAGTTATTTGAATGTTCTCTCTCTCGAGTCTGAGAACAGTAGTTTGGGGTGACAAGTGACTATGGGGAACACTGAACAAGTGGTATTGCTGTATCTGGTCTAGAGTCGGATCTGAGGTAGGAGATGTTTTCCCTAATGTTTCACTGCTGGCTTTGCCAAAATCATTTGAGACATTAGAACTCTTTGAAGGAACAAATGTGTATATACATTTATAAAGGGGAATTGTTATGTTTTCCTAGAAGCATGTTGCTGGACTGGCTAATTTAATATAATAATAAAGTTTAAACTGCAGGAAAAGGAAAATGAGATCAGATCTCAAAACAAAATACATATGAGTTTAAACTGCAGGAAAAGGAAAATGAGATCAGATCTCAAAACAAAATACTCAAATCCATCGTCTTGCTTGTAAAGGGTCTGTGGTTTCACAGGAGGGAAGGTGGGACATTGGAGGAAGAGGCAGTCAGGTCAAGTAGGGCTTGGTGAAGTGTAAGAGAGGGCTCTAATCATTCTCCTGACTTTGGAGCTTCTCTTTCTACTGTGTACTATAGTGCTGTGTTGGTTTTATGCCCTTGACCGATAGTCTGGTTTTAGGACTTTACTATTTGAAGCTCACTGCTGCAGCATAACCCAGCCTATCTGGACTCAAATAATGATGCATCTGACACCACCATTGTGACCCTGAAAAAAATTCATTAAATTTCTTAGAAGTCAAGACCTCAATTTTGAAATTAACAGATGTCTGGAAACTAAACAATATAATGATTGTAGGCAATACTAGACCAGCAGTCCTACATTCTGAATTTTTCTCTGTAAGTTGCCACTAATTTTTGTAACTTTGAGAATCTCTTCCTTCTCTCACTGCTTTATATTTTGAATACTTACTGCAACCAAGTTCTATAATACAAAGAAGAACACGACTCCAGATCCCACAGGCATTCACAAGCTACATGGAGAGGCAGACGGGCAGAAATAAACATGTTAAAATGAGATCAGGTATCTCAGATGCAAGCGTAGGCTGTTCTGAAAAACACAGAGGAGACAAAAGAAACAGCCCAGGGCAGCTAAAGAAGACAAGTAGGATTTTGAGATGGGAGGAGACACTTTAAGTGGATGATCTCTCTCTCTCTCTCTCTCTCTCTCTCTCTCTCTCTCTCTCTCTCTCTGTCTGTCTGTCTGTCTTTCTTCTCATATACACTATTCTGTCAGATCCCAGGGTTTAATAATTGTATAAAGGACCAAGATGGTCGCTTCTGACACTTGAAAGGGTATCTTAATGGCCACTGCCCTAGCTGGGGTATCTCGAGCTGGGATGAAACACCATGACCCAAAGCCACTTGGTAAAGTGGGGTTTATTTTCCTTACACATCCATATCACAGTCCATCATCTGAGAAGATTCAAGGCAGGAATATGGAGGCAGGGACTGAAACGGAGGCAGTGGAGGAACATAGCTTGGAGCCCTGCTCCTCGTGGCTTGCTCAGTTTGCTATTTTATACAATTCAGGACCACCTGTAAACAGGTTTCTCTGTCCCACCCAGTCCTATAGCCACTTCTAAATAATCACTAGGAGGCTTAATATTAATTACAGAAAGTTTAGCCTATAGTTCAGGCTTATTACTAACTACCTCTTAGATTTAAATTAACCCATTTCTATTAATCTAAGTATTGCCACGTGGTCTCCTAGCTTCTTGTTTCATTGGTGGCAGCTCAAGTCTCTCTCAATTTTGCCCTTATTTCCTCTGTGTGTTCAGTTTGGCTTAACAGCCTAGTTATATTCTGCCTTGCTATAGACCAAAGCAGCTTTTATTATCAAGCAATGAGAGCTGCACATATTCAAAGTGCACAGAAGGGTTGTCCCATAGCAAACATTACAATGGGATGAGCTCTTCCACATCAGTGAATTGGTAGAGAGCTTGGCTAGCATGCACAAGCCCTGACCTTGCTCTCCTGTTCTGGATTAATGGTAGCATGCCATTAACCTGCAATTCCAGGCCCAAGGAAGTAGATGCAACAAAATTAAAAGGTTATCTTCTGCTAGAAATTAAGTTAGACGTCACCTTCTAGCTCATTCTGTCCAAAAGAAAAAGAAAATAGGAAGAAAAAAAAAAAACCTAGAAGGTTGGCATTGAATGCGCATGGTAGTGAGGGCTTCTGAGAAATTTTAAGCAAATGGTATCCGAATAAAAGCTGTTTATGTACCACTCTCCAAAATAAACTAAACACAGATTCAAGATCAAAGCAAGGGGTAAGTGGGGAGTCAAGGCAGACACAAGGGAAGTTTGTTGCTATGCTTTCTGCTGTGTCTAAAATCAGTGGTGGTGGGAAGTTTCACAGGAAGGCTGGAACCAACTTACAGAGTGGTGATGAATGTATACCCAGTGTCCATGTCCATGGGCATGTAAACCACAGTCTGGTGATCCTGCCTTGACATGGTAAGTGGAAGAGAGGCTATCAGGTAAACAGAATTCTGATGGATTTAGTTGAAAATAAAGTGTCAGAAAGTCAATTGTTCCTAGTTGGAGATTAACTTTTTTTAAATCTTTTAAATGAAGAAGGTTTGGGACAAAGTCTCCAACAATTTATGATTTATGTCTTCAATTTAAAAAAATCTTCAATTTATGATTTGATGATTCAAAAATACTTAATACAGCAAGATTAAATGCTATTAAAGTTATCAATGGAAGCATTTGCTCCTAGCAAGTTGCTATTGTTTGTAACAATGGCTAGCTGGTGACTAACAAAGAAACATGGGGACTCTAAGCTCATCTTTAATAATACCATCTAGCATTTTGACCATTGTTTGGTTTTGGACATCAGGTCACAGTTTCTGGTCTTGCTAGCTCATGGACCATGGTCTCAAATCAAATATTCTAAAGTATTTAAAAACTAAATTGAAGACATTACAAACACAATTTGAGACAGGAATTTAATCCTATTAAATACACAAACAAATACCTAGGAAAAATATTCCCAAGTCTCATAACTTAAAAATCAACCAGAATCTCTAGCAATTGGGACAAAATAATTAACCAATAGAATGTCAATTATAAGGTTGCTATGGTGATGACGCTTGTAGTCCCAGCTTCCAGAAAGGCTCATGAGGGATACTAACTTGTGTGCCCGAGAGTATCAAAGCCACCTAAACATAGTTCTGACAGCTACCTCAAATTAAATGAATAGAATAAAGAAAGAAAGAGAAAAAAAGACCAATTGTGGCTAGTTGATGAACTTTTGAAAATGCTGAAAGTTAATAAATGCCTAAGTCTCATCAGTAAGAACATAAACTTGAAGTACAGAGAGAAACCAATACCACTGCTGTGGTGAAGGTCATGTGTGCATATGTAATACCCCCCCCTCCACACACACACACCAAATGCTGAGTGCAAGGTTTTCTCTAGCTGATGGGTCCAATCATTGAGAAGTGCTTGATCTATGAAAGTTGTAAACTAACCAATGGTTGAATCTATTTTCCTGCAGGCAAGATGTGGTTTGAGGAGGAAAATCAATAGTTGCCGTATTGCTGGGGGCGGGGGCAGTATCTGGACCCTGCTCCTTCTTACTCTTTGCTTCATGCCACCATGGTATGGAGAAGTAGGTTTATTTTCCTGCTGTTAGGTGAGCTGCATCTCCTGGACATGTTCACACTTTCTGCAATGATATTCTTACTACCATCCTAGATTAGCTCAGAATAGACATGAATGTATAGAGTATATTTATCTATGTTGTGCTTCACTGGCCCTCCGCTCCATCTGTCGCCTCTCTGTATGTCTTCATGAAGTTTTCAGGTTATGGCTAGAGGCCAGTCAACCCTTCTTGAGAGGCTGGTTGCTTATATATATTCTCCAATCGTGTCATTCTAGAGTCTTACAACTTAGGTACAACATTCATCCCCAATCACTGAGAACTAATGATCTTGAACTTGGGCAATCCATGTCCCACCTTGATACAGTTGTTCACATTGGCCAGTCCATAAGGTCAGCCAAGGAGAACTCATGCTAATCACACATAAACACTTATTTAAAAATCCAAACTTTTGAAGGATACACAAAGCAGAACCAATTGGACTCCTGACTTCCAGGATGTCCGTTCTGGGCGACAGTTTTCTTTTTATTTTCCTCTCAATAAATTTTGTTTAAATTTTTCATGTCTTTCGGCTGAACTATTTCCTTCAAACAAACAAGACCCAAGGAGAAATCTTTGCTCCATATCTAGGGGACAAGAACACCTGAAAAACTAACCGCTAGGTAAAAAGGAATTCGCTTTGGAAATTATCAGCTTATCCCGTCCATAAAAAGAGTTCAAAATAGGAGTTTAACTGCCAGAGAAGCATGCTCTGAAGAAATTCAAGGGTCTAATTGGACATTCCACTAGTTTCTCAGGAGGAACAGGTGTATAGTTGCACAAAGGATTTGCTGAGACATGAGTTATGGGTTTCCATAATTATCTCAGGAAAAGACAGAGACAGATACCATTACAATATGAAGTGTGAAGAACTCTCAGAAGGATGCCAGCTAGCTCTGATTGTACAGTACAGAGGAGATGGGTGAAATCGAGCAGTTGAGCCCCCCCAAATTCTAAAGGCTGGAAACAGGCTGATAAAACCACTTAGCTACATTCCTACGCTACCTTTCCACAAGGTGAAAGGTACTCTACAGGAGCAGTAGACCTAAACCAGACACTAAGGTCACAGAGGGTTATCCCCAGGTCCTCAAACACAATGGAGTCGATCTTGTTGGATGTTAATATCACTGGAAAGTAATTATTTCTTATTAGTTTCATATTTTTCAATAAATTATTAATTAAAAACTCATGTGTCATAAATTGGAAGCTGCTGACTTATTTTCTAGGAATTTGTAATTAATGTGAATAGGAAATTAGATTGTAAGGGTGAGGTTATAATCCAATGGGACTGTGAATTCATAAGAAGGAAGAGAAGCCTGAGTTGGACTATTGCATTCTGCCATCCTATGTCCTGAATAGACTTGGGGATGAAAGAGTGTTTTATACCAGGAAAAGCAATCTTGCCAGCCAGGTCCCCTGTCTTGAATTTCTAAGCTTTCTCAATGGAGCTGAATAAACCTTTATTCTTTACGAGTGCTCAGCCTGTGTTATACCATTATACTCTGAAGGAACAGGACCAGGGCTGAGGTAGGTTGGACAGGGACTGACAGTGACTGCTAGCAGCTGAGACTGAGCCACAGCCCAGGGCCAGCAGGGAGCAGCGGTCCCAATTATACAAGTGAAGGAGTTAAATTTTCTATCCCAATACCATGGAAGAGGTATTGGATCTGCAGAAGAGAGTATAGCCCAGCATCTCAGTTACATTCTTAACACACCCCAGGGAATCCAGGTTCGTATATTTTAGTGTGTAATTCACAAACACTAGGAGATAGCAAACATATTCATTCATATCATAACAATGGTAATCATTTGTACAGTAAGTAACAATAGCCTTTTCTAGAATGTGGGTTACCTGGAAAGAATTTGGCCAGGGTCCTAGTCATCCTTCTGCAATTTCAGGCAAGTAAGTGAAGGTGGGGATGAACAGGTACCCAGCAATGTCCAGCTCCAAATATTTCCTTTTCCTTTCCAGTCACTCTTTGATAAAGCCAGAGAGTCTGCGGAGGGAGTAAGGCAGACCTGTGAGGTCCCACACTGTTCTAAGAACTACATGCTCTGGTTTGACCCTCATGTTATTCTCAGAAATTTTGGAGGAGTATACTCTGACTCCCTCACATCTCAGACAAGAAAACAGGTTCAGACATGGGAAACAATGTAGGGGCCGAAGGAATTTTCTCATGACCCTGATGATACTCTGTGCCTCCTACCCACCGTATACTTACCTGAAGCCTTCAGACCTCTTCTTATGATCCAGTCTCTTTGGGACAAATAAATACATGTGGCTGTGAACTACCAATGAAATATTATTTTCTATTTTTTATAAACAAGTGAAAAATTAACAACTTCATTTTAATATCAGAATAAAACATACAAAGGCTCGATAGAAATATGTATATCATTTATCTTGCAAGGTACAGATTATACTTTTAGTCAGATGCTAGTTGCTTTAAATATGTATCCCAGTAAGATCATAAAACTCAATATGAAGCTGCCTCCAGCAGGGTGCAGGTGATTTTGCAACCATGGTTTGCCTCCCAGCTGCCTTGGGATGCTATTATATTTAAATCATCTTATCCTAGACCCTATGAACTTATGATTCCCCAGGATTCATTTTATAAAGTGATTTTTGAAAAGTTTAAAAATATCATCTAAAAATGATATCAGGTAACACTTCAGAGCATCTCCAAGCCATTAGAAGTATCTGCAGTGAAGGCAAATGCTACCAGCTGGAGTGCGGAGAGTTGATGGGGTCCAAGAGGCGGCCTGCGTTCTCCCTTGGAGAGGGCTTTTCAGGACAGTGTCCACACTGTGATAAAGATTGATGAAATCTTTAAAATGTAAAATCAGGAATTTGACAAAGACTGGATGATTCCAATGGAACAGATAAAGGAAATACACCTCACCAATTGAATCCAGGCTGTGCCATGCCCAGCCTGATTAGACATTGTCCTTGCGCTGCGTGTTCCATGGCTACAGGCTTCTAGTCGCTCACTTTTCTATCACTCCCTCAGTTGCTTTTTCGATTGGCATTGTTTGAGGACCAGATAAGCCTGCCAGTTTAGAACAAAAGGCTGCTTGTATTATAGCACATTATTTTCCAGATTTCAATTTTATTTATCTATCATTCAGAATTTCATGTACATACGTATTATGTTTTGATCATATTCATCCACTGAAGCTTCTCCCAGGCTCCTTCATGTGTCCCCTCCTAACTTCACACCCTTTACTTTTTTGCTTTTGATTTTTTTCTTTATAACTTACTGAGCCCAAATGTAGCCACACTATCTGTATGTGTGGAGAGTCCTCTGCTAGAACACAGCCTCGGGCAGGACACAAACACAAAGAAAACTGATTCTTCCTCCTCCATTGCCATTAACCTCCAGTAGCTCTCAGCTAGGAACGAAGTCCCCTGCAATACTCTCCCGTCCACACTGGGAAGCTTATTGGCTTGTTCTTATATAGATCCTCTGTCGGTAGCTACAGCAACAACAGGGTTTCTTTCAATTTGTATTACAGTCATCTAAGAATTTACATGTTTGCATATGAAGCTTATTTTCTACTTTTAGTCTTGCATTGTGACATAACCTCATTTGCTAAGTAAATTCCTTCACGTATCTTTGTTCTCAGAGTCATACAGAACTTACATAGAACACAGAAATTAATGTTTGTTTCTTTGCTTAAAAATTAGATCTAATTTTCTCAACAATGGTTTGGTTTACTTGAGAAATAAAACACATTAAGCTCCAAGGACCCATAAAAATCATTTCTATCTTCTCTTCAACTTCTAGCTATACTTTGAGTGATGCAAATAAAATAAGAGAAAGCCATTTTATTTCCAAGTATCTTGCTACTTCACAAATTGGTGTTTGCCTTGTTTTGTTCCATAAGAATCAAATAATCAGAGCTTTATATTTTTTTCCTTTAGGAAACATTGCCTTCTGTATTCTCAAGCTTAATGTATTATTTAAGCATTATACAATGGCTCAGCGCAGGAATGTTTAATTTTGAGATATTTTAATATCTTCTTTAAAAATCTTAGTTTGAAGAGAATTACACCTGTCAGAATGGCTAAAATCAAAAACACCAATGATAGCCTTTGCTGGCGAGGTTGTGGAGAAAGAGGCACACTCATTCATTGCTGGCTCAGGAAATTTGGGATCAACCTACCCCATGATCCAGTAATACCACTATTGGGAATATACCCAAGAGATACCCCATCAAATGACAAAAGTATCTGTTCAACTATGTTCATAGCAGCATTGTTTGTAATAGCCAAAACCTGGAAACAACCTAGATGCCCTTCAATGGAGGAATGGATGAAGAAAATGTGGAATATATACATATTAGAGTACTACTCAGCAGTAAAAATCAATGACTTCTCGAATTTTGCGTGCAAATGGATGGAAATAGAAAACACTATCCTGAGTGAGGTATCCCAGACCCAAAAAGAGGAACATGGGATGTACTCACTCATAATCGGTTTCTAGCCATAAATAAAAGACATTAAGCATATAATTTGTGATCCTAGAGAAGTTAAATAAGAAAGTGAACCCAAAGAGAATTAAAAGATTTTTAAATCAATCTTCATGTTACTACTGTGTTAAGAGTGCATGACAAGGGAATGGGACTGGAGAACTGGCTCAGCAGAAGAAGTACACATTGCTCCTGCAAAGACCTGAGTTCAGGTCTCACAATCCATTTACAGAGGCTCAGAACCACCTGTAACTCCAGATCCAAAGCATCTGGCCTCCTTTTCTGGCCACCAAAGACATCCACATATAAGACATCCACACATATACATAAGTCAAAAGTGCTAACCTTCCATGTCTGGAAAGTACCTTAGTTATAAATAAGATAGTTAGAGTCACTGTGTCCTTCTAAAAGGCGGGTAGCCAGATCACAAGTTAAGATACACCAAGGGAGTAATTCTTGCTGTAGCAAGTAGGGCTGATGCAAGCCGGGGTGGGACAAAATTTGCTCTCTTGACCCTCTCTCCTTTGTCTTCTGATCCTCACACACACACAAAGAACATGAGCCAAGCCTCAGGAAGACAGAGCTTGATCTCTGCTTGTGTGGTGAGGACACCCTTCCTAGAAAGAAGCTCAGGCCAAGTGACATAGATGCAAATGATCTGAGAAGGTACTTTCATGGTTTCAGCAATGTAGCCACAACAAGCAGAATGCATTAACATGCCCTACTGAGATGACTCAGTAGTTAAGAGCACTGCCTGCTCTTCCAAAGGTCCTGAGTTCAGTTCCAGCAACCATTTGGCGGTTCACAACCATCTGTACTGAGATCTGGAGCCCTCTTGAGGAAGAGACCCAGTCAGTCATCCTCATCAACTTAGACCATGACACCCAATATGGACAAATTCAACTGAACTGCTATATTCGGGCTGCCCATACATGTTTCAGCATTGCCAGGACATAAATTTCAGTCTTATCATTTGAGTTATAAATGCCTCAAATAACAACAATGCTTTAGTTGTCTTGATGTTAATACTACATATTTTGCTTTCCTAAAAGTATATAAGCTGATTTGAAGAGGTTGGTAAAGAAAAAAAAAAGAAAACCTAACCAAGGAAGCACATCCAAAGAAACTCTGAGGAAGAAGAAACAACCACAGGTTTAATGGCTCAGAATGGCCAGGGTTATTAAATCACCATTCCTACAGGACAACGTTCAGCTGTGTGGTAACTGATTCATTTGATCTAGTGTCATAAATTGAAATCTGTGCGTCAGCTAGATTGTGTTATCATCTAATTTCTGGGGGCCTCAGCAAGTTTCTGCTGGTTGATGACAGACTCCAGATTCTTGTAGTTATAGTCTAGAAGTGTCTATTTTTGAAGGCTCTGAGCTTCCAACAGTTGAAACTCATTCATGTTCTTTTTGACAAGTATGGCCCAGTGCCTGTTAAGTACAGGATGTCTTTGTTACAGCCATTTTTACCACATGAAATAATGAGAGGAGTAACATTCCACCAGAGTAGAGTTTTATCCCCTACACAGAAGCCAGGGCTTTTTATAAGGGAATGGGTTGAGGTGCTCATCATACTATTACAACTACTTCAAAGAACAAAATTCTGATTATTATTGTTAGGCATTCTGAGGTTAAACCTCAGGCTGTATGGATGATGGTAAAGCACTAAAGCACTGTGGTAGCTTCTCAACTACAAAAACACAGAATTAGTAGCAGTAACCGTTTATGATGGCAGAAATGGAACCATACAATGGATTTCTCCAGAGCTCTGTAAGACATAGGAAGGTTCCTTTTGGCACCTGGTATAAAATGATACATAAAAATGTTGGGGAAAAGTCAGGGTCAGAACAGCATACAGTATACTTATCTTTGCTTAATATCATTATTAGAGTTTAAAGACACTTATTTGTATATATTTCCATCAGAAATGTTGAGAGAATAGTTAAGAAAGCAGTCAACTGCAAGGCTTTGTGAGGGAGGTGGGGAGTTCAATGCTGTTGATATGCAATGGGTTTATTTTTCTGGTTTTTTTTTTTGAACAATTCACGAGGATTATCTGTTAAAACTGAAATGTAAGAAATGCTAACTGAGGCTAGTATTTATATATTCTGAATATGCTTATTTTGTTACTGGTAGGCAATAAAGCAATAGCAGCTCAGAGTTTCATTTTTGTTCTAAACGGGAAGGCACTCTGGTAACGGCGAAAAGTCAAATCCAAAAGTGACTTCAAGTCAAGCAGGAGAGATGTACTAACAGACAGATGAGCTAAGCACTTTGTGGGCTTTAAAGAGGAAAGTGGTTCTACCCAGTGCCTGCAGAACTTCATTCTTTACTGGGAGTTTCCTCTTGCCCAGCCAGGCTGCCTGCCAGAAAGGGCAGTGTGGATCGTTGTCTATTGATCCGTGTAATTCAAACTTTCTCATTTAAAGAACTCGGAGGAGCTGGCATCCCTCAAATTTCATGAGACATCGTGGGGTTATTGATTTCCACATATTGATTAGCAGACAATATATCGTTTACATGATTTTAAAAAATAACTTCTTGTACACCATTAGTCTGTGTGAAAGTCAGAAAACTGAATGAGCTGTCGTCTATTTTGCTGTGACCACTACACAAAGAAGGGTGAAAAGGCAAGACTTGCTTAGGTGATGACTAGACTACCCACACCTCCACTTCCACTAACACAGTTTGGCTTACCTTATTATAGCACGGATTCCTTCTTGAAGGTCCGTGTAGTCATCCCTGTGCTGAGAAACAGCAAAGTAAGTTCATGAAATTCGCTTCTAGGTTGGTTCCATGGTTCATTCAAAACTGTATTCAAATGTCAGCTCCAAACTGAAGGGGTTTTTAAGGCAACCCCACCCTGTGTTCTAACACTCTGGTCCACTTACTTGTTTTGTTGTTGTTGTTTGTTTGTTTCTTTTTCTATAGATGTCTTTCAAAGTGACATGTTCTTACTGTCTCCTCCATCAATATCCATTGCTGACTAGCATGGCTGGGATTTTGTTCATTTTGGAAACTCACTAAACATGAATAAAATGCTGCTTGATTTTTTTTTTTTAATTTTGAAACAAGGTCTTGATTTCTAGCCCAGCCTGGCCTTGAATTCTTGCCAGTTCTCCTACCTCAGCAGCCCAATTGCTGAGACTGTTCCTGACTAAGAGTTCATTTTGATTGGTTTTGGTATATGGTATTTTGATTGAGTAGACAACTAACTGACTGTAGAATAGATTTTATTCATGGTCCCAAATAAGCTCAATTAACAGGCCCCTACTTGATGTGGGATTCCTCTCTGTGTGCTGTGAATACCATGAGTTAATAAAGAAATCGTCTTGGTTTGTCGATAGGGCAGAACTTAGGTAGGTGGAGAAAACTAAACTGAATACTGGGAGAAATAAGGGCAGAATCAGGAGAAACCATGGAGCCACTGCCAGAGAAAGACATGCTGACATGTTGCTAGTAGGCCATGAGTCTCGTGGTAAAATATAGAACAATGGAAAAGGGTTAATTCTAGATGTAAAAGCTAGTTAGCAATACACTTAAGTAATTGGCCAAGCAATGATTTAAATAATATATTTTCTGTGTGATTATTTCAGGGCTGAGCAGTTGGGAACCAACAAGTGACCTTCCTACAACACCTACTCTTGAAGTATTACACATTTAGTCTATGATCAACTATGCAGAACATACCTGAGCTTATCTGATCCTGGAAACTGGACAGTAAATCTGGCATGGTCAGTATTATGGTGGTAGAAGTATCCCATATTAATTATAAAAAGATCCCTCAAAATGTCTCTCTGTTTAGACAAAAACAGCTGGACACTGTCTAGCAAATATCCCAATGTTGTTGGAGGCTGTTTATTCATTCCCAGCCCCTCTGACTATATTAATTAAATTACTCAGACTATATTAATCAAATTACTGCCTGGCCAATCACTGAAGTGTATTGCTAGTTCACTCTTTTTTTTTCACAGAGAAATCTTTATTTTTTATTGATTTTATTGAGCTATACATTTTTCTTTGATTCTCTCCCTTCCTATTCCCTCCCCTTGAATCCTCTCCCATGTCCCCACGCTCCCAATTTACTCAGGCGATCTTGTCTTTTTCTACTTCCCATGAAGATTAGAACCATGTATGTCTCTCTTAGTGTCCTCATTGATGTCTGCATTCTCTGGGATTGTGAATTGTGGGCTGGTTTCCTTTGCTTTATGTCTACAAGCCACTTATGAGTGAGTACATGTGATATTTGTTTTTCTGGGTCTGGGTTACCTCAGTCAATAGGATGTTTTCTAGATCCACCCATTTGCCTGCAAGTTTCAAGATGTCATTATTTTTTTCTGCTGTGTAGTACCATGATTTCCTTATTCATAATTTGGTTGAGGAGCTAGCTACCTCTTATATCTTAAATTAGCCCATTCCTATTATTTTATATTTTACCACGAGACTCGTGGTTCCACGAGTAAGGTTCCAGCTGGTGGTGGTTCACTTCTTTCTCCTTTGGCAGTTCCATGGCTTCTCTCTGACTCTGCCTACTCTCTCTCTCTCTCTCTCATATATATATATCTTTCAGCCTGGCTTTATTCTGTTAAGCCATTGGCTGAAAGTAGCTCTTTTTATTAACCGATGGCAATAAAACACACTCACAGCATACATCACCTCCTACATCATCCAAAGAGGAAGACTTTAGTGTTCTGTCAAGTGCTACAATAGAGTAAAATAAATTTTGACTTTTTTTTCTCAGGTCCAGGTCTTTAAAACCTTTGCCATTTACTGCCTTCTAGTGACTTCTTTTGCTGGGGGGCTGGTGCTCAAGTAACTTTATGTGCGTTCATTTCCCGTGAAACAATCATGAAACTGAAAAGGTTCTGTCTGCAGAGATTCCTCAAACATCTGCCTCCCACCAGCTTCTACCTTCGCTGCTCAAACAGGGTAGCTGAAAAGGGACAGTAGTAGGTGTAAATCTTGGACTTGCTTCTCATGACTTTCTGTTCAGTTAACCTAAAGGCTTATGTACAATTCTAAGGTAAGTTCGATAGTCCAAGTCTCTAGTCAGGGGATAAAAAAGACAAAAAAAAAGCAGTATTTGAATTTCCTTTTTGTGTATTTGGTTTATTAATTCTGTGAAGTCATAGAATATCTTCAGTCAGAATATTCTTAACAATCAATGGTGGATCAAGTAGAACCTGAGAAAATACCCTCCAGGTTATGTAAGATTTGGTTATGAGGATTCTTATGAAATCCTTTGGGAAAGTAGATGATGCTCTGAACATTTTTCTTTTATGACATTAAATATTTTCAGTAATAATTTCCCCAACTAATAACCTTTTCTTCATATTTTCAGTCTTCAATGTCTTTGAAACTTTTTCTCATTCTTATCAGTTCTTTGAGAAATTTGTGCAATGTGTTCTCAGAATATTTAATACCCTCCCTTAGATCTCCCCAAATCACTATACCTCTTCCTTATGCACCCAATTTTGTGCCTTCATTTTATTTAATCCATCAAGTCCAATTTTTGTTTCTCATATATTCTTGGATGTGTGGTCTTTTACTGTTGCTTAGTTGACCTACCAGGGCTTATACTCATAATGAAGATTGACATTTCTCTCCCAGCAGTCATCAGTTGCCAATAGTTCCTCAGCTAGGGGTACGACTTCATGATCACCTTCCCTCTCCACCCTAAGATTATTGTCTGTCTTGAGGCTGCATGGATATTGTACTTGCTGTTGCCACTGTTGTGATCTCATATGAATCTGATGCTCCAACCTGTATTATGAGAATGCTCATAGATCTTAATACTTGGTCAACAAGGAGTGTCATTATTTGAAAGGAATAGGAGGTTTGGATTTGGAAAATGTGTGTCATTGGGGACAGACTGAGGTCTCAGAAACCCAGTGTCTTTCTTCCTGCTGACTGAAGTTCGACATGTAGACGACTCAAGCTACATCTCCAGCACCATATCTGCCTGCATGAGCCACACTTCACGCTATGGTGGCAATGAACAAGGCCTCTGAAACTATAAGCAAGCCCCAATTAAATCCTTTTCTTTATAGGAAAGTTAACGTGGTCATGGTGTCTCAACACAGCAATGGAACCCTGACTAAAGCATTGCACATCCATGTAAATCTGAAAGTTCTGCTGCCCCTTGTGTGTTTAAAAACTTTTAGAACAAACTCAACCACTCTTGCAATGTAACCAAGTTCTTAGTCTGTAACTCCCTGTGTGATCAAATGCTGTTTCTGATCTTATGGTCTCATTTCCTTCTATCTTCAACTTACTGCCTAATGCCCTAGAATCACTATTTTCTCTGTGTACAATTCTTTTCCTATATTATAAGCGATGGTATCAGCCCTGGCTTGAGTTTTCTCCAGAAAAAATTAGGTTTAAATACTCTAGGCCTTATCATTTCTCACTTCTACTCCAAACTTTCCTGTTTACTGATCTTCCATGTCCCAGTGGAGACAACTAAGTATAAACTTCATGAAGAAAAGGGCCACATCTGTTGCCCTTTGCTGTCTTGATCACTCAGGGAACAGTTTTTTTTTTTTTATAGTAGTGTTTCATACCTGTTCACTGAAGGAACAAATTATTGCTAAATGAAGTGCTATTATTCATGTAGATTGTAGAAAAAATGAAGATATTTGAAATACATGGAAAGATAATTTGGAATAATTAAAATTATACATTTAAAAATAGTTTTAATTACTTTCAGGTAACCCAATCTAAGTTAACAAAGAATTACATGATAACCCATTTAGAAACCAGTTTTAAGTTATGGAAGTTAATGAATTACAGTTATACCATTGATTATTTTTATGTGGAAAAATGATTCTAAGAACTGAAATCATTCTATTAAATCAGATAAATATTTCCCCTTCAATCCCTTTCATTTTCTTCTTTGGCTTTTAAAGGTTGACTTTTTAATATTTGATATTCACAAGGTAAATTCCACCCTTATGTGTGACTGGATAATTATACACATTTAATTAGCAGAGTCTGAGACACTACAGTTCACATGGCGGAATTGAAAGGGTAGAATACTTGCTGTGTAAAATGATTATCCTAGTTTTACTTCATTTTCCAACATTTCTGTGTTAAAATTTTTAGTGTATTAATGACAATGGTAAAAACAGTGTGATCCTCTAGAGTGAATATAGAGTTTGCTTTGGTACCAATTCAACACATTTGTAGCTCATAATCTGTGGTTAGACTAGAATTCTCCCGCTTTTAGAAAAGTCTCATTGAAATCTCTGAGAACATATTTCTTCCTGAGTTCTCTCCCACAGATATGATTTGTAACTGGTTCACTGCCAGGGACTGTGCTGTCTGTACACAGTGTACACAGTGAAGAGTCACACATTCCTAAAACTAACACACACACACACAGTTGAGTTGAGGCAGGGGGATAAGTAAAGAGGCAATGGTTGCTACTATTGCTTCAGAGTTTATGAGTATGACAGGACCTTTCTAAGGCTAGTCTGTTTTTAAATAAGGGTTTTAAGCTACCAGATACTCATGGTCACCAAAGGATAACCTGAGACAGTGGGTCAAGTTCTTGTGACATGTTAATGAAAATTAATGATGTGAACTCTTGTGGGTGTATGCAAAATTAAGCAAGCTTCATTAAGAAGAATGTCAGAAAAATGGAAAATTGAGGAAAAGTAAGAGAATCTCCATAAAGCTGCTGGTTGTTTCATAGAATAGTGAAGAATGCCAATTTCTGGTATGCTTTCTAGAAAAGATACTTAAGAGAGTTCTTCTGTAATGGAGTCTCTCATAGAATCTTTATGAAATGGCAGGGTAAGGGGTAAGACTGAGAAGAATAGAGCTCCCTCCTGCACCAGGAAGTATAGAGGTTTATGATTTTGGTGGGTTTTGTTGAGTAAGTTCTAGTTCTTAATACAAGATGATGAATACTTTTTTTTGTGGTTGTTTCTAGCTCAAGAATAGATCATCCTGTGCCTTTGAGGAAGGTAGTTTGCTTGCTTCACTAGAGGAGGCTTTAAGGTCCATACTCTTGAGAGGACTATATATTTCACTTAACTAGAAATTATATATTGCTTCTTATTGCAGAAACAGGTTCTGTGGAATAGCTGTCAGCTCATTGTTGTCCATTAAGTATCCTTGTACAGCAAGCTCCTCCTTGCATTCCTGGATTTCAGCCCCACCCACTTGTTCAGAACTGTGGATGCCTTTATATAAGGCATCCCAAATTCTGAAGACTGGTCTTCTGAAGTCAGGGTGATAGACCAGCTCCTTCCTTCGTCCAGATGGTCAAGTGTGCCAACTGGCTTATGTTCTCTGTCTAATGGGTTGATTCCCTCACCAAATCCCCTGGAAAGACACACCTGTATTTCTGGTTCCGACAGAGGAGAGGCTAGGGATTAAGCATTTGCAAGAGGATACTCACTAACTGGAGGTGCACATCAAAAGGGTGGACAGAAGAAAGTGTGAACTAAATGACAGCTGCACATATTTCTCTCACTAGGATAGAGAATCAAATCACACTGAATCCTATGTCACCTGCTGAATGAGTTTATATTCAACCAAATTAGGATTTGCTTCTGTTTAGAGGTCTCACCCATTCTTCTGCTCATTCACAATGTCCCTAGATTAGCAAGGCGGAAGACATTTGATTTCCTATATATAGACTTGAAGAGTCAAACATCTACCTCCCTTGGGTTCTTCCTGGAATTCTATGCAAACCTATGAAATATCAAGGAAAATATTTTTACTCAGAAATAATATGAACCTAAAGTGATAGATTGAATGGATTCTTGCTTGTGATAAAAATTATTTTGCCTCTAGTACTTAGAGCATAAGCAAATGTCCTTCAGTTGAAGTGTCTTTCTTCTGCAAGCCCATCTTCTGTATATATTTTGATTAATAATGGCTACCAATTCACTGGGGTTAGTTAATGAGTGGAATATATAATAAACAGGTGTCTGTAAAATTACCAAGGGATGAGAAGTCCTGCAACATGCTGAGTAAGTACAGCTATTATGTTACAAAGTTTAGATATCTTTGCTAATAAAGGGGATCTGGTTGAACTTGGACTAAATGTGGAAAGTATTCCCATAAGATCAGGGAGGCTCAGGAACAAAGGGGAAGGTAACAGGACTTTGTTGATAAATTTATAGATGTTAAGAGAACTAAAGTAATGATTAAAATGAATATTGTTACATTGTAACTGGTATTAATAGAAAATTGCTATTTTGAATTACATAATATGAAAAAGTAAATATTTTGTATACCCATTTCTCAAGTTTCTTTATTTTGTCTAACATGATTTAAATTAATCTATTTCAATCTGATACTAACAATATGCTCCTCAATATATACTAACAATGCTTTTTGACACAAATAGGTTGATGGTTATGTTTAAATAAATATTTTATCTTTTCTCTAAATGCTGAAACACTTGAGGACATGGATAGGACCCCTTCCTAAAAATTTTTCTTTGAATAATTTCCCACTCAAGTTTGAATCAGGAATGAATGGATCTCTATCTCTTATAAATATATAAGCTATCAGACATGGTTTTCTATTTCAAAATTTCCGGCAAACACTAGCTACAAGAGCTAAAAGGTATAAGCAGCAGTCACTGGATGGCAGAGCCAAGCATGAGTGAAGGGACATGGTGACGTTTTACCTTACTGTTTCTACCCTCAGTGTGAATGAGGGCTTTCCTGCAGTGCAATTAGTTCTGATGTCCCCTGGCTTTTGTTTGCCAAGGTGTTGTGTGGTGTTATAAGCACAAGGGGCCATGACATAGACAAGCTTAATTCAGTAATTAGTTATAATGCTGTTGGCTGTGAGCACAGTGAGCCAAGTTATAATAAGTAAGATACCATTACAAGTCTGTGTATTCAATGGGCAGTGAAATGTTGGACCAGTGACTCATCAGGGCTGCAACATTTGCTCCTCAGGTATAGTGGTTCAGAACTGCTCAGTCTGTTTATAAAGACTGCAGAATGTACATGCTTTAAAGTAGAAGAATCAACGCTATAGAATTTAAATTTGCTTTTTTTGTTGTATGATGGCATAACCCCTCACTGTGTTTCCAAAGCTCGCAGTAAATACTCTGGTTTATGTTGTGTTGTAGGGTGAGGAAAAGGATGAGAAAAACAGAAGAGTCTTCGATTTTACAGAGGTCAGGGTTATCTCAACACTCTCCAGAAAGAAAGCAGAAAAACAATGAAAACAAAAATCAGAGTCTGAACTGAGGCTGAACTTGCAAAACCCTGCTATTTCACCAGCTTTGGGAAAACACACAATCTTCTGTCAGGTTCTGAACGGGATTTGAGATGCTGATTGTGGGCAGGTTAAGTGACTGACATTTCAGCACCAACTCAGCTACACAGCCTTTTTTTAGAACCTCTCTCTCTCTCTCTCTGTCTCTCTGTCTCTCTCTGTCTCTCTGTCTCTCTCTCTGTCTCTCTGTCTCTCTGTCTCTCTCTCGCTCTCACTCTCGTGTGTGTGTGTTTGTGTGTGTGTGTGTGAATGCACACATGAGAATGGAGTCTGTGGGGTTTACAGGCAGTTGTGAGTGTCCCATTGTGGATTCCAGGATCCAAAACTGGCCCCTTTCAAGAATAGTACAGGTCCACGGAACTATTGACTGCTGAACCATCTCTTCAGCCCCCTTGCTTGGGTTATTTAATGTGAAACTAATCAAGTTTTAAGATTCACCTTGCAAACAGTTCAAGTGTCAAGCCTTCTCCAGGCAATTTTTATGGGGACAACTGTCATTTAGGGTCTACTTCTCCTTGTCCACTCTCAGGCCTGCACACACTGTAAGATGTTTCCTCTACAGACCTTGTAACTTATTTAAAACATGAATGAATAATTTGTATTAGTTCCCAAGAAGAAACTCAGCTCACTCAACCTTCAGCTTTCTCTTTTGTTTTGTTCTTAATTTAAACAATCCCTTGAGACCATAGTCACACTTCTGAAGGAATGAATGCAGCAATTAGGATCTCAGACGTTCATGCATTCAAGAACTGGCTATAACCCTGAAAACTACATAAAATTGGCAAGATTTGTCAAGTCTCAGAATGGTTTTCTTATCTACAAAATGTGGACTATTATGTTCTTTAAAAGTGAGAGTAAATGAACATAAATATTTCAATAGCGTAGCACCCCATATGCAGTAGTGAGGCTATACAGTATCCCCCAAGTGCCTGGAGAGAGGTGTTGGCGTTAGGATGAATTCTGCTCTCTACAAAATAACGTAGGATGTGGTACAATTAGAATAGGCATGACAGAGAGCATAAATGTATCTTCTGGGTCCTGGGTGCCCTCTGCAGCTGCTTCAGTAAGCACTGCTTTTTCTTGGTAACAGTGTTACCAAGATATCCAAGGACATCTCCTTGTCATAGGGTGCCCACAGAATATTCAGCACAGCTCAATTTCATCACTCCAGTGCAAGGAGTAGACATCAAAGGGACTAACGCACAGTGTTTTATAATATCATGGTAAGTTAAGATTTCCTAATAAGTTTTAGTGTGTGTAAATTGCTCATTTATTTATCTGCTAATCAGTTTATAGACACTTATTTCAAATACTAGACAAAGGAAACCCGTTGGAGAAGAAATTGAATTGGCAGGTTCCTGTACTCAGGAAATTGCCTTCTCATTGGGCCATGTTATGATAAACACACAAATGATGGAAAGGTCCAAGTGAGAGGGAAGGAGGGTGGTGATGGCCAGAGAAAAATTCGCTCAAAGTGAATATGACCTGAACACTGAAGACCAGAAGGCAGCCATCTCGACATCTGAATATCACCCAAGGTTATGATTAATGTGCGGTGTATATGGTTAGTGTGAGTTAGTATGGTGGTGTGACGGTAAGCTTTAATTTTCAAACTGACACAGTCTAGAATCACCTGTGGGGAAGATATCAGTGAGCAGTTGCCTAGCTCAGACCGGCCCATGAACACATCTATTGGGGATTTTATTAATGTATTAATTGATGAGTTAGAAGCAACTTAAAAGGCCAAAACTGCACTCTGATTTGAGTCCTGGTTTTTAAAAAGGAGAAAGTGAGTAAAACAATACCGAGCAGTGAGTATGAATTCATCTTCTCTGCGCTGGACTGCAGTTGTGATGCGCAGCTGCCTCAAGCCCTGTGCTCTGACTTCCTTGCTGTGATTGGCTGTAACTGGAATTAAGAGCTGAAATACCCACAAGCTGCTATTGTGCTTTAATACAAGATATTAAAGGGAAAACAGACAGAAAGTGAGTCTTACCTTAACTTTAACAAGAAGCTAATGAAGTAAAGCACAGAGAAAACCCGTTTGGTTCTGTGTTGTAGGGAGCAGACGGTGAAGATAAGATTGATGTGAAAATATAGAGTGAAAGAAAACCAGAGGAAGTTACTGAACAAATGAAAGAGAGAGAGAGAGACAGAGAGAGAGAGAGAGACAGACAGAGAGACAGAGACAGACAGACAGAGACAGAGAGAGGAGGCGGAGGAGATGATGATGGTGACTTGACTTAGGGATGCAAAAATGATGGTTGAATAAGGCAATAATGATGTTCTCTGCCCACTACATTTTAAAGACAAAACTGACAAAAAATTTTGATGGATTGAGTCAGTACTTGGCAGATACTAAGGATTTAGTAAAGGATATTGTCCAGGGGCCTCATTTTTCATGACTCCCATGAGGTCATCCAAAAGGTTTCCAGTGTATGTCAGAAAGATTAAAATAAAAAAGGGTTTTTGATAATTTATTATATTGTTTGCTTCAAATATGTCCTTTTACCAGATTACTGCATAGAACATAAACTGTGTGAATGAGAAGGATTCCCTTTGTCTCTAAGGACCTGGAACAGCCATGGAAATCCTGGTGGTAAGTGGGACAGCTCTCTCTCTGTAAGTAACTTGCTGGTTGGGCCCATGTGACTATAACAAACAGCTGACTTTCGAGTGGTCCCTGTCACAAGTCCCTTTTGTGAATTACCTTCTGACTGCATAATTGTCACTCCAGGGCAATGTGCTTTTCCTCAGTTTTAGCAGTGGTCTAGACGCTCACAGTGCTCATGGAATTTCAGAACTGGCATCTCTCATATAGGAACTTCTTGCTTCTAATGTTCCAGATTCTTGGTCTTTTCAAAGTTCCAGATGAAAATGTTTTCTCCAAGGGTTTTGAGGACTTTCTTCTCAGGTTTACTCTTATTTTCTCTTTCATCCTTCTCCTTTCCTCTCTCATCCTTCTTTTTTTTTTCAAGCTAATCTGTCATCATGCTAGATAGGTACCCATTGTGTTTGTCCACTGTGGGATCTACCACTGGAATAAATACATCAGACATTTGGACTTTTGAATTAACCATGCCCATGGAACAACTGCTACATTTCCTTTTTTATAGCTTTGCTTCTGAAATATGCATGTTCTTTCTCTCTCTGCTCTGAGACAGGCTACTGACCTGTAACTCCTCAGCTGAGTTTTATGTTTCTTAGAGCCGTGATGTACTCTCAGATCTTCCAGGATGGGTTTGATGGTGATGAATTTGGAAAAAGTCATATCAATTTCAGTAGCCATAAAATGCTCATTAGTTACTTTCTACCTGTTTTCCTGTGATAGCCCTTTCTGTGTTTCCAGCCCTCAACAATGCTACTACTCACTGCATATAGTTTCTTTGTTATTTCTTGACCTGTAACAAAGGGTTCCAGGGTAAACGCTTTGGGAAATGCTTGCTCGCCTGAGTTTCTTTATAAAAGTTCTGGGCAGACTAACACACTTCTTCCCAGGATCTAATGTTATGATCTCACAAAGAAGATTACCATAAACCTCCTTTAAGGGGTATCTCATGGGACACACAATCTATTCTCAATGTTCTATAATTAGTGTACTTCCAGTGTCTTCTAGGAGAAGTAACTTTGAGGGCACTCCAAAAGCCATTTCAAAGTCGATGGAAGTGCTTACCGTATTCCTTGTGTATTAGCCCGATGTATTCAAGATGAACGGGTCTACCCAGAGTCACTCTGTATTGCTTGTTTTGATTTTTAAAAAGAAGTTTGACAATAGGGCTTGCCCAAAAGGAAATCACTGTCCTTGAGTTAGGGCAGCTTTACAGACAGTTGATAATTGGTCCATCTTTGAACTCCTAGTATGGATCGTTTTCATTTCAGCCTCCCTGTGTCACAATGCAGTAAATTGGCTCACTCTCTTTAAACTCTATTTACCCTAAATAAACTTACTCTAAAATAGCAAAAATTGTTCTTTCTTTAATATCTATTGAGAATTGGAATGCAATATCATGATAATATTTCTTGAAATCAAAATTGTGGAGTGTTACAGTTCATCATTTTGTACTGGTTGTATGCTTTATGCTGACTGATTTTCATCACTGTTGGTTGCGTTATGTCCCAAAAGCTTTTATACCTGAGGGCCAGCTGCTGTTAAGTGAATGATCAGAGCATACATGCTATAGCCACACGCACAGGTTGAAAACAGCTCATAATCTTACTGGATTTTCAGTAAAAATTCTTCATACAATAAAGCTATGTATGGGAACACCATTATTCCCATAGGGCACAGGGAATGAAATAATCAAGAATGATGTTATGCAGTTGTTCTTTCACTGAGGATTTTCTCTACGTAGCAGCATGTGAGCCTCTGATTCTGGTGAGCTCTTGGGTCTTGGACAGTGTGGAGGCTTTCTCTTAGTCAACACGCTTTCTCATTCAGGAACACACAGATCCCCATTGTGGTGGAGTGATTTTTCTGTCTTATGCTATCTTCGTGAAGTTGTCTACAGCTCTTTATGGTGGTTGTTGTTGTTTATATACTTACAATGTCCGGTAAGAGAGACTTGTGTGTTCTTGAAATACCTGATGATTTCGAGTTACAAGATGAAGCATGTGTTTGTTTTCAAAATTGTCTGACAAAATTTATTAAGTTCTCTCTGTAAGTACTTTGTCAGGTCTTAGAAACCAAGAGAGTATCTATCGATGTTGTTGTTCTACCTCACAAAGCAACAAAAAAAGCGTATGCTTTTCCAGAGACGGCTTTTATCAATCATTAACCTAACACTGCCTTCAACAAAGACAAGGTGAGGGGAGAAATTTTCTGATCAGCTCATTCGTACATGATGTTCAGAAGGATGTTTCAATAGGCACTCCATTTCTTTGGCTTTCAGCCTAGACATGGCTGCCTCTTAGCAATTCAGCATTCTAATATATACTTTTTATACTTTTATTTTACCACTGTTTCTCTGAAATGTAACAGCTCTTTCTTAGAGCACATAGCCTGTTTTATTCCTACTTGATCATAAGAATTTTTCTTACTGCCCACAGTTTAGTTATGGAGAAAAAGGTCCTTAACCCATGGAGTTCTATGGAGATCTGTCACCCTAGAGCAATGGCCCACAAGTACTTGCTATTGTGGCCTCCAAGCCATTGCCTTCCTTTAGTTTTGGGTCTGTCATTCAGCACTTTATTTGATATCACTGGCTCTGTCAGTATTCTTGTAACAAGCTCTCTCTCTCTCTCTTGTTTTATATATGAGAGTTACAACTCTTAAGGATATTTATATAAAAATAATTTTAGAAAAAAATGTCCAGCCAAATTCCTCTTTTCAGAACATAAGGTACATTCCTGAACATGAAGCACAGGGCGAGCTGGATCCTAGCTCTCCCAGCACTGCTGTGATATGGCGCATTGCTCCTGGCTTCCCACTCTCCCTAGTTGTCTTAGTATTTGGCCCAGATGCTGAGGCTTTGAACCTGCAGACAGATCCTACTTCCCTGGCCTGCTCATATAGTTTTACACTATTGTCAAGGCTGTGACTCATGATTCCTGACCCTCTTCCTTTGGTTCAGTCATACCAGCTTTGGTTGGATCTATAGAGGGTCTTAAACTGGTTCCGCACAGGAGAGGCCAAGAAAAGAGTTCAGAGAATACTACACTGCTGGTGACTACATACTATGGCTTGGGATTTAGAATACTGAATTCACATTTTCAGTTTCTGCAAATACATCAGGAAAGCATAGCATATTAGTAAACATGTTCAAGTCAGTGTGTGCAGCACAGCAAGTGAAGAACAATCACAAGATAAAGAATGACGCATGAACAGAAATGCTGACAAGAGTCAGTGGTCATATTCTGAGCAGAATGTGACCAAACAAACAGTGGCCAGCGGTCCATGTGTTCATAGCCCCTCTGCTGTGGTGAGAGTGTTCAAAGGTTGGACAGCTGCACATGTCTCAGTCTTCTTACTCAGCAACTCTCTGAAGCCTGTTCTGACTGCTCATGCGGAGATGGCCATGGGGTTTCTGGACCCTCTGTACCTGGAGTTCACTTCTGCCTCAGTGTCGCAGACTCGTGACCAAGTAATGCACTGTTATGGTCATGATATGGAATATATTCCTTAGAGTGAGCTTGTAGATATTTCTACTTCAGGATTTTAATACACAAAACTAACACATTTTTAATTGGAGTGTGTTAGAATCAGAAAATATTTTCAGATTAGATTAAATTCACTTTCTACAAATCATTTTCTATTTTGTCATCAATTAGTTCAGCAATATGATCTTCTTTTATTAGTCTTTTATGATTTTGTTTTCTGTCTTATGAAAGTGGCTCCTGTTAGGCATATAAAGTTTAGAACCTATAGTAAATTGCTTAATTATCTTCACCTAATCTCTGAAGAAAGTTTAAGTCATAGTTGTATGATGAGCATTTTTAGAAAACCTTGGCATCAGGAGAATAATCGTGAGAAGGTGATGTTGGAGCTTACAACTGAGATTAAAGTGATTGAAGTATTGGCTTGAAAGTGAGGAAGAGGCTTTGAACTGACTTGGCTCAGAGGAATAATTTATTTTCTAGCAAGTTTTAAGAAATTGCGTTCTGTTATATCAATTCATAACATTAAGAACATAACCTAGAGGTGAAAATGTAGGTCATGTGACCAGTGACATATTTCACAGGCTAAATCTACTCTTACAAAAAATTTTTAAAAATGACTTTTAAAAGAACAAATATAATGTTATTGTTATTACAGATACATAGAAAATGGGAAATTATTTCATGTGAATCTCCTAAATCTGAAAAATTAGTATTGATATAGATGATGAGATTGATAAACATGTAATGTGATCTTATGCTAGACTTACTCTAAGAGGAAATGTATTTTCAATTCAGTACTAAGCAATTGGTTGTCAGGAGAGACACTGTTTTCATCTTTTTTTCAGTCTTCTGTATTAATAATTCATCCCTCCAACAGTGGTTGCTTTGTTAGTCACGGTCTCAGAGCAGAACTATGAGAAGGGGTCCCACCGACTCTCGGCGCAACTGACAGACTAATAAACACAGGTGTTTAAAACTTTATCCCCCGAAACTTGAGGTCGCTTGTTGCTGCCACAGACCTTGTCCTGGATGACTTCAGCTTCATGTCGTCACTGTGTAACATCAATTCAGTCTGAAGAGTCTACATGCTCCCCTAGAAATTGTCCACTGGCTCTTAGAGAAGACACTATAAGAAAATGCTTTCCTTTACATCTCCAATACTTTTTCAACAAGTAACTTGCATGAAGCAATCTTTTATGGAGTTCAGCAGAAGTTTGAAAAAAGTAATATTTAATTTGGTTGCCTTTGGTTTGAGCATTCTCTAGGAAGTAGAGAGATGCTGTAAATTTTGAGACATTACCAATTGGAACATTCAATCAACAAAGTTTAGTGAAGAAAGATTGGACCCTAAAATTCATCTGTTTGGACAAAGTCCTGGCATTTATCTGGTCTGGTTAGCCATAGCATGCAGCATCTTTCCCAGGTGTTTGGAGTTTCTCAGTCATCTCACGCTATCAGAATCCCCCCTCTCTGCTTCTCTGTGGCACGAAGATCCTCACACTTAAGATGTCTTTGTTCATGGCAGCCTTCCCAGACATGTTATCGTCTCATTTGTTCACTCTCTTGCTCTCCAGCTCCTATACTTCTGACCACTCAACGCTTTTCTTGTTTGACCATATCTCAGAATTGTTTTCACCACTTCTACTTGCGTAATGTCTCTTTCATTTAGACATGAAGATTTACAGTGCTCTCTTTACACAGAGTTCCTTCACAAATGTTTATGAAATTTAAGCAATGTTTATACCAAGATCTCTCTTACTCATTCCCAAGCCATGTTCCAGTATCACTCACTTGGTAATGTGAGCTGGTAGAAACAGAGAACTGCGATTTCAGTTTTCCACTCGTGTTTTATACTTTTAATATACTTTTACCTGTACGGTTTCCTATGGATGACTAGCACAGGTTTTGAGATAGAAGCTGCAAACATTACCGCTACTAGATGAAACATGGAGAAACCAAAAACAGTGAATCACGTGTTCTCACCAATGGTCAGCAGGAACCCCAGAAAACACATGCAAGATACCCTGATTAGGGAAGTCCTAGCTTTTCTGTTTCCCTCATCATACTGGGTTACCCTACACTCATTATGTTTTCCTATGTCCAGGCCAGGAATGACCTGGAATACACATAGCTCACTGTGGGGAGTGAACTGTGAGCCTCTGATCAGCACCTGTAATGGGGAATTTTTCCAGACTCTTGTACTGAGGCATCGCAATCCCACTTTTACAAGGTGCACACCTCAGTGTTACAGGCCAGTGCATAAATAGCTTCAGGTAAATGCTTCAACTTGATTTAATCATCCTCTTCAGTAAAGATAATTTATATTCTAAATTCACTTGAATCCTTGAAAGGAATGCTCATTTTTTTTTTTCAGATTAAGTCATCTGGCACAAATGAATGGATTTTTTTTTTTTTACAGAGCATGGTAACCTTGGAACAATTGATCTGTTGTTAGTTATCATATAAATGGTAGCTTAGCTAAATAAATATCAAAGTCAAAAAGGAATGCTTTGCTTTATTTTTAAAAGAAGAAGTTGTTTCGAATAGAGTTCTGTGGGACTAATCCCCAAATGGGTGGGAACAACAGTTACAAGGCTGCATTACATTGTTCACAGCCTAATTCCTGAGTAGAGGATAAGAATGAAAAATTGGTTATCTGCCTGGTGTCAAACAGCAAAGAAGATCATCTGAAACAGAGCCTATGACTTGCCAAAGATTCCTTGTCTAGGGGGGTTTTAGAACCGTTCATTTTCTTCAGTCTCCACAGATAGGTTGGTTATGTCAATCATTTCCAAGCAAGTCAAGGAGCACATATTGGGTCTGGGTGACTTGACCACACAAAATTGCAACCTTCTAAGAGTTCTAGCTGACACAAACAGGAGTGTAATTCTGAACAAATGCTTCATTTGACTCTTAGGTATATTGTAGTTTAGACAGCTCTTGATCAATATATGCAGGGATCAATTACTGTGAAAAGTAAGGTCAATTAGTATTTCATATGTGGCAAAAATGGGTGTCTAAGAGTACCTGAATCTCATGTGATAGATTTCTCTAGTTTCTGAGTTTGTCTTTAACCAAAGGTGTTGCTCGTCAACTTATTTTTCATTTATATTGGCTTGATTGGCCCCAAGAATTTTTTAAGAGATCTAGTGGCATAGAACTAAACAAAAGAAATGGTGTCTGGTTGAGTGGGATTTGAGAATAAAGGCTACATTTCAGGATCATGATTGTGGCCTGGAGACTTAGGGTCATTGTGTACGGATGATTCTCTTGCTGTGCCTCCCGAATTAGGAACATGGCCTCTCATAAATCCAAGAGGCAAATCAGATCTTTTCTATTAATATGGTGAAGCTTGAAGTGTGACGCCCAGTTTAGCTAGTTAAAGCTAGATCGTATCAACACCAAAGAAGCATGCTACTCACCTCACAATGGATCTAAGACAAAAGGCAGAATGGACAGTTTGATGATACCCAGGCATGTGTTGTTTTAGCAGTTAAGTTTGCATCCTAGTCCCTGGTTATGGCAAAAGAGCAATTGGTTTATGTCAAACAGCAGGACTTAAAATTCCGAGAGTTCAAGGCCAATCCCTTTCCAGGTTCAAGTGCTTAAACTGCTGGGTCTGCTCCATTTAGAAATGTTTCATATCCATCCAATTCACATAGGTTTTTAATTATGCTTAGCACAAGAATATGAAATCTGTCATTCCCTATCTTTGTCTAGGTGTTAATCTATGATAGACTTTCACTTGCATTTTGGACATCAATCTTTTCCTACCCGATACACGATGCAGTGCCCTCCACAGCTGATCCATCTTGACAGAAACACCTTCTGTTCCCACCTTCTCATTCAACCTGAAATTTACTGCTCATCCATGGAAGCTGCTTCCTGAAGTGGTGCCAACAGCAACAGTTTCCTTTCCCACTGTGATCTTATCAGTTGGACTGGAGTACAGTAGAATACAGCCATAGCTTTTGATCTTCTAGATGGTCTTAATTTTTATTCCTTCTCCCAACCTAAGACCATAAATCTCATGTCCTGAAGATCATTCAGTCACACTCCCTCATTGCTGCTGATGTTTTCCTGACCTTGTCTTGAACACAGTATCTATAGTCTCCCTGTCACATTCTTGCCTATTAGCCATGAAGTGATGGTGCCATTCAGTTTCCATGGGAGTTATCCTTAGGGACCTTGGACTCTATTTCCTTAAAATTTCCCCTCTATTCTAATTTCCATCTACTTGTTTTTTGAACAGATACCATCCACTATCAGAACATGACCTTAAATTCAAGCATTCAGCTCTGTATTCACCAACTTTTAACTTTTTAACCAAACCTACCAATGCTCACCAGCCAACATTCACTGAGAAGGTCCAAAACCTACAGCTGAATGATATCACTACTTTTCTCTGTCCATGATCCCTGGGGCTGGAATATCTACATTGCTGCAACATGAAAATAATCTTTCTGTTATGTTCTCCTTAATACATTCCCCTTTCTTGCTGCATCGTATTCATGGAGCAAAACTATAACCATTATTCATGGCACTCACTATTCTATAACTGAATTTTTCTGAAAACAATTGAGTCAACGAATGACCCTATTCTAAATTCTGGATCACTAAACTGAAGTGAGTCTATAATGAGACCTGACACATAATCTAGAATTTTCAAGTCTTCCATCCTTTCACATTCCTGTATTATTACCCACAACATTTCCTTTCTTCTCAAGTTTTAAAAGGTGATTCTTCATCCCCAGTCTCTGGAAACTGACCTTCCTTCTCTCTCCAAAGTGAAAACATAAATCCTGTTCATGTATGTGTTGAGTGCTCAGACCTGAGAAATGCTCTCCCCTCCACCTCAGGTGCCTTTATTCTTGCTCTCTCTGATTTGAAGGTGTTGCTCTTACACTCTCCCTCTGTTTTGAGTAATGGTTCCTTCTCACCTTGCTGGTAAACCTTTATGGATCACATCTATACTCACAAAGGCTGTGTTCTTTATCCAATATTAAAAATCTCTTTTACCTCCAACAACGTCCTCATTTTTCTGCTTTGCTTTGTGGATTGTGTATAAGAGTTAATTTATACTGATGCTCTCACATTTTTCTTACACTTGTCCAACAAGGCTTTGCATTCTGAGCCAACTGAAGTGGCTCCTGTATAGGTCACCAAATCTCTCCACTTTTCAAAATTTATAGTGAGTCCATGGCCTGGCCATATTTGACTTTACCAAGCTGCTTGGTTGCTTCTTCATTAACCACAAATCTTCCAAATCACACACACACACACAGACACACACACAGACACACACATACAGACACACGGCTCTCATTCTATCTCATTTCTTATTTCCCCTATATATATCCTTACCTCCTCTTCTGTTTTTTTTTCCTGCCCAGTCCTGCAGTCATTCAGTCCCAAAGAACCACACAGAGGACTACATTAAGCATATACCTGGTCTATTAGATCAGGATTCTTATTAACTCTTACATCTTAAATTAGCCTAGAATTTTTGTCTGTGTTAGCCGCATGGCCTGGCACCTTTTATCAGTGAGACATTCTCATTTTGCTTCCTCTGTGTCTGGGTGACAACTGCAGACTAAACCTTTCCTCTTGCCAGAATTCTCCTATTCTGGTTGCCCTGCCTATACTTCCTACCTGGTTTCCCTGACTATACTTTCTGCCTGGCTACTGGCCAATCAGCATTTTATTAAACCAATGCAACTGACTACTATTTACAGGGTACAAGACCATTGTCCACAGCACTCTTCTTCATGATGCACAGTTATGCCAAAGAATCCCTTTCTCTTTGCATGAAATCCTTGGTGACACCATGGCTCTATAGTGTTACACTGCAGGGACTCATATTACAGAGCATGATGAGTTTGTATTTCACCTGGCCATCTTCAGGACAGATCGACTAGATCTGTTAAGTGTGAGACTGTTTGATCATTCCACTGCAAACACTCTACCTGTCTCCATCTGAGCCTCTTTGATTCAACAACAGTATTTTACCAAAGACTGAGTGTTTTGTATGGAAAATAAATGTATAGGCTCCCAGGAGGCTAGAAAGCCCCAAATCAAAGATTCCCATTTGGTAAAGGCCTTATAGCTGCATCATAACATGTTTCAGACATCACACCGTGTATGAACCAGGGAGAAAACAAGGAGAGGAAGAGAGATAAACTCACTCCTGAGTTGAGAAGTCACCATGCAATAGCCAATCATTCACTGAGGAAGGAAGATGCAAATGGGTGTCTTCTCATTCTGTTCCAGTGACTTCAGTCCAGTGGTGGGCACAAGCATTCCAACTGCCACAGCTTCCTACCTATGTCCAAGAAAATGCACCTTAATAGGTTTATAAGCAGTCATTATTTATTTAATACCCATCCACTCTTATGTTACTCTAGTGTCCCTTTATTTGTTTTTCTGTATGATGTTTCCTCCCAGTGCCCACATCCTTATTTTCCAGCCACCACCTTCAGCTTCTCAGTAGTCTCTCATTTCTGTAATGGAACCTCCCTCAATGCACTTCTTACCCTGTTGTTCACTGATGATTGCGTACTTGGTTGTTTTACATTATATTTAGAGCATCTCCCTCCACTAAAACATAAGAATGAAAAGGACAAAGGCATCTATTTTTCTCACAGATATATCTTCAACCTCTGAAACATTCTTGATGCATGAAGGAGTGTATGAGGAAGATATGAATCAGAGATTGATCACAAAATGCAGTTACCTGTTGTTTTCCTCTTATTTGTAGCTTTTATTCTATATACATTGGAAAATTATATGTGGCTATTTGTGCTTATATAACTATTTTAATGATGAAAAGTAGCTTGAGGTTTGTATAGAGATAGAAGTATCTTAATTGTTAAGAAGTTGATCTCACCAATGCCATTGGTTATCATTCCTGAGAAGGCCAGATTAGAAGGATTTGAAAGGAAATTGGAAATTTCTGTGGAAATCATTAATATTAAAAAGCTCTTAAAGGTCCCTTGTCTGGAACAGGTGTGAATGAAAGACTCTCAGGGTGTGGTGCATGGGTATTTTTCCACAACACTAGGCCTAAACTTAGTTTGAGCAGTTTTGGTATGGAATGTAAGGTTAGCGAATGAGCACATGATTTACGGTTACCTGGCCCATTGCAATATTCATAGACATGCTTATGTGGAAGGGGTATATCTAATGAAGGCCCACCCTAGATATCAAACTAAAGGTTACTAATGGCTTGGTACTAGTGTTCTGACAACAGCTTGCCAGGAGTTTATGAATAATTGGGGATGCTTGGACTCCCTCTGTCCTCTTCTGTTTCCTTGTTGGAGGAGGTATAAAGTCATAGGAAACCTACAGACTTAACAGACAACCTAATGACGTTTATCCTGATAAATATATTTGGTGGTTCCCTGTGTAGAGTAGCTGCCTACAGAAGTGTGAGTAACTGCCAGAACTAAGTCCCTGAAGCCTCCTCCTCTAGAGTGGATGAAAGCTCACAAAATGTTACTTCCCTGTTGAGCCTTCAAACACATGCCTGTATGAGCTATCACTGTGAAGGGGGGCATGGTTGGGAAAGGTGGGAGTTCTGACTAGAATCTCACTTGAAGTTTGGATGACTGAAACTCTTCTGAGGAAGGATTATTACCAGGTCTAGTCTCCAGTGGGTCTCTGATTCATGAATACATTATGGTGACAGTCATATCCAACCCTGAAGAAAATGGCACCAGCATCCTTCCTTTATTTTAGCAGACCCTTCCATTGTAAACAGTAAACACACCATCCCAGGTGTCATTGTGATGCTCTTTGTCATCTTCTTTACCTTTCCAGACTTTAGTTTTCTCCATTCTGGGCTCCAACATTCTTTGTCTGTAGCTCCCCAAACTATAAAGTGTACAAAGCAGCAGTTTGTTCATGTTCAAGTTCCCAAAGAAAGGTACAGTTTCCCCCTGTTCATAAAGCAAATATTGTCTTCCCTTTACTGAGACTCTGCCCTGGGCTAATGCTTTCATGTATTATTTCATTACATTCCTTATTGGCAAGAATATTATTATTACCACACTATTTTAAAGAAAAGAAACCGATCCTTAAAGCTGTTTGTCTTCTTCAATGTCACATACGTAAAGGGTAAGGAATTCAGCACCAGACTTCAAGTAGTTTAGACAGTTTTCAGTTACTCACAGCTCTTTGCTTTTTAAAGGAATAATTCAATTCAGAATGTTGGAGATAAACGACCACAGCCTATACGTCTGTGGGACCAAGCAATTCTAAACCAAAATGACCACTTCCTCTGGTTTTATTGAAGTTGTACACTAAATAGGAGAAGTTGGAAGTTCCTTAGTGTGGAAATGTATCATTTACCAACTGTAACATAGATGGTATAATGGGCAAGGTACCTACTTCATAGCATTAGCATAAACATGTTTTCTTTTTTTGGATTGAGGAAATGAGATCTAAAGCAAGAAAGAACAGGAAATTATATCTGTAAGAATTTTAACTTCAGCTTCCAAACTCTACTTTCTTAGTGGATGAAAAAGAATGAGAGATGAAGCTATGCCTCATGTTTTCCAGTCTATGTTTAATAAAATCAAATGGAATTCTGCCAAATGGGTGAGCGGGAGTCAGATGTATAATTAAACTCCCTTCTGGAATACATGCCACTCGGAGATCAAATGGGTAGCATCAAATTGGTCCTTCCAAATCTGATCTTGTGCCTCATGGAAAACTAGCAATGATTGTTTGTTTTCACCATGGAATTATGTAGAATTATGTTTTTAGAGTAAATCTTTAACTCAAATAAATCTGAGCTCAAATTTAGAGAAAACAAAAAAAGAATAAATCACTGTATAAACATTGGATAAACCATCACCCTCTTGCTCAGTTCTTTCAGATTTAATATGATATATGAGATACCCCAGGTTGTCTTGCAAAGATCTCATCCAATGATGGTTTATAATAAGTGCATGGCCATAGTGGGTGATGAATGACATTTTGTATGAAAACACTGGATAGTTTAGTGTGTCCTTTTATGACATCTAAGGAAAGAGGGGAGCATGATGAGACATACAACCTGAATGAAAGCAGCTGAAACCTGGCCTCGTCTTTAAATACCATCCTCTACAGGCAGCTTGCCCTGCTATAAGAGGTAAATAACACTTCAACTATTGGAAAACAAAACAAAATTTTGTACAAACATTCTTCTCCATTCTGAAGTCCCAAGGAGACATTACTTTAAATAAATCGTATTTATGGTGATTATTACAACTCATTAGATATCATTAAGTTGCTATTCTCAGGATCAATGCACTAAAAGTATATTATTTTGAATACTCTGCATATTTGTGGCATTTCTTATTTTTTTAAATGGAAATCACTTTTTTACATGCAACGAAGAGTCTCTTCTTCTCTGCATCAAAGTGGCAGGTTGCAATTGATCTTTCCCAGTACAGTTAACGAGCAGAAGCAAATCCCCTGGGCCCCCTCAGGAGCCAAGGCTGCTCAGTTGTTCAAAATTCCATGTGGATGCAGGGGTTTGTCTAGTTCTCTTTATATGGGAAATCACAGAGACACTTCTTTATTCTGAATCCGGTTTTATTAGTTGCCTTTCGCACTGCTGTGCCAAACAGCCAAGATCCACTTAAGGCATGAAGGTTTTATTTCTGCCCAGTTTGAGGGCGCAGCCCCTCATGGCAGGGGACCCAGAGAGAGATATGCATTGGCATTCAGCTCCTGTTTTCCTCTTTATTCATCTAAGGATACAGACCTTGGAAGAGTGCAGAACAGTGAATAGTGCTGTCCATACTTAGGGTCAGTGTCCCACCTCTTCCTCTAACACATCTCTAGGGTTATCTCCTCCGTGATTCCAGATCCTGTCAGTCACCTCACTGATCGCCGTTTGCTCTTTCAAGAGAGCAGATTCTCATGGCCACCTGTTGCTCCAGATTAAAGCAGATGGTACTGATGTAAGGGAGTGATCGTGAAAGCCTCCTAGGACAGACACAGCTTTTATCAAGTGCATTGTTTCTTGGAGAAGGGGGACACATTGGGTCATGATCCTGGAGTCATTCAGCGAGTGCTCTGTCTATGCTGGGACACTTTCTACTTTAGTATGCTAAGACTTGGACGTCCTTGAACTTTCAATGAGAAAAGCACCTGTCTCCCATCTAATGGCCCATGCAGGTTTGCCAAAAGCCCAGCACATTTGTTAGAATTCTTTCGGTTGAAGTCCTTAGATGCTTACAGGTGCTTACAGAAGAACCTCATTTTGGAAGCAGAGGACTTTGGGTGTCTCCTGGTGATGGCTTTGACACAAGGAAAGGGCATTTCTGGTAGTGAGCAATGTTCATAATGCAGGTGTATGTGTGTGTACTTGTATGTGTGTGTGTGGCTGTGTGTGGAAGTCATGTAGTTCTGACTCTTACCCCTGGATACAGGAAAGAAGCAGGGTGTAGTTAGGTATGAGAAATAAGTCTATCGTCCACAAATACTTCATTACTGCCATGGGCTTGATGAGGCCAGCCCCCCAAGTTTCGCCCAATTAAGCTGTGTCTATGTACATTGTCTTATGAAGGAAGTCTGGCAGTGTTTAAATTTGTTATTCATGATTACATATTTGTAATCACGAACATTTTGTTTTCTTCAGTAACATAAATATTTACACAAGGGCAAGTGAACTGTGAGCACATTCATTATGGTGGCACTGGATTCATTAAGCTGGAAGAGAAATTTATTTTTATTTGTGTATTTCTGTTTCTTGAGACTGAGTTTTGTTGTTTAGCCCTATTTGACCTGGATCACCATGTAGGTAAGGCTGGGCTTGAACTTGCTGTAGTGCTCCTGCTTCAGCTTCCAGAGCACTGGGGTAAGAGGCTTCTACCTCCATGCCATGTGAGTTAGAGGACTTAAGAGCATGAATTTTCTGTTGTGATCAAAAGGAATGCATTTGGGCCACCTTTCAATAATTTTTGAAGATTGTAATTTTATTCATTTAAAATAATTGTATTATTATGTGTGTATGGAGGAGGTATGTATACGGGTGCTCAGAGAGACCAGAAAAGGGTGTCCAGGGCCCCAGGAGATACCGAAGATTGACTGTAACCTATCAAGTGTCACAAGAGGCAGATGACATGAGTTGTGCTGGACTGTGATGAACTTATTCTCGGCTTTGTCACCATGGCACTTCATGGGGAAGCCATGACTTCATGAGAAACGTCTCGGTTGGCATCATTGAGCACCAGAGGAATATACGCCACCGTCTTTCAGCCTGGGTCATTGGTGTAGGAGCTCCTTCTGTTTGTGTGTTAATGAATAAAGAAACTGATTTGGCCTAGTTGATAGGGCAGAACTTAGGTAGTCAGGAAAGAGAGATCTAAATGCTGGAAGGAAGAAAGGTGAAATAGAGAGAACACCATGAAGCCTACAGAGACAGACATGCTAAATGTTTCCCGGTAAGACACTGCCACGTGATGATATACAGATTAACAGAAATGGGTTAAATCAAGATGTGAGAGTTAGCCAGTATGAGGCTAAAACTAATAGGCCAAGCAGTGATTTAATTAATACAATTTCGGTGTGGTTATTTCGGGTGTAAGCTAGCTTGGTGGCCAGGACAAACAAGCAGGCCCTCTGCCTGCAACAGGTCATGACCTCTGAGACCATGCTAACCCCCCCTGCATCTCTGACACAGCCTCACCCTTCCTCCCAGAACACCAGTCCTTCTCAATCCCTGTTATTCTTTTTTTATTATTTATTTTTTTATTAAAAATTTCTGCCTCCTCCCCTCCTCCCACTTCCTTCCCCCTCCCCCTCCTCCCACTCCCCCTCCCTCTCCAGTCCAAAGAGCAGTCAGCGTTCCCTGCCCTGTGGTAAGTCCAAGATCCTCCCCCCTCCATCCAGGTCTAGGAAGGTGAGCATCCAAACAGGTTAGGCTCCCACAAAGCCAGTACATGCAGTAGGATCAAAACCCAGTGCCATCGTCTTTGGCTTCTCAGTCAGCCCTCCTTGCCAGCCACGTTCAGAAAGTCTGGTTCGAGCCCATGTTTTTCAGTCCCAGTCCAGTTGGCCTTGGTGAGCTCCCAATAGATCATCCCCACCATCTCAGTGGGTGGGTGCACCCTTTGCGGTCCTGATTTCCTTGCTCATGTTCTCCCTCCTTCTGCTCCTCATTTGGACCTTGGGTGCTCAGTTCGGTGCTCCAATGTGGGTCTCTGTCTCTGTCTCCATCCATCGCCAGATGAAGGTTCCCTCTGATGGATCTCCTGGAACAGGATCAATCCCTGTTACACTTATTGCTTCACTATTGTGTCTGTTTGGGGTTTGCTTTGGTTTGAGGTCCTCTGTAGCATAAGTCGTCTCAAATTCCAGAAGCATTGTATTTTATTTTACCAAACTTTAGAAATTACAGTATGTACCAAAACTTTAATGTAAACTAAAATTTTAATTTTAACATAAATTAAAATTAATTACATCAATTTTAGTGCAAATTAAAAAACACTTAAATTCTCACCATGAAGCAGTAACCAGTCCATGTGATATCAAGTCCCCCTGTTCATGTCTCCATAGATATGCATATTTATGCCTGTGTGTACTCCATGTGTGTACTGCAGACTAAGCCATCCCTGGCTTGTGTTTTAACATTGCCTACGAGGTGGAGAATGCATGCTCCCACACCACCATTGCTGTGCATCTGACTTTCCCTAAGAGCTGTAAAATTGTTTAACTCACTAATATTTCTCTCCAACATGCTAATTCTTATGAGTTGCCCATACTGAACAAAGATACCACCTCAAATGTAAGTTCTATTCAAAAAAAAAAAAACATTAAAAAGCCAAGCACAGTGTCTGAGAATTATCACCAGAGTCTTGAGAGGTAGAGGCAGGATTATTGGGAGTTGTAAGTTAGCCTTGCCTCCATGAGATTATTTCTTAAACAAACAAGAATGTGAACAATTAAGTAAGTAAAGAAGAGAAAATTAAACTTTTGCTTCTTGAATTTCAAGAGACAATTGGGACATGGAATAATTTGGAAATGTATATATACAATGCATTTACCAGTTGTTCCTCATCTTGAGATGATCTTGAATATCTGAATTTTCTCTTACAATTTTTCCCAAATTCTTTTCTAAGTTTCTGTCCTTTGTGTGCCTGACAAGATCTGATGTGGTGCTGGTAAGTGGAGGATTTCCAGTGGATGTTTGCCTTGTGAGCATATTCAGAAGGTACCCTTTCTTATCTCTTCCCCATCTCTGTCAACATGATTCTCCATTGCAAATATTTTCTCACATTCCTGTCTATTCATTTTGTCTTTTGGCCTGCTTTCTTTAACAAGTGCTGTTAGCTAAACTGTAAGTTTGGACCCAGTCATTGTGCCTGGTTCAATGGCAGGAGAAATCCCCTTAACACAGCCCTGCTAGAAATTGGCAGAATGACCAAGGATAAAGAACATGGCATTTATTTCCAGTTTCTCTGCCTCTCAGTTGGAAGGGAGCCCCGTTATACTTCTTCACCAAAGAGATATTCAAGGTTTAACAAAGAGTGTAATTTAAAATAAAACTGGAGTACAAGAGAAATGGTAATCAATTTTATTAGATTACAGAGCGGGGCTCATTGTGACTGGTGTTCTTCCTGTTTATTCAAGTTGTATCGCCAAATGACGACCCAATTATATCCCATTTGCCAGATGGCTAATTGTAGGAAGAACAAAGAGATTTGCAGTTATTACAAATATTGCCTTTTGATAGTAAAACATTTTCCAGAATCACTAATTTATCTTTCAGAATAACAATTTTCACCTCATAACTTCAAGAATCTTCTGGGTATTTCTGTTAAGAAAGTAGTTATCTTAAAAGAATGACAGAAGTATAAGGACTTAAAAAGCATAGGTGTTGGTGGGATAACCAGTGATTTGTTACAGTGCATTTTTATTTTTCTTGTTGGACCTCACTAGGTTTTAGGAAACTGAGGTGTAACGTGGCCTCCAGATGCTGTCCCAACTGCATCTTCTCTTCACTCTTTTCTCTCTGTCGTTGTCAGTTTTGTGTATATACTGAATTTGGGGCGTTTTAATACACAGTATTGTCTGTTAGTCCCCTTTCTTCTGAAGAAATCCATTTTCTTCTTTCCAACAAGGTCCTTCTCTTTTGATTTCTTTTTAAAATTCTTTTGGACACACTGTGGTTGTCCACTGTGGTTGTTCTCATGAGCATTCGTGCAGAGTCCTTCTCCTGGAACATGGACAGCTTAGCAATGAAGAAAACTAAACGCCTCTAACCAGCATCCATTATCTGCTAATGCTGACCTGGTGAGGACTAGGTCTCATGATCGCCTCTCACATGTGGTGAATTGTGGTGATGGGTCCTGTTTCGAGCAGGTTCTACACCAATATTCACAGAGGCAGTGAGCTCCTAGGGGCAATGCCTATGTCATATCAGAGGACAAAACCCCAAGCACCACAATGAAGGTACTACAGGTGCAAAATCATAGGAAACCCTCCTACAGCCTTATAACAAAGACACTACTAAGATACTTTTTCATCCTGACATGTAGAGTTTAATTGGTTCCACCAAATCCAAGTCCACTTCTCTCTTAAACTAAAGGCAAAGGCATACTGAGATCTTTATGACCTTCACTAACTTAGGTTGCTTCCTAGTCCCCATTGGTACAATTAAAAAAAAAAAAACAGTGGAAGAGAGGGAGTCACACATTACAACAGGGCTCACATGGGAGGTTTATTGAAAGAGGAGAAAGGGCAGAAAAGGAGGCAGAGAAGGCGGCAGAGAGGGGGGCAGCTATCAGTCTGTGGGGATAAGAGTAGCAGAGGAGAGAGGGAGACTGAAGGTGAGCAGGGCCCACCTTTTTTTTGGGGGGGAACATAAGGGTACGGTCCTGTCAGGACCCTACAGAAAGGTCAATAGAGACACCTGAGTGCTAATATCCCCCAAACAGATTGACAAAACTTTAAGCAAAGCAATGAAAAATTCAAAAATATGTTTACCTAGGACTTTTCAATTTGTTATGTATATTCTTTCATTATTGCATGTATAAAAGGCACATGCTCTACTCTCACATGCCACCCTTTCTTATCTCTTTCCCGTCTATGTCTACGTGATTCTTCTGTACAAGTGTTTTCTCACATTCCCATCTATTCATTTTGTCTTCTGGTCTGCTGTGTTTAAGAAGTGCTGTTAGTTAAACCGCAGGTTTGGATGTAATTGTTGTGCCTGGTTTGCTCCATAGTAGGTACATAGCTGAAGACAATGTCTTCTCTGTGCCAAGAATTCTTTCCAATAAAGTCTTTGTATGTCTTGATAAAACTTATGTTACAGTTTTTATGAAACAAGCATCTTTCCAGGAATGATTTAATGGTTCTACTTAGCTCATTCCTGGAGTAGATGTGCACCTGGCTGAACTCTGGTAGAATCTGGCTATAGTCCAGAGTCTCTCTGTCATTTTAAAAAATGCCTACTTCCTAGCCTCATGCATAGACATCCTAGAGAGAGTCGATTGCCATTCTTGAATCAAACAGCAAAATAAAATGCCAGTAGAATTTCATTTGGAAAATGTCTTATAAAATTTGTTTGAAGATTATATTCATAATACACATTATTCATTGCAACAAGAAATTAAGAAAAGAGGAAGAAAGCAAGTTGATCATCTGCACTCATTTTATCTGTACTCTACGCAAGGGACCAGGCTTTGTCTATTTTCACTTTCTGAAAAGGTTGGCTAGACCTCATGTCATTATGCATTTGTTGATCACAGGCAAAATCCTTGGCAATCAAGTCACAATTTGCAGGTACTGATTGATGCTCCATGATGCCCACCTATTATCCCTCTCACATTTCAATACATCAGAAGAAAATGTCTTCAGCTCATTCTACTCATTAGGGTTCAGGGTTGATCTTATCTGGACTATGTTGTAGTGCTTGATACAGTCACCTTAATTGTGAAATGAATTGCTTCGTCATGTATTTAATAATGAGCAGAATTGGCTTTCATAACCACTACTCTCTTGTTACCAATCAGCTATTTGCATAATCACAGGGGAAACCATATCCTCGTTCCCTGTGTGATAGAGTAACAAACATAAATTTAATTGTCCTACTAGGCACGGGAGTCATAATCTTTATACAACACTTAGTGTTTTCATTACTTACCAATTCACTTATAATTATTGTGCACTCACAGAAGTTAAAAAACTAGCGAACAGTCCGTCTTTCATTTTGGCTTCTGCAGAGATAAACAATGCTAAACATGCTGGGCAGAATACATTAATTCACATTGTTGTACACAGTGGATATTCAAGGGAACTGAGAATGTGAAGGAGAGCATAGCAAGAACTTTTCTGAGGAATTTAGATAAATAAGCATATTTATTAATCAATTGAGGCTCTGGAAGTTTGCAGTGACTAAAATGATAGCTGCATTTCCTCATTGCAGGACGCTTATAAACTATCCAGGGAAACAACAGAACAAAGTGTCTTCTTGTAAAGATGTGAGATGGGTGGGAGTTCCCAGACGTGACTCCCTGACTGCTCTAGGTAGTGCATGGTGGATACACAGTAGATCATGGGGAGGAATCGTTGAGCAGTCCAATTTCACTCAAGGTAACTCATTGTTGGCTGTGATCTCACCAGGAAAATGTTTGTAACTTCCAAGAAAGCGTATATAAATACACTTTGAGACGGATGCTTTGGGAGAAAGTAACATCTTTCTTCCAAGATATTTAACAACTAGAGAGAATAAAGCTTGCAGTTATCCTTGATGGGAGAGTGAGAAGTAAGTAAGTCAACAGAGACTGGAGGCAGTGGAAGTAATATTCTATGCTAAGATGGAGCTATGCACATGGTGACTAGTAAGGAATATCTGGGACATTCAGAAAGGTAAAGGTCACCCAGCGTGTAGGAGAAGTGAAGTTTAAGAATGATTTTATGGAAACCTGAATGTCCAGATAGCGAATAGATAGGCTTCTGCATCAAGCTGAATTTGTTTCATTGTTCTTATATTTTGTTTTATTTGGAGGAGAAGTGAGACACAACCAGATCTGAATTGAAAAGTTGTCACTTACTTCCATGTCTACTACCATCTCTGTAAAGACTATAGATTCTTTTCTACCCTCCACCTGGGTATGTTCTTGACAAAGTGCATGTGAACATGGAAAGGTATTTGCTTGTCACGGAAGCCGTGGAAATGGTAATAATTAGAGTGATGTGTGGTACTGCTCAACTTGGAAACACATGGAAAGCTACTGAAACTTCACAGTTTTATTCCAAAATAACACTCGGAATATTTCTAACTGCTCAGCTGTCTTTGAGAGCATCAGGTATTGGTGAGGCAAACAACAGTGTTGTCAAGCCATCCCATGCCCATCATTGAAAAACATGATCATGAGGATAGGGGCAGAGTGTAGAGGTGATAGAGGGTTTGTTGAGCATGTCCAGGGCTCTCTCTCTCTCTCTCTCTCTCTCTCTCTCTCTCTCTCTCTCTCTTTCTCCCCCCCCTCACACACAGATTCACATAAAAGAGCAAAAGAGGAGGTGGAACAAGGTGTGGAGGAAGGCAAGAGAAAATTAAAGGGAGCAATAGGAGGAGGAAGATGAGGAAGAGGAGGCAGAAGAGTTAGAGAAGGGTGATGACATTCTGGTCAAATCAGAAGAAAAGCCTGCACTTTCTGGCTACAGTGAGTAAAGCATTTGTCAGTAGATACAGTACAGAAGTCATTATGTAATCCACCTAATTGTACATAGGAGACATGTGTTTTTTATGTGATGTTCTGTGCTTGTCAGATCTCCACCTCCCTTCTTGTCACTAACCAAGAGTGTCCCTCTGCTTAGTCAGTGACCCATTGCCCTGTTCAATGAACAGTCCTGCCTTCTCATTGGCTAATGAAGCTGCAGCTGACAAGCATTACCTTTGGGTCAGAGTGGACTCGGGTAATTGTCTTGGAATCAGCTGCTACAGGATTTTGACACTGGCAGGATGATTTCCTTTCTCAGTGGAATGGGAATGGTCAAGTTCTTCCTTCCTCCATTCTGTTTTTCCTTCTTTCATCTATTCCATTTCCCAGCAATCAGTATCTCAGGATTATTAAAGAATTAGATGCTCCGTTCAGTATGTGCACAGCTATTTAAGGCGGCAAAGCTGTAGTTACTAACATGATCCATCACTAACAAATGTAGCTAGACTAGTAAGTCCATTAAAATCAAGTCAGTGAAGGTTTTGCTGTACTCTAGCTCCCAACTGCAGATTTTCATCCCACTGTGCGCCTGATTATTTATATTAAAACAGGCATTTTATTCTGCCCAAAGTATAAGGAATCAGATTAAAATGGCAAGAGTAAGGTAATTCAGCCCTCCAAATATAATCTTTAAATGAGAATGAAATCTTGTTGACTTTATGCTTACATTTTACACTAGATGTTGAATTGGATTTAGGTATTTGTTCTTTAGACATATGTTAGGGTGGAAATTAGGAGCAGTTGATTGAGCTCTGCTGTCTTTTAAGTCACCCCCTAATCACGTTCCACTGTGGGGCAAATGAGGGGAGATTAAATAATTCACATACTATGCTTTGAGTAGTACCTTGTGCACAAAGAGCAGAACTATTTTATTCATTTCATGTAAGAGATTTTTGAAGTATATTCCTTAAAGAAAATAAAATATTAACAAGAAATACAGTGGATTACTGAACACGTTTATTCTAACGTCACTGATATTTCTCTAGAGTTACTTAAAGGTCACGTTCACGAAGTAGACACCTTTGTTCGCTTTTTCTTAATCTTCTCTCTGAGCAGTCAGTTTTCTGGTTAAATTGGAAGCTTTCCTCTTCACCGCCATCTCTCCTTATGCCCCAGCTTGTCCAGAGTCTTGGCTTCCTGCCCACCATTTCTCCTTATGCCCCTAGTTCATGCAGAATCTTGGATTCCTGCACTTTCCTCTATGCACAGCTTGTCATAGATGTATTTTTGAGGAATTTCATATGACTATGGTTGACTTGCAACACAGCTAATGGAAGCAAAGGTCAGAGCATGGTAAGAGGAGTGGGGTGGATCTCATGATTTCATACCCTATTCCATACCAGCAACATATGTCAGCAAATATGCCTTACTGGGTACACGGGGATCTGCCGTCTTTGGGCACTTCTTCCCACGGATAATTCAAAATCTTCATTGTAACACTTGCATTGTACATAGGGGACTTTTTTCCTGTGACTTAAAAATACACATGTCCTGCCTTTTGTACTTTTCAGATAATAACTTCTCAGTTAATTGTCTTGGAATCAACTGCCATGTGTTGATTCTGTCTCATACCATATTTTAAACTCTCTTATTTTTTTTTATATATTTATTATTCAGGGGACTGTGCATGGTACATGCATGCAGGTCAGAGAACAGCTCTCAGGTGCTGATTCACTCCCTCCACCATGTGGGTTCCCGAGATCAAATGCAGAACCTCAAGCTTGTGAGCACTTTTATTCCCTGAATTGTGCCAACCAATCCCACTTTTAAGTTAAGAATGTTAAATAACGCTGTTGTAGCTTTACTGACTTATTGCTATTTTGGATGTGTTTTGTGTTCACTATTCTTTGAACAAAAGTGTGTTCAAAGATGCAATCACAATCCAGCTTCTTGAAACTCATTAGCCTTGGATAGATCTGCTGGTTTTTGCTATTCATAAAATTCCTGTATACTCATAATAATTGAAAGAAACTGTAAGCAGTTATCAAACTCATGTATCTGGCTATTTGTGTCTTGCTGATTTATAATATGGTTGGGAATGTGTCTATTCCCTTTCTGGAAATTTTAAGTATCACTTGGTGGAAATTTAAAATATACTAGTTCATAAAAACTGCTATTTTTTGTTTGAATTCTATATAGTTATGAGAGGAGTCACATTGATATTTTCCTTTCCTCTTACTTCTCAATGGCTATTCCTAAGTATCAAACTACATTTATATTGTTCGTATGTGTGTGACCTACATGAAATATACATTTTTATCAAGTGTTTAAGACTCCTACCCTCATCTTTGCTCTTCTTGGTTAATGAGACATTATCCGGACATGTAAGTGCAAAGGAAGCCTGTCCAATAAAATCCTGAATTTTTCCTAATTAAATGTTCTTTAATTTTTAACCCTTTTTTGAGTTATGACACCCCCCCCACAGTCTTCTTACATGTGGGCTGAGAGATAAAAATTGCAAGCTTGAAGGCAGACTGGATTGTTTGAGTCAGCCAATATAATATCTCCCAGCCCCAGAAAAACAAAAGAAAACAGTCAGGTTTCGAAGTGGAAACATATGAGTCCAAAAAGACATTTTATCATCTTCATCCTAAAAACTTTCAGTTTCCTGTTGGTGTTATGGCATGATGAGCCTCAAAACTCAATTTAAACTTGGAATTTCTAGATGCAAGGCAAGCACGGGGTGGAGGATAAGTGGAGACAAGGAGGACCGGGTCGCAGTTTAGTAGGTAGAGCACCTGCCTAACATTCACAAGGCTCTGTGTTCAATCCATCACCCCGTAGGAAGAAGGTCTGATGGCATATGCTCAGCACTGGGAGATACGGACTTAATGATCAGATGATCAACATTACGTTGAACTCTTAGCTACATATCAAGTTCAAAACCGGCTTAAGGTATATGAGACCGTGTCTCCAAACAACAATACCACAACAGTAAAGAAAGCATCGACAGATGTGCCCAATGCATAGTCATGTTGTAACTCACTGTTCTATAAATATGGACAGTTTATTAATATGTACAATTACATAACTTACATGTGGTAATAATTGATTATTATCATTGCTAAAGTCCCTTCAGTTTCTGTGTCACTGGGACAAACACATCTCAAATAATCCCATTGTTCATTTATTATAAACCTCTTCATTTAATACTTGAGTGCAAAGTGAGAAACTAATGTCTCCCTCTCACAGGCTGCAGAGAGGGAAGAATAGGGGTATGAGTGATGATGTACTCAGTAGCTCAGTTCATTCGCTTTCCCGGGCTAGCATTCCAGCCAGTGCATCGCAGGAGTTAGCTAGCATGCTCCAGCCCCTGTTTTCTCCCCTAAACCAGGGCTTCCTGCACACTCAGAAGTATTCTCACTTTTGTCTTTCTGAAATGGAAGGTTCATGGAAAAAGACACTATCTAGGGATGATTTATTGTGACCTGACAAAGGTCACTTGGGGAATAAATTACCCACACTTGTTATTCCTGAGCACGCTTCACTCAAGCGCTTTCCCACGAGGGTGCAGAGAGTCATTTCAGAACCCGATCCTGGCAGCCTTTTAAGGAGTACTTATTTCAGAACAAATGTTCCTTAACTTCTGCAGATTTGCATACAAATGTTTTCTGCTGAAGAATCACGGTTTTGATTCTTACCTTGGGTTCTGTTTTCATTCTCTGAGTTTGCAGGCTTCCCTCTGATGCCTTACATTTTAACTTTTAATAAATGGCTGTGTTCTCTTGGCTGGGCTGTTATTCTACCCCCTCACTCCCTCTCACTATGTCACTCTGTCACCCACACTGCCCTAGAAGCCTGAATCCTACAAATTGCATCCCCTACAGGACCTCTTCCCACTCTCCTTAGAGAGGAAATGCTTATTTACATAGGTAAATGTGTCTGCTGCTGCCCCATTTGTGAGATTACCACTTCTAGGCATAGTTTTCCAAAATGGTTCAGCTTTCTGCTGACTCACAGACATTCCCACAGTTGGAGCAATCGTATTTTATCAATTTTCCTCAGTATTAACTATTGGTTTATCTCCCTATTGCTACAGATAGTAACCAACTTTAAATAATTTATCAAGTCATTATTGTGGGTGTTTGTGCTGTATATATGTGCCTGTCTGGCATGCTAACCCAAACATGCATGTGTGGAGGCCACAGGCCAATACTGGGTATCTATCCACCTTATTGGTAGAGCTCTGAAACCCAATCACTAGACCACCAGGCAAACTTTAGATGCTTTGAGGCAGGGTTTCTTTCGGAGTCTGGATATTGTCATTTGGTTGTACTGGCTGGTCAGTGTGACTCCCAGACCTGCCTGTCTCTGGAGTTTGACATGAACATGGAGTTTTAATATGAGCTCAGGTCTTCATGCTTGTGAATCTTCTCACAGCTTCTGAATCTTATTTGAGTATGATTTTGCCTAAACCATACTTTAATATGCGTTAGTCACAAAGGACGTTAGGGAGTTGTTGGAGTAGCTCTTTATAAGAGCAAGTGCTTCATAGAAATAATAGCCTGGTCCTTCTTGTGACTGTGCACTGCGAAGTATCTATGTAGGAGTTGGAAAATATTGGGAAATAGTCTAAGATCTTGCATTGACATTGCTGGAATCAGGAGTCTTGTAATTCCATAGGCCCATAGTTCATGTTAAAGGCGTTTGTCGAAATGCTGTCCCTCTCCCCAGCCTTGATCTCAGAGCAAGGTACGGTAAGGTCATCGATCATGTATATTAGACACGTCCTATGGTTTCATTTTTCATTTTAGGCCACAAATCACCAATGTCAATGCTGTCAGTTCAGGACTTGAATGAGTCTGACCTGATTAGAGAAAAAAAAATGTCCAGTGTGTACCAGATACTGTCTCACACTTGGTTTTAGATGATCGGAGAAACTGAGCACATCTCACATCGCAAGTGAGAGTTTGTGGCTTTTGGGCTTCAATATATTGGAGAAGAGAGCGCTCCCTCTATCCTGAATCCAGAGAAGCTTTTCTCCTCCCTCCAGTCATGCAGAAATGGAATCTCCACCATCCTAAATCAGAGGCTATTCCCAGGAAAATCACAGGCTGAAGTTTTTCCTGACAGCTTCCTCTGAGCTAAGAGAGAGGCATCCAGGTGGAAAAAGCAAGATCCCACCTTTATCCAGGAAGTCTATGAGTATAGCAATTCTCTCACTCTGAACATTCATCTGACTGGAATAAACAAGGAATCTGAGCTCTGTGTGTTGGGTGCCACTGTGTAGGGGCCCTACTGTTCTGTGAGAACCATCTCCTCAGAGTAGAGTCAGGACTCCTCTAGATACACGGATACAAATGATTTCTGAAGGTCAGTTCTTTGGAGGAGGGCTCAATCCATGGTGTGTTTTGAGCAAGGTGTCTCCCGTTCTTTGAGTTCTATGTGTGTGTTAATTGCAGCGATTTGAATCGTTTTATTTAAATTGCCATTGAAATTGTAGCAATTATAGCATCAGGGACTGTTTCTGTTTGCTATTTCTCTGCTACATGAGCCATTTTGAATGCTACCAGGTTAACTTTATTAGTGCTATAATTTACTCAACTCTCATGTCTGCAGCTTTTTCAGGGCATTGATGTCAGCAATGTGGCATTTTCTTTTCTGCATTTAATTCAGACAGTACTACACAAAGCCACAGTTATCTCCGAAATGATTTGGGTACTGTGTTTATTCAATGGCCATGCCTTAAGATCCCTATATTATATGTTGGAAATGTTAATGCTGAGCAAGAGACTTGAGTGGTTAACTGACAGGCTCCAAATCTGAATATTCAGCCTAGACAGCCATTTCCTGACTAAGTTGTGCACAAAGATGAAGTAATGGAGCTGTGAGCCAATATTCCTAGATACAAACCATCGTAGCAATCAGTACTGTCACACTCATGTCTTCCTAACAGTATTCATTTCAAAATAGAAGATAGTACAATGACGTTTTCATTGTCATGAACAGTAAAGTCATGAACATAGTCACAGGTCTGGGATTAATTCCCTTGTCACAAATTAAGAGCCAAGGGAGACTCAGGAGGGATCAGCCAAGCTTGCCTCTTTAGGTCACTTGGAAATCTCTTGTCTTTCTCATATACTAGAGTTCTCTCTTGGATTTGGCAAGTGAGTTTTTTAGTTTTTCTTTTTTGGTTTTTCAAGACAGGGTTTCTTTGTAGCTTTGGAGCCTGCCCTAGAACTAGTTCTTGTAGACAAGACTGGCCTCGAACTCACGGAGGTTTCCCTGCCTCAGCCCCTTGAGTGCTGGGTTTTAAAGGAGAGTTAAAAAAGTTGGTCACCAATGGCATGTGCTCTTAGTAGTAGAGTAAAACTCAAATATTTCCCATTAAATGACAACATTTAATGACAACATTGGCATGTCCTCATGGGTGATCAAAGGCCACCGAGCATTTTTGGAAGTGGAAGGAATTTTTAATGGCACTTGCCATTGCTCATCCACCCTGACCTCTTTCATCTCTTGGATTATTCTTTTATGCAGAACAATTTTGGTTAAAATTTCCTTAATAAATATGATATTTTTTATGATTAAGGACATATTAATAATACTCAGAACATTTGATATTTAAACTGCATAGAAAGGGGCCTCTCTTTACATTCTGACCTTTTAAATAAATGCTAGCCAAAACTGCAAACGTGATTCACTGACAAACATGGGCAGGCAGTGTCCTCTCCACACAGGGCTAACAACTGATCTATTGAAATGCGTTCAAGCACACAGATCACTCAGAACAACTTGGCATTCCTTCGATGTGAAATCTTTGTTGAATCTTTCTTAGCAGGGACATCTGTATTTAAATTTGTGCCAGTTTTCCTAATGTCAAGATTACAATCATCAAGCTTTCCACTGAACTTTCTATAGCAACAGGGTAGACACAGCTCGGAGGACCAAGCTTTAAAATGTGTCGTTGTTGCTAATCACAGTCTGACACTGTTAAGATTAGTTTGCTCTGAAAATGAATCTCAGAAGACTGGATGCTACAGAGGGTGATTCATGGTTGCAAATGAAATGTCAGATTGTTTCAGGGGTGTAATCAACTTTCCTAGGGTACCTTCAAGGAGCTACAGCTTTTGTGGTCACACGGTATACTGATGTCACCTTGGTCTGTAATTGAGAGGCGGAGACCTTGATTCCAATAGTCCACACAAAGATGCACAGTCCACCTTAGGAACCCAGAAGATATCTCCTGGGTGATGAAGTCTAGAACAGTATTTTCTTGAAGGATAAATCTGGATGTAGCTACTGAACAGAGCAGTGCCCTTCTTTATGGCTTGTTGATGACTTGCTACAGCTCTGGGAATTAGTTTTTTTCTAACCAAGATGAGCCAGGTTGCACACCACATGCAGGCATGCCCTTCCTGCTGCAGGTGTCTAAGTGATTAAGGGTGCAGTGGTGAGTTTTGTAAGGCAATCAAGATGAGTCAGGCAGCACACCACATGTAGGTGTGCTCTTGCCTCTGTAGGCCTCTGAGTAACTGAGGGTGCAGGGGTCAGTTTTGTAAGGCACACTAGCTGACTCTGACTCCTGTGAGCACAGGAAAGTAGCAGAGGCAATATGATTTTATGTTTTCATCTTACAATCTAATAAAGGAAACCAGTGGTTTAACTGAGCCTCAGTTTATGTCTTCCCATTGGTTTCAGTTGTGCTGTGTTAACAATGATGATAGGCCCTTCTGATTTTCTCCTGTTGAAAGTTTGCTTTCTTTAATTGAGAAATTCTAGTGAGGTCTAGAAAAAAGAGACTGTCCCTATGACATGTGTATTTAGACAACCAAAGACAAGGACACTCTCTGTGCCTTACCTTTAATACTGGGAAATTTATTGCACAAATTCTCCCTTAAATTCCTCGTGGTTTTGTGGTTTGTAGTACATACAATACCATTTGATCACAGACCAGCAGTGTGTTATACTTAAAACATGAACTGGTTCTGAAGATTCTCTTTCTTCCATTCCCAAAACACCCAGATTTCTTCTTGATCCCCTGGGGTGCTCTTAAAGAATATTTGAAGATTTGCAACCCAAACTGCAGTGCTTTCTTCTGCTGAATCAAGACATAGAAGACAAGTGATTTATACAGGAATACACAAATATTTGCATGACCCCAAAAACATGGCATTTTGTAACCTATTCCCCAGGCTGGATTTCCTGGCCCCTCCTTGATGCAAGGGGAGATGCTCAGTCCTGCTTCAACTTGCTTTGTGCAAGCCCAGGGGAGGCCTGTCCCTTTCTAAAATGGAGATGGAGGAGGAGATGGGGAGGGGCATATATGGGAAAGGGGAGGGGATGGAAGGAGAGAGGCTAAGGAAACTTGTTGGAATGTAAAATAAATGAAAAATGTTATTTAAATTTAAAAAAGAGAAAAAAATACACCCTTTAAGGATGCCAGGTAGACATACTACACTCTGCAGTGTCTCTGACAGAAGATCTGCTTTCTGCCCCATGGAAGTATTATTGCCATTATTTACTTGAAAAAGCAGACAAACAAAAGGCAAATCCCACAAGCAATAGCTTTCAAGTTTTTGCATCTCTCTGAAGGCCCTGCTCTGTTGCTTCCTATCTTTTTTTTTCCTACCTTTCCTTTGAGAAAGCTGTGTGTTTATTTGTTGTCTGTTGGAGCTGCCTAAAGAGAGTGTGCTGCCTCTTGGTTTGCTGAGAAGGACCTGCAGAACATGGGAAATTCTCTCATAGCTCATGGCACTCTGACGGGGGACCTGGGGGAAGTCCTAACGCACAGACAGGTGTTCTGTAAGAAGGTCCACTGCTGTGTACAGCATGGGGAGACCGTAGGATTTCAGCGTTACTAGATTTTCATTACTAGTTCCTAAATTTCCTTAACCTGTGAAGAGAAAGTCAAAACTGTGTGTAGAAGTTTGTACACAAGGATCCCCATGGCAGCTTCCACCTAAAGAAAAGATAGCTACTTAAAATTGTGCTCATTCTGAGCAAAGAAAGAAAAATGGGAAAGAAAAAAAGAACCTCTTGCTATACTAATTTAACTGTAAATTTATTCATTTGAGCTTGAAGTTTTAAAGGTTCTGTGGTTAATTACTTTACAAATTGCATATGGTTCTGGCATTTCAATGAATATTATTTAACGTCCACTTGCAGGAGGTCACATCCATAATCATTTTGATTCTTTGACATAATAATGGTACTTTCTCATGAAATAAATTAGAAAATTATTTCCCATAAGAACCTTCTAGACCTCATTGTTGTTCTAATATGTATTTATTTCTCTCGCTATTAAGAGACAATGGAGAGAGCGACCTCAGCAATGACCATCCATGTTGTCAGAGAAGAGAAATAAATGGATAAATAGGGACTTCATCTTTCTTGAGGGATTACAGCCTCCAAGAGACTGCGCATGACTCAGGAAATGGTCCTATGCCCACTCATGCACAGGCAGCACTAAGTGGACTCAGTGGGTTTGAAGAACAGGGAACTCTAAACTTGGTGGGAAGCAACAGGGGAGTTGCACAGGAGAAAAGAGGTCATAAATATCATCAAAACATATATGCTTGTATGACTGTTATGAGCAATCAAAGTCACAAGAAGAGCAAAATGGTAGAATTTTTCCTTTCCCGTAAATGTCCAGTATCACAGTCTGTGAAATGACAGCCTTAGGTCGGACTACCAAGAGCTTCAAGGAAGTTGTGTGTTGTAAAAATGTCCAACGGCAGACACAGAACATGTATAGGAAAATATAGGAATATATTTCTCCATTGGTAGTCTCCTAATAACTTTTGGGTTAGCAGATTATTTTTCTCTCATTAATCAATATCCTATGAAGCTTCATGTATAAGACACACACACATGCACACACTCACACATACACACGTGCACACACATGCATGCATACACACACATGAAAGAGCCCAAAGGAGTGAATATTCTAATTCCTGTGGATAAATAGATGCAGAACACTCTTCAGAGGGTGCCATCCACTCTGGAGGAGATCCTGACCACTGAGCAGAGATTGTACACTAAAACACCTCAGGTACAACGTGAGTGATGCCTTCTGTTTTAATAACTAGGAGACTACCCTGGCTCTACTGTTTTAGAAAGGGCTATGTCTTAGTTCCAAATACGTTTGTTTGCTTTTGGGTATATGTATGCACATGTACACGTGAACATGTATCTATGTTAGTGTTTATAAGCAAATGCATGTGTATGTATGGATAGACGTGAAGAGGTGTGTCTATGTTTATATTGGTTGTATATAGGTGTATGTAAATATATGTGTGTATGTATATGTGTTTGGGTATATATAGGTTCTGTATGTATGTATGAATATAGATGTGTGCAGGTATTTGGGGGTGTGTATACATATGTGTGTATGTGAATGTAGGTCTGTGCATATGTATATAGGTATTTGGATGTATGCACATATTTGTGTATGAGTGTGCACTGTTTTTCTCATGCATTGTCCTTGTGCACATGCCGACTTTCTGTACAAAGTGATGTTGCAATTGCATGTTAACCAGCCCAGGGATGCCTTGCTCTCCGCAGCCAAGCCAGTCTCCTACAGGCAACCAACAAAACAACCATGCACACATATGCACAGGCACTCATAGAGAAAGATATCCTAGGCCTTGCATTCCCCTGCCCTCCCCTGACTGGATGTCTCCTATTCATCTTTGCAAACCCATTTCAAATGGCATTTCTGGGGACCCTTGATTTCTGACTGCTGCTTCCACAGGTAAAGCAGGTGACTTCTCTGGGAATTTATACATGGAGAGGAAGACACAGGGTTGAACAAAGATAGACAAGAGAGAAGGGCATGGGGAGAAAGCAGTGAGGAGGTGGGAGCCCAAGTGGGATTGTTCTGTGACATCCTGCCCATCACCTACCACAGTCTCAGTAACTGTTCATTCAATTTTGTTATCACAGACAGAGGAGACACAGATGATGGAGTGGTCACATCTAAGTACAGGTCATATAAAATTACTTAATTGCTCTCTATAGAATCACTAGTGTTTCCATAAACTGGATATAGCATATGTTATCAGCAAAGAAATTCACAGTAGCCAGGTTCTTCTGCCATCTAGCACCTCATTAAAGATTTTCCTTCCACTGATGTTAGTGCTGTTTTAATGTTTTAATCCCTTTAAACACCAAATCATCTTAACTGAGGCTGAAGTGGGAACTTTGCAACTACCTGCTGTAGTATTTATTGCCCTTGTTTTGGAGTGTCCAGAGCATCCAAAGCCCTCTTCGTGAAGGATCCTCTGGGTCTTCCAGTCCTGTGTAGAAGTGTGCTCATTTCTCAGCCCTGAGGACTTTGTGTCTTGTGTAGGTGTGGTGATATTTTGTTTGTGTTTTATCAAATAAAGTTTTCTTGAAAATGGAGAGTGCAGAGCTCAGCCACTATTTAGCCACTTAGTAAGCAGAGGCCAGGCAGTGCTGGTGCACACCTTTAATCCCAGTGCTCAGGAGACAGAGGCAAATGGATCTTTGTGAGTTCAAGGCCACCCTGGACTACCGGAGATCTAATCAGTCTAAAACAGAAATAGAGGCTTGCATTGGTGGCTCACACCTTTAATCCCAGTACTTGGGAGTCACAGGCCTTTAATCCTAGCACTAAGGAGGTGGAGACAGGAAGGGATAAGGTTGGGTGGAGAGGGGAATATTAGGTGGGAGGAGACAGGAGCTCAGTGTTCAGTCTGAGGATTCAGTGTGAGGATTTGTGGAGACAGAATGCCCAGTTCAATCTGAAGATTGTGTAGAGGTAAGAACAAATGGGTGCTGCTTGATTCTCTGATCTTTCAGCTTTCACCCCCTAATATCTGACTCTGGGTTTTTATTAATAAGATCAATTAGAATTCACATTGCATAGGTGTTGATTACCATCTGTTTCTTTGCATTGGACCTCTGCTGTGCAACCCAGTGTTCTATTCACTGTACATAATACATAAGGAATAAATTCTACATTCACAAATTCTGTGGAAAAACCAAACTGTTCTTCCTTAATCCAATTTGCCTTTAAACTACAGAAGACTTTTAAAAATGAAACTGGCAGCCGGGCGATGGTGGCGCACGCCTTTAATCCCAGTACTCGGGAGGCAGAGGCAGGCAGATCTCTGTGAGTTCGAGACCAGCCTGGTCTACAGAGCTAGTTCCAGGACAGGCTCCAAAACCACAGAGAAATCCTGTCTCGAAAAACCAAAAAAAAAAAAAAAAAAAAAAAAAGAAAGAAAGAAAAAAAAATGAAACTGGCTAGTTGTTTGTAGCTGTTTAGTAACTAAAATTAACAGTCTTTCCACAGACTGACAGAGTGCTGCTCAAGGGTACTTGGTCAGGGGTAGGATGCCTGGGTGCTGATGTTTCATAGACATTAAAACTCATAACGAATGCGCTATAATAAGGAAGTGAAACTTTGCAGGAAGTGGCTATATCATGACAGCACAACTTTTGTACATGAGGTGACAGCTCTGCCAGGTAAGGAGAGAACAACTTTGTCAGTTGTCCTCTGTGAGTCAGAATGCAGGCAACACCCTCTTGATTGTGGGTGTTCCAGTCCCTAGAACAGTAAGATAGATGATAGATAGATGATAGATAGATAGATAGATAGATAGATAGATAGATAGATAGATAGATGATAGATAGATAGATGATAGATAGATAGATAGATAGATGATAGACAGATAGACAGACAGATTATAGAGATATAAATGATAGACAGACAGATTAGCAGACAGATGATAAATAGATAGATAGACCTTACCTTTTTCTCTGAAAACCCAAGAGCCCCTGAAGCTGTCAGCTCTCAGTGGAAAGTCAGTTTGTAATTCACACCAAGTCTCCAGTCTCTGGGGTGCAGCTCTTTTTCTCAGCCCCCTTCCACTTTGTCCTTTATGGATATAGATTGTGATGGGTTTTGGAAAAGAAGAAACACAGAAGTCAGCCGTGTTTAGTTTGCAGCTACCTTACTGGAGTTAATGCAATTGCCTTTATCGCTTGTATTAAGACACTCGCTGTAGATGAGGCCCCACGCCAAATGTAGTCAGATTTGAGACTTGCTATGAAACCGACAACACTAGATATGAGAGCCTTACTGCCCAGACGATGGTGTCTTGTGTGGAATGCAAGGAGGCTCAAGTGGGGTCCAGCCACAGCTGGGTAAAGCAAGGACTGGGATAACGGGCTGGTTCAGCTATGAGCAGGGCTGAGGTTGATGATCTGTCAGTTTCACCTTCTAGCCAGTGCCACAGCGAAGAACATCCCATTTCCATCAGTTTTCCCAGATGTGGAGGGAAGGAGAAAGAGAGGGACCTGACAATTCATCAAAACTCAGACACCAAAATGAGGTCAGTCAACTGCATCTCACACTTGCCCAATCATCTCTCCTGCACTCATCATAGTTTCTAACAAGGCCCTTTCTCTCCTGATGGATGTTTCAGGTGCTCAGTATCGGTGGATTTCCAATGACAAGAATTGCTTTTCTCTTATTTCTCTGTAAAGAAAATAATCAATAAGCCCAAATAATACCCTATTGTCAAATGTGAAGTTTCAGTCCAGGAATGCTCCTCTGCCACACGCTCCACCCCTTGAGTTCTTCACAAAGGCCTTGACGGCTCACGGCACCCTGTACACTATGCTGCATGCCATCTATGCCCTGTTAAAATTAAACAATATTGCCAATTGGCAGCTGTGGGGAAGGCACACAGCAGAGCAGTCTGGCTGCTGCTAAATGACCATTGGGAGGATTTTCCTCCTTTCATCTAATTGGGCTGTGCAGCAGAGTGCGCTAAGAACCCTGGGAAGCTCCTTTATCCTTGCCAGAGGGGGTCTTGATTTCAATGCCCTCTTATGATACTCCTGTAAAAGCAACTGCCAAGCAACAAGTGGTTTTGTGAAAGAGGCCACGGCCATGACAGGCTCACAGAGCCTGCACCGAAAATGCTAGGAACAATTTAGAAGGCCATCGAGCACATGAATAGGCTGGGCCTTTTGCCATGCGGCATTCACTGGAGTGGGGAATATTACTGTGGGTTCAGAGGAACTTGGCCAGGGGAATGGCACACTTCCTGAGGCCGGAAGGATCTTCTCCCACAGCTGATTGTCCTCAGGCCTGATGCAAGGTCATTTTTCTCTACCCAAAATGTTTCCAGGGGCTTTTCCTAGAGCCATAAGACACAATTTCTCTGAGCCTTCTTGAAACTTCTGCACATTGTGCCTAAGTCATCTCAGTGAGTTGTATCCCCTAATCCTGAGTGCAAAATCTCAGCCCATTTCCCATTCTGATTTATTCATTAATTTGAAACTATCTGTTGATGATGATGCTCGTTTTTAATGTTGCCTAGAGAATGATTTACATTGCACATATGAATTTTGGTTTTTCTGACTTTGACATCTATCTTATAGAAAGAAATCTTTCTTTAGTCATTTATCTGACAAGATGCAACTTCCTGCTCTAGCTCACCAAATTAGGCTTTGGAAGAGCATCCATCACAGCAGAGTGATGTTCTCAGACCACACATTCCTGTGTGTTTGTATGTGCATTTATCCTGAAATTCACCCTTTACTTACCTATCATTGCTATCTAATACTTGAAAAACTATAGGACACATGGTACATTGGCTAGTTTTAATAATTACCAGGCACAATATAAAATCACCCAACGAGCCTCAATGGAAGAATTGCCCAAATCAGATTGTCCTGTGTGAAAATCTGTGAGGGATTGTCTTCATTGTTAGCTGTGAGCATAGGAAGAATAGAAACAGGTAGGAAGGGCCACCCTTCTTGTGGGTTCTCTCATTTAATGCTCTGGACCACACATTGCATATAAGCAAAAACCACTACCTGCAAAGAAGCAAAAGCTAGAAAGTAGGGTGAACGGGCCCCTTCCCTTTCCCCATCTCTTGACTGTGTGAGCAGCTGCTTGAGTTCACAACTGGAACTCCTTGAGATGGAGGACCGTAACCTGAAATTGCAAGCCTAATAAACCCTTTCTTCCACTGCATTGCTTTCGTCAGGGTGCGTTTTGTAGTCACAATGATGACATCAGGACTCTTGGCTAGAGCATGGCTGCTTCACAAGAGCAAGAAGCCTTTTCTCTTTCCAGATCTAACTGTTAAGCACCTGTCCCATCTAGCACTGTGCTGGGTAAACATCGAGGGAAAATATGAATGCATGGGATGGATCCCCCTTCTGGTACATCACCCACTCCATCTGGATTATTCTGTATTATATTCCCCTCTTAATGCTCTCTGTTACATGTGCCTTTCCTTTATGATTACTGTCGTCTTTTGTTAAAATAGGTCATATAGATGGGTGTGAAGAAGATGTTGATGCTTGCACATATGTCTGTGCGTGCTAACATTGTCTCCTCTCTCTCTCTCTCTCTCTCTCTCTCTCTCTCTCTCTCTCTCATGTGTGTGTGAGTGTTATGTGTGTATCTCTGTGTGTAATCTCACATGTCAAAATTAAGACATCAAGAGCCCTGTTCAGCAATGGTCTAGCTCGCTGTATTACTTGGCTTGTATTACTTGGCTGTAAACCTGTTCTTCCTAGAGATGAGTCATCTTGATTCTTTCTGTATTCGTTTAGTGAATACCAGGTCCTGGTCCCACCAGTGCAGAAGCATGTGCAAGTCATGTTGGTGGTGCAGGCCACCCTTTCACATCCCCTTGTTCTAGCACTATCCAACAAGATACTTCTCTCTTAGATATGTAGCCAGTGGTGTTTATCTTCAGATAGAGAAACATGGATGGGAAAGACCCTCAGGTACTCCTATTCCTTCTGGGTTTCAAGTTTTTATGTCTATCCTTTCTTCTTATCACTAAGTAAGTTGAGATTACCATACACATATTTCTTTTTTGTCCAGGGCTTCCAGTTCTTTAATCTAGCTGCTCCACAGATGAGTCCTGACTATGATCAATGTACTTCAATCAAGAGAGATTTTGCCAGCCCACTCTTATGTATATCTTCCACTGATGTCTCCTGACCACACTGAGCTCAGTGATGAAAGAGTAGCATGGCCTTCAGTGCCCTTAGCGCCTCATGATGACGTTTACGAAACCCAATTCTCTCACTCCTATGATCACAAGCAGTCTTATCTTCTTATTTTTCAGTTCATATTTTATTTTATGTTTAAGAATGGCCCCTCTCTGTTGTGATGTCTAGCCTTATGAGCTAGGTGCTGCCAGTCACCACTGTGTTTCACTACTCAGCCCTCTTTTCTATCTCATCCTGTGCAGTCTCCTCACACTGCTGCCATCTCTACATCAGCTCTAATCTACGTTGGACTTAACGTGCCATTGCCTTCATGACTCATCAATGTATGCAGTTCTCTTAAGCGTCTTCACCGGGTTTTTAAATGGAAACAGCTTCCCCTCATTATGCCACTTTTACATGTAAGAGCTTAATGTAGCTGGAAAGTTTACAAGAACTTCGTTTTGGTTTAAAACTTCTCTACCTTGCCATGTTTTACTAACCTTAGATTTCTGATTTTATGTGTTGGAATGATATGAATTACTTCTTTTTCTAACAGCCTCAACTCTCGTTACTTTCTGTTTCCTGCACCTAATAGTTAAACTTCGTCTTGCCACTGAACTATTGCACACCACACACACACACACACACACAAACACATTCACACAAATACACAAAACATACACACAGTCTCACACACTCTCTTCATCTTCTCCATCTGATCTCACATCCTCTCTACATGATGTCCTGACTCCCTCCATCGACAATGCTTTTGAACCAATGCTGGGTCCTGCCCTTCCTTTCTTCTAACACGTTGGCTGTAGCATTGTTCACTAAGTTTTCTTTGCTGACAGATTCTTGACAATTTACACTGTCAACTTCCTTTCTGAAAGTATTCATTTTTCCCATTTGACACCATCTTTAGGTTGGATTGTCATGGTGTTTCCTGCTTTTCAATTTCATCCCTTTTTCTAGATCTAACCTTTAAATTCTATTTTTATAGTTATATTATATCCTGTTTCATCTTTGCTTTTCTACAGTCTTCATCAGAGAGCACAGACTTTCTGTAAGTTAATTATAATCCCCAGAATGAACTCTCCCAGAGGTGTATTCAAATGGACTGTTGGTCTGTATATCTTATTTCTCATATGTTATCTGTCCATTTATCATCTATATGTCTGTCTGTCTGTCTGTCTATCTATCTATCTATCTATCTATCTATCTATCTATCTATCTATCTATCTATCTATCTTCTATCATCTATCATTTATCTTTATGTTAGTCTATCTATCTATCTATCTATCTATCTATCTATCTATCTATCCATCCACCATCAACCTATCTAAAAACCATCTATCAATTTGTCTTTATCTATATCATCTATATCTACGTCTTCATCATGTATATACATATATATGCATACATTTTTGGTTTCCTTTGAATCTCAGATTGTACTGAAACTGCTAACAATTCTCTTGCCAGAAATGTAAGCATGTGCTACTACATCCATCTCTACAATTTATTTTCTGCACTATTGTCTCTCTTATCTGTCTCTATGAATCATCTATCTTCTATCTATCTCTATGAATTATCCTTCTCCACATAGGAGTCCTTTAGACACCTAAATACAAGCATACCCCAAAATAAAGTCATCACCTAATTTCTTCTTGATATTGTCCTCCTCCCTTCCCCTCTTCTCTGTGGGTGACACTGTACTTTGTCCAGTTTCCCAATCTGAAAATGTGCACCCCTTATGCTAGTCTTCACACCACAGTGTGAACTATCAATCCTGCCAATTCCACAGCCAAACATCTGCCCATTCAACCCATTTAGGGCCACATAAAAGGCTCATAGAAAAGACAATGTGCAATAGCATATATTATAGGGAAATGTAATTCATGCAAAGCTGATATAAAAGACAACGCACGCCTTTAATCCCAGCACTCGGGAGGCTGAGGCAGGCGGATTTCTGTGAGTTCGAGACCAGCCTGGTCTACAGAGCTAGTTCCAGGACAGGCTCCAAAGCCACAGAGAAACCATGTCTCGAAAAAAAAAAAAATAAAAGACAACGTGCAATAGCATGTGTTACAGTGAAATGTAGTTCATGCAAAGCTGATAGAAAAGGCAACATGCAATAGGATGTATGACAGGGAGTTGCAGTTTGCATTCTAGAATTCTGAAGGGAAATCATATGCACAACTTATTGCATTATAATTTAAAATATATCAATATAAAACAGAGGGGGAAGACAAAGAGTAGAAACAGTCAAGGCTAACATACATGACTTGGTTGTTTTGTTAAGAAGTGTTTATTAAGTTCAGTTTTAAGGTTTATGTGTATATTGAATTACGTTGGGTTTTAATAGGAGAGTAACATGACTTGGCCGTCTGTCATGCAGTATCTATATACAGGGGCAGCATGACATTATTCATGCATGCAGAGAGTTGTACCCATACAACTCATACAGAAACATGACTCAGAAACTTCATTTCCTCAGCTTGCCCCTCTATTTTGCCTCTCTCTTCTACTACCTTCATCTGAATAACTTCTACATTTTACCATACAGTAGAACTTTGGTAACACAAACACCCTTAAATGTTATTTTTTTCTTCAGAATGATCTTTCTGATTTATTGTGAAAGACATAGTTTTCTGAGGTGAAGATTGCCCATCTTTATGGATTCACAAAGATGTGGTACATTATTTCCAAAGATTTTTTTTCTTTCAATTCACAATATGTGGTGGAAGTAGGTGGCCCTTTCAAGGTCTGATCACCTCTAATTAAAAGGTTGTACGAAAAATTCTATTAGCAATTAGGGGCTTCATTCTGGTTTCACAAATGATGGGTGGTTTTCTTTGATAGCATCTTTTAAAAGATGTAGCTGGGTGAAAAATCACCCAAGAGATGAACCCTGTTCTATTTATCTTTAACTTGCCATGCTGCCACAGATGCTTCCTGGGAACCATCGTAACCTGCTTAATTTCTCTCTGCGTAACGGGAAGCAAATAGCCTCAATTAACGTACTGATGAGAAACTTCTTTAATGAGTTCCAGTCATTCTCCTCATTATTGCTGATACAGTACACTGAATTCTGGAAGCTGGGATTTAAGCATTATTAGAACATAAAATCTGAACCACTGGAAACTGCTTTCGGAAGATGTTTGTTGTTTATTGGCTACTTCTGTCTAGTATGTGTGGAAATAGGGAACCACACCGGAATGAATTCACATATGTGGAGCTTGTCATCTGGGCTTTAATTCTAATCATATGTAAAGAGGCATAGCTGGGGCTACATCTCAGGAGCTAGAGGATTGCAATGCGTTCTAATGACATGGTTGATACCGTGGGTTGAGGTTGGTGGTAGCATCACTGAGGGGTTTTGATGACTAATTAAGTGTATTATGTAAGGAGTTTTATTGGCACACTCCATGGGGACACCTCGAATTTGGTAACTAGGTAGCTTAAGGAAAGGAAAAAGTTACATACAAAGTTATATTTACTCTGAAGTGAGAACTTAATATCCACTTCCCTTGCACCACTAGGAAAACACATTGATCCTCTTTGTTCTCTAGAACCTTAGTATTTTAAACAAGGGTGCCGTGGACCCCTGGGACGTGCAGGTCTCTAGACAGGAGCAGCAGTGTTCACTGTTGTCACTGTGGAGCAGGAATGTAGAAATCATGGTGAAAGCATCAGGCCCCTCTCCTTCCCTTCCTTGCTGTTAGAGCCCCTATGGTTAGTGCTGGAATGTAGGAGATCAACGGAAGACCAGGCCCTTGCCAATGCCTTTCAGAGAACTTCTCCTTCATAGGAAGGTTCTTCCTTTCTGCCATATTTTATGGTAACATAAAGTTTCGTGGCATTTATGGAAGCACATGTCACGAAGCAGATGGCTTGTTAGCCTGTTTTAGTAAGCCCATTCATATCCATACAATATTAAAACTTTTCCCAAGTTCATGAATTATAAAAGAACGCTAGATGCCATGTAGTCCAAAGAGCTCTTTAATTATTAAAATTAGATGTGCCAAAGGATTCAAACCTGAGTGGAAATTAAAAGTGGGCCTTGAATCAAGATAAGGCCACTGAATTGGATTCCTGTGAAATTACTTCTCATCGGGAGGTACCGGATTTCAGTGAGTATCACAAGTAGTAATTCAGTTTTATCTCTTATTATTTCCTGACACAAAGCCTTTGCGAGAGCTAAACTTGTATTACAAAGACCGCTAACTTCCTAGGAGCATGAAACATGTGTCCTTAAGAGAGTGTCATCACACGGTTATCCCTGCGTCTGGACAAGCATTCCTTGATGGCCAGAAATCTCTTTAGATGCCAATCTCTTCCTCAAACAAAGCACCCTTTAAGGATAGGATTTTGCTGCTTCAGGGATTCTAGTCTAGCATGCAGACTATTCTGAATTTGATCCCAACACCACAAGAACTGAGAGCGGTAGTATACACCTGTGATCCCAGCACTAAGGAGGATCAGAGGTTGAACTACATCTTAAATTCAGTGACAACTAGAATAGTACTTGAGATACTGTTTTTTTTTTTTTTTTTTTTTTTTTTTTTTTTTTGGTTTTTCGAGACAGGGTTTCTCTGTGGTTTTGGAGCCTGTCCTGGAACTAACTCTTGTAGACCAGGCTGGTCTCGAACTCACAGAGATCCGCCTGCCTCTGCCTCCCGAGTACTGGGATTAAAGGCGTGCGCCACCACTGCCCGGCAGTTGAGATACTGTTTTTTTTTAACTGACACAAAATGAGAAACACCACTCACCCAATCCCTGAAGCCCGGTGTGGCTGTCTCCTATGTTTCTTATGCATATGTGTTTATAGGCCACCATCTGTTGGCCAGCCTTGTATGGTTCATGTCCTATTTTTTATATTTTATATCTGTATAGCTTCACATTGTGAAATGAAACTTCTTAAAAGTAGCCACTTCATAATGAATATTTAATCTTATTATTAGTATTTCTATGCTGTTATTTTGAGACAAGGTCTTATTCTATAATCCCGGTGACTTTAAACTCACCCTGTAGCTCAGGCTAGCCTCTAGCTCATGCCTTTTACTTTGCCTCAGTCCTCAGCTGCTGGGATTACAGGCATCATTCTCTATGCCTGGCTTTAAATTTGTTTTTTAAGCATACTGTGGAACTTTAAACTATTGCATTCGTAGCCATTCTCTCTTCATGGCAGTCCCTACTATATGTATTGAGCTCTTCTTTCGATATTGGGCATCAGGAAGAGCAGAGTTTATTTCTGCTTTTACTTCACGTGCAGATTTTCCCCTCTTCATCTCCTTTGGCATTTTGTTCTGTCTTTTTACTCTCATTTACTCTGCTGTGGACTTGATTATGGGCAGCAAAGTCTCAGAGATGCTATCAGATGCTTACGGTCACTTACATTGTAGACATTAAGCTAGACGCTGAAGATATAAAGATTGATAAGATACAGCATGCACCCTCAAGCATCTCATAGCTTCATAAAATGAAGTTGGAGTATTTAAACAACTACAACATGGAAAATACAAGCAAAACCAGAGCCTTTATCTCAGTTCTCCTCACTGAAGGCAGTGAGAGGGGAAGACCTGGACCCCAGGAAAGCCAGTGATGGGTGGCTTTCACTTGATTTCTATGAAGGCCTTTAGTTCCTTCTTTTCATTTCCTTCCTCCCCCACCTGCCTATTCTTAAGATCTGCATTTGTGTTTATTACATGCATTTATTTACATGTGGGGTGAGGATATGATACAGTGTTCATGTAGAGGACAGCAGATGGCCTGGGAGCTTATTATGTGATTTCTAGGGACTGAACTCAAATTGTCATGCTTGACATCAAATGCCTTTATCCACGGATCCATCTTGCCAGTTCCTTCATCTGAGATGCAGTTTTCAGTAGTACCAGACCTCTCTTGTTCGGACAGGATGCCATGGATAATCCTGGAAATTGAAAATAGTTCATCTGTTTAATATTTGTAATATATTACTTTAAGAGAAATATTAATCTTTTGCTCTATTTCTTGGGCAATCTTCAATAAGACTCTTAGAAGAGTATTGTTTCAAAGTGTATCTCAGAGGGCAGCATGAGGTTGAGCTATGGATATCATCTTTTTTAACTGTTTCTTTGAAGGTTATCCATAGCAGACCTTAGAGTGTTTATAGAGGAAGGGAGAGATAGAAAACAAAAATGCTATGATGACTGTAAGGCACTGCAGGTTCTTGTTTTTCAAATTGAAGTATGTTAATGCGTGTTTCTGAAACGGTTTAATAAATAGATTTGCTTCTCTGGTTAGCAAATATCTTGAGAAAGATATTTATTACCTTAACAGATGGACCACTTGAATTCCAATAACAAATAGCCACACGCACAGAATAAAAACAGCAGCTAGCAGAGACAGTTGGTGTGAGGACAAAAATGGAGAAGAGACCGGGCATTTCATGGAGCAGTTATGTGGAGAGAGTAAGTCCAGAGATTAACCATGTGAATAAGGCTATCTTCACAACACGACATTATACATTACACACAGTAAATGACACCGCCAGAGTCCATGCTGTGCATTCAACATGGGAGAGGCAACGCTGTCTGAGGATCTTAAACAGAGACTCTTCTGTGTTTTCCCTGGTCCTGCTGGACCAATTTCTCTCCTGCCCACTGGTCCCTGTTGCTGCTTATAAAATAATCATTCCGAGACTTAATATTAATTATAATTGTTTGACCGATGGCTCAGTCTTCTTGTTAGATAGCTCTGCATATAAACTAGCCCATTTCTGTGTATTTCCATATGCCCCTGGCTTAGAGGTAAGGCTCTGGCATCTTACTCCTCCAGTGGCCGCTGTCATCTTCCTGACTCCGCCTTTTTCTCCCTGTCTCTCTGCTTGGACTTCTTGCCTAACTATATTCTGCCCTGCCTTAGACCAAAGCAGCTTATTTATTAACCAATGGTTTAAGAAACACATATTCCAACATACAGAGGAACATCCTATATCACAGGATAATGTTGCTGTGTATACTTGACTGTCAATTATTTCAACATGTGTATCAAGATATGTGACTCAGACTGTTATTCAGTGGTAGAGTTCCACCCAACACAGGCAAAGCCAAGGATACAGTTCCCAGCACAGTAGAACAAGAAAGGAAATAAATACGTACTTAGCCCACCATCCTGTGCAAGTTAAATCTACACAACATAAGTAGAGGATTCTGAACCAGGGTCCTTAGTTCCACATTGATCATAGCTTTGCCTTTGTCATTGAACCTCCTCTGCCTTGATTGTGTCCTCTTCAAAACAAAATGAGTGGGGCCAGGAAGATCTCTTTCAGCCTCCCTATTTTGTATTGCTTTGAGTTTTGATTTTGAGAGTAACATACAATAAACATAAATTACTGATACATACACAAATGAATGGGATCTTATTTATTCAGGAACTCCTTTTATATATGTTCCTTAATGCCTAGTGAAGTGAGAACTTAATTTCATGACATCTGATACAAGAAAAATCAGTATTCTGAGGATAAATGTTCTCTCCCTTCAAACCTTAAGAGCACAGAAAATAGAAAGTACTGTTTGATCTCTAAATCTTGGCAGACAGGAGTTGGCTCTGATCACACTGAAAGTTTACTGTTGGCTGATTAGCTGTAGCTACCCTGTGTAAAATACACATCCCTTGTCACAGATTTTACTTTGCAGAATGTACAAAAAGTCATGTAATTTAAGTCAGATCCTCATTTGTTTAGAAAAATGTTATTTTCCCCAATTAAAAGCAGGTAGATTGAAGTGTGCTTCCATACCTTGACATGATAGTTTCCAAAAGCAAGATCTGACTGGGTATGGGCAATGCTTCTCACTCAGGGCTACTCTTCCTGCAGGTGCAGTACTCAGCCTATCATGGGAGTCACCCATCCCTGATTACCAACCCTCAGGTCTAACAGTCTACATTATGCCTACTCCTACGTGATCTCTCTTAATTAACGATCATGAAGATTATCATGGCACATTTATGAATCTTTAAAAAATGTCCTTCTAAAACTTGACTGGGAAAATGGCATTGTTCTTTACCATAAAATCGAAAGGTTGCCCAGTCCTCTTCGCATGCTGGCCTCCCAGAATCAAACCAATTACTAGCCAATTTCTGATAATGAACAATCATATAATCAGAAGATTGGAAGGGACCTTGAGAGGGCATATGACTCACCCTTCCACACCAGTGTGCAATGTAGCAAAAGCACCTTAGAAAGCAATTCTCTACCAATTTCCTTGACATTTTTATATTAAAGACCCCAGCATTCTGACCTGTGATCTACCACTGTTATTTGGTGACAGTGAACCTTTGACAGTTCCACCCTCATCCTACCCAGCCTCACCCTACTTCTTCTGATGGCTTCTAGGGTCAACTATTAAGTGAACACATGCACTAAGTCCTTATCTCAGGATCATTTTCAGGTTAAGTCATTTAGGATGTCCTGCTTCTTGTCTCTAACAAGGGAAGAAGCTGTCAACTCTATGAAGAAGTTTTGTGGGATTCCCCTCTGTATGCTGTGAATACCATTTGTTAATAAAGAAACTGTGTTGGGCCTACTCAGGGAATAGAGGTAGGTGGGAAAAACTAAATTGAATGCTGGGAGAAAGGAGGCAGAGTTAGAGAGAACCCATGTAGCCTTGTTGGAGATAGACGCCAGAATTTTTCCTGGTAAGCCATAGCCTTGTGGAGATACACAGATTAATAGAAATGGGTTAAATTAATATGTAAGAGTTAGTCAATAAGAAGCTAAAGTTTATGGGCCAAGCAGTGATTTAATTAATACAGTTTCTGTGTATTTTGGGGCTGAGCAACCGGGAAACGAACAAACGGCCTCCTCCAACAAAAAAGTTGTCAAACTGGTCAAATTAGCATCTCATACCATGCCAAGCTACATCTTCTACTTGGCATAACTTCACCACAGGACAGAAGCCAACAGACCATCCATATCTGATGTTTCTATTTTCTGTGGTAGCCCTACTTACTGTCTCCAAATTTTTGTCATTGTTTGGTGCTCATACTAATAGAGAGATAGCCGAATCATTAATTATGCATATGACTCTCATCTACAATGCAGATATTTCATCCAGAAAGAGCAGAAATCTGATCTTAATAACATTACTCATAGTTTCAAATTAATTTAAAGGAACATTTTTGTATACTTCTCAAAGAGTTGGTATTTTATTTCTTTTCTTAATTTTCATAAGATGTACATGAAATGAGGTGGGGAAAACCAGCACTGAATCTATGGTACCTGTGTTTTATTTAGTTAATATGTACCAATCTATTAAAGGTTACTTTGCTCAGTTAAAAGTAATAAGTATCTGGCATAGACGATAAGTAAAGGTGCCACTTAGGAACAGGCTCCATTGGATGAGGAGTCAAGCTAGGGGCTCAAACAGTCCTGTTCTTCCCCACTGTCCATGGAGCATCTCCAAAATTGCATATGGAGATGTTAAAGCATAAGAGTCATCAAAATTTTTATTGCAATTCTCTTGAGAACTGGAGAGTAAAATTTTAGGCAACATAAATATAAAAATACTGAATTTTCCCTTCTTCATCTTCTTCATTCCTTTCATTGTTTTACGAGAACAACAAATACATAACGAAACCCAACTTCCTACCACGTTGTAGTGGTAAGATATATCCAGGTTTGAAACTGGCATAAAAGATGTCTTCTGGCTCTGGTAGTCCACTTTTGATGGGGCTAATTACAAAGATACTAGCTACTGCCACTGGAGCTAATCTAGTAGCACATCAGAAGGATGAGCGTTTATCCAACACAAGGATCAGTTAACTGTTTTCTCTACCATCCTTCTCGGTGTCAGAGGTTCAGGACAGGATCATCACTGTTGTCTACAAGTATTCAGACCTAACTCCTTCATGCTAACCATCAAACATGATCTTCTAATTGTTTGGCATTGAAGGTTAGGGTTAAAATTGAGTTTACCTCAATTGTTGTAGCCTTGCTGATTTCCCAAGTTGTTTTCAATGCTTGTTGAGTGTCCAGATTTTACTGCAGCTTTATTTAGGAATGTGCCCAGCCTGAAGTTTCACCACACATGACTGGCTTTGTGAACACCTATCCCAAGGCTGCCAATGATCTTTAAGAATAGTTTAGAGAGGGATTATCCTCAGTAACCCTCCATCTACTTTAGATAACAATGCATACAATGTTGATAAGAGAAACCAATAGTCACTCACAGATGAGACATGCTTTGCTGCATTCTTCCTGATCATTTTATAGATTCTTTCTCAGAATCCTGACTTCAGAGGTGGGAGAAGGTTGAGCTTGGGTTTCCCAGGCAACTCTTCCGTAATCAGGTAGACAGGTAACTGCAAGGTCCGAAGGTAAATACAGAATGCTATACAGCTATGGTAACATCTATAAAAACTAACCGTGTGGTTATACATTATAACCATAGCATTAAACATTTAAGAACTTTTAAGTGAATCATGGAGATTTAGGAAATCTTGCCACTTTTAGAACCCGTTGGCTCTGACCTGGACAAATGCCCATTGCCCTATAGTCCCCAAGTTCCCTGCCAGCCCTAGGATTATAGTGCCTACCATTGTCTCACTACACAAGATCTTCGACACAAGGCAGGCATACCTTGGTGTGGGATGGAGGCATTCTGATCTGAGAGCACAGTCTATGCATGCACATAGGAATCAGATATCACAACCTACCCTAGCTGTATGTTATGGGAGAGGGCCCTGTGGGCTGGATGTAGCAGGGGATCTGTCTGCAGTGGGCGGACATCTTTATAGTCCTGTAGGAACCGTAACAATAAATTGTGAGGTTCAGTGGGTATCTCTCTCCCCATTCTCTAACTTTTGTAGAAAGTACAACTAAGTAAGGAACACTTTGATATTTCTTGTAATTAGAATTTATTCTTCCTAATATGCATCAACTTCAAAGATGGCAAACTGGTTTTCTGGATGATTTACAGTTTTGTCGTCACCATCTGGGAGGGACTGTGGACCTCACAGACAACACAGTCATGGAAATTTTCCATGCTGGGCTTGATTGAGCTTGCCTATCTGGGCAGTGCCAACTTGTTCTGTGGGCAGCATGCGTGAATCCCAAGATGTTCCGGTTTTGTTGATCTGATAAGTACCAGTCCACTTCTGGCTCTCCGATGCACCTGCTGACTCCCTGGTGTTGGCTTCCTGCTGCTCTGTCCATCTGTTAAGAATTTATTTACAAAATACACTAGAATGCAAACCATGCCGGTATGGGATTTTGCTAGCTTCCCACTGCCTAGGAAGTGGCATCATGCCAGAACACAATTTCCAATTGTTCAAGATCTTGAATACAAGGAATTGAAAGGTTCCAGGGACTCTGATTTTTATTTGAAGTCTCTGAGGCAAAATGGAAAGGAAAGAGTCTGTATTTCCAGCCAGGGCAGGTAATACTTACATTACATAAAGGTATGGAGTTTATTTCTGGAGTTGATTGAGTAGGGAGTCCACGACTGGTAATGAAAACCACACGTTTATGACACATGGATCTCCCATCACCAGTTCATAAAACTTTATTCAGAGCCTTGATTTGGGAAACATTGTATCAGTTAAGGTCTGAGTGCCCCTGCAGAACAGAGCAAGCACTTTTCCATTTGAATGCAGTTATTCACATGCGTGTATGTCAGTGTGACGCATGAGAATGTGCGCATGAGCTGCAGGGTATTTCTGGGGCAACTCTTGCCACACTCTGAGGAAAGGATGCTGTTACGAGGCAAATGTTTCCAGGAGGTGAGATGGGGACTATTAACTGATGAGCTAGAGGTGATCCCAGGTGAAGCTCTAGCTACCAACAATAGCAATTATAGCAAGTTCAGCCGTCTCAAGAACTATTAAATGGAAGGCCAAGATGTTTATGGAGATCAAAGAAAGCAGAAGAGAATCTATGGTGCTTTGTTTGTTTGTGTGCCTCTCACTCTGGGGTCATTTGTTTGTGGAAAGCAGTCAGGTGCTTAACTCTAGTATTTCAAAGCCAATGCCAGAGGAAGTTTTCAGGGACTTCCTGAATTGGTGCCATTCAAGTGAACCCCTGTAAAAGCTCTTGGCTGGGCCCAATAGGGGAACTGGATTTGTAGAGTTCCTACCTTTTTAGCTGCCAAAAACATGAATAAAATTTAAGCTTGGTAGTTCATAAAGTTTTAGCATCTCCGTGCCTCTGACTAACATGGTCATTGCATGTACATTTTTGTTAAACAGCCTTATGGACTAAATTGAGATAGGACTCAGTTTGTGGGGAAGGTTACGCTGTCCTGTGTGTCAACTCTGAAAGGCTTAAAAATGTTGGGATTGAACATTCAAACATCTATGTTGACTCAGGCTACTATAACAAAATGCCTTAGACAAGGTAAAGATAAGCAACAGAAATGTATTGTTGACAGTTCTGAATTTTAGGAAGTTGAGTTCAAGGGTCAAAAGATTATATCACTAGAAGAAACCACATCCTTTCTTTAAATATGGCACATTGTTGCGGAGAGTCCCTCAGACTCTTTTATACGATTTCAAATACATTTATGATCATGAAACACTTATGACTTACCTCAGATGATCCATATCTTAATATTACTGAGAGGACCATTGCCTGTCAGCACATGGATTCTGAGAGGACACAGACACTCAGAGCAGCAGAAGTGGAGGTAATGCCCAGCTTGAATAATTAATTTTTAAAATATGAACTAGATTCTAGTTTTTCCACCTTCACTCACTCTTTGAGATTATCATATATATTAGGTTAAAAAATTCATTAAAATAACTAACCAATGCAGTGTTTAGATTAAATAGCTAAACAAATAAGTAACTGAAATAACTAACCAAAGAAGTAGACATCCTAGTTTAAAAATAAGTCGTGGAACCAAACAGCAGGTTCTTACAAGAAGTAGAACAGTAAGAAATATTGTTTAAAAGGATTCAATACCCTTGGCCATCAGTAAAAGTGCAAATTAGCACGATTTTGGAGTTTTCTCTTTCCCAAGTCTGAATGGCTAAGGTAAAACAAATGACAGTTGTTGGGAAGGATTCGGGGAAAAGGGGATACTCAGTCTTGATGAGGGCATAAACCATGCATCTGTTATGAAATTTAGTGTTGGCATCCCTCAAAAAAATTAGAAATAGACCTACTTCAAGAGCCTACTATAGGAATCCTGGCTGCACAACCAAAGAATGTTATATCCTGCTCTAAGATTCATGCTCATCCACGCTCATCATTGCTTCTTTCTATCCAAAAACAAGCTTGGAAATAGATACAGCCTAGATGCCCATTAACCAGATGAATGGTTAATAAAATCGTGGCACCTATTCACAGTGAATTGTTTGGTTTTTCTTCTTCAGTTGGAAAGAAAAAGAAAATCAGGGAAATGGATAGAGCTGGAACAAATTATGCAGTGTGAGGTCACCCAGACCCAGAAAGAAAATCAGGGATAACGTCTAGGGTCTTGGGATTTGAAATTGTGAGAATAACTTCCTCTTGTTCCACTGTGTGAGAGGAGTCAAGTTCAGTCTGAACCTGTTTTAAGAACTAGCAGACTGTCCTTCAGGAGCTAACGCTTGTGTTGTGAGATCTGTAGAGAGTCACAGGACTTAATGTGAGTGGAAGGAAAATGAGGTAATGAGCATGGAAAGATTAGTTTCTCTCTCTCTCTCTCTCTCTCTCTCTCTCTCTCTCTCTCTCTCTCTGTGTGTGTGTGTGTGTAGGGGGGTGGATTCTGATAACAAAACGTCATACCTACAACTAGTTATACTCTGCTTCCAGTTTTGTCCTCCCCTCAGCTCTCTCTCTCTCTCTCTCTCTCTCTCTCTCTCTCTCTCTCTCTCTCTCTCTCTCTCTCACACACACACACACACACACACACACACACCAGGGTAGTTTAGATTGTTTGTCATTGCAGCAACTGGTACACCGACAGCAAAGGCCAGGCTTCAAAGATCTGTCTTAACCTGAACTAATGGACAAGAATTTACTCCTCCTCATCCTATGATGGCTACACTTCCCATCAGTTTCACCCCTTTCCAACCACCTCCTGCTGGTGACCCTGAGGCCTAATGCCTTCCACCTGGATACCGGACTTCACTCATTACTAACCAACACGGGCCACAGTGAGCCACCCATTAAGATCATTGGCACTTCTACCTGTGGGGATGGCAGGTAATTTTGCTGCCTTTGACCTGATTCTGTCCCCGGCACCTGCAGGCGCTTCAAATTGCAGGCTGCCCTCTGCCTCTTTCTGCACCTGGGAAAATCCACTTTGCCAGAGTCATTTAACGTCACACCTGTTTGATTACTGAACAATTTGCTTAATGAGAAGTTTGTTTAATATGTGACCTATGTTACCAGCCCCTTCTCTTCTTCCTGCCTCACTCATCAGCTTCTTCATCGAGGCATCAGCCTTGGGCTTTTGCCTGCTTCTGAAACGCAGTGCCCAAGTTTTCCATGGATTCTGTGTTCCTTTCTTCCCTAGGGACACTGGCTGGGATTGAACCCCATCCAGTGCTTGGACTAGCTCAATCCCATCATCTGTGATTACTCCAGGTTTTGGCTACTTTCCTGATATGAGCAGACTGAGGAATCTGGCCAGCACTGTGCATGTTTCCTGACTGTTACCCATTACTGAGTCCTCCCGACACAGCTCAGCAACCACTTTCATTTTCCCTCTGAATTCATTCTCTGTATTCAGCAGAACTCCCCACCTCTTATAACTGTGTGCAGTAACTCAGCGTCCTCGGAGTCCTCCAAAGCAGTCTAGTGGAATCTCCTTTCATCAGGATAGACTCTTTCCTTCCTATGTTTCTGCAGTGTCATTATAAGCCATGCTTTTAAATGATGCTGGATTCTGTTTTGTGTCCCTCATGTGCACATGTGTCCACGTAAAAGCATAAACCTCCTGATGCAAACGTGGATGTCAGAGAACAACTCTGCGAGCTGGTTCTTGTCTGCCATGACATGAATCCTGGGACTGAACTCTGGTTATCAGGTTGAGCAGCACCTTTACCTGCTGAGGCTTCCTTCAGCCTATTATCCATACCTCATGCTTCAATCCGTGTCATGTGAGGAAAAGCCCGTTTGCCCAGAGAACCATTTTTCTGTTTCTCATAGCTTGTTTTCTTCCCATGGCCTTATTTCTGTGTGTTTAGAAAGAAAAACATGGCTGCAGGGACTTTAACATCAGGTTTGAGTGTTGAGCTGAGAACCTGTGACTCCTGGAAGCCAACTTGCCTCTCCTATCAGGCAGCGGAATAACTCCAGTCAGTGTTGAGCTAAGAATCTCTGACTCCTAGGGGCCAGATTTCCTCTCCCATAGCAAGCTGCAAAATAATGCCAGTCATGCATGTCTGCCAAAGGGCAACAGAATCCCTTTTCAGAAGTCTCTGTCAGTAAACAGGTGAGCAAACACACAAACAGGATTGTACTCACAACGAAGCACACTATTGTATGGAGTGAGAATCCAACCCTGGGTCTTTTAACTCTTCAACCTATGTAACTATCCTCAGACATAAAAGCCCCCAGGCATTTTGGAGTAGATTTTATTTAAAGCGATTCTTCAGAATGAGCTCTGACAGAACCACACTTTAGTATTTGCATACGGTGACCTGTAGAAATGTGTTATTAAAGTGTGCTCTTCTAGAATAAAATGTCCAGCTCTTCTGTATCTGGGACAAAGGATGTAAGCATCCCAAATAAAAAGTGGAGAGGAACTCTCACCATGTTGCAGGCCAGTGGGGTGGTATTCCCATATAACCCTGGGAATTTGTTAGAGAGGAACACTCCCCATGTTGCAGGCCAGTGGGGTTATATTTCTATATAACCCTGGGAATTTGTTAGATGTGTCCGTCTGTGTCTCAAGGGCCTAAAGAAATCTGTCATAATTGCTTTCCCCCTTGCTTACCTTAGCAAGGAAATAGGATTGTAAATAAATATCTTGTCACAGACACATCACAAGCTTTTGAGCTGGAGAGGGGTTTGCAAAGTGTGTGTATTAAGGACTATGGGGTATTATAGGTAGAGAAACCAATCTAATCTATCATCCTGGTGTAACCTAGCTTGCACACTGCGTTCCCACACTCTCACTCAGCATCACGAACTGTCGGTGTCATAGTGGAAAATAATGGGGTGTCTATCAATGATGGGGTGTCTATCAGTAAAAAACAGCAAAATGTAAAAAGAAGAAGACAGAAGCTGAAGGAAAACCAACAAGCGTGGATCTGCTGGTGCTTGTTGGAGGAGGAGGCAGTGCTATCTAGAATGGAGACACCTGTTAGGCAGCAGTGCATAGGGCAGCCTCGGACAGTGTGCACAGCACGCATGGGCAGCCTTGGACAGTGCACACAGTACACACGGAGCAGCCTCAGACAGTGTCCACAGCACGCATGGGGCAGCCTCGGACAGTGTGCACAGCACACACAAGGCAGCCTCAGACAGTGTCCACAGCACGCATGGGGCAGCCTCGGACAGTGTGCACAGCACACACAAGGCAGCCTCAGACAGTGTGCACAGCACACACAAGGCAGCCTCAGACAGTGTGCACAGCACACACGGGGCAGCCTCAGACAGTGTCCACAGCACACACGGGGCAGCCTCAGACAGTGTCCACAGCACACACGGGGCAGCCTCAGACAGTGTCCACAGCACACACGGGGCAGCCTCAGACAGTGTCCACAGCACACATGGGCAGCCTCGGACAGTGCACACAGCACACACGTGGCAGCCTCCGACAGTGAGTACAGTGTGCATGGGGCAGCCTCCGACAGTGCATACAGCACACACGTGGCAGCCTCAGACAGTGCACACAGCACACACGTGGCAGCCTCAGACAGTGCGTACAGCGTGCATGGGGCAGCCTCCCACAGTGTGCAAGTCCTCCCTCTCTGTTTCATTTCACCTTCCTATTAAGAGAGTTTCTCAGGTATGGAGAGATCCTGTCTCAAAGATCAAAATGGAACAAGACATTCAGATGTTCAGCAAGCTCTGACCTCCAAATTGGGTTTATCAGGCTTCAGTTCTGCATCTCTGCTCCTCGGAGCCTTCTGCATCCACACTTTAGCCAAGCCCTGCATGGCTCAGCCCATGTGTTCTTTTGTGCTTCTCTGGTTCTGCCTTCAGCTCTTCTGATCAGTCTCTGCTCTTTGTTTCCAAAGGCCCTGCCAGTGCATTCCCATTTACACACAAACCATTTGGCTACGGCCGGGCTAGCACTGAGAACATTGGCAACATTTGTGCTTTCTGTAACTTGTTGGCTGGGTTAGTTTACCCTTGTTCTCCCGAGCTGTGTCTTCTCTCAGCCTGCTCACTATGTCAGAATCACAGTGGGACACACTGAGAGACTCATCCTTGCTCCTGGGTTGAGGAGTGCCAATTGTCTCTTTTTAATCAGGCCTTGTTGTGTACTTGGTATTCATGAGAGGAAGGAAACAAACAATAAAATTGGACCAAAAACTCCTGTTATTCTTGTAAGGAGTTTTTCACTTCATTGTTTACCTTTTGATTAGCGTTTTCCTATGTGCATACAATGTACCCAGATTGCTCTCACTCCCTGTCTCTTCGTATCTCCTGTATCCACCTTCAACCTCCTTTACTCCAGGCTTCGATGTGTGTTTTTGTTTTCTTTTGAGATCAAGTGAATTTAACCCCTGGTTCCAGATCTCCTTGTTGGAGTCTGTTAGGCCCAAGAGAGGATACACACTAATGGCAAGGTTCCCCAAATTCCTCTGTTACCCTGATTCTTAGTTCAGTAGAGAAAGAGAAAGTCTCCTGAGCACCTTCCTTACCCATGATTGGCTGCTGACTGGACCATCACAGTGCAGGCTCAGATAGGTGAGTGCCGTTGCATTGAGTTCATAATCGTAATGCCTGTGGCACATCCAAAGTATTTTGTCAGAGCTCTTATCATCAGCTTTCCCATTTATTATGCACCCTTTTCCATAACCTCCCTGGACCTCAGAGGGGGTGGTTGAAAGTCTTGTTTATTGCTGAACATCTTTGGCATGAGGGCTATTTTGAGAGCAGGAAATTGCTAAGAAACATACCACACACACACACACACACGATAAGCTCTTTGTCATTTTACATCTCTTTTCTACTAAAAGGAAACCTGAGCATCTGGAGGCAACTTCAAGCCCTTGTCATTTTGGAGAAGGCTACGGAAGAATTTTTGCAACGAGGGCATAGCCAACTCATCCTCAGCATCAGGTCCCCGCACAGTTGCATCCCCACAGGTCACTGCCCAGTGTGGGAAGGTCTTATTTTTTTAATAAACGTATTTTTTTATTAGTGATTCTATGTAAGTCAGAGTTGTAAGCCACTCACTGAGTTATCTCCTGGGCATGCTTGAAATATATATGTTAATAGACGTTGGTTTGTATTTCTTTTGCTAATATCGCTTCTGCTGCGAAGTTGCCAGCTGTGAATTCAGGAAGGAAGAGGGGCAGTTATGTTTGCCTCTCCTACAGGATACATATGTTTGGAAGATGTTACTTCAAATTGTCATTATTTTGTGGCAAATCTTATGTTCATATCAAGACAGATTTACCAGGGGAGAATAAAAATCTCCTTAATAAAAAAGAGACTGATGCAAAATCTCTGAAATTGAAAGAAAACTTGTCCCAGAAACAACAGAGAACTCAATAGAATATGTCTTTAAAATTAAAATGTCAGAGTGAAGGGAAATCAGATTAAATGTGTAATAAGAATTACTTTAAAATTATTGGAAAAGTTTACAATCGCTGGTAGTTATTCATGTAAGAGAAGGTGTTTAGCTTTAAAATCTTCAAATGAGTGTCTTGGCATTGGGTGTGCCTTTGAGTGGAGGCTAAACAATAAAGCCTTGCTGTATTGTGTCTACAATGGAGAGGGCAGGACAGTGAGAAGATGGAGCTTCCTCTACAAGAACCCTGTAGATGCCTCAGACCAATAATAGTTCTAGATCCACAAGGAAATATGTACGATAAAGATTTCTTTATAAATTTAACACATTATGGGATCAAAAGAAACTCATAAAAAGTAGGAGGATTAATAGTGCATTGTAATCGAGGTCTCGTGAGCATAGTCTCTCACAACAGCTTATTGCCTTGCCTAGGCTGTGAGAAAGTGATGTGGTGTACTGCCTGTGTGATTCATGACTGGAGGTAACTCCGACACTGATGACAACAATACAACATCCCACGCACAAGGTGTCCAGTGCTCGAATCGTTTATGCTACGTAGACTTTGAGTGAGGGGCTGATTCAGCTTCTGGTACGGCAATTGGGATAACAGGAGACCTCAAAAGCTACTTAAATTTAAACCTATAGAATGCCTATTTACAGAATTTTCTACCTCATGGTTTTAGACCTTGGTTGGCTAAAAGTGACAAGGACCACAGAAAGTGGTACTATACACAAACAGGGACTAGTACACTGTTATTTTGGGGCATACCATCATACACATATAATGTGGTACAGGAGAAAATTCAGCCCTGTTACATGCAAAGCTGTGCGGCTCAGGATGACTGAGAAGCAGAGGCAGACAGAGAGGGAGGGGCAAGTACAAGGCGCACTCTTCAGACACACTTTCTATCAGGCCCCGCTCCTGCAAACCCATTCAGTGTGAGCCAAACAATAAATAAAGTCAGCAATGATGCTGACACCTTCAGCAACCAATCTCTGCTGGGTAGCCGGATCCACCAGCTGGGTCAACCCTCTCACATATGCCTTGAGAGACAGGCAGCAAGCAGACCTCCACGGAACTGAGTCAGCGAGGCTCCTAGGATTTCTTTCTATCCTACCAGTTCCTGTCTATCTCTTTTCTTAATCCTGTGGTCTGTTTTGGAATAATTCTGGATATTTTTGAGCATGCTGGGCAATGACTTAGTTCATTAGTTGGCACGCTGAAACTCTTAGGCACACCCACTATAGCACCCCCTGGAGGACTCTGAGAACACCACAACCACGGAGGGCTGCATTCCAGATGAGATCTACAGTGATGACATGCACTTGGAATTTGGGTTGATTTCTCTATCCTGTTTCAGCAAATACTCCACTCTTGACTGATTGTTGGACTTTCATGCATTGAAAGTTCCTAATTGTCTTCTTCAAGAGTTTAGTACAGTGACTGTTTCTTTCCTCTAATGCTTCCATAGATGATGTGGGTGGGAGTTTGTGGCTAAAAGAAGGGTCACAATTAGAAAAAGGTGAAAAAAATTAAAACATTGGCATTTTTGTGAACATTGTGCCATTTTGGTGGTACCCTACAGTATTACTGACTCAGGAGATGAGTTTGTCGAAAAAGTGGCATTTGTCCCACCTGAACGTTAAGTTCATGCAATGACAAGCCTGACATTTTTATTGTGAGATTATAAAGATTGAATAATTTTAAAAGTAATCTTTGAATGTTGGGACCGTATTCTATTTGCAGATGATGTATTAAAAATGTACAGCATAAGCTGCCTAGTGTCGTGGATCTGCTTTCATACTTTTTGTTTTGAGAGGGACTTTATTTCTATCATATCTTATGCACAGGGCTAATGCTATCATGCCATTCTTAAAAATAACTCTTTGTTGATTGACTCCTTAACAAGTATTGCCATAGATATTGAAATTTAAAATTTTTATACATGAACGTCACAGTTTTTTATATATTTTTAATTTTTTGACAGTTTCAGACAAATATGTAATGATTTTTTTCTCCTCTCCATCCCTATTACCTTGTCTGTATTCTCATCTCCTGCAGAAATTCTTCCTCCCAACATCTTCTCTTGTTTTTGGAGGAGGGACTGAGGCTGTAAAACCATGAAAATAAAACTTGTGGCAAGTTTTTTGATCATAGTTCAGTGAGATGCTAGGCTATCTTTCTCTAGGAGATGGCAAAAGTCTAAGTGTCACAGATCATCAAAGACAGAGAGCATAAGTCGGAAATATATCCATATTTCTGTTGAAATCTGTCAAGGCGCTCTCAGTGTGCTGAGCGGGTCTAGTAGGAATTCTCTGATGTCGTGAAGGAGAAAGGGGAAAGAAGACAGAGAGGAATTCTGCCACTCAAGGGGCCCAGATCTACTTCTTTATTCAAGGACTGTCCTTGATGCATATCTTTCTTATCTTCCATGCTGACTTAGGACCTGCTGATGATTCTATTTTTTTCTTCCTATGGTAAGGTGTTGGATATTGAACCTATGGTCCTCTACTGTGAATAGAAGGGGTCAGTACTGAATTATATGCCCAGCACTTTGCTAACTCTGCGAATGTAGCAACGTTCCAACTAACATAAAAGCATACCTGAATGTGGTGGTGCATGTGTGAAATCCATACCTGCAAATGACTGAGGCAAGAGGACCATGAGTTCAAGGCCGGCCTGGGTTACACAGTGAGACTGTCTCCAAAGACCATAAGGAAGACATGAAACAGTATGACTGAAAGTCATTCAGCCACTACTCTGTTTCACCCATCTTGTTATGCTTCTCGTGCTGACTTCTCAGAGCTGTCAAAGAAATAACAAACAAGTAAACAACAGCCACCTTCACTTAAGAGCAACTCCCAGCCCCCAGTCTCATGCTTCATAGACATCTTTGGAGGAACTTTTTGCTGAATGTTGGCTTTGTTTATAAATTTTTTGCTACTTTTATTTTATGTATGTGGGTGTTTTGACTGTTTGCAAATTGGTGCCATGTGCTTGTCTGGTGCCCACAGAGGTCAGAAGAGGGCATCCGATCTCCTGGAACTAGAGTTACAGATGGTTGTGAGCCACCATGTGGGTGCTGAGAATTGACCAACGTCTCTTCAAGAGCAACCAATGTTCCCAACTGCTGAGCATATCTCCAGCTCCAGTTTGGTTCTTGAGAAGGGAGCTCCCTTTTCGTGTTCCATGCCTGAGTTTGACATGCCTTCCAATAGGGTAGAGTGAAGAAGCTAAGCTTGGTGGTCTACCCTGCAGTGGTAGATGTCTGAAATCCAGTCACCCAATGCCTGAGGCAAGAGGATCATGAGTTCAAGGTCAGGCTGCACTACACACTGAATTGGGGTTTCTTCCTTTGTGTGTGGACCATTGTACAATGTTGTTACTGATTCAAAGAACCAGTTTAGATATGGGATTAGTGCAAGCTAAAATATTTACTATAGTTTTGTCAGAAATAAAGGCAACTTGAGTTTAAAAACATTCAATTAGGAAATTGCTGGACTTGGCTTTAAATTATTACAGAACTAGTGAAGCCCCCTCCAAAAAACAAAAACAAAACAAAAAGCAAACCCAAGAACCTAGAAACTTGGCTCACCAATTCCTCTATTTGGGATCCTGCACTCTGCAGCAAATCATATGCATTTCCTTTCCTGCATTTAGGCAAGCAGTGGCTTCTGAGGTGACTCAGTGGAATATTCCTGACAGTGAATTTTTTTGGGAGGGGCGTGTGGGAGTGTATGGGTGTGGGGGTATGGGGTGTGAGAGTGTAGGGGTGTGGGGTATAGGGGTGCAGGTGTGTGGGGGTGTGGGAGTGTAGGGCTGTGGGAGTGTGGGGGTGTGGGGGTACAGGCGTGTGTGGGTGTGGGAGTGTAGAGGTGTGGGGGTGTGGGTTGTGGGCTGTGGGATATGAGGGTGTGGGGCTGTGAGGTTTAGGGGTGTGAGGGGGATGTGGGTTGGAGTGAATGGGTGGGGAATGTGGAGTGTGAGCTGTGGGGGTGTGGGGTATAGGGTGTGTGTATGTGGTAGTGTGGGCTGTGTGTATGTAGGGGTGTTTGATAGGGTTGTGAGCCGTGGGATGAAGGTATACTGCTGCTTGATTCTAGAATCCAGACTAAAGGAGATTATAATTTGGGAAAATAGACTCATTACCATTTTCTCTTTTAATAGTAGTCTTTTTGGTTGTATCTGAATCTTAATTTGCCCTGAGTCTAGGCAGGAAATAAAGGAAATTATAAGCACTTTAAATATCATCATTTCCTTGATCCAATATTGTAAACACTCTGATATCTTCCATTACCTTCCTTTGAGAGGGAAAGGTTAAGGTGAGAGTTGAGCTAAATTTCAGATTTTCCACAAAACGATACTGTTCTCTGTTTAGCCTAAAAAATATGAGTCACCTTCGTGATCCTGTCATGACTTTTCAAGTTTCCTACAATGTATTTGTTCAAAATAAGACAAATGACTGAAATACTTAGGAACTGCGTGTTACTGCCTTAACACCAGAGCTAGAGCTAGATGCGTTTTTAGTGTTATGGCCACGAATCTGAATGTGTCCTCACACATAGATGAAAAGAACTTTGTATTTCATGTAATAGGTAACATACTTAGGACACATGTACTGCTTATAATACATTTGTGAAATTTATCACAAGGGCACTCAAGCCTACTAAATATAACTTTAAAGTAATGTTGATTCAAAAGTGTGGGGACTTACACATCATCTGTCCATAATTTGATAGCCTGTGATATGTGTAACCAATTGTTCTTATTTACATTAATTTGCATTGTGAAAAGCAATTTTACAGTTTCAGTCAGACTTAATAGGCAATTTGCTGCTGAGTACCTAATGGCATAGTTACTTAAGCCTGCCCCAGGGGGCCTTTCTAGAACTGATATGAGACTAAACCTTTTAAATGTTCGATTGAATGTCTTAAAAAGTCAGAAAGTCTTCAACGATTAAACCTGCTTTACATTCTCCTCACCGTGCTGACTGCTGGGATGGCAGAACCCTCGCCTTCGGAGACGGCTTCTCTCTGCTGGCAGTAGGCTGCATTCGACAGAGTGGTAGCACACCCCAGATGAGTTCTTCTCAAAATATTACTTAAAACAATGTCAGCTTCAGGTAGGTCATAAGTGTAGGTTTGTTTCATAAGACTTGAAACATTTTACTTAAATAAGGCATTGGTTCATACATTTAAAATTATATTTCCTTCCAAAGTTCCAGAAATAAAAGCTCAGAATCCCCTTCTGAGGCTGTCGGATACTGTTTTCATATGCTTAGTTATCCTTATGTCTTAAGTCTCTTTTGCCAGTTAACCCCTTGTTCTCCTGGAGTTTAGCATATTACTTGACAGTGGCTATTCAGCAAATACTGTTGAAGTATTTTGAATATCTGAGGCATAGAGGAGGTAACCAAAGAGCCTTCAGAAGAGTCAAAATACTTCTGATAAGTATCAACTGTACTTGGACTCCATGACAATGAACCAATTACACCAATGTCTGTGCTCAGTGGCGGCTCTTCCCTTGAGGAGAGTAGCTTGCCTCTGCCTACACAGCTGACCTTGCCAAAATGACGAGAACAATGGAGACAATAGGTTCACATGAATTGCTTTTGCATACAGCAGTATAACACACCCTACTGGATGGAGAAGAGTATTCTAAGTTTCAGCATTCTTGGCTAGCAAAGATTTTCACAAGCTCCAAAGGACAGGAACCAAATGATCTGGAGCATTTTCATGTATTTCCACACAGGAAGAAGAAGGCGTTATCCATGGTCTTGTTCTGGTGGGACAGATTTCTGGGAAAGTGGGACATTTTTGACTCTGAGTGAGAGTGCTGCTCTAGGTGCTCAGGCATTTTTCCTGTGCCTCTCAAAGCAACAGAGGGAAGTGTTGTGGACAAAGCTATCACAGATTCCATAACACCACAAATACAGAACTGAGTTCTGTAGAATGCAAAGGTCAAGACATGCAGTGGTGTGACAAGAACCTCACACCCCACCACTGTGGAGCACAGAGCCTTAAAAGTCCCTTCCTTAGAAGGAAGGGGAGAGGAGGAGAGGAAGAGTGTCAGGGGGAGTGGGGAGCAGGAGCAGGTGATGTGCCTATATATGGTCAAAAGCATTCTATGTAGGAAAATGCCATAATGAAACCCATTGTTATGTATGTTAGCTATGTGTATTACCTATAATACATAAAAACTTTAAATGGACACTCTCCTTGGGAAGTCCACACCTGGCTATGGCACATTCTTACATGGTACTTCAATGCCATTGTAACATGGGAGACAGACATCAGTCATTCACCATAGCTGTGGTAAACAGTGAAGACGCCACACCTTGTCACCATGTAGCACTTTGTTCTTGTCCATTCCTAAAGAATGGTACACACAGGTTCTGTGGTCTTGGGTATTTGGGAGCTATCAGTTTAGCAGGTCGGTTGATGGTGCTGGGGGTAAATATGGCATCTGCAAAAGCTGGGGAGGCTATCTCAGGAATGGCTTTGGGAAAGGACTAGACTTTAGATGGATAATGGGCTTGTAGTGCCATAGATTTTTATGGACAATTCATTATGTGATTTGCTAGTTCAAATTTGTTAAACTAGAACAAATTAAGGAATACATTTGTTTATCCTTTTAATTTAAAATATAGACTGATGATTTATCAAGAAAATTTTGAATAAATAAGTTAATATTTTAAAAGCATTACCGTAAAAAGTGAGATTTTACTTGCACATAGATGTGGGTAAGTAGGAAGATTTCAGAATGTAGTTGACACAAAAACTTGGCTTTGAGTTTGTTCAACAATCTGCTCTAGAACATGCCCTGTAGGCTAGAAGAGCTGACATAGGCTCTTGCTGCACTTACAGCATCAGTTTCCACGGCAACTCCTAAGAGATCTGGTGACCATCATTTCTTCTTGATTCTCCTCTGCAGATGACTTGAAAGCCCAGCTATTTCATCCTTTATTGTTTGTCATTTGTTTTCTTTTTGCTCTTTTCTTTCACATTTTATTTACTTATTTTCCTTTCCTTTCCATTCTTGACTTTCTTCTTCTTCTTCTTCTTCTTCTTCTTCTTCTTCTTCTTCTTCTTCTTCTTCTTCTTCTTCTTCTTCTTCTTCTTCTTCCTCTTCCTCTTCCTCTTCCTCTTCTTTCTTCTTCTTCTCCTCCTCCTCCGCCCTCACCCTCCTCTTCCTCCTCCTCCCCTCCTCCTCCCCCCCTCTCCCCTCCCCCCCTCTCCTCCTCCTCCTCCTCTTCCTCCTCCTCCTCCTCTTCTTCTTCTTCTTCTTCTTCTTCTTCTTCTTCTTCTTCTTCTTCTTCTTCTTCTTCTTCTTCTTCTTCTTCTTCTTCTTCTTCCTCTTCCTCTTCCTCTTCTTCTTCTTTCTTCTTCTTCTCCTCCTCCTCCGCCCTCACCCTCCTCTTCCTCCTCCTCCCCTCCTCCTCCCCCCTCTCCCCTCCCCCCTCTCCTCCTCCTCCTCCTCTTCCTCCTCCTCCTCCTCCTCCTCCTCCTCCTCTTCTTCTTCTTCTTCTTCTTCTTCTTCTTCTTCTTCTTCTTCTTCTTCTTCTTCTCCTTCTCCTTCTCCTTCTCCTTCCTCTTCTTCTTCTTTCTTCTTCTTCTCCTCCTCCTCCGCCCTCACCCTCCTCTTCCTCCTCCTCCCCTCCTCCTCCCCCCTCTCCCCTCCCCCCTCTCCTCCTCCTCCTCCTCCTCTTCTTCTTCTTCTTCTTCTTCTTCTTCTTCTTCTTCTTCTTCTTCTTCTTCTTCTTCTTCTGCTTCTGCTTCTGCTTCTGCTTCTGCTTCTGCTTCTCCTTCTCCTTCCCCTTATTCCTCCTCCTCTTCTTCCTCTTTTCTTTTTGTAAGACAAGGTCTTATTTCTTACCATACAGTCAGGTTAACCTCAGACTCCTGATCCTCCTGCCACAGTCACTGGAACGCTAAGATTACAGATGTGTGTTTCTCCACTTGATGAAATCTTCGCTTAGGAACAAATTCACTCTTTTTGTTCTCCAGACCAGCAGTGACACCCAGAGGATTGTACAGAAGTTCTGTACTTCATGCTCTTTTGATACCCTGAGTGATGTCTCTATGAGGGATCAGCATTCATGTGCTTGTTTTGATAGCAATTGTATCTTCTGTAGAATATCCCATGAGACACACACACTGCAAGATATTTAATAAATGTCAACTTCATTCTTTCACTGAGGACAAAGGAATATTACAAAGAAAAAGGAATAATTTGTGTCTAAATTTAATTAAAGATCACAAACAATGGATTTTGACAGATAATAATGAAAGTTGTTAATTTACTTACATAAGTAATCTTTCAATTAGATGGCTTAATGAAATCACAGCCTTCCTGGAACCCTTTTGCTCACTACCTATGTGCACCGAGTCGTCGTCGTCATTGTCAGCAACAGCACCTCTGTAGTCCCATAGAAATAGGTGTTCTTTGGATCTCATCCATATTTTTCAAAGTAGGAACTGGATTTGACCAAGATAGGACCTGTATGCACAGGAAAGGTAACTAACTCCTGCTGTACATCAGCCCCTTTAAAGCAGGCACAGAAACCCTGATCATGAAAGCTCAAACCACAGCCTGGTCATGGCCAGCAGCACAAGCAGTTAGAGTCCAGATGTTCTTGGTGTTATATCATTAATGACATCCACCCAACTCCTTCATGTTCCATCAGCTGAGTCTGTGGCTCCTAAGGGGAATAGAGAGACAAGTTAATTCACAGAAAAATGAGCCAGCACTCTGTTCCTCCAACCAGCCAAAACACGCTGCTCCAGAGGGCAGACAGTTTGGAACTGGAAGATTTTAAGCAAGCAGGGGAGGACCTCAATGGTTAATAAATCTCATGCCACAGGAACTCTCTAGAAGAGACTTCCGGCAGTAGGCAGTGCTTGATGAGCCTGTTATATGTATTTCAGTGTCTTTCGGGAAAAGAACCAGTGGGTCTCAGTGCACTTTATAGCTAACCCCTTATCTCCACCAAATGACTAGGGAGAAGAGCTGAGTGGTTCACTTCAAATGTCTTCATAGAATGAAACCAGGCATATTATTCCTCTTTTTAAAACATGGATACCCTCAGAGAGATATAAATCTAATATTGTGACACACTGAAATTAACAGCTACAATTGTCATTTGCATATCACTATTTCATGTCCTGGGACCTTTTAAACAGCTCAGAGTATTTCCCGCATAAAATTGGAGCTGTAGGAAATGCGATTTGGGAGAAAGATGAGGTTGCCTCTGTGCCTTAATGCTTTGCATAACAGGGTGGAGCACTGACATATAGAACACAACCTTGCACTTACTACTTATTTATACTTCATCTCACAGTCCATCTTTAAAGGGTTTTAATCAGATTCAGGGGAAAATCATTGGAGGATAACAAATACTGACTTGGGGTCACAAACAAAGGTGGTGATGCAGAGTGACACAAAATAGCCACTGCTAATTATCAGAAACGTAACAGGGTAGTGGAGCGATTTTATCCTTCAGCTCTGTGGAACCACGAGGAAAAGATTATAAGATCATTAAATGGGTGCATAGCAGACAGGTTGCTTTAAACTGTTAGGAACGTCCTTCTAATTCTGTGTCTGGATTGGTCTGTGATTGTTTTCTCTGTACATGTTGAGTGTACCCTGCCCATTTCATGGTGGCTTCCCCATGAGCGGGTATCACATGATTAACTTTCTTAATAAGCCATAAAATAAACGTATACATGAGAATAATATATAGAATGAGCATTATACTTAGGAAAGTGATAGAAAGATTATTGAAATGGAGGAATTTTGACTGGTGTAGCTAAGACATTTGGTACTCTACATAACCTTATTTTCTACAGCGTGGCTTGGTGGAGCTACTGACATATGGTTTTCCATGGTGCTATGGGAAGGGACTTGTAGAGGAACCAGGACATACACACTGTAGGCATCAAGTAATACAGCAACCTCACTACCTACACAGTGCACACACATTTTTTTCAAGGCACTTAGGTGATACACTGGCATTAATTGGCTAGTTGGCTTTAGTATACTGTCAATTAATCTTTACAACCATTAAGGCCAGGCCTTGCACTGAAGGAAAGCAATCACTGTAATCTTTCAAACTGGGAAACAAAGATTATTCTGTTAATTAGTATCTTCCCTTTGCTAAAAGATGCAGAAGTTGGTGGTGGCACAACTTTTAACAATTTCCAAGGGCTTCCTGTATATTTTTACACATTTCCTCTCTCTTTATATTTCCACGTTCTTTGATCTTGTCATAAACCCCAATTTACATTTCCAGTGCAATGCATGCCCAGCTTTTCAACCGTAGTTAACAATCATTAGAGAGTCTTACTGAGAAGGATTTAGATACTAAGGTTTGTGTAAAACGCTTAAAGTTTTGAATCAGATCTTACCATGGGATCTGGAGAGATGGATAAACAATTGAGCATGAGTTCTGTTCTGCAGAGGAACTGAAATCAACTCCTAGCACTTAAGTTAGATGGCTCACAGAGTCTATAACTCCAGCTCCAGGGGGTTGACACCCTCTTTCAGGCTCTGAGGGCACCTGAATACAAGCAGCATACACTCGCACAGACACACACATGCAAGTAAGTAAAAATAAATAAAAAATGAAGTGATACATGGAACGGTAATTTGCATCTCTACTTACAGAGTGTGAACATCCATTTCATGGTCAGTATGCATAAAGGGAGAAAGAAAACGCAGACCTGTGCAGTCCCTTGATGCCAGTGTAATTTCTAGCAGGAGACATGAGATAAATAATTATTTAGCTCTATGCAGAATAAGGAGTGTGTTGTGGTAGAGGACAGGGTATTGTGGCTGAGGCAGGTAGAGAATGCTTCCTGAGGAAACAGGTTTGCCCAGAGTTGGAGGGATCCTTAGGGATGAACTGGGCGTAGGACTGTGTGAGTGACTGGAGAGGAAGCACCAATTAGAGACAGCATCACCCAGAGTGTGTCACGCTGAGCTGCAAGCATTTCATGTGCCCATGTTAGAAGGAAGCTAATTAGCCTGTAACTACCATATCATCCGATTGAACCCAATCTCATGAATTTTTGCATTTTCACTATGAAAGAAAGTGGTCACACACGTCAGGGGGAAATACTACCCCACCATATGTCAGTGGAAGACACTGTCTAAGGACCTCAGACTGCAGAGACTTCTAGGAGAGTCAATCTGATCTATCAGTTTAATGCGGCTGTATGATGCCCAGATCCCCGGTAATGCCGATTTTCTGTCTATGCAGATGTTCCTGGATAAGGTCAGCAGTCATATCTGTAGACTCCATGGAGATCATTAAGATGTCCATCATGAGAACAGAACCCCAGAATACAGCTTGTTCTGCCCATGCCTTATTCAGCTGGACCTCTAAATTCTGGTCCTCAAGTGCTTGAAATCAGAATCCATCTTTCCTTCAGATTCCATAGGCATGTAGTTTGAAGAGGACCCATAGCGGCCACTGCAGACATGGAGAGCAAATTCTAAAATCTGTAAATGTCATTCTCGGCTTCTGCATTTATCCTGTTGCTCCTTTTCTCTGGAGAACCCCAACAGGCGGCTCCAAACTTGTCTGAGGCTGTACAGACTCCAGCTACTGTTTGGATTCCACGAAGCATGTTTCTTCCCTTCCTTCGCACCATACACAGATGGTCATAGTTAGCATCATGGTACAAGTGTAAACGGCTACCTCTTCCATGAAGCCAAAGCAAGATATCCATAGGAAAGAGCACGTGAAGCGAGAATTATCTCACTTGAGATAACATGCCTCCTCTCTACATAGGAAGCAGACGTAAACGCCCATGTGCTGAAGCGGTCATCAGTGACCATGGCAGAAATATAGTCTGGGTCTACAATTAGACACGTCAGCTCTTTAGGAGCACATAGAATTCTGTGTTGAAGTCAGGTCGCTAAGTAAGTTCTATTGCCCACATAAGTCTTTGTGGATCTGGCCCGGAACCAGCAGACGCTGCTGAAGCTGTTTAATGCCTGACACCTTGGGAGCAGCAGCTGTTAGCTCTATGCCCATATGTGCAGGGCCTGTTACCTACCAAATGCCTACAGAGTGGGATTTATTGAAAAAAAAAAACAGCTATTTAATCCTGAGGACACATGTTAGATAATAGGGATTGCAAAAGTAACCTCTTTTTCTCCCTAGCGATCGGCAACTCAAAACTCAAATTGTCAAGCAGCTTGGAGTTTCTTGCTGTTATTAAAGACAAAAGAGAGAAGCAATGCCTGGATTTCTTTTCTTCTGGGATTTTGTGGGGAGAAGTTGGAGCAGAGTGATGAAGTGAGTTTTGATCAAAGACTTGCAAATAAAACAAGGTAATTGATTGAAAGACCCTATCCAGAAACACAATTTACACTGAAATGGAACCAGGAAGGGCAATTCACACAAGGTAACAAACAAGTCGAACAAATACAAAAGTATTTCATGCAGGTGTAAAGAGTTATTATGTGTGGCAGTACAGAGATACTCTTTTTAAATTGTCCTACCCAGCTCTGCAGGTTTTAACATTTTTCTTCTCCGTTTGTGAAGACAGAGTAGAGACAACTAGCGCTACTCAAGTGAAGTGAATGCCCACGAGGAGCACAGTGGTGAGCTTTAAAAGGTATAAGTAATATATACATATTAGAGTACTACTCAGCAGTAAAAAACAATGACTTCTCGAATTTTGCGTGCAAATGGATGGAAATAGAAAACACTATCCTGAGTGAGGTATCCCAGACTCAAAAAGAGGAACATGGGATGTACTCACTCATAATCGGTTTCTAGCCATAAAATAAAAGACATTAAGCATATAATGTGTGATCCTATAGAAGCTAAATAAGAAAGTGAACCCAAAGAAAATCATATAGTCATCCGCATGGAGAGGGGGAAGTAGACAAGATTCCAGGGCAAAAACTGGGAACTTGCGGGTGAGGTGGCATGGGGCAAAGGGGAAATGGGATGAGAAATATGAGAAGGGGAGGATGGGAGGAGCTCGGAGGATTGGGATGGTTGGGATATAGGAAGGATGGATACGGGAGCAGCGAAGTATATATCCTATCTAAGGGAGCCATCTTAGGGTTGGCAAGAGACTTGACTCTTGAGGGGTTCGCAGGTGTCCAGGAATATGTCCCCAGCTGGTACCTTGGGCAACTAAGGAGAGGGAACCTGAAATGACCCTATCCTATACTGATGAATATCTTGCATATCACCTTAGAACCTTCATCTGGCGATGGATCGAGGTAGAGACAGAGTCTCAATTTGGAGCAACGGTCTGAGCTCTTAAGGTCCAAATGAGGAGCAGAAGGAGGGAGAACATGAGCAAAAAATCAGGACCACGAGGGATGCACCCACCCACTGTGACAGTGGAACTGATTTATTGGGAGCCCACCAAGGCCAGCTGGTCTGGGACTGAATAAGCATGGGTTGATTCCGGACTCTCTGAGCATGGCGGTCAATGAAGACTGATGAGAAGCCAAGGACAATGGCACTAGGTTTCGATCCTAATACATGAACTGGCTTTGTGGGAGCTTAGCCTGTTTGGACGCTCACCTTTCTGGACGTAGATAGAAGGACCTTGGTCTTCCCGCAGGGCAGGGAATTTGGACTGCTCTTCAGTATCGAGAGGGAGGGGGAATGGAGTGGGGGGAGGAGAAGAGGAGTGGGGATAGGGGGAGGGAAGTGGGGGGAGGGCAATATTTGGGAGGAGGGGAGGGAAATGGGAAATGGGGAGCAGGTGGAAATTTTAATTAAAAAAGAATAAAAATAAATAAATAAGTAAAAAAAAATAAAAATAAAAAAAAAGGTATAAGTATCACACACTAAAGAATAGGAAAAGCAACCTGATGCCATTGTCATGTGTACAGTAAGATACATAGAAACACTAGAGTGATGGGTGTAACATTGGAGATGATGTCATTTTGTCTAGGGTAAGGAGCAGTGACATGATGGAGAAATGTCATCCTCAGACCTCCATTGTTTATCTCTAGAAGATGGATTGTAAGGATTTTTAAAAATTTGTATAGTTAATCAGTTACCTAGGACAGATAGATTGTTAATATACCCTCCATTTCTTTCTCTCACTGCGGGCATGCCTCTTATTTTCTGGCTTTGGAATTCCTCCATGGAAAGGGAGAGATCCGATTTGCCCCCGCCCCCAAAAGGTTTCTTGCCATGACATTTACTCTGGATAATAAAACCCAAGACAGTGATGGCACATGAGAGTCACCATGCTGTGACAGTAATGCCATTAACCCCTTAGGAAGGTCTGCATGGTTGTCCCTGGTTTTTCAAGCTTTGAAAACCTCTTCACCTGGACTGGATGAAACTTGTCAGAGAGGTCTACTGATGTTGTAGGCCTCCAGCCCATCAATAACTGGACTGTAAAGATATTCACAACCCCGAGAGCTGAGAAGTTAGTGTTGGGTTTTGAGTAAAACCAACAGCTTTTGCTTTAATTTAGTGACAGTGACATAGTGTCTTATGCAGTGACAGATAACGGATATTTTGTCAAATAAATCAAGAGTATAAAATATGGACTCAACAGAGAGAGCAGTATAGCCCAGGCCACTGGACTTAGGAAAGCCTTGTGTGTGATGGGCAGTTCCAGACACTCATCCACCAGTGGTTTTACCAGCCTCTTCGTTGGTGACTGTACCACTTTGCCGTTGGGGACTTCCATCTCAAAGTATTATCTTTCCTAGGCATAAATGCATTTCACAACAAAGCTTTGCATAATTTTCCCTATCAGGGCACCTTCTAGTGACAGTGCCTGCAATGCTGGCAGGTGTGAGAGGAGATAGTCTGAGAAGACTGATCACTTGGGATTTTCCTCATCCTGTGTGGGAAAGCAAGCTCTGGATTCAGTCAGCTGTCTTGGCAGTCTAGTGTGCCAACCAGGATACTTCAAAGGCATATTTCTGTCACTGCTGAAGATTTAGGAGCCGCTTTTCTTAAGGGGAGCATGGAGATTTTTATTCTATTATCCAGATCAACCTCAAAACTGCCCTGTCCAGTGGGCAGTCATGGAGCATGCATTGCTTTGGCTAGAATACAGAGAAAAAGATGATCTTGGTTCTGTGAGGTCTCTGTGGCTCGGTTCAGCCAAACATGGAGTCAGCTCAATTATTTGTGCTGATGGAGGGGAAACAAGACCTAATTAAATCACAACTTAAAATAAAATTAGTGTATTGCTTGATAATAGAGAAATAATCTAAAAGTACTTTTTAAAGTCAGCTGCTCAGTGTCTTCTTCCATTTCTGGACTGTCTGAGACCAGCAAAGCTATAGCTTTATGTAAGGAAAACTGCATCTATTAACTACTGCATGTCAGATTTAATGCTAGAAAAGATACGACGCTTGCTTTCTCTGCTTCTTCATTGGATGTGTGCAATTTCTTCTTAGATTTTACACCACTTGTAAGGGTTACCAAAATAAATAAAAAGTGTTGTATTTTAAGCAAAATATTTGGCAGGAAGTAAACTTTGGAGAAACTGTTGTACCTCATAGAGAGATCAGAATGTTAAAATATTAAGATAAGTTACAAAATAATTGTAATAGAAATGGTAACTCTTCACCCACTCCTTGCTCCATAAATTTCAGGCTCCACCTCCCCATGCATCAGTGCCTCTGTTGGGTGTGTTTCTGCGGTTGGGCTCCTTTCTTTGAAACATCCCTGAGTGCATATTGTTGCTTCAGATTTTTGCCTTGCTAAGTTGGATGATACTCTCTCTTCATCTTAAAAAGTTTTCTGGCGGCCCCAGTCACTGAGCCGCCGCCGAGGACTCAGCTGCCTCCCCCTCGAGCCCCCTCGCTTCCCGACGCTCCCCCCCCCTGCCCGCCTTCTCCCGCAGCCGCCTTCACCCGCAGCCGCCTTCACCCGCAGCCGCCTTCCGCAGGCCGTTTCCACCGAGGAAAAGGAATCGTATCGTAGGTCCGCTATTCAGAACCTCCACTCTTTCGACCCCTTTGCTGATGCAAGTAAGGGTGATGACCTGCTTCCTGCTGGCACTGAGGATTATATCCATATAAGAATTCAACAGAGAAACGGCAGGAAGACCCTTACCACTGTCCAAGGGATCGCTGATGATTACGATTAAAAGAAACTAGTGAAGGCGTTTAAGAAGAAATTTGCCTGCAATGGTACTGTAATTGAGCATCCAGAATATGGAGAAGTAATTCAGCTACAGGGTGACCAGCGCAAGAACATATGCCAGTTCCTAATAGAGATTGGACTGGCTAAGGACGATCAGCTGAAGGTTCATGGGTTTTAAGTGCTTGTGACTCTGAAGCTTAAGTGAGGATTTCTTGCAATGAGTAGAATTTCCCTCCTGTCCCTTGTCACAAGTTTAAAAACCTCACAGCTTGTATAATGTAACCATTTGGGGTCCGCTTTTAACTTGGACTAGTGTAACTCCTTCATGCAATAAACTGAAAAGAGCCAAAAAAAAAAAAAAAAAAAAAGTTTTCTGGCATTTTATGTTCTTTGTGATAACTGGAGATTTTTTAGACTCACTGAATAGAAACATATCATGTCATTGGAAATGACTATTGAAAATGGGGAGGAACACAAAGAAGGCTAGGAGAGCTATGAGGTCATTATACTGCACCAATTTTATCAAAGAAGAGAGGAAACTTGATAGTCACAGACAACCACCCAGTTCTGAAGACGGTCAACAAGCTGTGGAATTGTCCAGTGATAGTCCACTGTCAGGAAAGCCTGACATCTCCCAGGACCTTCTTACAACTAGGATTCTTCTCTAGGTGATAACAGCATAGAGTCTTGTGGGAAAAGTGGCTTCCAGAAGAGAGAGACAATGGGCGTAAGCATGAAGCTGCAAGAATGTTGCCCCTTTGTGCGCTGTCCAGTAGGAAACTGAAGAGACACCCTTCTCACAGCCAGGATTCTGAACTCTTGTTTCTCCATCCTTTTTAAGGTGTGTGTGTGTCTGTGTGTGTGTATGCGCGCGCATGTATGTGTATGTATGTGTGTTCATGTGTATGTGTATTGTGTAGTAGAATAAACAGATGTTCATGTTCTAGGGGGTGGTAGAGTTGGGTATTCTACACTAGTTGCTGTTTAACTGTATTTTTATAAAACGAGTTTTATAATTTTAGCAATAAGAGATGCAACTATATTATGAGGATAAGGAGATGCCTCCATTCTTGGATTAATATGGTTTCTCATATTATGTCTTTTTCCTTCCAGTTCTGCACATAAAGCACCTAAACATGCAGCATGGGTCAGGGGGAGGGTCTGTGACTATCATGGTATTTACTTTCTATGATAAATGAGATGTATTACTGCTCCAGTCTGCAGCAATGGGAAGTGAAGGTTACATGGGTGCCCAGAGGTACAGTGAGAATTGAATTTAAGTGTTGTCATCAGAGAACCCACTGTTTCTTGCTTCTAAACCATTCCCCATTCTTGTTGCTTAGTGTGGCTACATGGCAACCATGGTTCATACAGTTGGAAGTGTAAGTTTATAGAGATAGTATGGAAACATCCACATACATAATAAATTACATATATATATATTATATATTTCATTTTTTCCTATGGACTTTTGTGTAACAAATTATCGTCAAGGTTTATCTGTTTAAAAGTGAAACAATCCAATGTCTGTCCTGGTTTCTAGGGACCGAAAGTTCAGAAGAAACAAGGCAGGACTGGCATGTCTCAACTCTACGGTCTAAAGTGGTGGCTCCAAGAACTAAATAGAGGATTCAAGTCCATTCTACTACAGATGTGGTTGCTGAGTTTAGCTGGTGAAATCATGAACAGTGCCGTTCATCACAGCAACAGGAGGTCACTTGATATGCCCTACATTGTCTTCCTTAAGTGAGATAGCAGAGTTTTGTGGTAAGAAGCCCAAGAAAGCAAGGTAGAGCCAATTTGTTGATTTCACTTACTTCTGACCATTGAGCTTTATTTCCACACAAAACTAAACACTTAAAATAAGGACGAAAAATGACTATTTTCATTGTAGGAACATCTCACTTTGTAGGAAGGACATGTGAGGTGGGTCTCTGTGTCTATTGATTTATCTCTGATCCACCTATCATCTATATTTTCTTGATATTCTGGGGCACATTGCCTCCTGCATTCTCAAGTCTTGTTATTGGGGTGGCCAGGGTGGGTGGGTGGTATAGAAAGGGGTTTGGGTGCAGGCATGGGATTTTAAGGCTCACTGTTCTGTCTTAGAGGAGTTATTGATTTTTCATTATGTATCAATGCTCTCTCTTCAGACCAAACAGTAGTATCTAGCATATAGGAGGTGAGCGTAGGTTAAAGAGAATTAGGTACGAGATGCTTTCTGTGACATTAGTCACCATGGTGTGTCTACCTTATTTATAAACAGGATTTTTGGAAAACACTTATTTGTGTGGAATCTATTGAACGAAAATTGCATTAGCTTTAACTCTTTCATCACAGGGCTTCAAGTAGGCTATGCCCCAATCTCACTTAAAACACAAAGCACTGCCTGCATTTTATCCGCAGAACTGAGGAAGAATGCATTTGAGACTAGCTAAGAAGACATTCCTGCAACACTGGATTGTGCAATATCATGCAGGTGTAACTGAGCATCGTTGGCATGAGGCTGGGACAGGCCATAAAATATTGAAAGAGAAGACATTACTCTGTGAACAAACTGCATTTCTTTTGTATGAGATGCTGTCTTCTTGTCCCTCCCTCAGCACTTAGTGGTACTCTCTACAACACCCATGCTTGCTAACAGCATTGCAGCTTCATATTTTCTATGGGATGAGTATTTAGGCTTCCTGTTTCCTTTAATTTGTTTGGGAAATCTTGAGTTGCGAGTGAACAGCTGCCTTGCTGGGAGCCACAAAATGTCATATACTGAGCAGTGTATACCAGCTGTCTGTTTAGCCTTGGCTGCATCCAAATACACTCAGATTTCCGGAATAAGTTTGAAGCAGAAAGGCAGACACTGTTTCTACTGAAATACATTTTTTTCACTCCACTGTCTAGTGAGCCTTCCTTTTGTTGCATCAAGAAAAGTGTGAAGCTACGGAGAAACCCTGTCTCAAAAAAAAAAAAAAAAAAAGAAAGAAAAGAAAAGTGTGTACAGAAATGATAAGGTCACAATGAAGACAAGAAAGAAAGGTATGTGCAGAAATAGTGAGGTTACAATGACAACAAGAAAAGTGTGTATAGAAGTGATGTCACAGTGAATACAAGAAAATTGTGTACAGAAATGATGAGGTCACAGTGAAGACAAGAAAAGTGTGTACAAAAGTAATGATGTCACAATGAAGACAAGAAAAATGTGTACAAATGTGATGATGTCACAATGAAGGCAAAAAAAGTGTGTACAGAAATGATGAGGTCACAGCGAAGACTTTAGGGTCCTGACTCAGGGAGGTGATGAAGAACTTTGATAGGAAGAATTTTCACCCCCACTTGCTTATCACTCAGAATAGTGCAGTCTTTCTTTGTTCAGGTTGGACATGCCTTTTGCTATGTATATATTCATTATGTTCCATTTGAAAGTTGACTTAAATCAATATACACTCATCAAATACACATATAATGTTTTACCTTACAGGAAATATTTCTGCAGGGAACAGTGGCCAGAAACCACAACACTTATGAAAGGGATCGAGTGTTTTTATTTTTCTGTTATGGTCGTAGAACAGATACTCTGCCATTTAAGTGTTTTATAAAAGATAAAATATGTGCTACTTTTAAACTCTTCTGCAGGGTCCAACACATTTTTCTGTACCTTTTCCTAATTTTCGATGACTGATTGCATTCAGGGTGTATTATATACAAGACAGTGAAATGGAAAATGAGGATTCTATATTTTTGGAAATGAAGCACAGTTTTGTTTGCACAAATACATATGCATATGTGCACAAATGCACGCAGATATATAAAACCTGCTGAGTTTATTCTATATTATACGTATTATACATACAAAACCTGCTGAGTTTATTCTATATTATACATATTCTGCATACAAAACCTGCTGAGTCCAGCTTTGTGTTTATACGGGTTCAAGGCTGGACACTGTGTTGTGTAATCAGTAAGAGTGCTCATCCCTCAGAGAGCTAATTCTCCCTTGTCTGACAGTCAATAGATGCTTGTCGTCCTTTTTTCTGGTGTTGGACCCTGCAAACTTTTCTCCCCTCCATGTTAACATGTCCACTGATCGATGTGGCGACATCTCTGGTCTTACTTATGCCGCCATTTCCCGGCGACAGTGTCACACAGCAGGCTGACTGCTATTTGCCTCCTACAATCTTCCTGCCCCTTCTCTGTGATGTTTTAGGAGACAGAGATGTAGGCTATGTAATGCAGATACATCTGTTGGGGCTGGATTCCCTATGATCTGTCAGTTTCTGCATTGTGTCTAGCTGTGATTTTCTGTAATGGTCCCCATTTGCTATAAGGGGTAGTATCTGATAAGAGGTGTATCTATGAATATAAATGTACAATTAAGAGTGTAGTAAGGAGTTATTCTGGTGTAGTGAAGTAGCCATAGAAAATTCTTTCCTAAAAAAAAAAAGCCGGGCGATGGTGGCGCACGCCTTTAATCCCAGCACTCGGGAGGCAGAGGCAGGCGGATCTCTGTGAGTTCGAGACCAGCCTGGTCTACAGAGCTAGTTCCAGGACAGGCTCCAAAACCACAGAGAAACCCTGTCTCAAAAAAACCAAAAAAAAAAAAAAAAAGAAAATTCTTTCCTAAGGTCCCTGAGCTCACTATCCCTAGGAATTTGTCCAGGTTTCTTGTATCAGGCATGATTTCTAGTTATGCCTTGCGTCCAATTAGACAGTGAGTTGCTACTGACATGTGAATGGTACTTTTGTGCCCTTCTGCGCATACTGCCAGGTTGATATTTGTGGTGATCCATAAGTGTTGCAGCTGGGTAGGGCTGTTCATTTGCTTCCTTCCCTTGGCAGTTTTCATAGTGTTTTATATTCCCAAAAGACTTGACATCATATTCCACAGATACTTGCAAACTGTGTTCTTGGCTTCCCTATTCACAATAGCCAGGAAATAAAAATAACAAACAAACAAACAAAAAAACCACTTAAATGTTCTTCAACATATGAATGTGTAACGGAAATGTGGTGCATATACGCTGTGGAATACTCTGCAACTGTAAAGAAAAATGAAATTCTGAACAGTGCAGGCAAGTGGATGGATCTAGAAAAGATTCTATTGAGTGGAATGGTCTAGACCCAGAAAGACAAATATAACATGTCCACATGTTTTCTGTCCACTCTGGTTCCTAGCTCCAAGTCTTCAGATGTGAATATACAACATAAAGACACCCCAGAAGCCAGGAAAGAATAAAGGGACCATAAGTGGGGGAATTGGGAGAGGAATAGCTAAATACACTTGGCATGAAGTGAGGAATCGCATAATGGGTAGGGAGCTCCAACAAAGAAGGAAGGAGGAAAGCCAATACAGAAGGAGAAGAAACCTCAACTGAGGAACCAATGCCATTCGATGGTTCTGTGGGTTTGCTGTGTCAGAGGGAGGCCCAGCTCACTGTGGGTGGTGCCATTTCTAGGCAGGTGTCCTAGGTTTTATAAGAAAGCAACCGGACAGTGCGACAAACAAGTCAGTATGAGGCATTTCTCCAAGGTTTCTGCCTCCTTTCCTGAACAGGAAAGGTTCCTGCCTTGAGTTCCTGTGCTGACTTCCTTTAGTGACAGACTATGACCTGAAGCTTAAATATACCTCCTCTCCTCAAGTTGCTCCTGGTCAGTGTCTAATCTCTGAAACAAGCTCCAAAGTAAAACAATGTTATTGAAATTGAAATATTCTCTGTATGCAATTAAAATCAATATAATTTTTACCTTTTCCTATTTTATTAAAAATCATTAACTCCATTTTCATACAGATTATTAGCTTATCGCTTGTCTTTTATTATGATATTTGTTCCATTCACAAAACCTTTTTTTATGAATAAATTGACTTTATACTTGAAAAATACTTCTGAATAAAAACCGTCTTAGTAATTTGTGGATTCTATAGTGGTTCTGTTTTCCTGTGAACCTTTGTTCCTCTCTGTATTCTTTCCAAATATTCCTCACTTAATTTATGAGTGTGCATTTTACTGAGGAATAGGTAGGTGTCTGAACAAAAAGGTATTCCAATGAACATGAAACACTGTTCTGAAGAGCATCCATGAAGGCCCTTGACGCGATCCCCGGACCTCTAGCTAATCAGCAGTAATGAAGCTGTAGGAAACAGCATCTTCTGCAGATTGTCCTTGCTCAAAAATTGATTGTTAGTTATTCTGCCAGATACTCAGAGGAAGTTGCCTTTTTAAAAATACATTATCTACTTTTATTTTATGTGCTTGGAGTGTTTTGCCCACATGTATGTATATGCACCATGTGTGTGTCTGCTGTCCTTTGAGGCCAGAGGGTGTGGGATTCCCTGGTATTAGATATTTGTGAGCTGCCAAGGGGGTGCTAGGAGCAGAACCTGGGTACTCTGGAGGAACAGCATGTGCCCTTACTGCTGAGCCAGCTCTCTCTCCAAAATCTCAGAGCAAATTTCTTTCTTTTCTTTTCCCTCCTTATCTTTCTGTTTTTCATTAGTTTTGCTTTGATTTTGATTTCTTGAGACAGCCTTTCTCTGTGTATCTTGGCTGCCCTGAAACCCACTCTTTAGACCAGGCTGTCCTTGAACTCAAAGAGATCCACCTGCTTCTGCCTCCCAAGTGCTGGGATTTAAAGGTGTGCACCACCACCGCCTCAGCATCCTCAGAGCGATTTTCTAAGAGACAACATTTCTTCATGGCAAGCCTGACGCTCAGACACTGCTCCAGTCACAGCAGATCAGTGTCAGGTGTCACTGCTCCACTCCTGTACACAGTTTTAATTGTTAGATGGAGGGGATGGCAATCATATAACTATGTACAGGGAGAAAACAGCACATTGAGAAAATATAAACATTCGGAAATAACAATGCAATTGGATGCCTTCCAGGATAGGCCCACACTTTATGATCATCATTGCAGTCAAACTTTGGATGTTTTGAGCACTTCCTAAGAACCATATGTCCATTGGGCACAGTTTTCCATTTCAATCATGTTTTGTACTTTGATCCACGTGCAGCTATTAACTCACTTTCTGATTAAATAGATTTGGCTTTTCTGATTATTTATGAACTCTAAACTTTCTTTCAATTTTATTTACTTTTTTATTTCCATGGGACATGCTTTATAAACTGCTAAATTTATTCTCAAGTAATTCATTAATTCTGATGTTATTATAATTGGAATGACTTTCCTAACTCAGTGTCAAAATGGCATTTATAAAAATCTTGTTATTTCAGCACCATGGTCTCTAAGCTTATCAGTGTTTATCCATGTGCTACGTTGGACACATTCATGTGAAAAAGGCCATATGCAAAGAAAGATAGTTTTACTTACTATTTTCAATTTATTCTTTTTCTGGCAGAATTAACTGGTCATCCAATTCCTATGCATGGATGCCAACATTTTGTCATCATGGTCATGATTTTTTTTTTATTTTATTATGATGCTGGGATTTAATTGAATTAAGAATGTGATGGCACATCATCTTATTTAGGTTGTTGAGTTCAGTTTTCCCTCATTTTGTAGACTTCCTTCATGTCTTTTCCATGAGAGAAATCACCAGTTTTCTTGAAGTGTGTGCATGTCTCATTTGAGTATCTGAGTATTGGCCTTGTCTAATGAGGTTGTAAACATGTCCTTTTGATGTTTGTAAGAGTTTGAAGGAAAACCATTCTTAATTTTTCCCTAAGTGTTTCCTGGGGTTCTCCATCAACCTACCTGACCCTAGCATTTTTTTGTAAGAAACTTTAAAATTAATTCAATTTCTTTGTTGTAAATGTATGCAGGATTTTTGGTTTCTCTTTGTTTTTATATTTTGCATCATTCTAGAAATCTACCCATCTCATTTTAGTTCTCACAAAAACTGTGCACCCTATTGACAACTTTGTTTGCATAAAGTATCTTATTGTGTACTCGCTTTTCAATTCTGAGTTCAGAAAAACTTACTAATATTTAACAATTTGATTTTTTTCAGGATAAGTTACATTTTCAATTTTGTTCATTATTTTGATTGATCCAATTCTTGGATTGTATGAGTTTTTCTCTATTTCTTTATTATTCTCCATGTTGTTCAGTTCTATTATACCTTCATTATCCACATGCTTCTACTTTCCCTTTCATCCAGTCCACCACTTTCAGATACCTATGAAGGCATTGCCTGACTTTCACACATCTATGATTTAACAGTGTCTTCCATAATTTTATAACAGCGTCTGGATTGCATTCCATTTAAATCAGAAATTATATTCTATGTGCTATCAATCCTCTTTAAGCATTGATTCTGCTTTGTGACAACTGTCTAACTCACATTGAAGAGTATGTATGGAGTTGAGAGGAAAGACTGTAAATGTAGCACTCCATGTATATTGCTAATTCGATTTAAATGTTGTTCATGTCTCTTCTTTCCACCGTCAACGTTTGACTTCTTGTTCTGCATGTTTGCAACGTAAATGTGGCATTCTTCCACCAGACTGCAAACCATTTCGTTTTTGTTCTCTCAGATTTCCTTCAAGCAGCTTATGGATTCTATGTTAGAAGCATGTATTATTAGAATCATAAATTCCTAGGTAAGTGTGACATCTATCCTTTTGTATATTCCTCATGTTTATTAATATTAAATGATCTTTCCTCTAGTGTAACCCCATCAGTTTTCTGTTCTGAGGTATCTTTTTGTACACTGGCAGATGTGTCTGTTTTACCTTATCTGCCTAAAGCACCTTCTGATTGGTTTATCAAAGAGTGATGAATGGCCAATAGCTAGGCAGGAGAGAATAGGTAGGACTTCTGGGGAGAGAGAGAAACTCGGGCGAAGAGTTAGAGAGGTGAAGATTCACCAGTGAGGCATAGAGGAAGTCAGACATAGAGTGTGGAAGAGAGGTAACGAGCCATGTGGAAGAACACAGATTAATATAAATGGGTTCATTTAAGTTATAATCTCTAATTGAGAGCAAATCTAAGCTAAGGCCAAGCTTTCATACTTAATAAGCTTTCATAATGTGTCTTTATTTGGGAGTTGACAGCCCAAAAAAGTCCGACTTCATTTTCTTCCTGTTCTTTGGATTATCAATCTTCTCTTATTCCTGCATTTCCTACCTATTTCTTTCTTTAACCTACAACGCTGATCATACAGAAGAGGGTCTTTTGTTGTACAGTTTATTGTCCTCTGTTTGTTTGATGGATTTTGGGAAGACTTTCATTAAATGTTAATGTTGCTAAAGTTGGATATATATCTACTATTTAATGCTCTGTTTCAATATATTTCATGACACTTTATTCTCTGAGTTTTCCTTTACATCTTGACAATTTGGTATCTAGTGTAAGATATTTTAATTTACTTGAATGTTATTTCTTTTCAATATTTTTATGCTGAAGATCACCCCATCCTGCCTGCTTCTTAGAATTTCCTTCTGTGTTATATTGATCCCAATAAGATAGAGTCACTCATTCCTGCATGATCTGTTGTCTCTTCCTCATCATTGACCTATAATTACTAGATATTTTATATATATCCTTGAGTCAAACCCCAGGTCCGTTATAGTAAATATTTTGCATCTTTTTGTTTAATCGTTCTTACCCATGCATGTGTTTGGTAATGATCAAGGCTTCAAGGTCTTCATTTCCATATGAAGGCACACATATGTATGCATGCATGCATATGCATGTTTGTTTTTTTTTTTTTTTTTTTGGTTTTTCGAGACAGGGTTTCTCTGTGGTTTTGGAGCCTTTCCTGGAACTAGCTCTTGTAGACCAGGCTGGTCTCGAACTCACAGAGATCCGCCTGCCTCTGCCTCCCAAGTGCTGGGATTAAAGGCGTGCGCCACCACCGCCTGGCCATATGCATGTTTGTGTGGAACAGGTCAGGTTCTTTTCATCATCCTTCTGCAGCCTAGTGCATGCAACATGCAACCCTACTGGACTGTGGGGTGACAGGCTTTGGATAATGATGATTTCAATAGACGCTCTTACCACCCTGAGCAAAACCAGCCCCTAATCCCACTGTGTGAAGCTTCCTTCACTGTTCCTTTTACCCTTCTCTACTCTTTTCTCATCAGATTATGTCTGTCACACTAGTCCAATAAAACCTTCTGGGTGCTCACCCAGTCCTTTCTAATAAAATAATCTTCTTCCCTCTGTGATGATCTAAAAATCTTTCTTATCCAAGTTCCATCTCTCCTCTAAGGACACTTAAGATTCACTTACCCATATATTATTCTTTCTCATTTAAAATCGAATAGCCCTTTCTATCTTAACAATGACATTTATTCTATATTTTATGTTTTTGTATTGCATTATAGTTGATTTCATATTCTCCTTACCTTTCTGCAGATAGGGAACCTTAAAGTAAAGATATCCTTAAGTCCTCAGAACTGTTTCTTCCCCATTCAGTGACTTGCAAGGACTCAGTGAAGACCCACTGAATATACTTATAAAAGACTTTGAAAATGTAATATAGCACTAATAAGACCCTTCCTCATGGAAAGAATTTTAAGCCAATGTAATCAGTCCTTGGAATTTAGTGATTAAAGGAGTTGTGTGTTTTCAGTGATGAGAAAGGAGTTTTTAGATTACAATTTTCTGGAATAATTAAATAAAGGATACAGAAATGAAGGGCCATGGAGTGAGTGTTTAGAGATTGAAGGTTTAAGTTTCTCTTCCTCTATCTCAGTAAAATATTATTTTCCATTACACAAAACACCCAACTTACTTTTCAAAGTCAGCATTCACTAATTGTCCAAAGTAGTGGGTTCTTTGTGATCCTTCCATACATACATGGAACACACTCATTCCCATTCCTTAACCCCTTCTTTGTTTCCATGTCCTTTTTCCTCTCAAGCTCACGTCACATAAGAGAAACATGAGATACTTCTCTTTGTGAGACTGGACTATTCCACGTAATGTGAGATTGTTTTACTTGTTCCTATTTCCTTGTCAATCAGAAAGGAAAGCTAGCCAGTAATAAATCCAATGATAGTTCAGAGATTCACATTTAAGACAAGGATGAGATAGCGTATTTTCACTTAAAGTTTGCATCAATGATGAGCTGTAGTTTCAGTGTTAAATCTCCAGACCTTAGCGGCCAGCACCCTGACACCATTGCTGGCATGCATTGTTTCAGAAAGAGAGCTGAATAGCATTGTTTAAAGTAAATGGGTGATTGGTTACAATGATTTTCTCATATGGAGATGTTTGGCTTTGACCGTACGGTATTTTCCTGCCTTATATCTCCATGACTTAAACCAGATGTGAGATGTCAGAGCCTACAGCTTAACTGGGGACGTGTTGCATAATTAGGCTGGTTATGGCCAGCAGCAGGGACACCTCTGCAGAAGTAAAGAATGTCAGGTGACTCAGCACATTCTTCACAGAAAATGGAAGTGGATCCTGAGCTCAGGGTGAGTTACATAGAAAGTTTGACAGCAAAGGTCTCGTACTAGAAACTGGGCATAAGTACACAGTTGTTTCTATTAATGCTTCATGGTTTCCAGGCTGCACTGCAAAGGCTAGAATATTTTGCTGTGGGAAAACTATTTTTACAGCCATTCCATTGAGCCAATAAGCCATCTTGAATCAAAGGACCGAGTCAGCAATTTGAGGACCATGATTAGCCATAGAGTTCTTGGAGGACCGAGGAAGTCTACTAGAGAGGATAGGAAAAGAGAAGAGGGAAGTTTCTGGGGCTGAGCTTTGAAAAAAGCACGGGGAGACAGTCAGCCAGTAGTCTGTCCTTGGGTTTATCTGGACTTTACCTCAATTTTTGACTGCCAGGTTTTTATTTTACTGGAACAATTTAGATGTTCATTATAATATTTGTTTCAATGCCATGTGTACATAGGCATAAATGCTCATGTGTGTGCAGGGTGTGTATATATGAAGGTGCCCATGTATGTAGAGGCCAGAGGACAGCCTACAGTGCCATCTTCAGAAATGCATTCACCTCCTTTGAGACAAGGACCGCCATTGGTCTATATCTCGCCACTACTCTTGAATGCTCACCTCGCCCCATGGATTTTCCTGTTTCTGCCTCCCCTGGTGTTGGGATATCATAGCAGTGCACCTCCACACACCCACTTTTAAACATATGGTTTCTGGGGATCTTCACTCAGGTCCTCGTGCTTGTCAAGTGAGCACCCTACTAGCTGAGTATCTCCTAACCCATTCACAGCATCCTCCACACCTTTGCTGTGGTGCACATGCTCAGAGTACGTTCTGATGGAAGCGTTCTAGCTCCTTAGCTGTGCGCTATGTTAACGCTGTACTACATGTTCAGCAGTTGCCATGTCATGCACGATAATTTGACCAATTTACTCAGGTTACTTTTAATTATTTTCAGACTTTGGAATGTATAATATGTGTGCGACGTACGGTTATGGATAAAGAAATTAATTACTTTAATCATAATTTACTCTGGTGATATTTAGTGAGAACTGGCAAAGTGTGACTATTTTTTTAACCAATGGGCATCTGATGTTGGCATTGAGCATTTAAATATACCACGCCTGCTGTTTTGTATAATAAATTCATCATGGCATGGTCTAGAGCCAGAGAGACTGGGGGAAAATAGCTGAGACTGTGTGTCTAGGCAAAGCATTCTGGAAGTGATGAACATAAGAATCTGAAAACTCCAGTCTCATTATAGGACTGGAGAGAGGCATATGGTCCAAAGAGCCTCAGGAAAATGGACAGAGTTGCGTCTGTCTCATTGCATCTGTGGCCAGATTCTGGTTTGCATCACTTTGGAAATGGGACAAAATCCTCTGGAACGGAAGAGCATTTGGAGTTCTGAGCTAGGTTAATAAGCTGTCATTTGTTTGGAAATGCTGTTTGCAAGGGGGATGTTTCATCTTAGCCTTCCCGTCACCTCGTGAGTACCTGCTTTGTATCAGCAAGAAGCATGGAGACACTATGGGAGGTGATTCCTGGCTTGGGGGACATTCTCAGTACACCGAACTAAACACTGCATATCTGTGATCTCACGTGTGAAAAGCTACCTGAGGCAGAGAGCTCCATGAACCAGGAAAATCGTACATGTGAAAAACCAGTGTATCGTGTGGATTGGACTCAGCATGGTGTTTATTTCCCAAGAAAGAGAATAGGGTTTGTCCTGTCAATCAGAAACCTGGCAGGCCTATCAGCCAGCAATGCCTCTCTCATCCAACCAGCTGGCATCTCTTACTCAACTATATTTGTTTAAATGTGTGAGTATGTCTATTCTGGAATTTCCCTACCATTTCTCTACTCATTCCAAGCAAAATGTACCTTTTTAAAAGTCCAGCCTTGTGCCTATAATTCCAGCACATAGAGGCAAAGTCAGGAGATTAATAATTCTTACATATCATGACCAACAAAGAGATATTGCTGCCTTAGGCCAGCCTGGTCTACATAGTGAGTTCCAGGATAGCTTTCACTATAGTATGAAACTTTATCTCTTTAAATCAATAATATGTAAAACTACAATTATGCCTCCACAAGTACACAATTTAACAGCTGATCCTGAGAGTGAGACTTACAAAATAAGGCACAGAAAACGAAGTCCGATGTGCTCAACACTTGGTGTGTTTTCATAGATTTTGTGTGTTCTTTAACTTGTCTCTCAGATTCTCATTTAAGTGTCAAACGGCACCTACTCAGGTGTCAACCTTGTTTGAACCTGTCCCTGACCTTCACTCTAAAGAAGAGCTACCCGGGTCTTATACTACTGCTTCAGTCTTGAGGTGAACCACGTTATAGTCAAGGATTAAAATCTGTGCGGCCACAGAGACATGGTTTATCTTCTCTGTCTTCAGTTTCCTTACTTCTAAATAACGTGTACTGAACCTTGACTTCAATTCTACTCTCCGGTATTTTATAAAGTGCCTGACACAGTGTGCGACACCTTAGGGTTTATAACCATGTTAATATCTGACTCTTCTAGAAGACTTTGAGCTTTTTGATGTCTTGGTGGAACTTGCAGTGGTGACTGTCTCTATAGATCTACTGTGTTGTGTCAGAGATTCCATTATCTTTTAGGTAAAAGTGGCAGCAAAATGATTATAGTTTTTAAACAGTCCCCTAGGGTAGGGGTCTCCTATACAGTCATGGAAACCCTTACTGTAGAAGATACTTAAGCGTGATATAAGAACTGAGTTATAGGTTCCTCCTCCAGGGAAGTGGAGGATTGAGAGCTTTCAGTCTCAGGGAACTGCTGATACACACCGTGTTCATTACAATATATCAACCCAATTTTCAATGGAGAATGAGGAAGTCTAACCTAACATCAGTGTAGCCATGACAGGCTGCAAACTAACAATACTGGCGCTAGGCCACACCCTTACAATAACCAGGAAAAATCACCAACTGCAGGGGACCCATCAGAATGGAGACAAATGAGTACTAGATGCCCTGGAACATTAATTGTTCTAACTTGTATAAAGATGGTCAATTTCCTTGAAGCAATGCCACTACCAATTTCTGCATTACAAGACTTCTGTTACCCTACTCATGCCCAATCAGGGGTCCAATCCCCACCTGAATATAGGATTCTCCTACCCCCACTAAATCCTTCACTCCTTAAAACCCTGACACAGCTGAGCTCAATGCTCTCCCTGGTCCAACAGCTGTGTTGGAGCTGATGAAGAGCCCAAGCTCGAGCATGCAATAAAGGTTCTTTGCTTTTGCGTCACTGGGGAGCTGATGTCAGGGCCATAACAGGGGAACCACCAGGATTTTGGGTGAGTTCTTTTTAATGACACTCTCTGGAAGGGCCATTCTGTACGTTTCCAGCATATACACGGATAGAAAGACAGTGCTCATCAACTCAGCTACAACCATCACATGCTCTGTTTTAGGTCTACTCTCAAACACTTCCCCTGCTCCAAACGCTATCCATCCTGCTGAAGTTCTGAATATCTGGAACAGCCATGCTGAAGCCAGGGAGCTTCAGACGTTACATTTTCACTATCAACTACATTTTATGCACTTATCCACCACCAAAAGGGAAAATAAAAATATCTTGAAGGTAAAAATAAAAGAGCTTTATATTCTGTTTCATAACTCATGTGCCTTTGAGTTCATTCTGTCCTGCCTCATTGCCTAATGATGCAGTGACTTGGTCTCTTTTTAAAATGTTTTATTATCCCACACTTACATTTACATATACATATATACTACATGGTAGGGTCCACATATGAAAGAGAGCATGCATTGGCTTCCAATTTTCTTTTGGCTAAATAAATAAATAAATAAAAGACAGCACAGGAAACAAAGCAGTGTACTAGAGCACATCAGTCAGCTGCCAGAATCAAGCGGCTGAGGTGAAGGGACCATGGTGAGTTCAAGCCATCCTGGGCTATTTATTTAATTCAAGGGCAGCCAAGACTTACAAATAACTTGTCTTGAAATAATAATTATTAAATACTAAAAAAGTTAATCATTGTAAGTCACATAAAATGAGGGAAAAGTTCCATTTTTTTGTTTGTTTTTTTATTTTTTTATTAATTAATTTATTTAATTATTAAAGATTTCTGCCTCTTCCCCGCCACCACCTCCCATTCTCTCCCCCTCCCCCAATCAAGTCTTCCTTCCTCCTCAGCCCAAAGAGCAAGCAGGTTTCTCTGCCCTGTGGGAGGTCCAAGGACCACGCACCTCCATCCAGGTCTATTAAGGTGAGCATCCGAACTACCTGGGCTCCCACAAAGCCATTACGTGCAATAGGAACAAGAACCCATTGCCATTGTTCTTCAGTTCTCAGTAGTCACTGCGAGGGGTGCACCCACACACTGAGGCAATGGGGATGTTCTATCGGGAACTCACCAAGGCCAGCTGGCCGGGGTCTGAAAAAGCATGGGACAAAACCGGTCTCGCTGAACATAATGGACAATGAGGACTACTGAGAACTGAAGTTCCATTTTTTGACTGAGGAGTCATCTTGAATTCTTTCTCTACCATACATTTATCTGAGCACTTTATTTACTTCAAGATTAACGTTGCCAGCAGTGACTTTTTTCTAGTCCTCCCTACCCTAGGAAGCGATGAGAACGTTATTGCATGTAGAATCAGGAGGCTGTGGATGGAACTGGCTAGCCTTCCTAGAGGCTGTGCTTCTCAGTGCCTGCTTTGCCTGGGAGATCACAAGGTACTCCTGAGAGCTGACAGTGCCACCCTCTCCTAGGCTCGAACCTGTGATCTGAGCCTTCTGGAGTTCTACTGTAAATTCATGCCTTTCTCACACAGACCGACTTCTGTGGCCTTTGGCATGTCTCTGCATAGTCGCTCCTGCATGCTTCCAGACAGCTGGAAATGTTTGTTTCATTTGGCATCTGAAATTGAGGTATATGTGTGCATCTCTTCTCTGTCTATTCCTCCCGGAACCCAGGAAATGAAGCTCAGACTCTGATGTTGTGTTGTGATCTATCATCTTGGACTTTCCATGGTGCAGCCTGGCTAATGTCTTCCCTTTGGCCTCTTGTTCCAGTCTCCAGTGAACACACTGGAGGGATGTTTTCACCCATTGTCTTCTTTTCTATCTCCTGTGTAAAATTCTGTGACCGGTGTATGTGGCCTCATTTCCTCCACACGGGAAAATAGGTGACAAACAGTAATTTGGACATAAATGCATTTTTTTCCCTTAAAAAAGATTTCCATTTAAAGCCCATGGTTAAATTTTATTTTGAGTAAAGTAATAAGCTTCAATTCTTGTTCTAATATTTATGTTTCGTTATTTAGAATTAGTACAGAGTTAATCAATTTTTAAAAGTATATCGTTGTCAAATAGGTGGTAGAGTTGCCACTTCTATATGGACACATTTTTACCCCAGTTAAGAAAAGATACTCTAATTCCTGTGTGTGTTTATGTGTGTGTTATGTGTGATGTCTTTCTTTCCTTTCCTCTTTCCCTTGCCTCCTGTTGCCTTCTCCTTCTTTCTCCTTTCTCTCTCCTCTAGCTCCTCTTTAATCAACCATCATTTTTTATTTGTTTTTTTTTTTTTTGTTTTTTGTTTTTCGAGACAGGGTTTCTCTGTAGCTTTGGTGCCTGTCCCGGAACTAGCTCTTGTAGACCAGGCTGGCCTCGAACTCCCAGAGATCCGCCTGCCTCTACCTCCCGAGTGCTGGGATTAAAAGCATGCGCCACCACCGCCAGGCTCAACCATCATTTTTGTTTGCTTGTTTACCATACATTGATTCCCAAGAGCCATTTTTAAGACTAGCTCCAACCTGATGTGAGGGAGCTGGCATTTAATTCTGAGAAGTGAAGCTTCAAACAACTGAAGCCAGTGACTGTCATTATGATGGTGATTCTTGGTTGTCAACTTGACTATTCCTGGAATTATTTATAGTCCAGAAATGGAGAGTACATTTGTGATTCTCAGACTTTGCATTCACAAAACACACACACACACATATGTCAGAGGTTCCTAGTTCATTTTCTGACCACTCTGACTTGAAATAATCACACAGAAACTATATTACTTGCAATACTGTTTGGTCAATAGCTTATCCTAAGCTAACCCATCTCCATTAATCTGTGTATTGTCACATGGCTGTGGCTTACCAGCAGGATTCAGTACCTCTGTCTCCTGGGGTGGCTTCATGGCTTCTTTCTGACTCTGCCTACTCTCTCTATATATCGCTTTCAGCCTGTCTTTACTCTGTTAAGCCATTGGCTGAAAACACCTTTTTTATTAACCAATGACAATAAAACATTCACAGGCTACATCATCTCCCACATCATATATACATATATGTGTGTATCCACACACACACACACACACACACACATATATATCCATAAACACACACATTCATTCCATAAGTTCTGTGGCTCTAGAGGACCCTAATTACTATAGTCATTCAACCCCCAATGATTTTATATACATTTTAATTTTTACATTCTTTTATTAAGTACATTTTGGGGGGGGAAGAGAGATGGCTCAGAAGTTAAGAGTATTTCCTGTTATTGCAGAGGATCTAGGTTAATTGCCTATAAGTCACATAATGGCTTACAACAATCTATAACTCCAATTCCAGGGGATTTGATGCCCTCTTCTGGTTTCCTGAGCCCCAAGATGATAATGTGTTATGCAAACATACATTCAGGCCAAACACTAATACACATAAAATAAAAGTAGAAAATTAAATAAAATAATATTTCCATGAAAACTCATTTTCAGTTTTGTTGAGATTTTTGGCATTATGTCCTCATATAACCTTCAGTTTTTAATGTGATATCTTCTTCCAGCTACAGGGTATTACAATCTTTGGTACAACTCCTTCACACTTAGATTGAGACTGTGGGATTCTCCCTGGCCTCTGTGTAGGACTGAGGTAAGTTGTTTATGAAATCACCCCATGTGGTAATCTTTTGAGGACAGAGAAGCAATCCTGGTGAGATGGTGTTCACAACTTCTGCTATTGTTTCCTGATTTCTAGAGAAAAATCTACTATTGTTTCACTTGGCTGCCAGCATTGTCAACACCATCCCCCAGTTTGCTTCTGGAAGCGATGGGAATGTCTGAGGATGCAGCATGTGGACCTTGAGTCTTGGTTTTGTGTGTCTGACTTGCTTTAGTACTGGGCAGTTCCTTCAAATGTGAGAGTTCAGGGTAGAGATCAGAGTCAATTTTCCTTTGAGAGAAATCATCTCCTCCTGTTTCTATTCTTACATCTCCTCAGCGACACAGTATGTTCAAAGCCCTCATATCTCCCCGGCTTTGTTTCACTGCCCTCTCAAGCACATTCCCTGTCTACCCCATGGGTGAAATCACTCACTTGTACTTGGGCTCAATTCCCCTCTTCTTTGGTAACTATTTAATAATTTCATCTTTCCAACCTTTGTAAATTGTTTCTCAGGCTTTACCAATGTCCCTGCCTTTCACAGATGTAGCTTTTGGTTCTGTTTGTCTTCACTCTAGATGGAGAGAGTAAAGAGAATCATTTTCAATCTATTATCGTGAAATTGAAAATGGGTGGCGAGATCTTAACACTCGTGGAAATAAAGCGTCTTTACTCCGTCTGTGCCTGAACCCCATTTTCAAAATCGTCCGAGGTCAAATCAAGGCTTTGCTGATGAGAAAAGAGTTTCAAGCCTAAACGCTACCTACCCTTTGCCCCTGTTGTCGGCTTCCCACATAATCCCGAGACACAGTGTTCAGAACAGACTGGCTGAAAGCAATTATCTCAGAAGTTCTGACTTCCATTGCTCTTCAGACTCTGTTCTGCAGGAGAAAATGAAGGAACGCGCTTTAAAGCAGGCTGCAGGAAGCGTGGTCTTTGGTGGCTGCAAGAAGGGGATCTGTAAATAAGTGATGGGATTGCTCCCAATCTAAACCGATCAACAATAATTTCCGACTTCTTTGGTTTTCTTATTCCCTAAATTTATTCTCTGCTTGCTCGTTCGTGTCTTTATTAGTTTGACGTAGTGTCTCATGTAGCCCAAGATCCATATAACTCCTGGATGATGGCCTTGAACTTGTGATCCTTCTGTCTCTATATTCCTAGTGTTGGAGTTGCAGGGGGCTATTGCCTTAACCAGCTAAAAGACATTGCTTTTGTTTTATAGTTGTCTTTGAGTGGAAATAATGCCTATGAGTGAACAGTGGTCCACGAAAGAGGTTATAGGAATTCCATTCCTTACATCATGGCCTCGGACACTATCAGTGTACAAGGGGTGCCCTGGAACACAGAGTAATGGCATCCATGTCCTTAGGCAGGAAGGAGATGTGTCAGTAATTGTTGATACATAAGGAGGCACTCCAAATTTCAGGACTCAGATGTGGTGATGTTTTGTTTGTTTTTTAACCAATTAAGAGTGCAGAATTATGGCACTAGAAGCCAAGAAGTGGTGGCTCACACTTTAGTCCCAGGACTCAGGAGACAAGCAGAGGGATCTCCATTAGTTCAAGTCCACCCTGGGCTACATGAGATTGAATCTGTCTAAAAGAGAAACAGAGCTCACACAAAGGTGATCCCAGCACTTGGATCCCATGTCTTTATTCCCAGCACCAAGGAGTTGGAGACAGGAATGTTATGGCTAGGTAGAGAGAGGAATATCAGGCAAGAGAAGACAGAAGCTCAGGCAGTCCTGGGTGGAGACAGATGCAGTCTGAAACAGTCTGAGGAGCAGTGCAGTCTGAGAACACAGTCTGAACATGCAGTCTGAGGACAGGATACCCCCTTTGGTCTGAGCATCGGTAGAGGTAAAAGGTCTCTCCAGCGGCTGCTTGCTCTGCTTCTCTAATCACCCACGATAACTGACTCCAGGTTTTTATTATTAAGAACAATTAGAATTTGTGCTACACTAAGAGCCAGAGTAGCAATCTCAGTCTATCCTTAGATCTTCTGTTAGAATAGCAAAAGAGCCATGATGGGAAAGCCTCCTTCTATTCCATTCTGTCTGAAGTCTGCTCTAGAAAGAGCAATCAGTGGAAGGCTGAAGATTCTTCTCCAAAGTGGGCTTTTCAACTCCATACCTGTTACCTGGTATGGGGTGTCTCATGCTGGATACACACATTCTCTGCTGCTTGGCAGCTGGTGTGGGAGTGCCCTGACAGGTAGAAGATGCCAGAGTTCCCTGACTTAGTGCCAGCGCTGATTGGTGGCACTTTCTCTGAACTCTGTTGATGATATGGTCTCAGTGGGGCACAAGGAGAGATAAGCCCAACACTACTTCTTGGTGGAAGTGTGATAATGACACACTACAGAGGACAGTGTGGCATCAAGGATATTGTGCAGGTATCATTAGAAAAGAAATCAATAAAAGAGAATACGCTTTTAGCAAATGACATGAGCCAACCACCAAGCTACATCCAGACATAAACCCAGAGCATATAATCAAGCCGTACCAAATAACCAGCCACCACATCAGAAGTTCAAACAAGCTGAGTATATTATTCTCCCTTGTAACCTGCCTGCTGTTTGGAAAACTAACTCCTCTTCATCTTTCCAAAATAATATGCACTTTCAGGACCCCTTGCTTATACTCACGCAGGCTCCCAGCACGAAATCATCTTCCCTGCATTATTTACTATAATCCTTCCAAGGAGACTTAACTGCCACCTCCCCAGAGGGGCTGTCCCTGACACTGGGATTTTGACTGTAATTAATCACCCCTCTGGGATTGCTACAGAACAGCTCTTTCAACATGTGCTTGGCACTCACTCTCTTCTGCCTGTGTTATGATCAGAGATTTGTTTATGCTCCTTCTCCACTAGTCTATGTTCTTCCTATGGGCCCTGCCTACTATCACCATGGTTTTCCCACAGGATTTTGTTTATTTGACCCACTAACATATTAATCAAGCAAACACATCCTGTGTTTTGTAGGTCAATTGACCGGTCATTCTGGCTCTAATTTAAGTATGATTTGTGTGAATGAAGTAGGTTAGAGGTGAGCATGGCATGGTGTGTTGGGAGATTTGAAAGTAGAGAGGATTCAGTTGTAGCTGCTGTAATGTGTTCTAAAGAGAGAAGAATGCTGTTCCTCGAGGCCAATTCAATTCTATCAACGTGAGATTGTTTGCAGTCAGAGTTTTCTTTGGTCTGCAGCTCACAAGTAACACAGAAACTTATGATTACTTATGGAAGCTTGTCCTTAGCTTAGGTTTGTTCCTAACCAGTTCCAATACCTTAAATTAACCCACATCTATTATGTTCTCTTATATGGTTCATTTGCATTTACTCTCTACTGCCCATTCTGCTTCCTGCTTCCTGCTTCCTACCAGTCTGGCTGGCAACCCCACCATTTTTCCTCCCAGATTCTCTCTTTGCCCAGAAATCTCACCTATTACTTTTGTCTACCTATTGGCCATTCAGCGTTGATTACACCAATCATGGAAACACAACTTCACAATATACATATATCCCATGAATATTACATCATCCTGAAGAAAAACAACACAATAAAGCAAAATAAGCCTCCTTCTGGCATGGGTGCAGCCCCAGAATCTCAGTGCTTAGGAAGCTCACTATTTCTGGGATAGCCTTGGATATATAGCTAGACTATGACCCCTGACTCTTAAAACCAAGTTCTTCTAAGAAAGCAGACAGTGCACTTAACCATCAAGCTCCTTCCCCAATTGCATGCAAACAGTGTTTGACACAAATGAATTGTGGGTCTGAGAAGAAGTGACTGTAGAGCTTCTACTTGTCCAAGGAGACAACCCTCTGAGTAGGGTGCAAATTATAAACACATAACCATGGTGTGTGCATGCATATGTGTGTATAATTATGATTATTTACCCGAAGCCCCAAAGACAAACATGTTTTAGTTTCACATAAGTAAGTGATATGGTTTTCTACCACTAATGGATGTTTTGCTTTAAAAATATATATATATATATATTAGAAAGTTGTGATGAGGACATAGGGAGCACCGAAGTAAGACATATATGATCATAACACATGATATACATGTATGAAATCCTCAAGGAATGTATAAAAATAAAAGAAATATTATGATGGAAGAATTAGACATTTTCCATGTTATATTCCATTCTTAAGGTTTCCCCGCCAACCTTTGTGTTCCCATAATTTGACATGGTGCCCAATTTATAGATGCCGAGAACCTCTTGAGATGTATAGCTGTGTCATTGTGTTTGTTCAGGTGATGTCTACACAAATTAGACATTTTAAAATATGAAATGCTTGAGATTTGGAAGTTAAGCATTTTAGCCAAAAGTTATTTTTTTCTATCAAACTGTTCTTGGGGCTGGACAAGGTGGCTTGCACCAATAGTCCGAGCAGCCCTTATCCAGAGGAGCATATGATATATTGAAAATTCAAGGCCAAAATGGGCAAGGGAGTTTGGTGCTATGTTGGGCTATAGAATAAGACATTCTCTTATAAATAATAAAATAAAGGCTCCAGAATACCTCGCTTTGATAAAGTTAAGGAAACTATTTGTACATACACATACATTCATGCATACTCACACAAGCATACCTGCACATGCCACATACACACATGCATGCACATACTTGTACACGAATACACATACATGCTCAATGTACACATATACACATGCATACACATGTGCACAATACAGGTACCACACACATGTATACTACAAATGTTTCCAATATCCAAGAGAAGAGAAGAAATCCTAGGAATTCCTGTGAACAGATGGATAGTGATAATAATCTTTTTACTAAGATATACATATGAGCATTTTCTACCATATACTATAAAAAACAAGACACAACACTAAAAATTAATTGTTTGAAAATAGGAAATGGCTCATGCCACTCACATGTGGGCAAGGACTGGTTGATAAGTGGCTAAATATTAATTTTCCAGAAACATCTACTTTTGGAGGATTTATGACACAAAAGAGAGAGGAATGTTGTGTCATGTTTGGCTTCTCTGTCTTAGAGACCTATACTGTCATTGTAAATATTATGGAAGATGATATCCAGTTAGCAAATTATTCCAACAACAAATGTACTCTTAAACTTAGAAAAAGGAGAGCAAGTCATAACACTTTTGAGACAGGTTCTGCCATGCAGGGTTCACGCAATACCACTCTTGGGAATATACCCAAAAGATGCTCTGCCTTACTACAAAGGTATTTGTTCAACTGTTTTCATAGCAGCATTATTTGTAATAGCCAGAACCTGGAAACAACCTAGATGTCCCTCAACTGAAGAATGCATAAAGAAAATGTGGCACATTTACACATTAGAGTACTACTCAGCAATATAAAACAATGACATCTTGAATTTTGCATGAAAATGGATGAAATTAGAAAACACTATCCTGAGTGAGATAAACCAGACCAAAAAAGATGAATATGGTATATAATCACTCATAAGTGGATACTAGCTATAAACAAAGGATATTGAGCCTAGAGAAGCTAAGTAATAAGGTGAACCCAAAGAAAAACATATATAGATACACCTGGAAATTGGAAACAGACAAGATCACCTGACAAAATTGAGAGCATGGGGATGGGGAGAGTAAAGAGGGTGGAAGAAAAAGAGAAGGAGAGAAAGGAAGGGGTGAGGAGAACTTGAGGGAATGGGATAGTTGAGATGGAGGAAGGACAGAGATGAGAGCAAGGAAAGAGATATCTTAATTGAGGTAACCATTATAGGGTTAGCAGAAACCTGGCTCTAGAGAAATTCTCAGGAATCCACAAGGATGACCTCAGCTAAGACCCTAAGCAAAAGAGGAAAGGGGGCCTGATCTTGACTTGCCCCGTAGTCAGACTGATGAATATCTTAAATATCACCATAGAACCTTCATCCGGCAGCTGTTGGAGGCAGAGGCAGAAATCTGCATCAGAGCACGGGACTGAGCTCCCAGAGTCCAGTTGAAGAGTGGGAAGAGATTTGTTTTTAAATAGCAAAGATGGAAGGGAACACTGAAACCTGCACTCTCCCCTCTTAAACTCTGATATAACTCATGGTTTAGAAAAATAATTTCTTGTGTTACTGCAAAGAAACCTGTCAAAAGCATGCAGCTTAGCCAGGCCAGCCTTCAGTGACATTTTCTGTAGGGTTTGGCTGTATCACAGGCAAGGCTTGAGTCAAATCCCCAGCATCTAAAACCAACCTATCTTCAATATGAGGCTACTTAACTCCTTGTTTCTTCTGACCCAGCCTTCCACTGCATAGTTGAAGGTTGCAAAGTTTTCCCTAATGATCTTGTTTTCTTTTGACTTTCAGGGAGTTATGGCAGGAGACTGTTGAAGGGTTGAAACAGGCATTGGCTTTCCCTTTCCTCAGCTCCAGGCTCTGCAGATGCCCTGCCTCTAGGTGCTTCACTGTTTTGTCTCCAGCTGTTCCAAAATACAGCTAATCTCAGGCTTGTCCTACTGTCTACAGCTTCCAGCTTTTCTGTTAGTGTAGAGCCCATTCTTCTTAAGCGTTATTTATTTTTCTGACAAGCCCTGACTGATGCAATGAAATGAATCTATCAATCCAATCAATCAACTTATCTAGAGGCATTCTTTAAAAGCACGTTCACAGGAATGAATCTGCATGGCCTGGATCCCCACTGAACATCTCAAAGATGTTTTTGACCTCATTTTGCTTGACAAACAAAGACCTCATCCAACTGCATGGCTCAGACATGGAGTCTTTAGCACCTTTCTTGTTCCTTGATTCCCATATCCAGAAATGTGCAGACGTATCCTGCATTCAACAGTGTTAGGAGAGCAAGTGAAACTAGTGACCAAGAAAAAAGACCCCTTCAGCACTGGATGGGTTAGAATTGCAGGTGCTACAGGGTCCAAAAATAACTACTACTCTGTTCTGAAAAAACTGACTTTGAATGTCCACATCTTTACCTAGAAAAGGCACCACAGAGTCTGCGTTCCATTTTGCTGAATGCGTTTAGAAACCTTCATAATATTGATTACAATAGTAATTTATTCACACTAGTTGCTGTACCACCCTTGAATGTACGTATTAAATACATTGTTTATTTAAATTCTCTCTTTAATAGACATATCAATTAGAACCAGTTTGGAGCAGGTACATGGTACTCTTAAATTTTATGCATTTTCTTGTATGTATGTTAAAATGTGTTCTGAAAATTTCATTTGCTGCAATGTTACATCAGTGACCACACACCAGTTTTTATTTAGTGGATACTGTGAAATTGCTTGCCATAATAATGGTTTCTATTCTAATATGTATGGATGATTTGGGGCACTTTTAGTTTGATTATGGGTATTATATAGTGCCATGAAGACATTTATTTGTGTAATACTGCACGGTTTTTTTTTTTGTATATAAGCACAAGGATAGATTGATACATCATTGAGTATGTGTACATTATTCTCAGTGAAAACTATCAGATAATTATATCAAGTGCAAACAAATATGAATGCTTTCTGGTAACATAAAGAATATGAATCCTCCACATTTTTCTAAGGCTCGATATTTTTAATTTGATTGTATTATGATACCTATATGCTAGGTGTCTATAGACCTATGATATGTTCACAGCCGTTCAAATTCTGTTTTCTTTCTCAGATTTTAGAAGCATGTGTTTGTCATGGACTATGCCTTTATTTTCAGACTTCAAGCTTACAAAAATGAACAAAGTATAATGTAGCCTTTAATAGACATTTTATTTCCAGAACTGATTATCTACTTTATGTTACCCTCCTGTCTGTGGAGTCAAACCATAAAGTTAAACAACTTTGAGTTTATTTCCTTATAGTATAATTAACTTCTTATTTCATTAATTTCTGTTTTTATTTTTATTTTCTTAGTTATTCCGTGTTGTGTTGGGTTAAATTGGTCACTGTTTCTCTCAGCTCCCAGCTCAGGACCTGAGAGACACAGGCCAAGCAAACTTAGTTTCATTCCAATGATTGATTGTTGGCTATTTCTCCAATTTACCTAATGACTAATGAATAAAAGACCCAAGCAAGTTTTCCTTCCAAATACATGAATTACAGAGTGCACACATTCTTTATTTCTTTAAGATTTCATATTGTTTTTCAGTTACACAAAATTTCCTTCTGACTTCTTTGCGCTGTAGGTTGGTTGGAAACATAATTGCTCTCCGGTTAAGTCCTGTTTGTGCAGCTCTGAGCAGCTGGCTAACCGCACACTCTTCAGAGTTCTGCTAAGGCTTTACTGTTTTGTAGATGGTTTTGCTGTTTTCTCATGTACTAGAAACAGTAGATAGCTTTTTTTTCCTGAGCATGACAATGATACCAGGTGCCCTGACTGCTTATTTTTCAGATATGATCTATACACTTAATTTCTCATCCTTGCAAGTAGCTTTACAATGAGCCAATATCGCTTTCTTTCAAGTTCTACATCCCGTGTGTTGTTTAGTTTCTGTTTTCACTTCGAGGCTTCAGGCTGCTGCATCCTCATCTGTCATGGGCGCCTCCCACGTGGATCCTCCAGACGCAGCTGCCCTTAATTCTCAGCTCAAGTTCTCTCCTCCTGTGTTTCCTTACACTGTCTTCAGATGTCTTCGAGGCCTTGGCTGCTTTTCTCCTCAGTTGAGCCCCACAGTTTTGCATTATATGGGCCCTCTACTTGGCTTCCAAATTTAATCACATGACTTTTGCATGAATGTCCCCTTTCTACTGCACTGCGTGACTCCTCCGTCTACTGTCTTCCCTCCCTTGCAACATTTTTTTGATCCACTCACTGTCTTTATGTCATTCTTTCTCATCCTTTCTATAATCTCAGAACCTCAGGGGAGCCCGGCTCTGTCCCATGCAGGCTTGGAAGTAGGTCAGGTATGTCCTCTGCGGGATGTCAGAGTCCGTTCTTTAACTTTCCAGGACAACACTTGCAAAGTTATAACTTGTAAAGAGCAAGGGTGTTTGAGTGCAGATTCTGAAAACAAAAAAAAAAGCATGAGTAATTTTAGAATATTAATAATCACTTCTTTATGATATATTTCACACACCACAATAACTATTTCATATCTACTATCCTCATATATAATCACAGTCACCATATAGGGTAAGCAATTATTAATATAACTTCTTAGATGAAGAAACTGTAACACTGGAAGAACAAGTCTTCCAGTAGTTTAGGACAGGAAGTTAACAGTTGCATTATGGCACAGCAGTGTTTGACGCCAGCACCAGGCTCTACCACCCAGCAATCTTTGTGTAAAAGATGGGTCGGTGAGAAAAAGAATCAGAGGTTTGCTGACATATATTTTAACTTCTTCATTGTCAAACACAGTCAACAGTTTTAATCTAGCAACACAAGGAACGTGTCCATTTAGAAGTTGTGCTTATTTCACGCCTTTCTACTTCTTACCATAAGGTGTTGCCTTGTTCAATCAAATTCCAGAAATCTTGTCCTCTGGGGTCACAGTGGCAGACTCTGGATCACTGATGACAGCTCATCTCTCCTGTCACCAGTGAGTGTTGTATTGCAGGCTCATCCAGCTACCCTCCTACCCTGGAACAGGTCAACAGGCCTGTCATACTAAGGTGACTGGATACTTGGAGAAAATTATTTCCTAGACTCAGCTCCAAAATCAATAAACACCATTCCTGGAGGGGTTCTGAAAAGAACACACCCTTAGAAACCAGAACTAAGTCTTCCCAGCCATGTCCGGAACCAGAATCTCTGCCCCCCAGAGTCAGGATGGCATTCACTGTCTTTTTATAGATGAAACAGGCACTGGTATTCATATCATCGCAAAACACCATGGGCCTCAGGCCAAGATTCCATAAAAGAGGAACATTTCATTATGTTTCCAAACCTATTTTAAAAATAAATCCATAAAAGCATTTTATCACATCTATAATTAGCTATTTTGTATGTGAATTCTACAAATTTTTCATAAAGTCCTATTATTTGGATGAAACACATGAGCACTTAGGAGACAAATATCCCATCTGCTCTCCGAAGCTTCACTAAATAAACTGCCTTGGAGAAAAAGGCACACCGTTTTAGCATACACATCAAGACAACCACTGTAATTGCTTGCTAGTAAACGTGAACCTTGAACTTGCCTTTGCCCTTTTCTATAAGGGAACAGGACACGGCTTTCAGGGACGTGCTTAAAGCTTTCAGGAGAACTCTATATAATCGGAGAAAACACAAGGCCTGGAACAAAGTCTTTTTGGCCACAGACCCAGTCAAATCTTAAAAATGACCTTTTGTTTGATTTAAAAAGCAAAGATAGAGGATAAGCGTTTCCATGGGTGTGGAGTCTTCCCTGAAAAGAACGCAGTAACTGTGTGATTGTTGTGCTGTCTTCACTGAACTGCTTAAGTGAATAACCTTTGCAGAAACTCTCTCGCTCCATTAAGAGTAGGAGAGGTAGGGAGAGGTCCAAGACCCTTGACTCTAAGCCTCTTGTGGTGACCCAACCGATCTACTTCCATGGAATATTTCCCAGGCCTTTTCTGTGGGTCCCTGCGGCCTGGGCCCAGGCAGAGCCTCAGTAGACCCATCAAGAGGAAGTGATTGTTACTGTATCATGAGGTTCTTGGGAACCAAAGTCCGGGGGGTCACCCATTTTAGAGAGGAGGCTGTAGATTTTCATTATGGCTTGAGAGCGTTTTCTAGTTCTGTTCCTCTTCATTGAATACACAGTCTCATTTTCAACATTTTAAAACGGAGAAAGCTCGGAATAAAACAATTTAAAATGGCATCAGCCAGGTCCCTTTTACAAGAACAGCTGGGTTTTCTGACTCTTCATCCACGCATTTGGGGATATTACAACCTTCCTTTAGCTTCAGTATCTTACAAGAATTTATGGTAGAACAACATTAAAATATCGGTGAACATAAATGTATTATATTTTAGAAAACAAACATAAATCTATTCAAAATAATTTAATGAGAATTTAAAAAAGCATTTGTTTGCATCTTGTCAAGACAAACTAGAAAGGCCTTGAATTTAGGTAGTGCTTGAGTATTTGACTGCTGCTGAGTACTTACCATGTAACGGAATGGTTCTAGGAAAGATGAAAATTTTCTTTGTAAAAACTTTTAATATTCATAAATTGCTGAAATATCTCCCTACATATCACACTAAAATACACAGAAACTAAATTTTTAAAATATTAATTATCAGAAAGACCCATTTAATTTTCAACCCCCAGTCCATGTGCTAATATTAGCCCATGGGTGTGTTCTAAGGTCTACATTTATAGACTCCAGGAAGAAATAAGACTGCTGTAATGAATTCATTACTCTAGTCAATACTGCATGACCTGGAGCAGGAAAGGACATTTTAACAGGGCTTTTAAGATTTAAAATTACATATAAATGATAATTATTTTCATGGTCACACTAATCAAGGCAAGATTACTGTAAAACTCACCCAGAATAGAAAGCTATTCTGAAAGTTATCCTTTGGACCTGGGTGCTTTCCCCTTCTTAGTTTTGACCATCTCCCTGGTGAGGATTCTGTTGGTGGGATCCTGGAGACCACCAGTTCCATTATTTTGCCACTCAATCCCAAATATCTCATTTTTAGCAGGGCTTAAAGCATAACTAGAACACCCTTGCTAAAGTTAAAATCAATAATATGGTAAGAAAGCAGATCTCTGGAGACGTGACCATGTCACACTTGAGGACCTCTTGCTGCCTGTGTGGTGGTTCTCTTGCGACTGAAAGAGCTGGGTAAATAGCAGCCGTGTGAAGATACATCTGCTCAGGAATGGCCACTGTTCCCGCTGGCCTGAATCCTCAGAGGAAGAACCACAGCTGGAGCAGACGGTTTTGAAAGTTCTTCTGACTCTAGGGATGATAGTCCTGTACCTTACTTCCAAATGCTTCAGGATGCTGGGCACATCTCAGGGGAAACTTGAGAGTCCATCAGTGTCTACCAGAAACCCTGGGGGAACAGAATGAAATGAAGATATGTTAGAGTTCATACTGACTTTTGGAAAACTGGAGGTTTGAGGTTAGACAGATCACACTATGGTGAAGCAGTCTGCAGAGGTGCTCAGGGCCCCCATTTTGGTTTCTGCCACTGAAAACACACATATGCCGGAAGCTTCCTATGTGGTTCTGTAACCACTATGCTGGATGTGGCGCCATGCCCTGTGGCAGCTGATTTAACTCTGGCGTCTTCCACCCTGCTCCGTTCTGCGCGGTGCAGTTCCTGTCTCGCATTCCCCTTTCTCCCCTTTCACTGCAATTCAATTGAACCAGCGATCTCAAGTCTGCATTTTTATCTTATTAATACTTGGAAGAATATACCTTCTAGTTTCTAGTTTATGTTTAATCTTATGCTTTGTTGCAAAAACCGAGGTCTTTCTTAATGGCAGATATAATTTAAACGCCCCTTCTTTTTGGATTCTCCGTCCTTGCTCCTAGCACATGGTGAGTTACTGACATAGGGCCTTGAATAGAAAAGCAGGAAACCCTGCCTACTAAAACATGACGTCATATTTTGTTAGGTTGGAAAATGAAATGAGGCTGTCTGATTTACCTACTACAGCTGCATCTCTTGCTTTGGACACAGAAAGCTCTTCTTGGTGGCCCTGGAGCACGTTAGATAAATGCCACACCTAAAAATCACACTTATCTGTCATAGTGACTTCTTTTGCTGTTTGCTCCAAAGTTATATATTTTCTGAGTCTCCTGAGTTGATGGGAATTTGGAAAAACTTGGAAGTGCTGCGTGACTCATACTTGACTTTTTTTTGTTATTATGCCCTGTTTGGATTTTTGAACTTATTTTAAGTGAGACGCGCGCATGCACGTGTGTGTGTGTGTGTGCGTGTGTGTGTGTCTTCTTCCCTGGACCTGGACTTAACAGGTGACTGTTACATATCCGAAGGGGGTGGTGGCTCAGGCCCTCTGCAAGAGCAGCTGAGGCTCCTAGGCCTGAACCATTTCTCCAGTTTTTTATTAGGATCCTTATTTTTGATCCAGGCTTAACTTTATGAGTTTAATTAAAAAGCAGCACCGGTGCTAATGGAGATGATTCCTGCAATGTTTAGGTGACCCCCGTGAGAACCCCCGTGAGAGCTCTGTGAGAAGAAAGTCGCTGTCTGTCCTTGAAGTCTTCCTGGCCTGAAGGTCACCCTGAGTTTCAGATCCACCCTAGTGAGACTTCCCCAGCGGCATTTAGCAGGAGTGCTATTTTCGCCTACCCAATGAAGTCATTTTCACAAATTCATTCCTATACAGGAACATGCTTAAAACATTCAGAAGAATAAAAATGAATAGTCTGGTTAGAGGGCACAGCTGTGACTTTATAACTAGTGGCTGTGCTTGTTAAGACTGCAAACCCGAAGGGGGAGGGAATGGGAGGTGGTGGCGGGGAAGAGGCAGAAATCTTTAATAATTAAATTAATTAATTAATAAAAAAAATAGAAAAAAAAAAAGACTGCAAACCCACAGGGTGTGGCTGAGCGTGAGCTGGGAGAAACCCTCCTGGGAGTTTGTGTGGCCTTTTGTGAATGTTCAGAGGGTCACAGCCCAAAGTGGATACACTTTTGCAGATACCATTGTGCTAATACTACATGTATCTTGTTCAAGGTTGAGGAAAAAAAATCCAATCACTCCTTTAAAAACTTCATGCCTTTTGTTGGCTATGCAAGGCAGGCAATTATCTAGAAAATTAAAAATATGAAATTATCCATGATTTTTTTTTCTGTATTTTCATTTTTGAATGATAGCGACCTTCCTTCCTTGTGACCTATTTGATGGTACCCCAGCTCTTGAAGATATCATCACTGCCTTTCCCAAGAAACAGTCAATTATGCCTAGCTGTGAGGTTCTCTGAATGCTCCTCCAGGCTACCTTTACGAAGTGAAAAGTCAAGAAGGGATTCATGCTGGCCATGTAGCCTTTGGCCAGTAGCCTTTAAGATGCCACCCCCACTTGGCCAGCTTAGTGGGTCTATCGGTAACCACAATAATAACTCTCAAGCTGAAGGTTCATGTTCTTCTCATCTTTGTTATTTACCCATCTCCATGTCTGACATGCAGATGTCGGGGCTTCAGGACAATAACTAGCTCCTAGTCTTCACATCCCTTTGGTAACTTGTCCGAGTTTTGTCTTCGTCTGCTGTAGATGTGGCAGTCTGCTGAGGTCACATTCCATTCCCCAGGAGGCTCCTCCACAGGGTCCTTCATTAGCTCTGCTTTCACTGCTCTTGCTGCTTAAATTTTCCTGTTTATCACTGAACTCAGCCTGGCAAGACAGCTTACCAGGTAAGGATGCTTGCCAACAAGCCTGAAATCTGAGTTCAGTCTTAAAATCCACCTGTTGGAAGATGAGAACTGACTCCTACCACAGTGTAACAAGGCCAAGCTCATGCTGTGCACACACACACACACACACACACACATACACGATAAATAAATGAAATGCAAACAAAATATTTATTGGCTTTAATATACCATGTTCCCCCAACAGCCCCTGTGGGGTAGTTATTGGCATCATATTTAATATGGCTGGTGTCATACATCAGAATAGTTGTGCTGTTGATGCTATGAGTGTTTCAATCAATAACAATTTTATAAGTTTCTATCAAGATCTTTAAAATTTTTAATCTTACTTAGCTATTTTCTATACGATGGACTTATATATCATTAATTACATTTATTTCTCAGTACCTCTGAGTGTTGTCTCTGTGTGTATGTATGTATGTATATAGCATTTTTAAATTGCACCTTTTATTTTGAATGGGTTCCCATTCCTGAAATCTGAACTCACAGAGAGAAGATCAGATATTTAAGGTCAGTTTCTGCTATATAGTAAGGACTTTCTCTCAAAGAACAATATAAATGACAAGAAAATGCCTGGAAATTTATATTACTAATTAAGATTTATTTCTCATTTCCCTATATACATATATTTTGAATATGATGAACTTATTCTGATCTTGAAAAACAAGGAATATATATTTATTTTTCTTTCCCTGTTGGAAAAAATTGTGTCATTCAGAATTGCCAACTCCGTCACTGCTTATAAAATAAAAATATTCATAAACATATTTGAACATATTTTTTAATGAATGTCTCAAATTCCTTACTGTTTGTGTCTATAATTAAATTCCTTTCTACTTAGCTTGGGTCAGGATTAATCCTTGAGGATTCTCCTTTTACCTCAAGCTTTCAAAGTGACTCTCTCAGGAGCGTTTGTGTTTGCACACACTCCTATAGAGCTGTGATGGAGATGCAGCCAAGATGTCCACAGAGTCTCTTGTGGAGCACGCGTCAGGACAAGGCACCAGCAGGAGGTTTCTCCTCATTTCACGAGCAGTGCGTGTTCTAGAAGAGTTATACTCATCAAGTGCAACCCAACGTGTGTCTTTCTGGGCACTGAGGTAACGGACACAAGTAACGCAACCATGTGCTCTTAGTCACACTTCTCAAGTTTTGAGTAAAACTTGAAATGTAGCTCAACATTACCGTTGAGTTTCACGCATTTTCCTCAAACTGGTTTCCCTTTTGGGGCCCCCTACCATTCACCGGCTCTGAGAATCCGTTGTCTTTCAGACTCTGCATGTGCTGACCCTAGCGTAGCTGCTCTTCTAATGCTTTCCATTCTTTGTTTTCATCTTTAGAAATATTAAGTCTTTGTTTTCCAATTTTTAGGACCCTGCCTCATTTCCTCCAGTCCCCCATTCTCTCATAAACATCTGAAATTTTAAATATTAAAATTTTATAAATATTAAGATATTAAAATTTTTATGAATATTAAAATTTTAAAATTTACATATCCTTCAAAGTGGTACATCTCTGTGTGTATATTTATGTGTGTGTTTGTCTATATGATGTGAGTATGTGTGTATGCATGTTCTGATGGGTGGGTGTCTTAGTTAGGGTTTCTATGGCTGTGAAGAGACACCATGACCATGGCAACTCTTATAAAAAAGAACATTTAATTGTATATCTTATAGTTCAGAGGTTCAATCCATTATCATCATGGTGAGACATGGTGGCATGCAGGCAGACATGGTGCTGGAGAAGGAGCTAAGAATTTTACATCTTGATATACAAGCAACAGGAAGTGAACTGTCACTTCCTGGGTGTGTTTGAGCATAAATGAGACCTCAAAGCCTGCATCCACAGTGGCACACTTACTCCAACAATACCACACCTACTCCAACAAGGCCACACTTCCCATTAGTGTCACTCCCTTTGGGGACCATTTCTTTCAAATCACATTTCTGATCAGGGCTGTCACATCATTACACTGGTAATAATATAATTCTTTGGGACTTTGGGCTAGAAATGCCATTGAGCGTTGAGACCTCTGTGTTCTATAGGAGCTTGGAAGACAATATGTTGAGAGCAGTGCAGATGATAGAAGCTTGGTTTGTGAGGTTTTGGAGGGAATGGTAAAGACTTTATCCGAGCTGTTTGATATTTCTCTTTAAAATCCTGGGCTTCTGGTTAGCTCAGTCTGAAGAATCAGCTGCATTTAACAAGACACTAGAACTGCTGAAGTGAAACCTTTGTGTTACTGGAACAATTGACGCAGGTTGGCTGGAGCTAAGAAATTATTGATGATTTCCTACCTGGTGAAATCTGGGAAGTGTTTCCTGAGAGCACAGAGAAGCTTTGTTCCAGAATTGGCCAAAGTTGAACCTTGTGCTATCAGCCAGATATAGTAATGTATAAAAGTCACTCAGGTGCTACTGGTTCTGAAGACATAAATGGGTCATGGAGAGAAGCTGAGAATTCGCACAGTGCGAAGCCGGGAGAGGCCGTTGGTGAAGGTGCAGTCTTAGTGGGAGTTGAAGGCCCGGGACTGGAGGAGTTGTAAAGGAGTTGAAGCCTATGAAAGACTGTTGATGAAATTGCAGCTCAATCGCAGGGAAAGACCCTTTGGTTCAGGAGATGCTACTGCTGTGGGAGGACCAACAAGAACAGCAGCAGCAGTGGAGGGGAGCAGCCAGGGCTGAGAAGACAAGCTGTGCGCGCCACAGAGGGTGGAGCTGGAGAAGTGACGATAGCCCTTTGCAGGAGTCCCGATCATTAGTGGAGCACAGACAACTGGATACTGAGGTATTTGTCCCTATGGAGTTTGGTTTTGCTTCATTCATATTATTATTGGGACCCTGATTCTTCCCTCCTGAAGAAGGTATTTAATTTAATTTTGATTTTTAAATGAGCCCACAGCTAAAAGATTTGAACTTTTAAAAGAGATTGGATATTTTAAAGAGACTGACATTTTAATGTGTTTAATTTGTAAAGACTGTGGGCCTCTTAAAATTATTTATGATTTTAAATGTAGATCTTCACAAGGCATAAAATTGGTGATTGGTTTGTGTGTCAAGTTGACAAGAGGTCAGCTGTACTAGCTGGTTTTGTGTGTTAACTTTACCCAAGCTAGAGTTGTCAGAGAGCAAGAAGCCTCAGTTGAGGAAATGCCTCCATGAGATCCAGCTGTAGGGCATTTTCTCAATTAGTGATCAGTGAGGGAGCGCCCAGCCCATGGTGAGTGATGTCATCCCTTTTCTGTGGTCCTGGGTTCTATAAGAAAGCAGGTTGAGCAAGTCTGGGGAAGCAAACCAGTAAGCAACACCTCTTCTGGGCCTCTGAATCAGCTCCTGTCTCTATGATCTCAAGATTTCTTGGGAACATGTATTGGTCCCAACTGATTTCCCTTATAATTTGAGACAGCAGTGGACTCAGAGGCATATGATGAGATAAAAGTAAAATTACTTTGTTTGTCCCTTAAATATAAACATATGCAAACAACAAAAATGTAGAAAAAATTATTTATTAATAAAATAAATATAATCTCTCTGTGTGTATGTGTGTGTATGTGTGTCTGCATGCGTGTACACGCAAGCATTCTTGAATGTCAAAGAAGCCCTCAGTACTTTCAGTAACTTCTCCATAAGTCTGGGTCTCTCACCTTCATTCTCTCTTAGTGAAGGGATGCCAAATGCAAGCACTGATCAAGTTTTCAATACCTTTCTCTAGAAAACAAAGACTAGACAAGATGCATCTAAACCAGGGGACAGCCCAGTTCACCCACAACTGAGAGGCAGGTAGAAGCTCTAGAGTTAGCAAATGCACAGGTGCAAGCATCCACTGAGGCGGTCGCTTTGTCAATATCTCTTTGTGAGGGTCTTGGAAGAGGAATCCAGAAGGATGCTATACCCCTCAAGGTCCCTCGTTCTTTTCCTTGTTTCTGGGGTGTCATCCCCCAGTTTTAACTCATGCACAGCTTCCCCTTCAACATATATTTATTTTCTTAGATTTTGAAAAGTTAAAGAAAAGAGGCCAACTGCAGTTTAAATACACAGGAGGCTGGCACTTGTAGAAAAATCTGTGGTTGCTTAGCAACCAGAGGGTGACTGTTTGTGGAGCTCAGGGAGCTTGACCATGTGACTTCAGGATGGGTGAAGGGCAAGAGGAGGCACCCAGTCAGCAGAAATGAGTCAGAATGTGGAAATGGTATTCATCTCTGTGTAATCACCACATTATTTACCTACTTGTCTACCTACATACACACACATATGCATACCTACATACACACATACACCCACACATACATGCATGCATACATATTACATTCTAAGGATGTAAACCACTGCTGTGCTGCTCTCCTCTACAGAACTCTAGGGGTAGAGAACACCACATGCAGGCAGGATGCTGCCCTAGCTTCTGAAACACTCTGTTTATTGCTAGGGTAACTACACTGCCTCCATAGTCTGTGACACATCAGGGAAAGAGACTTGACTTGGAAATGCCTTTTATACTTAATAAAGATCAGCAGTCATTAGAATGGACCGCATGCTGACTCAATCAGCGCAGGGCTTTGTAATCACGAGTCCTTTTGTTTCTTGTGCCCATCTGCTTCGAAGAATTTTGAGAATCTGCTTCAGATGCTCATGCAAATATAATAGGTCAGCTTCCAAGTAAAAGGCCCATGTCGCTCCTCCACGCATTAATAATGTCAATTGTATTCTGTCTTCATGATATAGTTTTTTTAAAAGACAGTTTTCTAAAAAGCACCATGAGGAACAGTTTCCTCCTCTTTCCCCTTCCCTTCCTCCTCCCATCGCCCCTCGTCCATCTCTGCTCTCCTCCCTTCTTTTCCTCCCTCTCCTTTGTCTGCATCTCTTGTGTTTTGGGTCCATGTAGATTTAACTGAGTGTTTTTCACAGTTTCATACAGCAAACATTCTTTGCAATGATCTGTCACTGGCAGCATAAATGACTGCTCCGTTCTCTGCTCAACAGCATTCAAACATCCTTCAGACTGGCACACCAAGTCATGCTGAAAAGAGAAGATGTATTGTTTCCTGTTGAGCAGTGAGAGCATACCATGGTCGGTGCAAGGAGAGACTCTGACCTTGTGCCTCTGGCCCTGCTCAAGGTCTGAAACGCTCACTTGATGAGGCAAAGGACAGACATTGGCATTGGCACACTTTTCTTTTTTTTTTTTTACATAATGACTGGACTTGATCAAACTAAAAAGATGATGGAATTGGTCAATTAAAAGATTTTAAGAATCAAATTATGGCAAATTTGGGCTTTTTTTTGAAGAAGAGAGTGCATTTTAAAATACTACCCTGTACAATAGGCTTGAATATGTGTCTCAGTAACTACTGGTTTTATGGCAACTAAAATGTTTGAACCCAGCTGGTTGTAGATACAGCAATCAAGCTGAATCTAAATCATGGTGTAATGTTGAAAAAGAAATCAATTTAAAGAGCTTCAGACCAAAAGCGATCTGCACTGTGAGTATTAATCACAACAACAAATTCTCATTTTACCTGAGTTTCAGAGGTCGGGAAATGAAATGCTCTAGTAAACGTTTGTTGTAGAGTATTTTCTAGATAATCAAAGAAAATAGACCTGTGGAATCTCAGGAAGAAAGAAAAGAAAAAGTAGCTGTCATAGAATAACAACAGAATCCACTGAATAAAAAAATAAGAGGCAGTGAGGTTGAGGGAGGCTGCCCCTTGTGGCCAGAAGGAAGAAGACAGCATTTGTCAAGTCACTCTGCCTTCCTGCCCATGTCTGTGAGAAAGAATTCAGATCAGAGCAATCAGAGTCTTGGCCCCGACAAGAACTTGATATGTCAGCTTAAGAAAATGGATCACGAAAAGATTTTAATGTATGTGTGCTTAAATATTTATTACTGTTATATCTGGCTTCTACTTACCTTTTCCTTTCATTTTTATTTAGATACAAAACATACCAAAAAGATAAAAAGCATATGTTTTCCATTGGCACATTAGTAGTAACTCTTCACGTGTAATAATGTTTTCATCCTCCTAAAAATCTTTCCAGATGATTGTGGTGTGTATCAGACAGAAGCTTAGATACTGTAGTATATTCATATGCCCCCACTGGAGCCGGTCATCCTCGAACCCTGAAGAAAAGTCTGTGAGAGCATAAGGTTTTTTGTTAAAGACAGGGGAAGATTATCACACAGAACTGTTTGGGGTGGTTGCTATAACTTCATAAAACCTTAGAGAGAGCGAGCAGAGGCCAAGAAGATGAGAGATGAATGTTGTAATATGAGCGGCAGGGCTGTGGCTCAGGGGCAAAATAGCCCCACGTTGGGCGCCACTCTGTTGTAATATGAGCGGCAGGGCTGTGTCCCCGGCATCTGGCCGCCCACAATGGCTAGCTTATGTCCCGAAATAATTACATGGAAACTATATTTTTTTGATCATTGCCTGGCCCATTAATTTTAGCCTCTTATTGGCTAGCTCTTACTTATTGATCTAACCCATTTTTAATATTTTGTGTAATATCACGAGCTGGCTTACCAGAAAAGATCTTAACCTACGTCTGTCTAAAATGGGAAAATCATGGCGACTCCTTACTTGACTTTTTTCTCCCAGCATTTTGTCTGTCTACTCCGCCTACCTAATTTTTTGTCCTATTAAAGGGGCCAAGACAATTTTTTTATTACTTAACCAATAAAACAACAAATAAAAAAATGACCCACCTCCATCAGATGAAGAGGAAGAAGCAGCAAAGATCAGCCTATGGGAAGGAGTAGACACATCGTCTTTCTTTGAATATGGAGAAAATAGGAAAGAACCAAGAAAATGCAACAGTCTTTTAAGCTGCCTCTAGATGACAGTCTGCAAGAAGACATTCTTAGGGGTTCTAGAAAATCAATTCGATCACAACCTGAACGAGTGTGGGAAGAACACTTCCCTTCTGTATCCCCAGAGAGGAAGCTTCATGTTAGACTGGGTCATCATTGACTTAGTGTTGATTCAGGACTGTGTGCTGCCTTGTTAAAGTGTCAGCACTAATAACTTCGCTGTGGCAATAGCAGACTACAGGTCCAGCCCTTCCATAGACACCTGTGCTTCAAGTGCTGGGACTTGCCTTGCATTTATACTTAAAATGATATCTTGAAGACCTTGACATATTGTCCTACTTACTGGATTTTCTGTTTTGTATGTTTACACAGTCCAGGTCTATGGATGGATATGGTTCCCACATGTCTACTCTTATAAGACCCCAGCACATGACAGGTGCATGCCATCCACGAGACTAATTCCTGCAGGGAGAATAACAACCAGAGTACACACAGGTATGTTATTTTCATTGACACTCACATAATATGCAAGATAACAGAAACACCAGTATAAATTCTGATGTCTCATATGGTGAGTGCTAGACTCACACAGGGCTGTCTTTGGCCATGTTATCTAGTGGATAATTAGCTCTTGTACTTGATGATTGTTCATAGCATATGGAGTTTGAGGTTTCTCACTGGTTTGGGTGACAACTTATGCCGTCACCCTAATCATTTTTTTCCTTCTACTTCTGTTCATGTTTTTGAATGATTGTAGAAATTTTTTGACAGCATATTTGGTTTTGCTTGAAAAATGATTTGTTAGAAATTTCTATAGTATCGTGGAAACTGCATTTCTCTTTTCTGCTTTGTTCTAGTTTATTCGGAAGAAAGGCTGAGGTCATAGCTGCCTATTGTGGTAGATCGCATCTAAAGAAATACACAAGGCTCCCTGGGTACTGGTTTAATGAGCCTGTGCAACACCTATCTCTTGAAGTAAACTGGGTGTGTCTCACTTTAACAAAGAGTGCGGCATGAGTGATGGGATGCCACTTCAAGATATGTTGTGAAAAATTATGATTCCAATATGAGTGCCCCCCCCAACACACACACTGTAGGCAGGTTGGTAGCCATACTGTGGAGAGATCTTGTGGAGACCTCATCAAGTGTGAGCAGTCTGCAGGTGTCTTCTACATCCTGCCGACAGGCGTACACCTGGCACTCTGAGATCGATTGCTCCCAGTTGGATCTTAAGGTGAAATGCAGCGCTACATGACAAAAAAAATTGATTGTGGTTTCATGAAAGACCCTGAGCCATAACCTCCTAGTCATTCCATTTCTTAGACCTCACTCAGAACCTGTGGGATAATAAATGTTTTTTAACCTAAACTCCTACATTTTAGGGTAATTTTTTATTTAGTAAAGGACAGTATCATCAATTCACTTCATAGAACACATATCTAACTTACCATCACAGAACCTAGAAATGGAGCATAGTACTATATGTACCTTGAGATTAGCTAGAAATATGAAAATTATCAGGCACTGAAGCTATAGTAACAAGGCCTAAAGTGGGAGTGTCCTTTCCTAGTTAATATGATATACTAAGCACATTTTTGTGTAACTTTTTTTCAGTGTGTGTGTGTGTGTTGGCTACAGAGGGTACACACAGGAAATGCCCAGGTCAGATGTCAATGGTTAGTTTCAAGCTTACGTGTAGTTTCTGTGGTTCCAGACTTGGGTCTTCAGGTTGGCAGCACAGGCATGTTTATCAACTGAGAAATTACCCCCATTTTTTCAAAAATCATAGAAATAACTTACCTTTTAATACAGATATCATGTCATTGAATTTGTTATTGTGTTCAATATAGAGAAATAAATAGATGGAAGAATATATTATTTTCCTCTTCTCATTCAATCTTGAAGTGTTTCTTTTTAGATTTTTTTTTTACACAGATTTGACGGATAGTTATCAGTGCAGAGTGAGCAGAAAAATTCCAGGAACAAATTTAGACAAACATCACCCAAAATAAATTATATCAAATATATTCATTTTCCTAATTGAAATCATTGCTTGGAAACATTAACCATCACAATGAATCTTATAAACTTTAATCCTTGAATACTTGACTTTAGAATAATTCAGAATTTTAATCAATGCTTCTTTTTAGACATAAACAGAGGCCTCATGTTGTGGCTAGTCAGAAAAGGAGCTTAATAAGTGAAATGTCTCCTTAATCACAATTGCAGTAGGATCTGTTTCATCTGGCTTACTAGGTGCGATTTCTTTCCAGTGATTCATTTTGCCATTAGCTACATGGAAATGATGACTATGATTTTTTAAGAAAGATTTTTATATTTATGGAATAATTGTGAAGGCATTCCAAGTTATTATTCTCTTTTTGTTGGTTCAGATTTTCTCTAGCATCTGATATTTGTTGCAATTAGTAGAAAACATTCATGTGCAATTATTAATTAAAGTTCTCAAGGTTGCAGAAATTGCTTAGACTTTCGTTGTTTGTGATAATCTTGAAAGTTTTGACAAGTATTGTTGCATGCTTTGAAGGATGCCTTTGTGTAGAGTCAGAGGATTTTGTTTCCACATGCTGGTGTTCTCTCTGCTCAGGACAAGACAGGATAGAGCAGTGTAGTAGAATTTCATTTATATTTTAATAAAAAAAAAAAAAAACTTGCCTGAAGATCAGAGAGTAAAACATCCCCACTGGTCAGACATTGGTAACACACACCTTTAATCCCAATAGCTACATTAGTTTGCCATAGAAACCGGGTGGTGCATGCCTTTAATCCCAGCCCTAGAGAGGATTATAAAACAGGTGGAGACAGTTCTCAGCCGAAGTCTCATTCTGAGATTCCTAGAGGCAGGATTGCAATTTTCAGACTGAGGTGGAGGTATGAGCCAGTAGCTGGCTTCTTTCTTTTCTGGACTTTAGGTTGAACCCTAATTTCTATCTCTGAGTTTTTAATAATCATGCTTCATTTTGGTGCCCAACTTTTCGTGTATGAATTCATGAAAAAGTCATTTGCCTAAGGCTTTTTAGCCGCTGTCACAGGACACAGGTGAACCCAAACCTAGCCAGCTGGGTTTTGGGGAAAATAACTAATTCTTCCAGTTCCCATTCACATTGGCTTAACTTCCATATTAAGATGCAAAAGTATACAGAGTATATGGATACTGTATGTTATTGTGCTGTCTTTGAATTGTTTGATGGTAGAGAAGAAACAGCAGCTGCTGAAACACATTTGATTATAAATGCTGCTGATTAACCAAACCTATATATTTTGAAAATTCCTTGACTTCAAAATTTAAGACAAAAGATATGCGACTTTGGGAGAAGAGGTTTTGTTTTTGTTTCCAAAGGAAATGAGAGATTGTGGATTCATTCTGCCTTAAGAAAAATAAAGTTTTGCCGGGCGGTGGTGGCGCACGCCTTTAATCCCAGCACTTGGGAGGCAGAGGCAGGCGGATCTCTGTGAGTTCGAGACCAGCCTGGTCTACAGAGCTAGTTCCAGGACAGGCTCCAAAACCACAGAGAAACCCTGTCTCGAAAAACCAAAAAAAAAAAAAAAAAAAAAAAAAAAAAAAAAAAAAAAAAAAAAAAAAAAAAAAAGATTGATTGAGGGAGACTCCCTGAAAAATCTCCAATGGAAATAGATGGCCAGGATGTTCTAGTGTTTTAGAGACCCTCTGTTCCAGTTTCCTCTGAGGTCTCCATCCAGAATGGCTTTAAGATGGCTGGCTAAGATGATCCTGCCTCACAGAATACTCCAGTTAGGACTTGACCATAATCCTAAATTTTCTTTAGGTCCCTATAAGATTATCAGTGGCCCCAGTCAGCAGGAAGTAGCCTAGAAAACTTTGTCCTCATTCTCAAAAAAGGGATTATGCATGTTTGTTTTTGCTTAGTGTGTTTGTTACAAGTTGTTATGGATATTGGTCAGGAAAAAAAGCTAAACAAAGGAAATTAGATTCAAGGTTTTTGTTTTGAAAAAAGGGGGGATATAGAGATAATAGATAAGAGGGTAGTTTATTGAATCTACTGTGAAAATAAAAATGGGAGGGTATAGATATGGTAAGATAGAAAGCTAGATCGTTGAATCTATATTTAAAAAGTAGCTACTAGTTTTAAATGTTTTACATTGGATTGGACTTTTGTATATTGTGTACAAATTTTGTCTACTGATACAAATTTGAGACTAATTTCGTTAAAACATACTGTACATGCATTTCTAATCTTGTTCAAGGTATTGTACCTATACAACTCACTTAACAATGTAATGCAAATTTCTAGTACTTGAAAATTATTACCAACTGTTTAGGAATATAAGAAAATATAGGTTAGTATTTAATCACCTTGTATAATCAAACTTTTAGTCACATTAGGTATGTTTTCAAGGTCAAACAAAGATATATTTTAGATAGACATGTCATCATCACACACTTCAGAAAACTATAGATATGATATTTAAGATGTTTTAATAACCTAAGTTTTTCTTTTTTATGACAATGAAACATGTCTACTCCTGGCAGCACCAATATAGTTCAGAGAAGATGATTAGCATAGAAGAAACTCCACATACAATTTACATTCTTCGTGAACCACTGGGCAAGAAAATGCCCTTGTCTCAACAGATGACAGTATTCTGTCCTAATCAGACAAGCAGGACACAAAATATCTGGTTCTACAGAAAACTTTGTTGACTATGCTAGGCCTGTAGGCCAAAGATGGATGCCCCAATGTTGCAGAAGAACTTTGGGTGACTGTCCAGGTATTCATCTGCTTCTGTCATAACTTACATTTTTTTTTGGAAGTCACTTGATTGCACCTTCTGCCTACTTAGTTAATATTATTCCCGTCTCAGGTCTCTGAGGGAGTTGACAACTAGATAGATAGTTATAGTTTTTCTTGTTTACCTGACATGGAGGGGCTGAATATATGCTTTAGTGGTGTCACCTTTACAGGTGATAGGGCCTCGCATGGCACAAAGTTTCCCGCTGTTGTGGGTTATATGGGCATATTTTCTTCCTGACGTCTGAAATTATTTAAATTTGTACTTTTTACACTAGATAAATGAAACAAAGCACATATATTTTGCTTATATTTACCATCAATTAGAATAACAAACACAGGGTTTTCATAGTCTGTGCATGATCATATAAGCAAGTGCTGACTGGGGAGATATGACTTCACTCACATCTCTGAACCATGGCATCGTTAGACAGTCTGAAAGATGTCGAAGAGCAGGATGTGAGCTTCCTATTTCTGTTTTTCCTTCTTGACTTCAGACTTCTTTCTTGGCTTACTTATTGGAGCTATGGAAAAATGTATTAGTAAAAGTTGAATGTAAATCAGCACCCCACACTTTCCTTGTTCATCCTTCTTTGCCCTGCCCCATCTGGCAGTCAGCACTGAGACTGAACAGCGACGTGCTATATTCACTTAAGTAGCGTTATTCATCATGATGAGTCTTCAACTTTTAGCATCTGTCGATAAAATTAGACATATTTTGCATTTTCAATTATATATTTATTTATGTTCTTACTGGACTAAGAGAAGTATTGAGGTCAGCTTCAATCAGAGACTTTTTACTGGTGGTAAATTATCTGAAATTGAAACATTAAATATTAATCATAAATAATATCAGATTTTATCTGCTGAAGCAGCTTTCTTTGATTATCTGTATATAGATGCATTGCAATGTTATCTAGCAATCTGTACTTGCATTTTATTAACATTTACTCTAAATAAATTCTTCCTTCAGATATGAGTTTGTTGAGCTCTAGCCAAGGGTTCTTTCTGGTTCCCCCTTGTCAGTTTGAGATGAAGCTACATGATGAATTATTAGGACAATGAAAATTAAGCAAGAGTGGAGGCTATAATTTGAATAAGAAATAAATTTCTAGTTTGGAGAAAGAATAGCAACTTGGGAGATTTATGCTGTCTTTTAACGTTGCCTGTCACTATGTGGTAACACCAGGTATCCAGGTGTTGATGAGTGTTTCTGGTTCTCCACACTGACTGTACACCTCAGTGACTACTTTTCAGGTCCTATGGGGAATATCTTTGTGTCTAACTTTTACCCATGTCATGGTTGAAGTGGCTAATCTTAGTAACTCTGAGCTGAAATGGTAGGAATAGAAAACTTTCTCAGCCATGTGGATGTATAGTTAGGCAAAACCAGTAAAGCAAACACTAGGCAATATTAGAGTAAGGTGGCCTATGGTATGGAGATAGGCAATGACTGATGGGGAACCTCCTCTAACCAAATTAAATGGGGTAATAGGTAGATTAGTGTGAATGTACCACACTAATAATAATAGTGAGTAATAGAGTAAATACTTGTGAGCTATTATTTAAAGAAAATTTATAGTGGTATAGATTTTTTATATTGATACAAATTCAAATATTTTTTATATTAAATATGTTCCTATTTTTGTTCACAATATTTGTACACCTATGCAAAGTTATTTTGTCATATTGTATGCATGCATGTTTTACCTCTGTTTAAGATATTTTGTATATTGATACAATTTTAGGATATATTTATCATATTGCATTATACATTTCCACCCCTCTAAGAATGGCCAAGATCAAAAACACCGATGACAACTTATGCTGGAGAGGCTGTGGAGTAAGGAAACACTCCTGCATTGCTGGGGAGAGTGCAAGCTGGTACAGCCCCTTTGGATGTCAGTGTGGTGATTTCTCAGAAAATTAGGAAACAACCTTCCTCAAGACCCAGTAATACCACTATTGGGTATTATCCAAAGGATGCTCAATCATGCCACAAGGACATGTGCTTAACTATGTTCATAGCAGCATTGTTTGTCATAACCAGAACCTGGAAACAACCTAAATGCCCCTCGACCAAAGAATGGATAAGGAAAATGTCATATATTTACACAATGGAGTACTACACAGCAGAAAAAAATAACATCTTGAGTTTTACAAGAAAATAAATGGAGCTAGAAAACATCATTTTGAGTGAGGTAACCCAGATACAGAAAGACAATTATCACATGCACTCACTCATAAGTGTTTTTAAACATAAAATAAGCCTACAAATCACAATGCCAGAGAACTTAGACAACAATGAGGACACAAAGCAAGACTTACATAGATCTAATCTACATGGGAAATAGAAAAAGACAAAATCTCTTGAGTAAATTGGGAGCATGGGAACCTTGGGGGGAGGGTTGAATGGGAGGGAAGAGGCAGGGAGGGGAGCAGAAAAAATGTAGAGGTCAATAAAAATCAATTAAAAAATTTAGCATATGTTTCTTGTTTAATATTGTTTATGATGGTTGTGATTATAATTTTTATACTTGATATATGTTCTTAATATATGTATATGTGTGTGTATATATATATATATATATATATATATATATATATATATATATAAAATTTGGTTTGGAACTCTCTTATTTAGAAAAAAGGGGAGGTGATGGGGAACCTCCTTCAACCAATGGCCTTTAAGAGTTTGGACCAGGTTGGGCATGACTTTGGGTACCAAAAGGGACATGCCTGCCTCTCTTTCTTGCTGGACTCCATTCCTGTTCTCCATTGTGATCTGTGAGTTCCCCTTTAAATAAAAATCCCCTTATTATACCCTATTTGGAGATAGTGTAGGATTACTTTATTTGCATTCCTCGTGTTCCCCGTCATGTGGTGTGTTCCTCTTCAAATGACAGGGAAAATTGGCCCCAAACGACATCAGTCTATTGTTTCTGATCCATGTTGTAAATGACTAGTCATCAGAATGATAGAGATATGTAAAGCTTAATTTAATCATTATATAATATATACATGGATCAGCATAACACATGATATCATATTACAATTGACTTGGGATCCATGAAGAAGTGACCCCAATTTTAAATTATACCAATGTTTCAGTTGGCCAGGAAGAGTATAGTTATCAATGAAAACCTAAGAATTCTAATTGAGATGACCACCAAAACATAATTGTAGTAAATGCTTCATTGCTTGTGTCTATTTGCCTTTTTGATGGATGGGTTCACTGTTAGGGAATTTCTGTCATTAAGATTTTCTCTGTATAAGATGTAGGCATTCATATTGACTCTCATGGGTACTTGATGCTACTTCAGTAATGTCTTGTGAGTGATCTGTAACCTAAATATGATGACTTCTGCTCAGAGAAGTAACAATGTGGGATGTGAAAATTTAGAAAAGTTGACAAAGGTCATTAACTAGTAAAATACTATATTACAGTTCGAATCCAAGCACTAGTCTTGTGTCATTTGGCCAATCAAACAACTACTTCTGTTTTCAGAACTCATAAGCATGTGATTATATGACTCAAGTGCTAGATTCTCACATGTGAGGTTCCTGGAGCCATCTTTCTTATAGCATATGCTTGAATAGGTATGCAGACACTCTTGAATTTAAACAGGGCATGCAATAGGTGTGGTTAGGGATACAAATAATCTTGCAAGTTTGAAGAGGAACAAAGGTGAAATTTGGTGACACATGAAGATAGAGTATACTTGAAGACTAATTGAGTAGATTGACCCACTTCAGTATGCCCAGTGGTAGGAAGTTCATTTAACATGAGGGGATTCTGTAAGCATGTTTACCTGCTCAGGTGTGCCAATTTTTTTTTCACATTTTAAAAAATATCTTTATTATTATTCATTATTGTTCTTTTATTTTTTTTATTTTTTTTATAGGTGTGCCAATTTAATGGCAGGAGAGCTGTGTTTATTGACAATTGAGCCTTAAGAAGATTGAAAAAGAATGAGTTGAGGATGTATGCAAAAGAGAATCAGGCTGCTGGCTAGTCCAAAAGAAAAGGAACCAATTAACTTTTGGCTTCTAAGAATGTTAAGAAATGCTAAAATAGAGGACCAGTGCCTGGCTTTTTAGCTGTGGACTGTGAAATTAAAGATGGGGGTTGTAAAGATGTAAGGTTTCTGATTTTGAAACCATCAGCATTTAATTCATATTCAAAGCCATAATGAAGCAGATTTTCTGGGTGATGTGGGATGTCCTTCTGGATATGTGTTGCTTTTATTGGTGATGAATAAAGCTGTTTGGACCAATGACTTAGCAGAGTAAAGCCAGGCGGGAAATCACCACAGAAATATAGAGAGTAGGCTGAGTCAGAGACACACCATGTAGCTGTTGAAAGAGATAGACACCAGAACCCTACCAGTAGGTCATAGCTGCATGGTGATACACAGATTAATAGAAATTGGTTAATTCAATATGTGAAAACTAACTAGCCAAACAGTGTTGTAATTAATATAGTTTCTGTGTGATTATTTGGGTCTGGGTGGCCGGGAAAGGAATGAGTAGTCTCTGTCTGCATCTGGATGCACTTCCCTGGTGTTCCCTCTAGGACCCCACACAGCCATCTTTTGTCATACAACTTTCACGTTGCATTGAGCACGTTATTTCACCCTGCAGTGGTGCCTGATGCGCTGCGGATCTGACTCCAGTGTGTTGTACATCGTGAAATACAGTGTTTTCATTGCTCATACAAAGTTTCCCCCTCTTACACAGTGTAAGGCTTTAATTATGGAAAACAAGAACATTTAATATTTTCCTCCTGCCATTCCTCAGCAATTAGGGATATTTTTGGACTATATTATGTTAGAATGTTTGATTTCAAAATTGCTTTTTGAGTTGTCAACTATAGTTTCGAAAAAAAAATCTTTGTATGAGGATAGGGTTACCAAGAGTTTCTAACATGAACCTAAAGACACTTTTGCTGTTTTTTACCATGCATTTACACAAAGTGATGCTCATTGCATTGCAGATTACAAAATAAAATATCAATAAACTCTGAAAAATGTTGAGGATGCTGCATACCCAGTATCAATCATTCAGCAAGACTTAATTCTTCATCGAAAAATAAACAAGTACATCATCTGTCTCATTAGTAAGCAGATTTACTTTCATGTTTAATAACCAGTGCAGTTTTATATTACACACATTTATACCAAATACTTGTTTCAAAATAAAATTCTTTATGATTTATTATTTCTCAGCTAATGTTTGAATTGTATAGGTGCATTGTTCCCTACATATTCTGAGTGTCATAAAAATTTCTTTGGTAAACATTGGTCATTATTGTAAAAAGGTAAATATGCTCTGACATGGAATACCAACTGGCTAGGCATTGTTCTGAGTGCTGGATTCACCACAGTAAAAGGCAGTGCCCAAGGAACTCCTAGCAATCTTGATATTAGAAAGAGATCTGAATTTGCCAAAACCAAGTTGACAACTGGTGTTTTAGATGTGGTATTAAGCTTCTAACTTAGTTAATGATTAATTGAGGGGTAAAAGGAAACAATATGATGTGTCTGTTTGTATCTGGATTCCAGAGATGGAAAAAATTGTCCCTAGATATTTGTGTTCCTTGTAGCAATTTCAGATAAAAGCAAACTTATTGGAAAGTGTTCAGTAAACACCACTGTTCATTAGCCATCATGTGTGTCTGTGAAATTAGAAGCAATACTTTCTCTGATTTGTGCACAATATTTGGAGTTCCATTCAGTCAATATTTACTGAGATGTTATCCATGACCTGAATGATCCATCAAACAACCAGGGGGGAATGTACCGAGAAGGTGCCAAAAAAACAAAAAACAAAACAAAACAAAAAAAACCCCACAGTGACAGATGTCAAAAGGTAAGCATAAACACAGTGCCACAGGGTCTACAGAAAATATGGACAAGTCTGTGGGTATTTTCTTGAGTAATGATTGATGCAGGGATGCCCAAATGACTGTGGGCAGTGCCAGTACCAGGTAGGTGGTCCCGGGCTTTGTATAAGAAAGGCAGATGAGCAAACTAAAGGAAGCAAGTCAGTAAGCACCATCCTCCATGGCCTTTTCTTCCGTTCCTGCCTCTAGCTGCTCCTTAGTTCCCTTCAAGGTGGACTGAAACCTCCAAGCCATTAAGTCCTTCTTTCCCCCAAGGAGGTTTTAGACATGGTGTCTACTACACTGATAGCAATAATCTAGGGTAGAGAGAAATTTCTTGCCTGGTTTAGTGACTAAGGAACATTTAAAAGTTGAGTCTGGAATCAAGCAAGGAGCCGTGGGAAACCAGCCCTTTCAGAAAGGGACTCAGCTCATTCCAGGGTCTTCTCACAGGAAGAGGAAGGAGCACAGCACATTTTGAGTCATTTAGGCACCCATGTTTTGTTTTATTTTAGGCTTTGATAAAGATGAGTTGATTATATGCCATGTTTTATAAACCTCTCACTATATGTTTACATTTTTAGAAGTTATGTTAGATTTTTTTCAATTATATCTTCTATAAACTCCATTAAATGCTAAAACTAAAGTCTGTGTTGAAAAGCCTTATCAACTATTTCCCAATATTTATTGAATTATTAGGAATTTTCTCTGTTGAAACAAATGAGGTTGTTTTCTAGGTCTGGGCTTTCTCGGGTTTTTATTTTTGTAAGCATGACTCAGATAATTAAACTTGTATGTGAATTTCACACTAGTTGACAAATTAAAATTTGCTATAAGCAATTATTCTTTAGTCATTGAAGATAAATAACATTCTAAGGTTTATTTCAAAGGCCTTTATGCATATAGTGATATATGGTCAAATCTCTATTCCTACAAATTTTTATTCAGTTACTAGTAGATTGTTAAAGTCTAATTACAAAGTACATAGAAAGGCCTGTTCCGTTCATTTATCATTTAAGGAAAGAGGTAAAAATTAGAAGTTATGTACCCTTGACTCCCCTGACATGTGTTCTGAATTCTGCAAACCCACTAATTTCATTATCTTTCAGAGCCTTTACAAGGTAACATTTGGGAGAAGGATTTTGATGGAAAATATGCAAAATATTTGACCTGAACCAAGTCTCAGCAAGAGAACCAGCCAGGAATATGTTGATCATTCTCATGAAGGAATCAGGCACCCGAGGATTGCGGCTTCTGTATTTGCACCTGTTGGAAGCTCATGAGTTTTGTGCACCCAACGCTATTGTTCTAACTCAAAATGAAGCCTATGAGGCACTTGTTCTCGCTTTCCAGTTCTGAGTCACTGCGGGTGTATGAAGGGCACAGAGGTTGGAGGCTCATGACATCTCTGCACCTTGAGAAGGTTTCCTTTGGTAGAGTTGATCGGCTTGACCTTGGGGCATAAATTAGTTAAAGAAAAGGGGCAGTTCCTGCTGCAGTCTGTGTGCTGTGTTGCCTTATTGCTCACCATTAGTTTAAATCAGTGACGTGTATACCTGTCTGTGTGCACTCGCATGCGTGTAGCATATTACACTTATACTTTTCAGTTCTCTTATGTGACTATTATAAAAGATTCTCTATCCTAAATCAGAACTTGGTAATCTGTGCCACCCTTTCTTCCATTCCGTGCAGCTTCACCTGATGAGAAATTCTACTTTCATTAGTTCCACACTGGGAAAATTTCTCCTGGGGACAGCTGGCTCCTTGTGGCATTTATTACTGTAGAGCAATCCCCTTTTGATTTAGACTGATAATGAACGTTCATACCAGTGCTTAAAACCCGGCCATCCTGGAACTAAAGCAAATGGGAATAGATTGGAGAACTAGGGAAAGATACAAACAGTAAAATCAAAGTATTTGTACAGCTTCACTCTCCTTTGATTAAAGTTCCCCAGAAACCTACTTAGATGAGAGAAGCTAAATTACTATAATTAGTGCTGAGATCTGCTGAGCGGATTTTACCTTACTGAACCAAGGAGGGGAGGACAACATTGAGTCTTTAAGTGATTCTAATTTTTTTTTGCATATGGAAAATATATTTACCAGCTATACGTTTTCTTCCCTCTGACAAGCTTGTTTTGAAGTTAGACAGAGATGCAATTAAATTCATACAGTTGTGATTCTGATGCCTAAGGCTCCAGGTAGCCCTGTAGCTTCCTCAGAGGCTTGCACAAGTAACATCCTCAGGGTCTCTTCACTCTAGCCATTGCTCGCAGCCCTCACAACCTGCGGCAGGGCCCCAGTAGGTGTTGCAAGTTTCATGAGCTTCTCAAGTCACTTGAGATTTGGAATGCTTCAATTCAGAGCAGGCAGCTGCACAGGAGTCCCACCTGTCACCTTTGCTTTACTCTTTATAGTAGAGGCTCAGTCATTCTTGCCCACACCGTCTAGGGAGATTATAATATGGCAAGCAAGGCCACAGCTTTCTGTGGTCGACTGTAATGCCAACAACCAGAGCAGAGCACTCTGCCTGATGTTCTCTAAGCATTTATCCTGAGTGAATTTCCAGCTTGTTTTACATATTTTCATTACTCCTTTTCTTTTTTTTTGAATGGTCTGGAAGGCTTAGCTGCTTCTACCATCACTTAAGGGAAATAAGAAAAATGCCACTATGTTCATCTACATGTTCTCAATAATTTACTTTCAACGAATTCATTATTCAAGGTTCCTTTTGCATGGCTGTTTATATCAAATACAGAGGAGAAAACAGTGTTTCAGCTCATAATTATTGAAAACCATTTGATAAAATCCAACATACCTAAGACGATGGGTCAGACTTTCTTTGGTTTGTTATTCCTTTTAGTAAGATGTAAGGGCAAAATGTGGTTAATCTACTTACTATTTTTATTTGCATGTTTGTGTATGTACATCAGTGCATGATATAGGTGCACATCTGTGTGGTTTTATGTTTAGGTTGGAGCATGGGGTCAGATGTCTTCTTCCATAGTCCCTCCACACCTCATGTTGGGGACAGTTCTCTCACTGACTGCATTGGCTCAGATGCATTGGCTGGCAGTGGGCCTCAGAGACCCTCCTCTAGCAAACCACCATGCCTGGCCCTTATTTGGGTTTTGGACCTTGAACTCTGACCCTTGTTCTTGTGTGGCACTGCTGGCTGTACTGAGCCATTTTCCCGACCTTAAGGGCAAAATGATTAGAGTCAGGATTCCCTCTCATTCTGTCTTCCATATTGTGTTTCTTCCCATTCCTTTATGTCTCTGTTCCTGGTACACACACAAGTGCAACTGAGAAGAACAAGGGTGACTGTCTCCTATTTATTTCTAACTCTTGTGTCAGTTGTTGCTTCTCAGGTTGACTTTAATTGTTCAATCTATAAAATGAGAAAATTGGTTGGATTAAGAAATTGTTTAGAGGAAACAAAGAAAGCTGCCCTCAGCCTTATGGGCAGTATCTTGAAGGTCCTAGATTCACTATGAAAAGTCATAAGGTTCCAGGTGAGAGGAGTTCATTGATCCTAATAGCCTGATGAAAGCTACCTACATGCAGACCTGACGTTTGAATCAGGATGCCAATAGATTCACTAGACACTTAATAGTATCTGACTAAGCACCTTTGCTGGTCATTTCCAGAAGATGCTACACACAGTCAACAATTAAAGCAATTAAGGTGTGGGATGCAGGATTAGTGAGCGTGAGGTTCTGTAAGAGGGTATTCCATCAGTTCAGGGAAGTTTTGTGTAAGAACTGTGCAGACATGAGGAACTGGGTCTCTCTCTGACAACCCTGACTGAACACAAGCTAATCCTTGTTGTAATAAGGATGCTTGTTTGTTTCCCAGATGTCTGGAAGCTCAAACCCCAAATAATCACACAGAAACTATATTATTTAAAACACTGCTTGGCCCATTAGCTCTAGCTTCTTATTGGCTAACACTTATATCTTAATTTTACCCATCTCCATTAATCTATGTAGCACCACGAGGCTGTGGTTTACCAGCTAAAGTTCTGGCTTCTGTCTCTGGTGAGGCTACATGATTTCTCTCTAACTCCTCTGTCTTTCTCCCAGCACTCAGTTTAGTTTTCCCCGCCTACCTCTTTTCTCTGAGCAGGCCAGCATACAGAGGGGAATCCCATATCGCCTCCCTTTTCTGTTTAAATAAAAAGGAAGGTTTTAACTTTAACAGAGGAAAATTACATATAACAAAACAGTTATAAAGCAAGAATTACAGTTATAGTAGTTAAATCCCCATTGGGAAGTAACTTAATGGGGGAGCATTTGGGCACAGTCCCTCATGGGGCGGAAGGTCCAGCAGCAGCAGGGTAAGGAAACAAGTCACCTGTGTGTCATCAGCAGAGAGAGGCAGATGACAGTGCTGTTCTCACTCTTCTGTTCATCCCAGGTCCTCAGCTGGTGGAGTGATGCCACCACTATTTATTGTGGCTTTTTTGTACTCAGCATTCACAGGCACGAGACATGCTGGAGATGTGGTTCTAAATCCAGTGGGCAGGGAAAAGCGACCATTGCATCCCCATTAATTTCACAGTTTATTCCAATGGAGACCAGACTTTAAGACTGTTGTAGTTCGATGTCTTAGTCTGTAAGAACAAGAATTGTAGGCTTTCAGTGCTTGAAGTTTTAACATTTATCCCCCTTTCTACCAACAAGAAGGGAGTGGCTGTGTGATGGATCTTTCATCAGATTGGGTGTGAGTTGAATAGCAATAGGAATGGAATCCAAGTTAAGTCACTAAGTTTTCCTCCTGTAGTATCGATTGCTAAGCTAAGAATCAAGAACTAATGCAGCTGGAGCTGACAAACTGCCAGAAACGTCAGAAAGAGTACCTATCACTTTTCTGTCTTTTAAAGTTATAGTGTGTGTGTGTATGTGTATGTATGTGTGTATATGTATGTATGTGTGTGTATGTGTGTATTGATATGTATGTGTGTATGTGTGTATATGTGTATGTATGTGTATGTGTGTGTATGTGTATACGTGTGTATGTATGTATGTGTGTGTATGTGTGTGTATGCGTGTGTGGTGTGTGTGTATGTATGTGTATATGTGTATGTTTATGTGTGTGTATGTGTGTGTAAGTATATGTGTCTGTGTGTGTATGTGTATATGTGTGTGTATGTGTGTATATGTGTGCTTCTCTCATTTCACCATGTGGGTTACTCAGGTCATCACATTTGTAATAAAATAATTTTGCCAACCTAGCCACCTGGTTGGATCAGTTGACCTAACTCTTTAAAAGTATGTCCTTTGTGCCCAACAGTGTGGCATAAACCTTTAATCCAAACCCTCTCAAGGCAGAGGCAAACAAATCTCTTTGAGGTCTAGGCTAGCCTGGGCTACCAAACTAATTCCAAGACAAAACAAAACAAAACAAAACAACAACAACAAAACAAACAAACCCCACCTGACTCACAAAAACAAAAACAAACAAACAAATACATAAAATTATGCCTTCAATTCTCCCTTGTATATACACTTAGGAGTTACTCTTATCAGCACTTACTGGCTTCAATCTGGCAACATTTTAACTGGTATAAAACCACAAGTTAACTTTCATCTATATTTTACCTCAACTTTCCAGTCTCTTCAAGTAGACAACACAGTCACCTTCCTGAGCCTGGCCTTCTCTTTTATTTGTATTTGCCCTTCAATTCCTACTGCAGAGTTTAGAAGGAAGAAAATAGTAAGCTGTTATTGAATGTGTGCTGAAAACTCTTACATCAGAACAACAACAATAGAAAATGGATCCACTTTCTTTTTTATTAATCATCTTGTCTTGCAGTGTATTAAGGCTGATTGTCTAGTTCTCTCTTTCCTCTTGGGACACAAGTTGCAGGATTCGTAGCACAGCATTTGCTGCAGGCTGACCCAGTACTCGTCATGCCATTGTAAGCGTTCCCTACCTCCTAGTCACTTTGAGACTCCCGATGTCCCGATTAGGGTGCTGAAGCCAGTTCTAATGGACAATAAGGAGTGAGAGTGGGTGGCAGAAATGACCGGGCTTCCTCAGATTGCTGAAGATCTGAGCAGCATCCTACACGATTTTATTCGTGCTGCTGTGGAATGAGGAGTATTATTTGGGAAGATAGGTTTAACAGTGTCAGGCTCACTCAGACTTCCTGGGCATGTGGCACAGAGGTCAGCAATTCTGTGCAAAGAAAACATATATGAATGCAATCTTCTTGGAGTGGGTGAGATCATCTAAAAAAAAAATGAGATTTATTGTCATACCAGTAACCAAAAAGGAGACCTCCCATTTCCAAATAGACAAAGAGAATAAAATTGGAATCCACTTGAAAATGCCTCCCAGAAAATACTTCAGTCCTAGCTACTTATGCAGAAAGCCTCAGTTTTCTTAAATTCATATTTCAATACTACGAACGTAAAAATTATATGTATGAGTCATATATGATATATATGTCACATATATAGCATATGTAAGTTATACACACACACACACACACACAACTTCCAAAAGACTACCTAAGTTTTTACTTTTACTATTTGAGCAGTCAGATGTTAGATTCTTAACATTAGAGATTTTCATGTTATTTCCACTATAAAACCAACTTAATTTTAGCATCTTATGGAATTCAGGTAATATCAACCAGTTTATTGTTGTCATGGCATTTAGCATACATTAGGAAGCCTAAACAGAGCTGTGTTTCAGGAATCACATTTCTTTAAAGCAAATGACCTTGGTTCTTACAGGAGATACTTGAAAATTTTTTGTTTTCTTATCTTAGCTCATTATTGTGCTCTTTCTAACATCAACAAATATAGTCTCTAGTTGCCTAAATATTTCTGATTCCCTCCAGAATCTTTCATAGAAATACCCTGTGTTGATAATTAGATGCAACCTGCCACCAGGGAGTTAAAGACAGGAACATTTGTAATTTTTTAGAATAGATCATTGTTGTTTATACACACAAGGTTGTAGCCATACAAGGAAACATAATCTCAAATAATTCAAGAAGAGATTGTCTTTAAACAGAACCAGTTTCCCTGCTACTAACAGAGAGGAAAGTTTGAACAGAGATTTCACTAGCTGTAAAACAAATTTACATGAAACAGTCTTAGTTACAATCTGATGAGTTATTAAGTACTAAGACACGAAGTCTTGAGCACTGTCTGCAAATGTTATGTACACATGCACACACTTAGAGTGTTTATGGGCTACAAAAAATAACACCAAGGCAACAACTATGATGCGGTAGTTCTGCTTTGGTGTTTGCAGAAATACAGCAAAGGACAGACTGTCCAAGTCCTGATATGATTTCTTCAGAATTTCCTGTCGCTGTTTTTCCTTTAAAGCACAGAAAGCAATCACTCAATATACCCTATTGATTTTTTCCCAGTTGCTTATTGATGTAAAATCAGCCTAATTTTTAAATTCATTTTTGTTTGTTTTTCTCTGATTTGGGCAGTTGTTTAAGGTGGCTTGCCCCCACTGCTTTGACTATCCCCATTTTTGTGAGATTGCACATATTTGTATCATCGGTATAGTTAGGTATTTTAATATCACTGGTGAAGAGATTGCTAGGTCCTGAAGAACTAGGTTTTCACTGAGATTTAGAAATGGAGACCTGAGTCCTTTCCTCCCTTTTGGGACTAGAAACTCCAGAGACAGTGATGAGAAAAGCACATCCCTCCAAGTTAACACATGGATAGTCACTTAGGTCTTAATTAGAAAGTCTTCAGAATTATTGACTGATGTCTGAAATAGGTCAATTAAATAAACAGACCTTGAGTTGACATGCCCAGTCATTTTGGCCATCAATTAGCTAAACCTAAGCCATAGAATTTAAAAATAAAATAGTCAACTCATACTACTAATTTCCAGTAGTTCATCTCTAAAGTATGTTTGTTTTTTGTTGTTGTTGCTTTTTTATTTTTATGTCTCGGCTGTCACTGAACACCACTGGCAATGGAACTTCATAAACTGGCTTTCACCCTTGTGGTCCCTAGTGACATGGATTGATTTCTCAAAACTACCCAAGTGCAATGAAAGAAGGGAACAAATGATCAGCTTTCAGTGTGTGGGGGATGGGGATGGCTAACATGGCAGCAGCTTTCCCCTACCTCATTGTTGGTAAATCCTGTTTGTTGTTGTGTGATTTGAACCTTTGCTTTGCAGATGAGAGCTGAAGGGAGAGTTCTGGGCCACAAAACTAATATTAGGGAGCATTTAAGTCAGACTTTGAATCTTGGTAATATGGCGACAGTCAACAGTATTAATAGTAGTGTTCAAAAGTCCTTCATGTGATAAGAAAAAACTTGGAGAATCTCCTCACAAAATGATTGTGATTTAATGATGATAATAACCAAATATGCATACAATCTTGGAAAATGTTAGTTTCTATAAATTTTAGATGATTAGTCAGGATTGTGAATTGGCTCTTTTAGCTTAGTTTGTTCATTGAGAACAACAGCAACGTAATTTAACATTGCTTATTTTCTAATAGTAAGAACGTATATAAAGACTTTACTAGAATTTTCAAACCAGTCGTTTCATTTACGCTGACAAAAATGCAGCTGAGAAATCTAAATATGTATTTAAATGTACAGAAAATCATTATTTCTCCCCCTACTCCCACGTAAGCCCTCTATTATCCCTCTGGAATTTCTTTATGCTATGTAATGGCTCTTTTGTTGCTGAGATTTTCCTGTGTTATTCATTGACAGCTGTAAAATTGCTTTGCCAAGTTAAAAATGAAATCTGTATTTTGCAAGACAGTTATTTGTTAAGCATGAGCAGATTCATTTAGCTGCCTGTTTATAGTAGTTCTAAAGAAATGTAAGTTTAGGAATATATTTTTATATCAAGAGACTATTAAGATTTGATTACATTTATCCCTGTTTAGGACCCTACTCTCTCATTTCTGTCACATCCGTAACATACTATCAAGATGGACTCCCCATTTTTTACTTTGCACTCCCTTACCCTTTTATCTGTTCACTAGAGGAGTACAACCAGATGAATATTTTCTCTTAGATGCACATTAAGAAGGTAACACATCTGGATCCATCAGTTACTAGATAAAGGCTCTATGATGATAATTGGGGTGATTATAGGGGGAGACAAGTTTGAGCTCCAGGAATCCAATTAAAGAGAAGGAGGAGGGAATATATGAGCAATGGAGGTCAAGATCATGATGGAGGAATCTGCAGAGATAGTTGAACCAAGCACATGGAAACTCATGAACTTTACACCAATAGCAGTGGGTGGAGTCTCCATGGAACTGAACTAAGACCTCCATATGTGGGAAACAGTGGTGAAGCTTGAACTATCTGAGGGGACCCTGGTAGTAGGACCAGGATCTATCCCTGGTGCATGAGCTAGCTTGTTGGAGCTCATTCCCTATGGTGGAATGTCATGCTCAGCTTTTATGCAGAGGGGAGGGTCTTGGTCCTTCTTTAATATATATGCCAGGCTTTGTTGACTCCCCAAGGGAGCCCTTACTGGGAGATAGGGCTGGGAGGAGTGAGCGGGGCAGGAAGAGGGGTGAGAGGGAGAAATCTGGTTGGAATGTAAAATAAAATTAAAATAAATAAAACAATAGAAGTTAGCACAGCAGCAGGGGAGATATAGTGGTTAGAAGCACCTAGTAGGTACTCTGCTGGAGCATTGGCGTTTGGTTCCCAGCACCAGCATCAGGGGGCTTCCACAGGCACCTACATACATGTGCACTTAGTCACACACAGGGATATCTGTACACATAATCATACACAAAGTGTCAATCTTTAAAAGAATTTAAATGCAAAGTGGTGTGGGAACTGTTTCAGCCAATAGCCTTTAAGATACCAGTTCACTTGAGCATGGTCTCTTGTACTATAAATGTAGAATGTGTTTCTCTCTCTCTCTCTCTCTCTCTCTCTCTCTCTCTCTCTCTCTCTCTCTCTCTCTCTCTCTCTCTCTCTCTCTCTCTCTCCCTCTTTCTTTTTGACTCTTTCTTTGTCTCTCTCTGTCTATCTCTCTTTCTCTCTCCTGTTGGATTTGGTTCCTGTTCCTCATTTGCGCAGAGGACTGTGATCTGTGAGTCTACTCCTAAATAAAGAACCCTTTATTATACTCCATTCTGAGCTAGTGTGGGATTACTTTATAGTGTCCGTCAACAGCAAAGGAGGTTGATACAGTGACAGTCCCTAAAGGTGTTGTCACCTAGGCTGTGCACTACTCTGATCTCGTCCCTCGTCTCATTTTGGATTCCTTCTAAGTTTCTACTGCACATTACCTGCTTCCGGTGAATACTCATGTTGAGGTGCTAATGGATACTTAACAGGAACTTATTTGAGGCAACCCCAAAACATTCCTTTCTGTTATTGAAGCTACATTTCATGGTAGGAATTTCTCGATTCATTTTTCTGTGTGTCTCACTCATTCTCATCTTTTAAATTGAAGCTTGAGCAATTTTCTTTAGGTTGTGTGTGTGTGTGTATGTGTGTGTGTGTAGAAAAGGCATGTTAGTATATTAATTTATTTTTGTTTAAATTAATTTTAATGACAATATTGCATAAAAATAATAATTGTACCCCAGAAAGAGCAGCAATACTTAGCTTAGATAAAGACAGATTACAGATTATATAAGAAGATTTTATTTGATGTCTGTCTCTGTAGTAGGCTCAGAGGTGAGTTCAACCCAAGAAACTCAGGAGACTCACAAACAGCCTGCACCTTCTGGTCAAGTATTCTGATCAAGATTGAATATAATTTCAGTGAAGTACAGTTGTGGCTTGACGTGGTCATGGGGAAGCCACATCAACTCAAATGTAGGAATTCTGTCCTGGAACTGGAACCTCCCAGCTGTCCCGCCAGTTCCCCTTCTACTCATGGAAAAGGCAGTGAAGATCATTTGAGGAGGTACGCAAGGCATGCCAAAGGAGTGCTTGTGAGAGGAGATGAGTGAAGGCTAGTACCATCAAAAATGGGACACAGTGTGCTCTGTCAGTCTGTGGTGGGTCCCTGATACGCGATGATCCTGCCCTGGGAGGAACAGTATTGTTTAACTGCTCCATATGTGGGCAGTTTTGTTTGCTATAATTTCTGAGTTATGCCTCCCTTAGGCCAAGGCTATTTTTCTTTAAATTAGTAACTCCAATTATAGAGTTTTTAGTCTGTCCGAGTTGTCAGTGTCTGAGGCATGATCATCTTTAATAAACCCACATACTGTCCTGTATATTTAATAAACCCACACACTGTCCTGTATATTTAATAAACCCATATAATGTCCTGTATATTTACAAGGTATAAATTTCCCGTCTTTATTTTTGAGATCAGAAATGTCACATTTGCTTTTTTCCCTAAATCAAATTAAATTTGGCTGTGAAAGTACAGTCATCAATCAAGGAGAAATTTTACCTTAAACTTGAGACAGTTTTTCCTTTCATTGTTATTTAGAAGTCCAAAGACTCAAAATGTGGCCAGGATGAAAAAACACTCATCCATTTTTATCTCATTCTCAATACTCCTGAATACTTACTTTCTCTGATCATGAAGTACATTTCACTCAGACACTTCCAAACGCCCAAGTTCATCATGAGATGGATATTACTAAGCAATTTTGAGTCTTAATACGTCTACCACACAAACTTGTCTTGTTGATTAAGGAATCTCTCCTAAATTCTGTGAGTTGTGACAGTGGTGTGCTTTACTTAGGAATCCAATCCTCCATGAACATATTTTACTCTCTGGTTTATGGAAATCTTGTCTTCTTGAAGGAAAACCAAAGCCACTATATCCATAGGAACCCAGACTTTATCAGTTTAGACAGGTTCCTTCTGTCCCATTACTTTTTATGGTGGAAGAGAAGAAAAGATGGGCACCAGGTGGCAGGATATGGTGAATGAGAGGAGGTGGGCAGAGGCTGTCCTTTCTAAGAGTCTGATCTTATGTGTCGTCTCAGACACAATGTATAAGAAGGTAATAGCAGACACATGGTGAAATGTGTAACTGAAGAGCCATACCAAAAGCTTTCAATGTAATTGAAAATAAAATAGTTAGGTCCATTAGAATGAGAGAGGAAATATTAGGATATGAAATGAGATAAGAAGATTGGAAAACTCCATTTCAAAGTATATAAATAGGCAGTTCATTTAAGTGTCTCTGGGCTGCATGGAGATTTGTGAGTCCAATGTTGTGATTGTGTATTTTTCTGTTCTACATTCAGCTTCAATATTATCAAACACCCTCTCTCCACATACACACATGCCATATATACATACATACATATCTATATATGCAAACATACACAAGTATGTATGTATATAGACATACATACATATATGTCTATATAATTTATCAGAAGAGGGAAAGAAAGTGGGGAAAGAGGAGATGAAGAGAAGTTGATGAAAGGATAAAGGGGATATAGATGTGTGTGTGAGAGAGAGAAAGAGGGAGAGAGAGACAGAGACAGAGACAGAGAGACAGAGGGAGACAGAAGCACAGAGAGGCAGAGAGACATGGTTCTGGATTCTGGAAAGGCCATCCATCTTCAGGGTAGGAGACACTGAAGAAAATCTTCCTGTGTGAATCTTGAGTTCAGAATCAGGAGCAAAGCTAAGGTTCCAGTTCAAAGACTGTCACACAAGAGGCAATCTATCCAATTAGACCAGGGCCAAACTGATCTTCCAAATTATGGAAGTCAACCTGTGAAATGCCCTCTTAGAACTCTGTTCTTTTAGAATGTGTTTCCTGGCAAGGCTCCCGCTTCCCAGCTGTTGGCCTTTGTCCCCTCTTGAGCAGTGTTCTTAGGATGATTTCTACTCACTGTGACTTTCATTTAAAAACACCTGCCTTTAAAAGGGACGTGTCTCTGAGGATGTAAAAGAAGTAACATTATTTTCCCTCTAGACTCCTTATGTATATTATTATAAAAAATCACACTGAGTTAATTGAAAATGGCCTTGCGATGAAAAAATACATTTTTTTTCCGTGAATAAAAGAGTTTTTCCTTTGGCTCTGTCTCAAAAAGCACTGATTCTATCAAAACAGCATTAACAACGTTTTCAGGATGTATAAGGAGCTGCCTCAGCACTAAAAATAAGAGTACTTAGGAAAATTCCAACTTTTTCTTACCATTCAGAACAGTTCAACTAAGTAGTCTTTTTAAAAGAAAAATCATATTCACCTTATTTATGTATTATAAAACACTACAGAATTAGCTCATGGTATCTAGAATAACTGACTTCCCACATTGTCAACGGGCAGAGGTCAGCAGGTCTGAAGAACTCAGTCTTCACATTTCCCAGCTGCTGGATTGTTCTCTTCCTCAGGATCTATCTCTTAGGATGCTCTTATTAATCCCACTTAATAAAAAGATTATATGGACTCTCTTGATTCTGTATTAATATAAGGCATTGTTTCTAGAAGATCATCAGCATCACCTCCTAAGTGAAAACTCTGCATAGTTGATATAATATAATAGACTCATCTTCACGGCACACTGTAAAATTCCAGAAATGTATTTTTATTTTCCACTGTGTTTTCCCATAAAGCTTTATATATCCTATTGACTTTATAGAGCACATACTTTATGTCTTTTCTCTAATCAATGCATGTCCTCAAACAAACCATTATTCAAGGCCTGATTAAATGACATTTCCTCCTTAAAGCTTTCCTTGATGCAACATTAGGAAAGATATTTTTCTTCTCTATATATTTCAGAAATGTTCCTAATCCCTCTCACAGAAAGAATAATTTGCACTTTGAATCATGATTATTTATGTGTGTTTTTGTAACCTTGCTAGAAGTCTTCTGTGGCTAATTCATTAAAATACCCCAGTCTCACCAAGCAGAGTAGGTACTCAATAAACACATGCTGAGAACATAATTTTCCCACTGAATTTGAAAACTACTGAGTAAAAATTTGGTTCTAATGTTTTCGCTTTTATATCCTGAGTCTGTTGATCTCTGCTTAAAAAGTTGTCCTAAACTACTCTAAGAAAAAAAAAGGTTTTATGTCAATTAATTTTCATTAAAAAGCCACCACAAGACTCCTCTTCTTAGGCTGTGCACCTCCTAAGGGTCACCTAGGAGTCAAGGGCCTCTTTCTCTACCAACCCCAGAAGAGCCCATTTCTTGGCCTGTATGGGACACAGGGAAAGTTTCTTATTTCGAGAGAAGACTAAGTTCTGGACAGAGCACATAGCTTCGCCTTTGTAGAATATTTTACTAAACATTTTGCTATTTACTTGTTCATACATACAAGACTGTTCTGCAGAATGTCTAAGAGAGTTTACCTTTCCCCACTCTGATCCTCTTAGGGATCCAACTGTATAATCTTATTGTAGTGACTTGTACATCAGGAACCTCACCGATCAATAAGGCATGACGCTGCAACTGTAAGAATCAGTAACCATTCTGTTCATAATGCATAAAGGAGGAGGCAGTGTAGACCCATGCAGATACGACTCCATTGCTAAATCAGATTCATAGTATACACACAGTGAAGGACAGATGTCAGACTCCTAATACAGATGTGAATCAATTTGTTGATGACTGTATATTTTAAATTTACTTAGCATATATTAATATCTTATTTTAGAAAATAAACTATGCTAAAAACAACTTCAAAATTGGTTCTGATTTTGTTTTTCTATGAAACGTGATTGTAAATATTTTGTATTTCTTTTTTTATTTTTTGCTTTATTGCACAAAGCAAACAAACCACTCAAATCACCAGATCCATTGTCTTACGTTAGACCATAAGGGACATAACAAAGCAGGGGATGTTTTGATGCAGCTCTTAGTTTCAGGGTGGTCTTACTTTGATGTTTATGTATTTAATCCTTTCAAACACTGTACTCTAGAGAACAAAGCATTATGATTATATTTTTATTATTATTTTATCTGGCATCTCTGCTAAATATTTAGAAAAAATTGATACTAATTCACTTTTCCTCAAATGCAATAAGCCATAAGAGGTAAAATCTTCTATTTTTAATTTATCCACATATTTAACTAGACATGTGATCAGGATTTTCTTTTGTAAAAGCAAAAAACAAACAACCAAATAAAAAGCTGGTGAATTAAGCAGAAGCTGACCAGCGACAGTGAGTAGGGTTTGATAGGGACCGTGACCAGCTGTTCTTTAGGTTCAGAATTGTCCATATCTTTTTAAAAACTGAAAACAGACTACATGCCTGCCGAGAAATTAAAGTATTTTACAGATATGATAAATGTATAATAAAATATTTGGTCATACAAAGGAATCCTATGTGTTACCGTGTGCATGAACCTACACAGCTCTGTTCCATGTGACATAAACAAAACACAGAAGCAAGAAGGACAGTGTGTCTACACTTACGTGCAGAATGCAAATTAGCCAGTCTCGCCGAGGCAGGGGAGAACAGCATTGGCCAAAGCCTGGTAACAGCGCTAATCGTGAGATGGTTTCCAGTATGCGAGCTATCCGTCAGGATATGCCTGAAGGTCATAGCGTAGTAACCATGGTTCTATGAGTTGTGTTGCTTTTCTGGAAATCTCATGCCACCATAGAAATGGGACCTGCGTGATAGCATGGCTGTGTCAATTCGCTTAGGTAATCGTATGATGCATATGCATATACCATATCTCAGTCTGAGCACTTGCAATTTTGAATTTCCTTCTCTGTGGAGCTATATTACATATGATGGATTCTCAGTACCTGCCACACTCACACACAATTAAATAAAAAATCATGTAATCACAAGATACAACTTTGAGCTCTGTTTATAGAAAGAGTTATTCTTACGAAATTAATTTTTAATTTGTTTCTTTAAGTTTCTTTTTTAAGTTGATCTAATTTCAGCTATATTACGCATATGAAACTTAAGTCATTAAATTATTTTTCAAATCAAGCTGAGATCTAGATCATATGCTATTTCAAAATCAACTGAATTAATTTTTGTATATCTTTACTTTATATATAATTACTATAAATCAGCTGGAGTAATATTTCAATAACTATTTTTGTTCATTTTTAATTTTATTTATTCCTTAGAAAAGCCTAAGCTAAAAAAAAAAATGCTTGTCTAGATAGACGGTCAGTACTGGAGTCTCACTGTAAACCCAATGGTGGCATGTAATGCATGAGCTGGCCTTAGAGCCCAGTTTAGAACTGAAACCAGTGAGTTCCAGTTACCTGAGGCACAATACGATCTAGATTTAGTTCTGATATTCCCACCGTTCAAAGTAAACAGGCAAACCAACAGTTAAAAGTCCTTACATGAAGAAAACAGTTCCCTTTCTGTTGCAGGATATGATGATTTTATTTCAGAATTAAAGACATATTTATAATAAAATTTTCTGAAATATGTTTTATCCTCTGCTTGTCAGACAAGATGTAGAGAAGATGGTCTTTCCACAGCTGCCTCCTGCAGCAGTGCTTTAAGTCACAGACAGGGAGGCATCTCGGGGGGATGCTGTGCTCTGGGGACGCGTCTTCAAATGGGGTGTCTGGGCGAAGTGTGAGAGTTTCCCACATTGTACTTAGTGTTAAGTGCTTCTGTGGGATGCTCCCTTCAGCATCATTTTACTGCATTCCTTCAAAAACAGTAAAAACATGAATTGTAAGGAATCTGATTGGTTGGGAGCAGTATTGAGAGAAAACATGAATTGTAAGGAATCTGATTGGTTGGGAGCAGTATTGAGAGAAAACATGAATTGTAAGGAATCTGATTGGTTGGGAGCAGTATTGAGAGAACGAGTTACAGTCTCATATCAGGATGGTGGCTTTGGAGGATGAAACAACACCACTGTGAGTCTTCACTGAGCAACCACCAACCTGTGGTGCCGGGAGGTTAGGTCATTGACAGGCATCGCCACATCCCACATAAGGAGAAAATATGAATTAGTAATATCTGATCATTTTCAATTAAAGAAAGTGATAGTCTCATATGATCAGAATTTGCAATTCAGTCCACCAATTTAGCAAAAATGCTTTGGTGACACAAATGCACACCATAAAGAAAGAAGCCGGAGGGTAAGGTCAGGATCAGTAACTTCGTGGACGTGGGTATCATTACAGCAAGACCATAGGAATAGTGAACCCCAAATAACAAATTCTTATTTTAAGTATGGATCTTAAAAATTTAGGTGGATCAGGTAGTTGCATCCCACAGAAACAACATTCACAGAAGTGGGCCATCTACAAGAGGATGGGATTCAGACATGAACTCTTTTTCTGGATGCAGGACATATCTAGAAGTTGAGTGTGTCATCTGTGAAGAAACTTTCTCCTGGCTTGTGAGAGGGATCCCTAAAGGCTTGCCCGATGCAGGTAACTGCTCTTACAAGCTGTTCACAGACTTTTGTCAGCGTGATATGGGACAACCTTACCTGTCCCAATCACCTTTCATCTAAAAACCATGTGACTTAAAAGAACACAGTGCAGCATGCTGAAGGAACACTGCTAGGGACGTGTCTGATGGTAAGAACCTTATGACCTGACTATCTATGGATCATCCCAGAGAGACACCAGTGTGTGTGAGTGTGAGTGTATGTGTGTGTGTTTGTGTGATCACTAATGTGTTCTAAAGTCTTCCCATGCTTATACTCCCAATATATATCATATTTGCTGGTGCTTTCTGTGATTATTAAAAGCTTCTCATTTTTTCAAATTTGAAACATCTAAAAGGAATCATTTTATTAAAGAAAGTTGCCTTTTCCTTTTAGAAAAATAAATTAAAATTCTACAATATTTTATGTATGCACACACTTGTGGAAATGTGGTCTAATTATATAATTGTTTATAAATGTGTTACAGCATAGCCTATCCTCATGAATGTAATCATGAAAATAAACCTACCTGGGAGCCACTTCTTCTTCAAACTCAACAAACCAATACCTGTGAACTCCCTAAAGATACCTCAATTAATTCACAATATTTTTCTTGGTGAAGAATCCTTACTCTGATCCTATATCTCTGTAGGATATACCAGCATTTTTCAGTATTGACCCTCCTTTTTTTGTCTCAGCAATAGCGGAACAATGCATTTTCCATTACTGCTTGAATTTCATGAAAATGACACCATGATACGCACAGTCCTTTCTGATTTGCCTTTTATTAGCGCAACATGAAAAACCATCAAAATTCATCCCTATCATTGCAGAAAGCTATAGCTTATTAGGTTTTCACTTCTGTTCACCCCCTGACTATATGACTCTATTCCAACTTACATATACAATTTCCCTGGGAATGATAATCAGGGCAATTTTGATTTTGTTGTTTTGAATGATGCTGGAGCAAATATCTCCACAAATGCATGATAATTCAAAATAAAAAATTCTCTATAGTGTGTGTGTAGAAGGGTGATCAGTGCTTACAGCATGTCATCATAACAAATTGTATCAAACTGATTTTAAAGCCATTCAAACAAACCCTATTCTTACTGAGTAGTCTATCCAAAGCTTTAATTATATTTGATCGTGTCTAAAAGTTTCATTAGTTTGTAGGCCTGGCAGTAATTTTGTTGACCTTAACCTGTTGCTTTTTTGTTTTTTTTTAAGAGCGGAGTCCTTTAAAGATTGCTGTTTCCTATTAACATTTCCTTCACATTTTTTTATTTACTGAAGTCATTTTTTTCTGCTTTTACTCAATCATAGTCTCTTGTCCTGAGTCCTTTCTGTATAATAGATACTAACTTTGTTTCTACTTTCCTAGCTTTGTGTGTTTCAAATGTTTCCCAATCTTTGACTTATTTTCCATGAATTGATGCCAATGGTGGCCTCTAAAGCTGTAAGAACTATCTCAGTGTAAACCACATCTTCTTTGAGGGAACAGTAAATGCTGGGATTGGCTGTGCACTGTTCGGTTTTATTTTTAACTTTTAGTTATTGTCTTCTGTCTTTGGAGTCTGGTGTTTGTAACACAAGGGTTTCAACATCTAGTTAAAATTTGACTTAATGAAAGAAGCATAAAGAAATATTCACACATTGGGATTATGGTGAAATATTTGGGATTGTAGTAGTTTGGGAGACATAAAACTTCATAGTTTCTTAAAATACACCTCTGTAGCAGTTCATGTTAAGTGTGTGTGTGTGTGTGTGTGTGTGTGTGTGTGTGTGTGCGTGTGTGTGTAAGAAGGAAACTGCATGGGTCAAAGAGTAGAAAAGGTTGAAAGTGTCAGCTCCTGGTATTTTCCTTCAGTCGGCAGACTGGAAACAGAACAACTAAAGATGATTAAAGATTTTACAGTTTTGCTGTCTCTCTCCCCTGCTCACAAGAAACCTCCTTGTTGACTAGAAAAGGAACACATTCTATAGGTCCACAGTCTCAAAAATTCTCCAGCAAGGTAGCTGAAACAATTTACTGAGCATCATTAATTTTAAGGGCATGGATGTGAAAAAAAAAAATATATATATATATATATATATATATCAGTCAACAAAACAGGTATGGTGTTTTATCAAGTGCTCTGTGGTAGGCTGTTTCTGATCTACTTAAATCAGTCATGAAGGGCAAACAAGAGGGGAGGGCAATGGCCAAGGAGACTCAAATTTCCCCGAATGCAGGACTTCAGATGTCTCTAACATTGTGAGTGTGCTCAGGGAAGCTGAACCATCCCAAAGCAATAGCGACTTTGGAACTTTGCATGTCCACTAGTGTTCAGTCCTGAAGGAAATCAAATCCAGTAGCCATCATCTCTTCTTCCCTTTGCAGAACCTTTGGCAGAAGAGTGGCGCATTTTCTTGTTCCCTGTGATTTACAACATCACATAGAATCTCCTCCTTTGTTAAAAAATTAGTTTATGTTTTTGAAGGAGTCTTTTCCTTTTATTTTACACCTTTACTAACTTGACTTTTGCTATTGTATGTCCTCACTAATATTCTTCCTAATCCTAGCATATTTAAAGATGAAGGTCAAATGGTTTTTACCTGATTTTGTTCAAACCCACACCTTTGCAGAAGCCATTTTTGCTGATACCAGTGTCCTCTTTTGCTCTTTTAAGTTGAAAAACCTCAACCTGAAAAAAAAATTAAAGGATTAGCTTGATTAAAACTGTTTCCCCAAATCCAGTAAACTTGCAAAGTGTTTGTTCCTTGTCATCAGAGATTTATAATGAACAGGAATGACTATCTATCAAGGAATAGCATAGGCGGGCCAGTTATATATTCAAATTTGTAAAGGGACGAGAGTTCCTGGATACATATCAGGTACTGGGGATAGACAGAGACAGAAAGAATCTTATTAACAAAGCAATGATGATGTTATTCTTGTGTTTCTAGATAAGAGTTAATGAAGAAGTCCCAAGAGCATTTTAGCTTAAGTGGTTTGCTGTTTCTTTCAGGGATCCATCATAAAATAGTGTATTTTACTGTTGTCTGGCATTGTCAGGCACCTTCCTTGAGCATGCAGTAATAAGCTCCTATTAAATCGGAACAGAGTAAGCCCCAGTTGATCCTCGTGGGCTCCATGCTCCTCCACCCTGTGTCATTATGTCAGACCATGTCCTCTGCCAGAATGAGAATGGCCCTAATGTGGCTGATGTGGGAGCCGTGACTGAGTATCTCTTTTCCTGGTGTGCATGGCTTCTGAGAATTTGGCTCAACTATCCCTTCCACCTAAGTTGCCCCAGACTTATGCACGGGCACACGCTAGTAGAGGCCGAAGTGACCAGTAATCTGTGCATTTAGTTTCTCTTTAGAAAGGGAACAAATTGACTGCATTACATGAATGGAGGCACAGAAGGCGCCCTATGAAAATGAAGTCAAATACATGGCAAATTGAGCTGTGGCCTTTATAGCAATTCACAATAATCACAGTGTCTCAGACGTGCAGGATACTTCCTTTCCTTTGGTGAACGGAGTGTGTTCCCTGTCTCTCAAGTCTGTCGTGTATGTACAGAGCTTTCCCCATTTGTCAGAGATATTATCCAAGATACAGAGAACAGTTATATGAGGTCACATCGAGAGGGACTGACAAGATGTAAAGTTAAAGAAATGGTTTTAATTATTGCCCTTCATTATATCTAGAAAAGTGATTATAATCCAGTAAATCCTTAAAAGCCTTATGTTATTCATACCCTGTGAATAGAGAAAATTAGAATCTCCCAGTGAATTCTTAGTAGGGGCATGTATTTTGTGGAAAGAACTGGATTTGAACCTTTATTGGACTTTGTACTGTGTGATGATTGCCATGCACTAAATAAACCCTAGTTCTCTAGCTTATTAATTGGTATTTATTGTTTACATCTTCTCAGGGAGGGGATCTTATATAATTGAAAGTTTGTCTTGAGGACCTAAGAGGCTTGTTTCATTCTGAGTTTTCCTCTCTGCAGGAGACTGTGTCTCAATGGGAGGAAAAGGCCGTATCATAGTCACTCATGGCTATATACTCATGCATGTACTCAGTGTTGAGTGAGTGCATACACAGACACACATGCTCATGCATCTACCATAAAGTACGATAAGCCGAAATACAGTTGAGGGAAACACATTTTTGTTATCGTTGTGTATCAGTGCGGGGTACAATTTAATTATGGTTTTGTTCATTGTTTAGAAAGGATCTCACAGTGTAGCTCTGGCTGACTTGGATCATTATATAGATGAAGTTGGCCTTGAACACACATTTTTTTTTTGTCCCTGCCTGCAAGGTACAAGGTGTGTGCTGACACCCCAGCTAAAATATAATTTTATTATAAAATATAATTTTATAGAATATCAAAGTGTGGATATTAGAAAATTTTAATTGTAACTTCTTATAGGCAAACTCTTTTATTAATAATAAGAATTTTGTTTTTGTATTTACTAGACTTTTTTACATGGCATTTTTTGCCATAAACTAGCTATATCTATATTTAACTATTATTTTCATTTTATTAATAGATAAATGACTTTGGCATACTAGATCGACTGAAATGTACTCAACACTTAGTCCATTTTTTTTCAGATTCTGTCTGTATCTTTTAGATGTGTGGAGATGTAAAGATGATTCAGTCCCTGAGCGCACACGCTGACTTCCAGAGGACCTGTGTTGTGTGGCTCACAGGCACCTGTAATTCTTCTAGATCCAGGGAACTGAACCATCGGCCTTCCTCTGGCCTCCACACATATAGGACATGCACACAGATATAAGTAAAATAATAGCAAACCTTTGTAATACTGTAAACGTGTGTCTGATGGAGCCAGTATCCTAAATACCACACTCAGAACTTCTCATGTCTCCAAGCAGCTTTGGGCTCTACCCTCTCGGCCTCCCTGCCCGCCCCCGCTCCTCCATATTTCTCTCATATATTCCTCAGCTGAGCCTTCAGTTGTGCTCCTGTATCTGATGTCCGTGTCTTTTTTCTTTGTTGTTATAAATTTAAATTTGCACTCCTCTTTCATGACCATTTCGGGAATTGTCATGAATCGTACAGACGTCTGTCTGCTTTACCTTCATCCAGTATGTTTAGGAAATGTCTCAATGCAGGTGGATGAAGAGACCTGCAGCTCAGGTTTTTGTGGCCTGTTTTCTTACGATAGAATAGTGAAAAAACCCTAACTACTATTTTGATAAGGGATCTGGAAACTTAGAAATATAGACCATTTTGCTTAATAACTTCAGAAGAGTCAGAAGAAGAAATGCTACGTCTATGTATATAAAATGTATCATACACAAGGCTGCAAGAAACTAACAACAGTAGCAGTGGAAGAAATTAATTACAGCTCATGTTTGTATGAAAGTTTCATGTGCATACATACACACATACACATACACACACATACACAAAGCTATACCCCTATCTGTCGACCATTTGTCTGGGTTTTTTCCCTTAAGTGAATTCAAGCATGTGGTGCTGTGTCCAATTAATTCTCTAAGTATGTAATGTCTTCCAGTTATGGGAAAAGCCACAGCTTACTGGTTAGAATGGGCTTCACACCTGTTCCTATGACCAGTTGCTGGAGTCCCATCATCTCTAGCAATATCACAGCTGGGCTAATTGCAATACTGCATTATGCCCCATGTTCTTACAGTGAGCTCTATGATAAAAGCTAGCACTGCCACTTCTGATATACAGGAGATAAACAGAACATTGTTTCCAGAGCTCCAAACACCGCAAGAGTCACTTCCGCTTGTCATCTGTATCACCTGCTGTAATTGCATAGCAAAGCATGCACGATCGACAATGCTGGTTGAAGAAATCCACTTTGACCTGTTTGTAAGCACCACATATGCCTCTATCAGGGGGCTGAAGGCAATGGATTGCTCCATTTATCATCCAGTGGGAAGGGAAAGTGCTTTTCCATCACTATGGAGGCCTGGACTTCAAAGACGATGATGAGCTGTCTCTGCACAAATCTAACCACTACAGCTGGAGAACAAGAATTCTACGCTTAAAAATATTGTGCCTCTATGGCTAATTATGCTTTTGCAAACTTAGTACAACATTGCTGTTTATTTAAACTTGGGCTGCATACGCTCTCCCTCCAGTGAATAGGAGCTATTCTGAAAACCACGAGTAAACATCTATTTTGTAGAGAAACCAGCAATTAAAACTTGTAATGAATTCTAGTCTTTTTCAATCTTTTTAAAAAGAACACCATGAAGCCATAAAAAAAAATAAGATATGGGGATTCTTTACAAGACTGCCCTGTCTTTTTTCTGGTGAGTTTAAAGAAAATCCAGCAAATATCTAATTTTTTTGTATTTTTTATTTTTAAATTCATTCTTCCCTTGGGAAATTTTATGACTTCTGCAACTCAACAGTCTCTGGAAACACTCCACATATAATTGGACAGTTTAAATATCGTAATATTTTTCTAGATTGGTGAAATAATTCTCTAGATATTTCTTTGAAGCTCTAGCTCCATGGTACACATTTGCTTTTACAGGATTTTTGGTTTTTGGTGTTTAGTTTACTTAATTAAAAAAAATCAAGGCTTATCCAAAGAGCATATAAAATGTTCCATAAATACTGGATTTATTTTACTTTATATAAATGTAGCCAACATTATAAACTCCGATAGAACTCAGGCTATTTATGGACATAAATGATAAAATTCTGTTGATCTATCAAGTGTGATAGTTATTTTGTGAGTTAGGGCAAAATCAAAGAATATGTGACTATGTGTATCTTTTTTATCATCATTTAAAAATATATATCAATTTGAAGTATTTGAGAATTATTTTCTTTTTTTATTGATTTTTATTGAGCTCTACATTTTTCTCTGCTCCCCTCCCTGCCTCTCCCTTTCCCCCTTCTAACCTCCCCCAAGGTCCCCATGCTCTCAATTTACTCAGGAGATCTTGTCTTTTTCTACTTCCCATGTAGATTAGATCTATGTAAGTCTCTCTTAGCGTCCTCATTGTTGTCTAAGTTCTATGGGATTATAATTTGTAGGCTGGTTTTCTTTGCTTTATGTTTAAGAATTCTATTCATATATAACAGAAATCAGGGCCAAATATAAGTAAGGGAGAACCATTCAAGATAGATGGATCTTGATAATACTACCTGGAGGAGAGGGAGGGTTCAGATACTAGGCACTCTGTCACCTAAACCACAGCCTTGAAACCCTCCCTTTCTGTGCTCCCTAAAGGCCCCTGGAAAGGTCATGTGGACCCTGGGGTCTCCCCCATGGCAGACACGTGGAGCAGGCCTTTTATTTACTGCAGCTGCTGGTGCTCTTTTTGATATTCTGAATCATAAAGAATTCATAAAGCAGAGAGAAGCGAACAATTACAAGACCAAGGCTGACAACAACCCTGGTATTCTCTCACCATAGAGTGCCTTGCTTTGAATTTCAGGAGTGTTTAAGGTTGAATTGGAAGTTGGAATCCCATGCCAATTTCAAGACAATCATTTGGATTTAATCATATCCCATACTGCTGGTCTTTATAAAAAATAAAATCAACACATGAACAAAAACAATGAAAGGAAAATGCACCACGCCATGTGTTGTTAGAATAGTGGTCCCTTTTTCTATTTGAGTGGGATGTTAGTGGAACTGCATTCCGCCCTTCTCATGTCAAGAGGACACTGATGTCTATGCTACTTACAGTTACTGTGACAAAGTTCACAGGAGCTACAGAATTAACATAAAATCATTTTATTCTCTCCAAACACTCCTTAAATATTGGTGAATCTTAAAAGAATCCTCTATGGGTATTTTCTACTAGATGTGATGTGTTGCCCCATCTAGACTTCTAATATCATAGTAACATCACTGGGGCACACCGACAAAGGAAATAGGAAAGAAACACTGGATTTTCCACTCATTTTGATAATACTATTATTATCATTACTATTATTATTATTATTAATATTATTGTTGTATTCTAGTAGCTAAAGACAGGCAAGCCGTGAAGATTTAAGCTAAATGTGTTGTGTATCCTGAAAAAATACTGTAGCTCTTCAAAAAGGGTTGAAGGCACCAGGGCCAAACCAAGTAGGGAAACTCTTAAGACCGGGGAAGATGTAACTTGGTACATGTGTCCTTCATCCTGGGAAATCAGGGACACTGAGTATGGTTTGCAGAGAGGGAAATGGACAGGCCAATCTACAGCAGAAAGAGACATGCTGGAGACGTGTTTCTTTAACGTTTAAGTCACCCCTGAAGCCCAGATCTCCTTAAAATATGTGATGTAAGCTCATTGCAGCTGGGGAAGGTGTGATTTTGAACAAGCTGCCATCCTAGTGGCGGGTGCTAGTGCTAGGAGGCAGGGGCTGCCTTTCGGGATTTTCAAGAATTGTACCAACTGTGAAATACTCACTGCTAAGAATTAAGTTTATCTTAAGGATAATCATTACTCCTAAAATTGTATAGAAACACATAATGATTTCATATATATATATAATTTTATAATGTAATTTTATGTATATATTCTGTATGTGCATTCATTTTTCAGGAAACATGTTTTTAATTGCTACTTACAGACTAGCATGCTGCTGATGTAACCCTTTCAGATTTCAGGTATTTTTATTTGCTATATCTGGTGGATACACACACACACACACACACACGCACACACACACGCCTCTTAGGCTGAGCCATATGGAATGATAGACTATTTAGCTGATGCATTAGTAAAGCAGAGCATCCTTTTTGATCAATCTGAGTAGATTACAGGCTTCATCTCCACAGTCAGTTTTCTTCCCAGGAACACTGCCTCTGTGTGTGACAGGAGGAGAGCCTTGGCTCATTTAGAAAGCACGTGAAGACCGGCTCCAGAGAAACAAGCCTTGAGAACTGCAGCCTCGGCAAGGGTTGCTAAGGCAACCACTGCCTGATAACAGTGCAGTGCGAGGAGAGAAAAGTCAGTCTGAGGAACAATGACTCTCAAAACCCAGAGCAGAAACAAAGCCCTGAGGCCCACTGGAGAAGAAACAGTGTGCACTGGCCACGGGCTAAGTATTTCTTGGGTAGCAGAGGGATGGATGGACTCCAGGAGGATGGAAACCGGTGGAGTCGGGACACGTTTACTGTCTTTTCGATCTATGGCCTTAAGTTCTCAGCATTAGTCTATGATTTTTTGTTGTTGCTGTTGTTTTTTAAAAAGAGGGATACTCAGAGAGCCATCCCCAGATCCTTACAGCTGTGGAAGCGCCTGTGTCACATGACTCTAGTGGGTGCAGATGCGTGGACACGTGTCTTAACATATGCAAGGAAGTTCTGAAGCCCCTTCCTTGGTCCCTCTCTGCCTCATTCATAGAGGCCCAGTTTGGCTTCTGGTTGAACCGGAAGCTTACAAATAAAGCCAGAGCAGCTGTCTAGCTTGCTCCAAGGTTCCCCACTTGAGACTTCCAGGCTCTGGGGTCACAGTCCCCTGCCCCATGCACCCAGTATTTATCTAGTTCTGAGGATCTGAACCCTGTACCTCACGCCTGCTAGATAAGTGTTTAGCAACTGAGTCCTTTCATGATAACTTTTGAAACAGGGCCTTGCCAGTTTGTATGCCGGGCTGCCCAGCAAGCTTTAGGGATCCTCCTGTCTCTGCCTCTACCAGGGTTACAAGCTGGCATTACCACACCTGGCCTTGTGTGGGTTCTGGGAATCAAATCTATGTCCATAGGTATGCGGTATAAATCCGTTACTGACTGGGCCACCATCCCCACCTGAGCCCAGATTACTTCTCTTTAATGAGTCAGTAAGCATCTTCGAGGCTAGTTTGCAAACACAGACTGATCCCGTGATAGCAGCAAGCAGCAGATGTTCATGTGAGGAGAGGCCCCTGGGAGTGGAGTAGTTTACTGTTATCAATATAACAGGTGCTGAGAGTTAATTTGACTGATGAATGGGAGCCATTAGTAAGAGAAAGATATGGAATGTATGGACGCAGTTATTTTAAATCCTCCATTAATCCGATGAGTTGGATAATATTTCTACCTTTCTAATGATGAGGATGAGGGTTCTGAGTATTAAATCCTACCCATTGGCAAACATCAGTAGCTGAGCTGGATTTTCAGCTCATCCTTACCCTCAACCTGTAAAGGCTACAGTTAATGAAAGTTTCACAGATACATATTCAGAATGATTTCTCCTTGTTCCTTTGGAGTCATCTATACATTGTTTGCTATTGCTGGCTTTTCTGGTTCTTAGATATCTTTCTGCAAGAATTTAGAGGAGAGATCTCATCCTAATTGGATCTGGTTAAAAGAGCTGATGTTTTTTTCTCCAACCCAGCTATTTTAATTTGGCTGCTGACCCACTACAACTCACCCTACAAACAGGAAACCGTATGCAGACACTTGGCTTTAGTTCAGAAATGCTCCAAGCAGATTCCTTCATTGTCAGGGCTGCATCTGGAAATTCCAGACATTAGCAGCGGACTGGAGAAAGTCTACTGTCTATGCTCTGAAGGGATCACATCTCTAGTTGACATGGGCACAGATCAAGGTTATGAGCAGCACTGAATGCACGCAGTAAACAAATGCTGAAAACATTCTTAAACCAAATCAGGGAAATGAGCATTCAAGACATTTAATTAAGAAAATAGCAGTTTGAGATTTTATTTTATGGAACATTTGGTTTTCTTTCTTGGTGGTAATTTGTATGACATTTAATGGTCATATCATGGGCTTCACGTATATTTGCAAGTTTACCAATGACGTGCGTATTTTACAATAATACATTTATTATAAATATTACTAAAATATTGGACAGATAATTGGTCAATGAGGCTTGTCCATGCTTCTTGCTACTTCTAAAGCAAGGGATCTGTAATGGGTGCCTAGCTTTCAGTGTCCTCAGAGATTGTTTAAATTGGAACAATGCTCAAAGGCCAAAGGGGAAAATGATTAGAAATTCTAATTCCTAAGACTTCCCTGAATAATGAGTACTAAGTAAGCATGAACATTTGGTCAGTTTGTGTGCAGGTAATTCAGAAAAGAGCCGGGACTGGACCATTGTAGAAGACATGCATTATTCCCTCGGGAGCATCCTTACACACTTGCAAAGTCAGGAGGAAAATGCTTTTGTTTGCAGTCCTGCTATTGTTCAGTAAACGGTGTCTCGAGTGTGCGGAGCAATGTGGGTTTGCAGAAGACCCGGCTGCTAGCTAAGGGTCCTTGAGCCACCACTACAGCAAATCAGTTTCCCGTGCAAGGTTTTGCCTATGGTGTGAGGCCACCTCCTGTAAGTGGATGAGCCTTGCTTCTGTGCCTACCCAGTCACATATCCAATATACAGTGTAACAACTACTCTTGATTTCTGAGTGTTTGTTACTATCTTTCAAAATTACCATTCTGGTCATTCATGTAAAACAGTGTCATGTTTCCTTGAGAAGTGAGGCTTGATAGTAATTAAACTTCATGCTTCTTCCAGGAACACTTTTACTTTCAACCGCTTTTTTTTTCTAAGTCAGCATATTTTTTTTTCTTATCCAATTTATTCAAAGGGAGTAAAAAGGACAGATCTGTTATTTAACCGAGCTTTCGGTTTATACTGCAATTTGAAAACTCTGAACTCTTTCGCTTCTGGTACGCGGTGTTCTCCATCTGTGTCAAATCCTTCAAAATCTCTCTACATTTCTCAAGGACAATTTCCTTCAGAGCAGTAAAACATACAAGACTAATCCACATCACCCCGAAGAGCATGCCTTGGGTACGGCGGGGGAAGACAGCTTTCCATCACCAACATCTGCTAAATTTTAGAGCTGCAGTTTAAGAGATGCATGACATTTTATTAGCTTTTGCAATTTACCTTTGGTGGTTTAAACAATTTACTCAGTCAGGACATTAAATCTGGTGGCAGGACTTCATTTTTTTCTATTTGTGCAAATTTGCCTGCCTGTTTCTCACCCTGTCTATTTACTTAGTCATGTGAACTGCTGGATTCTAGGAAAGGTACCCACGGTCTTTGATCCAGGTCCCTTACATGGCGGCTCTAAAAACAATTGGGGTTTTCTGGGTCCTTTGTCTGTTCTTAACATGACTGGTGTTTCGGGGTGATGGGGGTGGGTCATAGAACAGGGGCTTTAGAATCCTGTATCTTACTGGTATAATAAGATGGCTGAGACCAGGACCTGTGACCAGTGACTGCATCTACCATGTCTCTGTCACAGTCCTCTATAAGATCCTTGATTCAGGATTGGGTGATCTAGTTTTATATCTGTACTCTGGTGAAGCTATCTTACAAAAAACAATTTGAGGAGGTGGAAGAGTTTGCACCAGCTCATAGTCCTTGGGCCATTACAGAGGGAGTTGGGGCAGGAACTTGAAGCACAAACCATGAAGGACACATCTTGCTGGTCAGTTCATGGGCAGATCCATTTATAGTTGGATTTCTTAAGCATGCCAGAATCACCTGCCCAGGGAATGCTGCCATCCACAACAGAATGGGCCTTCCTACATCAACTCACAATCAAGACAGCCCCCAAAGACATGTCCAGGAACCAACCAGTTAAAGCTGACGAGAGCAATCTGCTCCTTGGAAAATTAAATGGACTAGCACAATCTAGTCCATGCTCCTCCATTTGTGTGTAGTCTAGTTCAATATAAACTGTCCGTTCCAAGTAAAGAACAGCCACTTCATGGTCATTTAGTCACACTGACCTTCCTTCTGTGGTGGCTGACAGTCATCTTTGAGGATACCTTGGCTCCTTACCAACACAGGGCAAGGGCCATGACCTCTTCCCTGCCATCGTCAGATTCCCTGATACAACTTCTCAGCATGTCCTTGTCTGACTTTCTGCACTGTAAATTCCACTGGAGACTGACCTTACCCAGACACCGGGGGAAGCTGACCCAGGTTGTGGGACAGGCAGTTATTGAGTGTTCTTAGATCACTAGCGAACTCAATTTCGAACTATAGGCTCCTCCTTAAGATGGCATCAGACTTGAGGACTTCAGGGTATATATGGGATGATATTGGATGGATTTATTGGAAATGCTGACCTAATTGTGGGAAGCTTACTATCATGGCAGGTTCATACACCCTGGATTCAAAGCCTCTGAGCAACCATGTCTGGGCATCTGCATGGACAGACAGACTGCTGTCTCGGGCATACGAGGCCCACATGATTGATGTGGCCATGGGTTCTGCCTCACTCCCCATCTTGCTGTGAGGAACTTGGGTTGAAACCCTGTTTTGTGTCCTGCTTTTTTCTTTTATCTTTAGAATTTCTGCCCTTCTTCTGCTCAGTTGCTTGAAGTATTCTGAGATGATGCTTCTCCTCTCCCTCCTCTTCTTTCTCCTCTTCCATTCCTTTATTCACATATTTATGTATTTCTTTATTTGTTTGTTTGTTTTTTGAGACAAGCTTTCTCTGTAGGTGGCCCTTACTGTCCCGGAACTCTTCTGTAGACCAGGTGGCCTCTAATTCACAGCGATCTTCCTGCCTCTGTATCCCAAATGCTGAAACTAAGGGTGTATACCACAGCCCCCCAGTACCGCCCTGAGACTGCTGCAGCTCTGTACTTCTTAGTGGAAGTCATTCTTCTGCTGCTCTGATTCCTGTCAATCAAAGAATCAGTGCCTGATCTTCTAACTTTTATATATTTTATTCTTACTGCATTCTGTGTACCTTCGGTTAGAGCTTTTATTTTCAACTTCCTTGACATGTATTTATTTTTTGGTTGATTTTATACTTTGTTGGTGCAGATGTTGGAAGCTATTGTTTTTTAGCTAACTCTTATTTTGACATATTGGTGGTATTCTGATACCTACCAGTTTGCTCATTGTTATTTTCAGCAATCCCATGATTTCTGTCTGGATAACTTCTCTTACCAAATGGTTGTTTAATGGAGTGTCTATTAAACATCCAGATGGCAGAGCTTTTTTCCTATTTTTTTTAAAGGAGAAATGAGAATATTTTAAAATTCCATTTGGTTCATAGTAATCATGAAGATTTCGGGATTTTCATTTTATGTTTCTTCATTTCATGGCTGTCTCATGAAATGGAGAGAGAAATGTGTTATTTACGGAGCCTGATGTCCTGTTTCTGTCAATTTTCTGTCTTGCCCATCGTGTACTGAGTGGTGTGCTAACCACACTCACCGTTCACACACTCTTCTATTCGGTTCTCCTTCATGACCTCCGTAGGTTTTATTTTGTAGCTATCACTGTTGTTTCTTTTAATAGACATTAATACTCATTATACTAACCCCTTGGATCTTGGATTTTACTTCATTCTTCTTCTATGCATTATGCAATGTTTTCTGAGTAGGTCCTTTGCAGGGAGGGGTAAGGTTTTCAGTCTGTTTTCTTCTGTTTCCATCTGCCTGGGGAATTTCAGTTCCTCTTGGCTACTTTGGATGAATGCAGCTTTAAACAGATTCTTACATATATCCTAGAATTGGGATTGTTTAATCAGAAAGTTGAAATTGCGCTAGGTCTCAATTAAACAACACAATCTGATGTTGTCTGGGATGCTCGTGTGGTGTTGATGAGTTTGTTTCAAATTTGTGCATCTTCTTTACATTCACTTTCCCTTTAGGGATGTCTGCGCTCTCTGCCAGTAGGTCCTCCCTCCCTTCCTCCCTCCTTCCCTCCTTCCCCCTTCCTCCCGTTCCCTCTCCCGCTCTCTCCCTCCATCTTTCCTTCCCTTCATCTCTCTCTCTCTCCTTTTCTCCTTCCCTCCCCACCTCCCTCCCTTTCTCCTCCCTCCCTCCTTCCTTTCTTTCCTGACAGGACTGAAGACTGTACCCAGGACCTCATGCCTGAGGCAGGTGCTCGGTCCTGAGTGTCACTCCAGAGTATCAATCTCTACTATTAAGTGTCCTCAACTATATTCTATGACATTTCAGTTGTAAATGGCTCTACCCATTCCCTATCCGAGATGCGGTGATAATTCTTCATTCCTTCCTTTAGAATTTCTGAAAAGTTGCTGCTTGGTCTGATTATACTTCTGATGTTGTTTCCATTTGATCTTAACACTGTATTAGTATTACTCAGGTGTCAGGCAGCAATTTTGTTAATGTTTGTCTTTATTTTTCCTTTGCTCCGCTCCCTTCTTCTCCCCACCTTTTCAACCCTCTCCCATGGTCCCCACGCTCCCTATTTACTTAGAAGATCTTATCTTTTTCTACTTCCCTTGTAGATTAGATCCATGTATATCTCTCTTAGGGTCCTCATTGTTGTCTAGGTTCTCTAGAATTGTGATTTGTAGGCTGGTTTTCTTTGCTTTATGTTTAAAAACCACTTATGAGAGAGTACATATGATAATTGTTTTTCTGGGTCTGGGTTACCTCACTCAGTATGATGTTTTCTAGTTCCATGCATTTGCCTGCAAATTTCAAGATGTTATCTTTTCTGCTGTGTAGTACTCCATTGTGTAAATGTACCACATTTTTCTTATCCATTCTTCCTACAGAATGGGAAAAGATCTTCACCAACCCCACATCAGACAGAGGTCTGATCTCCAAAATATATAAAGAATTCAAGAAATCAGTCATCAAAAGAACACATAATTCAATAAAATAATGGAGTACAGACCTAAACAGAGGAATCTAAAATGGCTGAAAGACACTTAAGGAAATGTTTGACATCCTTAGTCATCAGAGAAATGCAAATCAAAACAGCTCTGAGATTCTATCTTACACCTGTAAGAATGACCAAGATCAAAATCACTGATGACAACTTATGCAGGAGAGGTTGTGGGGTAAAGGGAACACTCCTGCATTGCTGGTGGCAATGCAAGCTGGTGCAGCCTGTTTGGATGTCAGTGTGGCGATTTCTCAGAAAATCAGGAAACAACCGTCCTCAAGACCAGTAATACCACTTTTGAGTATATATCCAAAGGATGCTCAATCGTGCCACAGGGACATGTGCTCAACTATGTTCATAGCAGCATTGTTTGTCATTGCCAGAACCTGGAGACAACGTACAGGAGAGTTTTTACATGTATTATCTGACTTTTCTGTGGTCATGTCATAGGTATGAAATACTTTGTTTTGTTTTGTTTTAAATTGCTTGCTTTCCTATTTTGAGCCTGTCCTTGAAGTCATGGGCTCTCAATCAGCTGTCCTTCATGGCTAGTGACGGTGCTGCCCAGTGCCTGAGGTAGGGTGTTTAGGAGATGATTCTCCGTTAATTTCTACATGACCTTGTTTCAGGGCTTCTTTCATCCCCAGTATCTCTGCGCATTTCCCTCTTTTGGGAATATTAGTAAAAGTAAAGGGGCTTCCTTCCATTCTTAGTTTAGGATGGCTGCCTCATCCCATCTGACATTCTGGTCTTCTCCACTGTGTTAGACAATTTGACATTCATTTTAGGTTTCTTTCAAGGGGTAATTTAAACTATATTTCATTTAACATGGTTTTCATAGTTAGGGCACACTTGCTGGAATGTGTAAAGCCCTAATTCTATATCTAACACACACACACACACACCAAAACAGCAAGAAGAAACTGAACAGCCAAAAGACAAACAAAAACAAGACTCTTTTTACATCTCCTTTACAAGAAATGATTGCATCTGTAGGCTAGACTGGTTGTCTTGAGATTACTGTGTCTTCAGCTGGTTTCGAACTCACCCCCTTCCTACCTTAGCCTCCCAAATAAGCATTAGCATCCTTGGAGTTCCTTCTGATCTGTTATTGACTCTCTTAATGACACTTCTAGACACATAGATCCTCCCCTCTCAGAAGCTGTGAGAGCTGATTAGAGACTCCTTAAAAGTCAAGATGCACCCACTCTACAATGCTAAAAGTGTCTGTATAGTTCAATTTTCTGTCATTGTTTCTGCTTCTTGGGAAACACTTGGGTGTTTCTTAACGAGACAGATTTACTGAATTAGATGGGGCCCATGACTCTGAATTTTAGGAAACTATGTTACTATTTTTGTGGACATTTAAGAACCGTTTTCTAGCTGGGCAGTGGTGGTGCATGCCTTTAATCCCAGCACCCGGGAGGCAGAGGCAGGTGGATCTTTGTGAGTTCAAGACCAACCTGGTCTACAAGAGCTAGATCCAGGACAGGCACCAAAGCTACAGAGAAACCCTGTCTCAAAATACCAAAAAAAAAAAAAAAAAAAAAAAAGAACCATTTTCTTACAGATAATTATATACTAGAATTAGAATACCAGGCACATTCTGTGAAAGCATGGATTTGTGTTCTGAGTATGTGATAACAGATGAATGAAACTTGTTGTGGAAAATAGAACATTTTAGTTTGATTTGTCAAATTTCTGGCTATGTACCTGAGATCTAGAATATACACATGTAATAAAGGTACAATTTATTTCAGGTTAGTGACTACTTGGATCACCTTTAAAGTTCTCAGGAAGAAGAATGATGGACGTTCTCTCTAAGACCCTCCTCTTGGTTCTAATATTTTCCCTCCCTATATTACCAGTGTAAAATGTTAATCTCTCCACTTTGAAAGGCAATTCTACGGGTCCATCTTGGCCTGTGTGCAGTTCCTTGACACAGTGCTCATGAATTCAGCGTCAAAACCTTATTAAAACCAGAAGTTTTTCACAGTGAAAAGGTATAATGAGCCCAAAAGGAGAAATATTACCATGAGGCAAGATCATACATACTAGGAGCAAGTGACTAAGCTCAAGAGAACCTGGAATTTAATATATATCAGATTGCTACCAGTTTCAACCAACCTGAAGAATGATATTTAGGAGTACAATTCAGGATTGGACAGATGGCTCAGTGGTTAAAAGCCCCGCCTGTTCTTTCAGGGGTCCTGAGTTTAATTTCTGTCAACCACATGGTGGCTCAAAACCCTACGTAATGAGATCTGGTGCCCTCCTCTTTTGTCAGCGGTGGAGCAGTTATGGGTGCCAAGGAAGCCTACATGCCATTTCCTCAGACCACAGGGAGGACTGATTCTTCTTAAAACACAACCTAGTTGGCCATTGCCAGGAGCTAACTATCAGGGTCTTCTTAAATGAGCAATACCTGGAATCTCTTAGGAACCCGTCTCTGAAGGTGGTGTCTTCCAAGCACATAGAACTAGTCCACACTCTCAGCAGTCCAGATGCCATGGATGGTTTTGGCTGTTTGCTTCTTTTGTCAACTTGACACAGGCTGAAACCATCCAAGAAGACGGAATCCCTTTGGAGGAATTGCCTCTACCAGATTTGCCTGTAGGCAAGATGGTGGGGATATTTTCTTGAATGACAGTTGAAACTGGCAGGTCCAGCTCACTACAGCAGTGCCAGCTCCAGGCAGGTGGTCCTGGGTGCTATGAAAAATCAGAAGGATAAAACCACAGAGGCCAAACCAAAAACTAGAACCCTCCGTGATCTCTGCATAGTTCTTGCCTCCAAGATTCTACCTTGAATTCCTGCCATGACTTCTCTCGGGAAGGACCGTGCCCTATAGGGCAAACTAAACAAAGCCTTTCTATACTATGCTGGTACTGGTCATGGTTTTTATGTAAGCAATAGAAACTCTAACTGGAACAGTAAGAGATGTCAGGATCTGATGTGCTCGTGGTGGGTGAGGAAGACCAACAGCTACAAGACTGCCTGTTTCGTTCTTAAGAACCTGCTATCAGGATAGCACCCTAAAGATCAAATCCTTGAATTCCTTGTCTGTTATTCAAGTCCAGTGATGCAGTTACAAGGTAAAATCTGAAACTCTGGGAGGCATCTGTGCTTGGGCTGTCCTCGCTCTGTCCCAGCTTCACCACCTGTTGACCACCATGGTCTCCAACGTCTGCACACACGTACTCGGTCCTGACAGCTGCTGGGACTGCTCTCTCCTCCTTTGCTGCTTCATTTTACTTCTGAAAATGTCTATCTTCAAATGAGTTACTAAATATTCGATTCATTTACCGTTTTGTGCTTAGTCCACCACTGACTGTAAGATACAAGAGAAATGAGAGGAATTTTCACTGTTATGAATCTAGTACCCATGTAACATTTAGGATTCAGCTGATTACAAACATTTTCCTAAGATGCATTGCAAATAAAAAATTGTGAACACCCCATTTTATTTAAAGTTTTGTTATTTGACAACATTTTTGAAGGGTTTGTTTATAGCTACTGGTTAAAATATGTGCAGCATATCCTATTTTAAAATACAACAAAATACAACAAAGCAACAGATATAGATTATGTAATTCGGATTTGTAACTCTGAATAGCCAAGGTCATATAGATCATATAGATGAGGCTATAGGTAGATTAGGTATAAATTGTGCTTTGATTCTTCATTTCCCTAAAATAACCAGAAACTTAAAAACAGATTATATAATAACAGAAGAAGCCTGAGGGAGACATTCTCAGTTCCTGAGATCATACATTGTGCCTTATTGAAATTTATAATATTCAATATCTTTTCATTCTATTCCCTACAAACATCCGGAACAAAGAAGTGATTCATTAGCTTTACATAACAGTGGTTATTAATAGGTTCATAATCAATCCATATTGCCTGAATCAAACCAATCACACTAAAGTTTTTGCATATTCATCCCTCTGTTTTTCTAAAAACAATTAAATTAGATCCGTAAATCTACAGACTCTTTTACAAATGTGTTACTATCTGACTATCATAAACACCCGAGGAAGAAGGTCGGTCTGTTTTCTTTCTGTTCTGTGGTACTGAGGAGAGAATGCAGGGTGTTCTCATCACCTGGGTTTGAAGATCTTATCTATTTCCCTGCCAGTCACAGCAATTCTATAATGGACGTAAGCTTCCTTATTATCAGCCCTGGTTACATGTTGATCAAGGACATCCTGCTAGGCTTTTAGATGCAGATCGTCACTTTTAGAATGTTGCTTACACATCTTTCTGTGACCTGCTGCCTTTCCTCTTTTTCAAACCAGCAAACAAATACGTGAATGAAACCCTTTGTAGAATTACCTGGTCCAGTTTCTAGAATAGAACAGAATAGAGCAGAAGAGTACACTTTATCTCTTCCTTCCTTCCTTCCTTCCTTCCTTCCTTCCTTCCTTCCTTCCTTCCTTCCTTCCTTCCTTTCTCTTTTCTTTCCTTCCTTTCTGCTTTTTTCCTTCCTTCTTTTCTGTTTTTCTTTTCTTCTTCCTTTTTCCTTTTCTTCTTTCTTTTTTGGTCATGTTTATACAATGTATTCTTCTCCCTTTTATCAAAAAGATTCTTTTCTCCTACATTATAATCCAAATAGAGTTTCCTGTCCCTCTACGCTCAGTTCCTCCCTACCACTCCTCCCAACCAGATCCATTTTCCTTTCTTTCTCCTATTAGAAAGGAACAGGCTTTCATGAAACATGACAAAATGAAATATGCTAAGATGAAACAAAGACCAGTATATCAAAGATGGTGGAGCCAAGTCAACAGGAAAACAAAAGAGACCCAAGAGAGCCACTCATTCACACACTGGGAAGTTCCATGTATGCAGAGGGCCTGGTACAGACCCACGCAGGCCCTGTGCTTGCTGCTTCTGTCTCTGTGAGTGCACAGGAGCTTTTCTCAATTGTTTTGAAGGTCTTGTCCTCTTCCTCTCTCTTCTTCTTTTGGCCTCTTTATCCACAGAGTCCACTGTTCCATGAGGGTAGGGATTTAATGGAGACATTTGTTTAGAGCTGTATGTTCCAAGGTCTCTCTCTGTGTAATGTCTGGCTGTGGGTCTCTGCATTTGCTCCCATCTGCTATAGGTGGAAGCCTCTCTGATGATGTCTTTGTTCCCTTTTCAAATCTTTATTCACAGTAATATTTTAATTGAATTTATAAATATTGTTAGGTGCATATGCAAATTCCTAGTTGAGGTTTTTTTTCCCCAAAATGATTTTGTGTATTTGTGTGCAAGTATGTAGAGGTGTGTGTGTGTATGTGTGTGTGTGTAGGCTGTAGGTTCACTTTGGCTGTCAGTTTTTAGTTTCTGTCCATTGTTTTGAGCTAAAGTCTGCTGCTCAGCAAGTCCCAAGGAACTTCCTCCCTCCCCGCCCGCAGAGCTGGGGATATAAACACTCAGCATCACACCCAGGTTTCACAGGGTTCAGGACATCAGTTCAGACTCTCTATCACGCAAGAAAAACATTTTATCAACTGGCCTATCTCCCTAGTCCTGGAACTGATTTTTGCAATCTGATTTATATTAACTAAAAAAGGTCTGAGTGATACATTTTAAATTGACATAATCTGGAACAGAATAGAAAATAAAGAATAACTTGTTCTTTCTTTTGAAGTTACTGGATTGGTGTGTGTGTGTGTGTGTGTGTGTGTGCACGTGTGTGCACGTATGTCATGTGCATAGAGACTGTTGTGTGAACACAACCAATGAGTTATAGTTTTGAAAATTTAAGCAGTAATGGTTCGGTAGAGGGTAATTAACAGACAGACAATGTGTAATTATTTCTTTTTTTAGAGCGGTGACTCCTATTAAGAAAATGCCCTTCAGCTGTGTCATTGACCAGCCCTCGCCGGCATCCTCAGATCCACACAGCTTCTCAGGAGCTTCTCTTTGTGACACACTAATGGTGCATGGCTGTGTCATTAACGTGATGTGCAACATTCCCCGAGACTCATATCTGTTCTTCACCACCAACCCACAAACATTCCCTCTCCTTTTTCTGTCTTTGATCAGCCATTAGTGCATTTAGTCGTAATTATCATCAAGACACCAAAAAATGTACGGTAAAATGTGTATTAAGCTTTGGAGGCCAAGTTTGTTGTTCTCATTATCTTTGTGACAGCAGAAACAACTAGTCTTGAGTTAGGCCTCACATCCGATGCCACACCCGTGGGGCCTGGCAAAGGAAGTCCTATCATTGGGAGTAGTATAGTATTTAGACACTGCTCTACTCCCAAAGGCAGCAGAGTCTGCAGATGCTCAGAGAGTAGGAAAATGCAGCTCCTGAATATTCAGCTGTGTGCATCACTGGACATTTTCTCATAACTGCGTTTATGTCTGCAGCAAGCCTACTGAGCCTTAATGTAATTTTATTAATAATTACTTCCAGGGTTGCAAAAATATTTCATTCCAGGAGCACGGACTCCAATGTCAAAAACTTTGTAGTGCACACATTTTGTCAGAAGGCCAAAGATTTCAGTGGAAAAGACTGAGTCAATATTTGTTTTGATCTCAAGCTTAGTCTTCTTAAAACCGCCTGATGCCTGTAGTTTAGATTACAGAGGGCTCCAAGTGGAGATTTGTATGTAATTGATTATCTGTGTGGGGAGCTGAGCTACTGGTGTATTTCTGCAAACAGAAGAGGACCAGAGTGTCCTGATGTCAGAAACGCCCCGTGAATATGATTAATTAAGGTTGAACACAGACTTCAAACATTAGCTTGCATAAAGGCTTATTTCAGTATAATAAAAATATATTCAAGGTTTTCTTGTTTCTTTCATTAACTGTAAAAAAAAATTATCATTACTGAAACCAAATTAGGAGGAGGGTGTGGTTTTTGGCTGACAAGGCCAGATCACAGTCTATCGCTGAGGGAAGTCAGGGCAGGGTGAGGGTGTGGTTCTTCGGCTGACAATGCCAGATCACAGTCTATCACCAAGGGAAGTGAGGGCAGAAACTCAAGCAGGAACTCGAAGCAGAAACCACAGAGGAAGGATGATCGCTGCCTCATTCTCAACCTAACCCTTAGCTAGGGTTCTCATACAGACGAGAGTCGCCTGCCCAGGAAGTGGTGCCTGCCACAGCAGGGTGAAACCTCCTACAATGATTAACACTCTAGGCAGTTCCACAAAGACTTCATGCCCATGGCCCATCTGACTAGTCAGTTCTCCAATCTAGGCTTTCCTCCCAGATGCCTGTGGACTGGGTCAAGCTCACAATCAAAGGTCCGTAAAGAAAGCATAAGTTTAATCAAATGCACCCATGCCAAAACGCACCATGATGATGATATGGTGTGTTTCTGTCATCCTTAATGTTTCTTCAAGCTCTCTCTAGTAGTTCCCCATCATGCCTGCCTGGCTTATGGCCCTGGCTGACCTGTCTTCTAATATAAGATGGATTTTCCTGCTCGTGGGGCCACACAGTAGGTCCACTTTGCATCGTGATTAGTTAACTCAATTCATCTACCAACTGCAACCACATGGTTACCTAGGGCAGTCTGCTCAGCATTTCCGCAGCACACACAACATGCCGTACATTTCTGTTATCGCTATGAAGGGCATTTATTCTTGTTTCTAATCTAAGAATGTGGTCAGGATTTACTTAGAGGTTTTTTTGGGTTTTTTTTTTTTGTGTGTGTGTGTATGTGTGTGAACATATCTTTTATCCTCCTCAGCTAAATAATGGAGATTGAATTTATGAGTTATATTTTGAATAAAACGATTTTTAGCTCATGTGTGGATATGTGCATATGAGTACAGATTCCTGCAGAAGCCAGGGGTATGTGATGCCCCGAAGCTGGAGTAACAGGTGGGTAAAAACTGCTTGACATGGGTTCTGGGAATCTAGTTTGGGTGTTAGGCCTCTCAGTAGTATGTTACCATAGTCAGGTTGAGCGAGTATATAAATCATTAAGTACCTAAAATACTAGGATAATATTTTAATGTTTTGTAGTAAATGATATGATTCAAATAAAGAACTAGATTTAAAATAAGAATTCCCTAATTGAGGACATTGTTATTTTAATGGTTTCACTCAGTCATGTTTCTATAACTTCTTTTGTGTTCAGTAAGGAATTGCTTGTGACCCAGTTGTTCTTCAAGGCATGTGAGTAAAGAAAACATGTATATAAACATTATCATTGGCTTCTCAGTCTGCTATAATTGTCAGCCACATTCAGAGGGTCCAGTCTGATCCCATGCTCATTCCTAGTCCAGCTGGTTTTGGTGAGCTCCCATTAGTTCAGGCACACTGTCTCAGTGGGTGGAACAACCTCTCACGGTCCTGACTTCCTTGGTCATATTCTCCCTCCTTCTGCTCTTCAACTGGACCTTGGGAGCTCAGTCCAGTGCTCCGACGTGGGTCTTTGTCTCTATCTCCATCTATTGCCAGACAAAGGTTCTATGGTGATATTCAAGATAGTCATCAGTCTGACTACAGGACAAGGCCAGTTCAGGCACCCTCTCCTCTACTGACCAAGGTCCTAGCTGGGGACATCCCTGTAGACATCTGTGACCCCCTCTAGAACCAAGACTCTTGCCAACCCCACAGTGCCTCCCTTAATTAAGATATCTTCTTCCCTGCTCCCATATCTGTCCTTCCTCCATCTCAACCATCCCACATCCCAAGCTTTCCCCAACCCTCCCCTTCTCCTTTCTCTCTCTCCCTCTCTCCTTCCGCAACCCCATCCCTACCCCCATGATTTCAACTTTTGCCTGGTGATCATGTCTGCTTCCAATTTCCATGAGGCTTTATATATGTTTTTGTTTGGGTTCACCTAATTATTTAGGTTCTCTAGGATCATAAACTGTAGGCTCAATGTCCTTTGTTTATGGCTTGAATCCACTAATGAGTGAGTACACACCATATTCATATTTTTGGGACTGAGTTATCTCACTCAGGATAGTGTTTTCTACTTCAATTCATTTGCATACAAAATTTAAGATGTCATTGTCGTTTACCACTGAGTAGTACTCTAATGTGGAGACGTGCCACACTTTCTTTATCCATTCTTCCATTGAGGGGCACCTAGGTTGTTTCCAGGTTCTGGCTATTACAAATAATGCTGCTATGAACATAGTTGAACAAATGCTTTTGTAGTATGATTGGGCATCTTTTGGATATATTCCCAAGAGTGGAATTGCTGGATCCTGGAAGTAGGTTGATTCCCAGTTTTCTGAGAAACCGTCACACTGATTTCCAAAGTGGTTGTACAAGTTTGCATTTCTACCAGCAATGGATGAGTGTTCCCCTTACTCCACATCCTCTCCAGCATAGGTTATCATTGGTGTTTTTGATTTTAGCCATTCTAACAGGTGTAAGATGGTATCTCAAAGTTGTTTTAATTTGCATTTCCCTGATGCTAAGGAAGTTGAACATGTTCTTAAGTATCTTTTAACCATTTGAAATTCTTCTGTTGAGAATTCTCTGTTCAGTTTAATACCTTATTTTTAAATTGCTTACTTAGAATTTTAATGTCTAGTTTCTTGAGTTCTTTAAATATTTTGTAGATAAGGCCTTTGTCTGATCTGGGGCTGGTGAAGATCTTCTCCCATTCAGTGGGTTGCCTTTTTGTCTTAATGACTGTGTCCTTTGCTTTGCAGAAGCTTCTCAGTTTTAGGAGGTCCCACTTATTTATTGTTGCTCTTATTGTCTGTGCTAATGGGGTTATATGTAGGAAGTGGTCTTCTGTGCCCATGTATTGCAGGCTACTTCCCACTTTGTCTTCTATTAGGTTCAGCGTGTTCAGATTTATATTGAGGTCTTTAATCAATTTGGACTTGAATTTTGTGCATGGTGATAGATATGGGTATATTTTCATTCTTCTACAGATTGACATGCAGTTATGCCAGCACCATTTGTTAAATATGCTTTCTTCCATTATATAATTTTAGCCTCTTTGTCAAAAATCTGTTATTCATAGGTTTGTGGATTAATAACCAGGTCTTTGAGTCGATTCCATTGGTCAACATCTCTGTTTTTATGCCAATGCCAAGCTGTTTTCATTACTGTGGCTCTGTAATAGAGTTCGAAGTCAGGGATGGTAATGCCTCCAGATGTTCCTTTATTGTATGGGATTGTTTTGGCTATCCTAGGTTTTTTGTTTATCCATATAAAGTTGATTATTGTTCTCCTCAAGGTCTGTGAAGAATTTTGTTGTGATTTTGATGGGGATTGCATTGAATCTATAGATTGCCTTTGGTAAACCCTGGACCTCACATCACACCAGAACCTTTCTTTTTATGTGTCCTGTTTTGTTTGCATCCCCGTTACACCCATTGGTTCTGAGGGCCTTCACTAATTACCTTCCTATCTTCAAGTCTCTTTCTCTCCAACACTGTGAGCCAGATGAGAAGAGGGAACAACCATGTTTCAAACGGCATCCAAAGTCATGAAGCATTGTGGTCAGCTATGGATAGTCATAAGGTCCCAAGTTGACCATACAGAGCTGATCAACTCTGGGCACACTGTGTAGTACATCACTCAGTAAATCACGTCTCTGGGACTATAGACATCGATAATTCTTGAAATGTGGTTCCTCTCCTTGTTCACCCTTCTGGGGTTACCTATACCACACCTTACTTCACATTAGGTCGCAATTCATCCCCAAGCAGCATTGGCTGTCTTAGGATTGAGACAGACCACACCATGGCAAACTATCCTCACATGCAAAGCTATTCTCAACAACACCTGTTCTACTCGTAGACATGCTATGATCTCCCACTCTAGTAGAAACTAGCCCTCCCTGTGTTCTACTCTCATAACTCTCTGGAGTAGCATCTTCCATGATTCATTTAATGTATCTTTATCATGTTTTATTATATTTAAAAAACCCCTCTGGCCATTTTCTGGACATTCCTGTATTCAGTATCTAATATTTGACAATATGTTTTCAGGGCAACAACAATAAATACTTTGCTTTCTGAATCTGCAAAGTATATTCTGGAATGAGGCAATATTACAAATATGGAATATTCAAAGGATCAGATGAAGTTAAATGCAGATAAGAGTACATCATTAAGGCACAAAGCCATTTTGCTTTGCTAGTGTAATGTAATAAATGATAGGAGAATCCCCTCTGCCAGAAGTCTTTGTTATTCCCCATGAAAACATTCCTAAATTGTCTTTCAACCAGAACTAATGTATATAATAAAAAATGCAGTGGCGATGAAGTTGGCAACTGTGTCTTAATGAATATGTGCTGTGGAGATTGTACATAATTGACTGCATTGGAGATGCTGGCTTCAGTAGCAGCTCCAGCTCCAGACGCTCCCTCCCAGACCCTCTCCACTGTCCCCCTGGACAGGCTGGCTTTGACATATGAAAAGGCAATTAAATCTGTTTAGCTTGTGCAGGGATGAGAATAAGGTTGTGCCGGGTCTCCATACAAGACAGGCATTAGATTTATTTTGTTTTTGTTCTTTTATTAAAGGTTTTTCTTTTTTTTCCTTTCTTGCAATGGAATCTCTCAACTGAGATATTGGTTTTCCTAAAGGTGTCACTCAACCAGAGAATGTTTTTTTCAGGCCTGCAAGAAAATTTAAAATGCTTCTGTTGATGGAATAAGTAAGAACACAGGACAAGCCTTCTCACCCATTTAAGTCAGCATTATGGCCTCAGTCTGAAAATTCACGACTGTTCCAATCCTCCCCAAAGGCTCTTGTGACAGGTTACCTGGTGTATCATCCAGACGGCTGCTGGGGTTCAAGTTGGATCTTTATTTTGTCAAGAGATGGGAATCAAGCAGGGGGCAAGGTGCTAAATGGGAGAGTCATTCAGTGCACTGACCAGCACAGGTTTCTGGAAGTTATTACAAAGAAAGGCATTGAAACCACTGGCTCAGTGCACAGCGGTAGGCAAGGAGGGCAAGGAGGAGAAGAGCTGATGTTGGGAGCAAAAGAAAAAGGAATGGTTTGATCATTTCTTTATAGTTCAGCATATTATCCATCCCATAGCAGTCTTACAGATCTATATCACAAAAAAAGCATTATCGCAGGCAGGCAGACATTGTGACATGCACTGCCCAAACGACTGTAGCTGACAATGTTCTGTGGAGGAGATGGGCTTTTCTGATGGAAGGGGGCCAATCAGAAAAAGACAACAATAATACCAATGACTAAATGGTTCTGACCATGCTTTCAGCCCACAAGAGAGTGAGACACACAGACAGGTTTAGCTGGTGTGACATCTCAAGGGAGATAAATGTTCTGTTACTTTTTTTAATGAAAGGAAACTGAGATTGTGGAGGGTAAGGACTTTTCAAAGTCACGGTGCTAGTGAATAGGTTATCTGAATTCTGGAATACCATGGACTCTGCAGCACAGGTGCATCAACTCCAGAGATCATTGCCCCACTTCTTTACGTAAGTATAGCTCTGAGAACTTTTACAACAAACTTCTAGGATCCTTATGTGGCCCATGAATTTTATGAAAAAAAATACATAGATATAAATATACTTTTGCTCCTTGTCGTACTGTGGGGTTACATCCTAATAATGTGAAAATGTGCAGGCTGAAGGTACACTGAACAGTTCCAGACTATAGAAGACCATCCGGAGGTGAGGTGGGACATTGCAGAATGTTGCCATTTAACCTTGTGTTGGACAGGCTCATAATCACCTCTCAGCATTTTTGTCTGAAAGGGAATTGCATTATGCAACACTAGAAATAGAATAATTTCTTCCAAGTCTAGAGAATAGATTCTATGTAATTCATGGGTCTTTGCATCACAGTGAGGTGAAAAATAGTGTAACTCTAGCCAGGGTAGGTGAAGGACCCCAATATAGTTCATAAAGTTGAGATATATTATCATTTTCTTTCCTGCTAGAAACTTATGCTTGTCTATTCTTTCATAGGCAACATTTAGAAGAACAAATTCAGTTTCTTGGTGCTTACAGTTTCAGAGGGGTATAGTATGTGATCCTTGAGGCAGGAACATGGCAGCAAGCAGCCAGGCATGGTGCTGAGGCACCATCTTATTTACAAGTAGGAGGCAGAGAGAGCTAACTGAAAACAGTGTGGCCCTTTGAAATCACAAAACTCACCTGCAGTAACACAATGACTGCTCACAGCCACACCTCATAATTACTCCCACACAGATCTACCAACAGAGAACCAAACATTCAGATACATGAGCCTATGAGGACGATTCTTACTAAAACACCATAGGCTGACTCTGGTCTGGAGGAAGAAAGTGTTCAATGAAGTGTGCAGAGACTTGAACTTTGCTAAAGAAAGAACTCAGACAATGTGTAATAATCCTGCTGGCACAGAAATAAAAACCCTTAAACAAGCTTAAATATAATGTGTTAAAATGTACCAAATTCCATTTTGAGCCACACATACATAAATATCATACAAAAATAAAATGTATCAATCATGTTCAGAGTACTCATGAATATCACAAAAACTAGTCAATAAAAAGAACTGAATCTTGATCTCACATTTTCTATAAAGCCTCCACCCCTTGAAGTGTGGTCATGAGAGGGTTTGAATCATAAACCGAAGAAGAGGTTGAAAAATTAGAGTGTTGTAAATCCTGGTGGTAAGAGTACTTCCAGGTGAACCGAGTTCAGTTCTCAAGACCTATTTTGGACAGCTAATCCTCCTGCAACTCCAGCAACGTGTGGTCTGATACATTCTTCATGACTCCAGAGAAGTTGCCCTCCACAAAAACAACAAAAAATATTTAAAGTCTCAAAATCTGTAAGCAATATATATATATATATATATATATATATATAGAGAGAGAGAGAGAGAGAGAGAGAGAGTAGGCAGAGTTAAAAAAAAAAGGCAGGTAGCTGCCAAAGGAGAAGGACCGGGTCCCTTTCAGTAAGCCACAGCTTTGTGACAATACACAGATTAATAGAAATGGATTAATTCAAGATGTAAGAGCTATCTAGAAATATGCCTGAGTCATTGGCCCAACAGTGTTGTAATTCATACAGTTTTTGTGTGATTTTTTTGGGTCTTGGGTGCCCAGGAAACGAAAGAACAGTCTTCAACTACAACTAGTTGATTAGATGCTTGGGGGATGGGTAGGAGGTTACAATCTGCAGTAGTTTGTTATTGGAGTTGATCCCCTCCCCCTACAAAAGAACAACTATCATGATCAGAATGTATTTCCTATAGTCACAACTGGGGTCATGTGCTATTGGCAACTAAACAAAGTGGTTAGGGACACTGAGCATTTTCAGATTCTTTTTTTTTATTATTTTATTCTTTTTTAATTAAAATTTCCGCCTCCTCCCCGTTTCCCATTTCCCTCCCCCTTCTCCCACATATTGCCCCCTCCCCCCACTCCCCTCCCCCTATCCCCACTGCTCTTCTCCTCCCCCCCACTCCATTCCCCCTCCCTCTCGACATGATACTGAAGAGCAGTCCAAATTCCCTGCCCTGCGGGATGACCAAGGTCCTCCCACTTCTATCTAGGTCCAGGAAGGTGAGCATCCAAACAGGCTAAGCTCCCACAAAGCTAGTTCATGTATTAGGATCGAAACCTAGTGCCATTGGCATGACCTTTTTCATGCCCACATACAGGACCATATCAGAATCATTTAGTTTACATGGTGTAGACAAACTACTTCATTTGATTTTATACATCTGTAAATTATCCATTAATATTCAAACCTAGATAACCCTGCATAGGACAGAGGTTTTATTCACATGTTCACAATGGTGGAGTGATGTACAACTATGACCAGCGGGGGCAACCTCAGGAGGGTTTAGTCAAAGAGATGTCATCTGGGAAACCAATTCAAAGTGATGTTCTAATTTATGCTAAAAGAATAATGAAGCTAACACACTGTTTGAGTTTGAGAAGTTCAGACTATGGGGGCCTCTTTCATTTGAAAACTTTACAAATGTAAATCTTGACTTAGGAGGGCAATGTTCACTAAGTAGGGGAAGTCTTCAGAAAAGATCTGATCTACACTTCTCTTAAGTAAATTTGAATTTATTTACACACACTTGACTAAGAGGCAAATTCTGTGGCTCTTACAAAATGTAATTTAAAGTGTAACCAAAACACTAAGTTCAAAATGTGCTCAGTTATAGGCCTGAAATGTTCAGTAGGAAAATATTTCAGCACCTTCAAGAAAATCTACAGCTGCAACATGGTTCAACCTGTAGTCATGTTTTGCTTGTGAAATTTAAAACTCAATTCTTCCTCTGTTGAAGGCTGTAGAAGAGAAATAACAGAAACTTGAAGAGGGTGGAAGTGTGGAAAATTCAATGCCTAGTTCTTCGCCAATTCTCAGAAAAGATTCAGGCACTGTGAATTGTGTTTCTCTTGTCTATCCTTGAAATAGGATTAAAAGCAGACTTTAATAGGGCAAAATTAGGATCTCAAGGAAATTGTTGGAGAAGGTAGGGGAGTGGTGGCAGAGAAAGGTGCGTACCAGGTCATAGTGGTGGGGTATAAGTTTGTAATCCTCACTCTCAGATTAAGACATGGGGGGGGGGAGTCAAAGAAGCCTCAAAGTTTTAGCTTGACCACTTGATGCAAAAATTCAACTTACTGAGGAAACCAGATGGAGAAAATGTTAATGTGAATGAGAAAAATTCTATTATATCTTTGTAAAGTGAGAAATGCCTGGTAAGTATGAAACAGAAGTGCTAAAGATGATTACATTGTGACTGGTAATATTGATTGTCTGTTTAAAAGGTTCTAGAAGTAGGTGGGAGACAAACCTCTAAGCATGTATGGGAGGAAGTTTATGGATTGGGATATTGATGTGTGAAACTCACACTAATTGTGGGCAGCACCATTCCATAGACTGAGTAACAGCTGATCTGAGCAGTCCCGCTCACCTCTGTTTCCTGTGTGCCGGGGCAGTGGGACCATCTACTGCACGCTCCAGTCTATGACCTGCCTTCATGGACAGTGACCTTGAACCTTGAGCCAAAACAAAGAGCTCCCTCATCAAATCACGTTTCTCAAGTATTTTATTAAACCAATGATAAAAATAGCTAGTGCAAATATATAAATATGCAATTAAAATTTGTAAAATAAACACATATGAATTCTAAATTAGATGTTTAAGACCTTGCATGAATAACAGTAATATATGCATAGGTGTGTAAATGTGTGTGTACACAAACATTTAAATACAGACAGTAAAGAAGTGAGAAATTTAAGCAAATAGTAGAATTTTAAGAGAAACAATCTGACAAAAGATTGAAAATGAATGGTTTTTCATGACCAGTGTTGCAGACTGAGTGGTGCTCAGAAACCAGGTGAGAAAACGTATCCAGAATGCCAGACGCATGACCATTCTATCACTCTTGTTTCAAGGAAGAAGTTAGACCTTGGGTAGTTAGCTCTTTAGTGACAGCACTTAGCCAGGTACCGTCAATGTCAAAGCCTTCATTTGTAATGTGTTCAAATTCACTTTGTTCTGTAGCTAATTGACAAATGGTTGTCTTTTTGTAAATCATAGCCATATCCTATGTCCTTCTATTGAAAACTTGTGGCATCCTTAAGACTCAGGTCAAGTATTGGCGTGGCCTTACATAGTTACAACGGTGAGAGCTCATACAATCCTGACTGGCCGTCAACCTCCAGTGAGGAACTGCTTAATTTCAGTCCTTTGAATTGAGATAACAATCACAGTTCTAATGGAGGGTGTAAGTCACACTGAACACTTAGAAATCCAGTGCTGTGTTTACTGGCCGACCACTTCAAATGTGCCAATGAAGTAAAGAAGACTGTAGACACTTTCTTCTTTCTTCTATTTCTTCAGGCACCTGTTTGGACCACATACGTCCAAATGGCTGGTGTTAACTCTGAGACTCAGAAGATCTGTGATTTCTTGTAGAGTTAGAGATAGCCCCAAAATATAAATCCTATCGTCAATTTTCCTTCATCCTCACTCGTTCTTCCTGCCTTGGAAGTTACATAGTGAATATACTTACTATGGAGGTACACTTATTGACTTCAGCATCACAGCCAGGAGTTGAGTGACAGACTGTTTAGAGTGAGCTAATGATGACTGATGTGATGGACTTCAGGGTGGCCCACACAGTAGTGAGTCTAAGAGGTAACTGCAAACTGGTCTATTCCTGAGCATCCTGTTTGGCCCTCCGGGTGGACTCTCCAACTATCTCCCACCTGCCTGCTCTGTTAGGGAGGATGCATAGGAATTGGAATCAACCTCATGACTGACACTGTTGCCTCTGACTGTCTTCTCTATTTATCTGCTCCTATCAGAAGAAGAAAGAGCAAGACACTTGTTTCCTAGATATTGAGGCTGAATTTCCTAGGACCGTCTCTCAGATCTTGGCATATGTCTCCGTCTGCCTTTTTGGGTTCTGGCTCTTTCTGGTTTTCAGTACCCCTGTGTTACCCATCCCACAGCAAGTGGTGGGCCCTACAATGTGGTTATGAATTAATTTGTGAGCAGTGCTGTTATTAAGCTCCTGCCAATTCTCTCAGTTTGCATTTGCTCTCACCTTTTGGTAGGACTTGTCCTGGTGTATATGATCATGAAAAGCAAATTAAAAATTATATTTCCTCTGCTTTTCACAAAAAACTAATTGATTCCCTAAAAGAATTGTCTAATCAATAATATGTTTTTCAATCTCTGTTGATTTATTTCTGAATATACAGTCAACTAATTTTCAAAATAAACTAGATATACTAATTATTTTCTCCCAAGAAATTGGAACATGGAGACAGAAAATGAAACACAAAAGGAAACACAGAGTGGAACCTACATATAATTTTAAAATAAGTAAATTAATGTTATGCATTTGTAAAATACACAGAGTGTATTGTAAGTAAACTCGATAAGAGCTGAGAACAAGATGTGTTGTGGAATTGAAAGAGCATCTATTGTGCAAGATGGCCTATTAATATACCACCCCATTGCCATCTTCCTCTAATTCCACTGGCAGAATTGTACTTGTACTGAGGACCACATTCAGATGATGGCGTTGCTACAAGAGCGAAGAGACCCAAATATGGTTAAACATCACAGGTAATGTAGATGGGTTTAAATTTCACAATCAGTATTCCGAGCATATGACCTTGACAGATGCAACTTATTTAATGTTAGAGAAAGAAAGCTACATCTAGCGATGTAACTTAGTCAAAGCACAGCTCCCACTCAGCTGCCCTCATCAGTAGCAAAGGTGAAAAGACCAATTCAATTCTCTGCAGCTATTTTTGAATATTCGCTCTCTGGGTTATGCCCCTGGACTAAGTGCTAATAAAGTAAAGGTTAGGAAGACATTGTGTTTGCTTTCAAAGCAATAATATAGTAGAAAATACAGGTTAATGCTCAATTTCAACACCGTGGGGCAAGTTCTGGGCAGGGAAATATAGATACGAGGGGGTCCTGATGAAAAGCATCTTCTGTTGATTTGGAGAACTAAAGAAGATGCCTTAGAGGTTGTGGTGTTTAGGTTGTGATGGCCAGAGGTGAAGAGGAATTAGCTAAACAAAATCATTGCCAATGTGTTCAAGATGTGTGCAAGGATTCGGTAAACTATTGAGAAATGGTGGGTGGGTTGGAGGAAGAAGACTGTGACTACAATTAGAAAAAAAGCCTTAGTATTGGTTGGGAGCTGATCGTGAACATTGCGTTTCCATAAAAAGGATCCTATTTTGAAGAGGAACCACTGAATTGTTTTTAATAAGGTGACAAAGACCTTACTTTTTTCACTAAGACGGTGTGTACTCAATGGTTGGGAACCTGGAAACACAGAATGTATATGTCAAACTGTTTACCACTAACTGCTCTTCAGCTGATGCCTGAGTATCAGATGTATGGTCTATATTCTTCAATTTAAACAAAAGCTTGGAAACTTAAATGCTTTCATTTTTATATATTAATCAAAAAGGGGACATGAAATATCAATGAATGAGAAACACAGCCAGCAATCTCCTTCCTTAAGAAGAAAGACACCTCCGTATTTGCTATGACTCTTCCCTGTTTGCAAATAGCTATACCTACAGAATGTGTTTTATTAGCATCCATTGGATGCTTGAGGGAGATAAAAATAACAGCAGAATTAAAGAAAACAAGTAGGCAGAAGCAGACTGCAACCTGGGAAGCAGCATTCCAATTAGTAAACAACACATACGAGTTTTCTAAAGGAGGAAGAGTCTCTGTGTGAATAAGGACACGGAACACTTGGCTGGACTTTGTGGAACAGTTAGATGTCAACAAGTGAATATTAGGGTGATCCTCGCACTAGAAAGTGAGGACTGAAGACCCCAGGCGTGCCAAGCAGGGACGTTCTAGGGCTCTGTGTGAATGAATAGTATCATAATAATACTATAAATAGTTTCATATTGGAGACTCACTTTAGTGCTGATTATATCAGATCATGCTAATCAATACTGTTAGTTAGAACCACAATGGATAAAAATGGTTTTGAGAAGTCATTCCAGCTGATAAACCAGACTGTGATCTGGGGGAAAATCCTTTTTGTTACAGCGCAAAGATAATTTGATTAAAAGTTAAGACACTTTAAAATAGTTATATTATTGAATAATTAGAAAAATATATTAACTAATTAATAATGAAGAACTTACTGCTACTAGAAGGGCTATTAAGGCTCTATTTCCAGGTGGTAGTGGCTGAGGCAGAGACAGAGGCAGGTGGATCTCTGTGAATTCAAGAGCAGCCTGGTCTACAAGAGCTACAGAACAGTCTTCAAAACTACAGAGAAATCGAGTCTCCAAAAAAAAAAAAAAAAACCAAAAATAAATAAATAAATAAGTAAATAAATAAAATTTAAAGGCTACAAACTGTAGAGGAATGCCCACTTTTTCTCACGAAAGACCAGCACACCAACGTAGGTGTCCAAAGAGCCCGGTGTCCCCACTGTCACAGGCACCTGGTTGGATGTTGATAGACAAATGCAATGATCAGGGAAAGATCACCTCACTGCACAGTCTCAGCCAAGACAGAGTTCAACACCAACAGGACTATTTCCTTCAGGCTCTAATATTTAATTTATTAAGAAAAAGAAAGAAAAAGACAACCCCCCTAGGAGTATCAAACTGTACATTCTAATTGATTTTCTGCTTTAGTTTACAGTATTTCACCGGCTAGGGTATTCAATAAACGTTTATTAAACCTACACCTGCCCAGAATGAGTCTGGGAAAGGAGAAGAACAGCAGATGATCTCATTCTATTCTGATAGACACTTGAAATAGAAACAATTCTACCTGTGAAGGGAAAGAACGCTGGAGCACACTCTAATGATGGAGACAGACGCACAAACATGCTTTTCATCACATCTGTTTTGATTTTGTGATTCTGTGGCAATTAAATGTGAAAGTATGCTGTGCATCTCATCCATTCTCATGTTCTCTCAAAAATTACTGTATATATATATATACATATATATATGTATATAAATTTAACACGTGTGCTATTGAATGCATTGATATAACAGTAAAACTTCAAGAGAAGCAGGAAGATGAGATAACCATCAACTTCACACACACAATTAATATTTTGTTTGGCATCATTTTTTTGTATAATGTTTTCCCTTTATTTAGCAATATTTAGCTATGTACCAATATCTTTTGGGAACATTGGCTCATAGTAAACATATTACCTTAATTTCTTTGCTAAATGAAAATTTTGTGGACATTAAGTATCCCATGAATCCAGGTTGATTTTATTTTAATATTCTAAACAGTCAAAATTCAATATATAATGATTACTAACATTGTATAATATTTTATATTCATTTCTGTATATAGCATATAACTCCACTAAAATCTAAAACATACAAATATAGCATAACTGCTAAATTCTAGAGAATCAAAAAATGTAAGAAAACAAAATTTTCACAATAAGTTCATTTTTATACAAGTCAACGTAGTCATATGTCCCAACTAAGATACGTAAAATGCATGTATATTCTTAAAATTTTATCATTCACATTATTTGAAAAATACAAATGATAAAATAAAAGACACCACTGGTGTCCAGACCTTCCTCATGTGTGCAGTCCATCTTTAGAAGACACTTCCATCTGCAGATGGCATCGGACTGTAGCCGTCTCTGTATCACTTCTTGCTGCTCCTTTCCTTTTTCTGACTCCATTTCTTTTACTCTTGTGACTGAGTATGGTTTAATATTAATAGAATTGTGTTATGCATAATGTTCTATCATAATGTGTTCTCCTAATGCTCATATGGAGTATCTATGACTGTAACATCTATAACCTATGTCTTTATGCAGCTCCATATATCCATCTTCGAGTTACCTTTTATTGTGGACCCATGATACTCTAAAACATGAATGTCTCAAGCTCATTCAATTGTTTTCCCACTAAAAAAAGTTTTGTTATTTTTTTAAGAATGACACAATAAGGACACAAATATGAATTGTTTTTATTTTAATTATTTCCTTTGAAATCAGATTACTAAGGCATGTTTTATCTTTTGAAGGTTTTAATGAATAGTTGACTATAAATACTTTTATTTGCCTACCTCAACAACTTATTTTAGACTAATTTATGGCACTTAATGTACGTCTTGTCCTGTGCTATGCAGTTCAGACTACTGAATAAGATATAATCTAATCTATAGAAACTCAAGGAGATCAAGAAAGCAGATTTTTTACAATATGGCAATAACTTTATTGAACAAACCAAACCAAAAACCGTTTTGCTCTAGGAGGATGAAGGAAGCTCAGGTACCGATTTTTATATGAAAAACAACTCGAGTAGGTTAACTACATTTGGTGTTGATGGAAAATGATCTCAAAAATATTCCTGAAGGTGAGAAAAAAGCTGGGATTCCACTCAGGTTCCCTCAACTAGAACTAGTAGGCTAGAAGGACACATCCATGGTTTATCTTCTTGATGATTCCTGAAGGAGAAACATCAGACTTTAATACTTACAAGTTGCCACTTTTGCACTCAAATCTTGTGGTCAAAAGTTCTTAGTGTGAATATGATGTCACCGGAAAAGCAGTGACGGAAGCTAGAGCTACAGAGTGCTCTCAGGGGTGGTCAGCAGGAAAGAACCTCGGTCCCAGTGATGCTTCTAGGGAAAAGAGGTTAAAGGTTCTTTGTCAACTACTTTGCCTTCAACCATCTTTTTTTTTTTTTTTTTTTTTTTTTTTTTTTTTTTGGTTTTTCGAGACAGGGTTTCTCTGTGGCTTTGGAGCCTGTCCTGGAACTAGCTCTTGTAGACCAGGCTGGTCTCGAACTCACAGAGATCCGCCTGCCTCTGCCTCCCGAGTGCTGGGATTAAAGGCGTGCGCCACCACCGCCCGGCTGCCTTCAACCATCTTAAGTTTGCATAATGTCCAGACACTGCCTGACCTGGATGACTTTGATCCCATTATGATTTGGTTGCCACAGCCCTTTACATACCGAGAGTGACAGCAGGAGAGGATCCTGGGTGCTGAGCCTCCCATGCAATCATATCCGGGTGTGACCCTCTTCTGCCCTGCATAGATATATTCTTGATGGATCAGCAATATATCCACAGCCAGGGTGGCATGACAAACAGGACCAACTGAACTGATTCATTAGTTTCTAAACCAAAGACTGGGCACAAATATTCAAGCAGAATTGTCAACTACTGTAGGAAGTATCAGCTACCCGGCTGAAAGGCCGTTTGAGAAAACAAAGACAAATCTGATGTCAGCGGTCATATTTCCATTTCAAGCATCCTGAACAATTAAGAATATGGCTTTCTTTTCAGTGTGCATCCCAACACTGCTTCTTTTTTACGTTTCAGGTATTAAGCACCTTCCTCCTCTAAAATGTACTCATTTGCACTTTTGGAAGGTTATGGAGACCTTCACTGATTATTCAAGAGACAACACCAGTGTAGCACATTGCCCTTAGATGACTCTAAAGGACTTTCTAAAATGTAGCTGTTCTTGGTTATTGGAGGGCATTTCCTAGGAGGACAAACAGTTCATTATTTTTCGGTCAGCCACAGTTATTTACTCAGGTAATGGGCGTCCTCCTGGAAGGAAGAAGGTGTGGGGAAATTTTGTCCGACTTTCACTGAGATGAGCAGTTTGCAGCTCTCACCGAATCCCAGGTACCAGATCACCAGCCAAGGCTGTTACAGATGATGGATTTGCCCTGGAAATCTTCCTTCTAAGCTGGAGCCAAATTGCACGATTGCAGACAGATGCTGCTGTACCTGGGCAGATGCCTGTGGATAAGCACAGGGGTTGATACAAAAGATTCACAGGCAGACTGAATAGAAAATCCAGTTGCATAGTAAGCACAGCCCCTGTTGATTTGTGGGGGTAGATTGGAGGGGTTTGGAGATTTTAGAAGCATGGTAAGGTCAGTACTAGAGCCTGAGTAATCTTGATGCTCAGGTCTCTGATTATAGCATCCCATGTTAAATTCCCTATGGGAAATGGAGGGCAAGCTGGATTCTAATCGCGCATAAGATTTACCCATGTAAACAATAGTACAACATTGTTGAGGAAAAATACATCAAAACCAGTGATAAACATCTTCCACATGAAACCGCATAGTTAGACTATCCAAAGGCTTTAGGCAAACCAGACTAATTTTAGTAGGTATAGTATGCAAGGACAGTACAGATTACTATGCAGAAACTAAGCAAAAGCCAGGCGGTGGTGGCGCACGCCTTTAATCCCAGCACTTGGGAGGCAGAGGCAGGCTGATCTCTGTGAGTTTGAGACCAGCCTGGTCTACAAGAGCTAGTTCCAGGACAGGCTCCAAAACCACAGAGAAACCCTGTCTCGAAAATCCAAAAAAAAAAAAAAAAGAAAAAAAGAAACTAAGCAAAAGCCTAGATCACCTTTTGGGGAAAGTTAAATTGTTTACCACGTTCTCCCCCATGTCACACTGTGACTTACCTCCCCTATGCAATGACCAGAAAAATCTTTCTGCTATAATTATGAAAAACAGTTGTTTGTTATACAAAATTTGTGAAATTATAAAAAAAATGACTTCTGAGGTAGATGCATATGATCTGCAGGAATATTTGTCACTGCTAATACCTGTAATTATTGTCAGTCACAAGACATTTCATTTTGCATGTAGTGTAAAAATTTTCATGGAGTGACAATTTATTAGACGCCGGCTAAATGAACGAGCCTGTGCGTGGTGTTCTTACTGTACCATGAGCTCCCCTATAAGTGCAACTGCATACAAATGGCCACAGGTGAGAGGCTTCAGAGGGCAGACAGAGTGGAGGAGTTTCTGGTATTTAAGAGATAGGCATCTTAACCAACACTAGGATGTGTTCCCAGCAGATATATAACAGCTCGCGTGAGCACCAGGCTGTACACAGTGTGCCACTGACAGCCAGGGAAGTGATAGTCGAGGAGCAATGCAAGCAAGATAAGATTCTGGGCTCTCCTGCTGCTTTCACGGCAGAGGAAGACATGACAGGTAGCCAGCCTTTCAAATGCACAGTGGAGGGGATGTTTCTCATATTGGCATCTTCGTCTATGACTACAAGTTATTGAAAAAGAAGCTTTTTGTCTGTGAACGCAATTTAGGGGAAGTACAATTACTTGAGATCCTCAGTGATCCTCCAGCCACGTGAGTGCATTCACCTCTACCCACAGGCCAGAGAAGCAACTGGGAGCCCACTGAGCACACAGGTGAACCTGATCTCTCCATGGAAACCTTTGTCACTTGAGTTCACCCTAAGGGTATGATCCCAAAGCCAGACACCACATTTCAAAGCAACTTGAATGTCAACATTCAAGTTGGTGTTTGTGTTTGGGCTTCCCACAGGTTCATTATACTACAGAGGTGAATTTGACTTAAGCCTTTAAGCACCTAGAATCCAGGTATCGTAGGAACCCTCAGCCTTTTGAGTGAGATGATGGAATTTGCAACTCAGCCAGGGTCAAACATAAGTTATGACCACATAGAATCTACTTGTACCTCCCTTTCACCAGTCAAAAGCCATAACTCTGGACCACATGTCAGCTCTACCTCAATTAAATACACAGTCAATTATAAATTTTTATGTACGAGAAAAATGTAGATGCATTTATGTTTTAAAATCACCAAGTTAGGTGTTTTCAGATTATTGAAATATAGCTGAAAGGTAAGTTATTTTTTAAACAAATGGATGGACTTTATGTAAAATTTGAGTAAGCATGTTCATTTTCTACCCTGGACTTACAAATAAAAAAAGGATCTGAATTATTGAGGGACTTTGATCCAGACTCTTAACCAAACACAGTTCATGGTAAATGAAGGAAGAATAGTTAAGACAGTGGTGAAGAGCATTTTAAATATTTGATAGTATGTTAAAATCAACTTTTTTCATGTGAATAGTTTTACGAATTATTTTATAAGACTCCTCATTTTGAAAACATATTTTGATCTAACTTCTCAATTATCATTTGTAAGAGAAACTTTTCCACCAATTTCGTTAAATTTTTTTCTTCCAGTGTAATTCTTATCATTCAGGCAGGCATTTACTTCTTTGAGGTTTCACAGAACATAGTATTTGGTTATTTTATTTATCATGCTAATAAGTGCACACACCACCCTTTGATCATTTTACATCTATATCATCAATTATACTCACAGAAATACACTGTTCATTACTGACCCTTGTATTATTTTCCCAACTGGGCCAAAGTAGAAAACTCTCATGCCATATAAAACATTATATTTCTTTAGAAGTAATAACTTGAACTTTTTTCATTTGTCTGATTTCCTATGTGGCTTGTGCATTATTAAAATTAGGCTAAAATATAAATCTTTATTAAACACTGTTTGGATGTCTTCAGTGTTCTGAGAAGTTGGACTAGAACATCAAGGCTCTTAGAACTACCAGAGAGGCTGATTATAAAGAATGTTACAGTAGATAAATACAGTTTGTTAGGAAAAGTAGATGCCCCAGGGACAAACTGTTAGAGTAGGGGTTAGTAGGTAGATTCGGACATCATTATACAAGGTGTTAAGGGAAGATGAAAGGATATGGGAGTTTAGAAATGGTACACAGAACTCAATATAAAGTTATTCTTCCTTGTTAGAGGAATGTGTAGGAGGAACTGGAGAAACAGGAAAGCAAAGCCTTGGAGAAGGTGTTAGGATACAGAGTCTACATGATACAGGTTTGCAGGTAACTGTTAAGACTTTTTACTTTTACTTTGAGAATTGAAAGTTGAGTAGAGACATCATGTGAACTAACTTGCGGATTTAAAGAATGCTGTATCAATGACAGTAGGTAAGTTCTATGTTCAGATGTGGAAATGGGAGAGTGAAGAGATGTTGGAAGCACCTTAAGGGAGATGGAGAAGATGTGGGCATCATTATTATCACACACAGAACTGTTACCTCTGTATTTTCCTGTTAAGAATTACTGTCAGTGCCCAGCTTTCAGAGGACTGCTCAGATTCTTCCCTGTGGTGGTTTGAAAGAAAACATCTCCCAAAGGGAGTGGCACTAATGGGAAGTAGGACCTTGCTGGAGTAGGTGTGACCTTGTTGTAGGAAGTATGTCACTGTGGAGATGGGATTTGAGATCTTACATATGTTCAAGCATTGCCCAGTGTCTCAGTTCACTTCCTGTTGTCTGCAGATCAAAGATAAAGAATTCTCAGCTCCATCTCTAAAACAACCTAAGTGATTTTCTACTTGTTATCATCTGCAGGGCACAGTATACTCCCAATGACTGTACTGTTTTCTGTCCAGTCTTCCTCTCTCCTATGACTTTTACTTTTGTAGACAAATCAGTTTATTAGATTCGCAAGAACATATCAGAAATATTTTTGAGTACTTACATATCTTAAAATTAAACTTCTGCAGTCTGATGGATGCCTTAGCTAAGTAAATAATTCTAAATTGAGAAATAAACTCATTTACAAGTTTTGTGGCATTGTTCTTTGACCATCTGGCATCCAGTACTAAATTTTTATGTTATAATAAATGAGGCATTAGTATTTTATTCTCAATCCTTTACTCTTGTGCTTTTTCAATTTTAAACAAAATTTTCCATCACTTTTAAATTTATTTAGTTTTGTATTCTTTATCCTTTCAGCATTCACTTTTCTATAACTAAATTTTAAATTCCTATTCCAAATTTATAACTACTTAACTACTGGTTACGTATGGGGAGTGTTTCTCAAATTCCAAGATGCTGAATTTCTTTACATATCTCCTGCTCATTCATCTGGTTTCTTTTGTGTTCCCGAAGCAGCTTGTTCTCATACCAGTTCTTTATTACAATATCCTTAGCCATCACTATAATCCATTCCCCCTTTTTTCTAAAAGATGATGGATTTATTCCTTAAGCCCTGCACATAAATTTAAAAGACCTTCTCTCCTATGGATATCTTCACCTGAAGGTCTTGAATCCTATTTCACCAAGAAAAAACTATAATATATAAGCAATGGGGTTTTATAATTTATTAGCACCATTTTCTTTTAGCAGAGGAACCCCATATAGACTGCATTTATTCTACCTCCTCTCTATTATTATAGATGAATTATCCATGTTTCAATCAAATGCCAACATCCTCCTACTGATAGACTTCACCTTTGAAAGTTTAACATTTTCTGTTCATGTAAATATTTAATCCACTCTTGGATTCCTCTGATAAGCCCATCAAATCACTCTACTCTGTCCCATACTCAACAGTTTCCCAATATTTAATGCTTGTGTCCAATCCTTGTGTCCATCTTTTTGGCACAACTTCTTGAAATGCTGTGTAGAGTCAACTGCAACTTTCTCTTACAGTTGGGTTCCTACTGGTTTCCCTGTTGGAACTATCTGTGTCAAGTCTCTGAGGCCAGATTTTTCTTAGAACAGCAGTCTATTCTCAACCCACTATTTCTGACTTACGTTGCAATGAGGAGGCTGTTTGTTTCCCAGCTTCCCAGCAGCTTAGACCTGAAAATATTTACACAGAAACTATATTATTTAAATCACTGCTTGGTCCATTGGCTCTAGCTTCTTATTGGCTAACTATTGCATGTTAATTTAACCTATTTCTATTAATCTGTGTATCGCCACATAGCTGTGGCTTACCCGCTAAAGTTTTGGCGTCTGTCTCCAGCAGGGCTACATGGCTTCTCTCTAACCTCCCTCTTCTTTCTCCCAGCATTCAGTTTAGGTTTCCCCGTCTAGCTCACCTATAGCATTGTTATAGGCCCAAAGCAGTTTCTTTATTACCAATGATATTCACAGCATACAGAGGGAAATCCCACATCAATTATAGAATGTATACTGTCTCTTCCTTGACACAGTTATTTTACATGGTTTCTCAGATGTCACTTTCTAGAATTTCCTCTTAAGTTGTTGGCAGATTGTCTTGTCTTTAGATTATTCTGTTTCATTTTCCTGTAACTCTTCATGCTATGTTATCCTCTCTACTTTTTCCTATGCTCTTGCTTACTCCCAGGCCATCTCATTCAGACATGTGCTTTTCAGGTCTCAATAGTTACTTTCTGCACACCTGCTCCTGGGATTTTCATTGACTCTGAACTTTCCGCATACGGCTGCCCTTTTACATTTCTACGAGCTTGCTTGCTACATTCTTCAAAGGTGAAAAGAGTAAAATGTAAATTATTTTCCACTTCAACTCTCAAGCATCCTGGATCATAGCCTTTCTTCTTTTGAATGGTAACAATGTGTTTCTTTCAGACAACCAAATCAAATATTGAAGCTAACTTTTACTCTTCTCTTTCTTTTATAATTTATAAAAATACGTTACACTTTATCTTTAATGGGTATAATATTCAGTCTGATAAATCAAATTCTGTAGGTCAAGTCCCAGTGACTATTCTTAGATTATTTCCAAGGCGTTTATCCTGATCTCTTGCTTCTAGCCTTGACTTTCTAACATTTGTTTTTTAAAAATAAATTAGTGGAAATGAGAATTTTTAGATAAAGGAGAAATTGTTCCTTTGCTGACAGTCCTCTAATGACTATCTTCTTAAAGAATTTAAAATTATATTTATTTATCTGCATGTAGGAGGCAAGGCAAATATGCCGGGGCACTCATGTGGAAGTCAGAGGGCAACCTGCAACAGTCAGTTCTCCTACCACATGGATCCCAGACATTAAACTCAGGCTGGCAATTCGGCTCCTTCACATGCTAAGCCACATTTCCAGCCTTGCGTGTTTCAAACGGGAAACTCAAAGTCTTTAACATAGACTTGAATTCAACACATCACATTACCGCTTAAAATCTCCTTACCTGTTATGCTGACTGCCTGTTAATCTTAAACAGCCCACCAGATGGTCCCTTGCCATGTTGTCCCCATTGCTCTCTATCCTCCCCTGTGTTGTGTGTTTGTTTTATTCCTCATCTTCATGTCATTGCCCCAAATTATTCCGCAATAATTTATTAGAAGTTAAAAATACCTTCTGATTTTACCTTTTTTTCTACAATAATTATTGTTTTGTGACTAGTCTAAATTATTCACCTAGCTTATTAATCAATTCCATCTCATTTGAACATAGCATTCACTAAGCAGGAATATTTGTGTGCTCTGTTTATTGACTAAGAACAGTTACTCTAATAGGTCAAGACCAAACCTTAGATGCTAAACTCAGAATATGATGCTCTAGAGCAGTTATTGTGGTTCAATTAAATTATACCAAGGAACATAGAGCTGAGATATTTGGACAATAAAAGATCTTAGAAGTATATAAGAAGTTAAAACAAATCAAATAACGATTCTCTGTAGGAGGCCTGCAATCCCCCTGGGGTATGCTCCTCTTTCATTCTTGTGTTCTTTCTCACTCTTAGCATCTGTACTGACACCTATATTACAATCTCTTAATAAATGCCAACTTAACCCCATGAGAAGTACAATTTAAAGAGAAAACTGACAACTGATATATAATAAATAATGAATAACAAATAAAATACCTGGGTGAGATGAACAAAAATAGGCCATATTGTGATATACAAATGGGGAAAGGTCTAGAAATTTTAATATAAAGGACTAAAAATGATCTAATTTGAAAGAGGAATTAAAATAATGGCCCCTATTGATAAATAGATTCTTCTGTATTTGTCATATCAGAAGTTGTAATATCCTGGAAAGCGCTTTACCAAAAGCTAAGAAGAGATATAAAGATGGTGCAGAAAAAATTAGAAAAGCTTTCCAATATGCCCAAATTTAGAAAACAAGCATAAATTTATAAATTTGAAAGAACCCTAATAACAAAATCAATATATAAAAATTAAATTATATCACTGTTATACTGAGAAATTAAAGATGAAATATGAATAATAGTGATAAAAGTATCAAAATAGGAAAAATTCCAATACTGTGAATTTCTCAGCAGAAACAGAATTTGCAATAGAGTGGGTATGCATTGAGGACTTAAAAGAAGGGTTGTATAAAACATTTCTAGAAAATTCTTCAACTATAAGAATGGGAAAATGTTTATATTAAACCCTAACTTAGAAAACTTACTGTTATAAGAGTTCTTCACCTACAGGAACGCGATAACAGGGGAACAGCTCTTCAGAAAGGTGTGAACGTCACTAAAAATGTGGATACATAAAAATAACTCTGAAATGGATTAATTTCAAAGTGAATTTTTCTATATTTGTTGAGATTTGCCTTTTGTGTCAATTTGTGGTAGATTTTGTAGAAGGTTCCATGGTTTTCTGAGGAGAATCATCTTATGAGATTCTCACAGTTAATGTGATATTAATGAGAACAGCAAACGTGAGGATGCCCTACAGACCCTCAATCTGTAGAAATATTACAGGCATCACCACCAAGTTAAAAAAAAAATGAAAATTTCAACCCTATAAAAACAGTGAGAATGTAGCCACAAAATGTTATAGCTCAAGGCAGTGAAAATATTATGAGATTGTACTTTAAAATGTTCAATGTCAAAGGCTTAAATATGAGATAAAAAAAGAAATTATTTGTACACCAACTCTTTTCATTCTGGCAGGAATTATATTACTTGTAAGTGGCGTTCAAGAGATTATCAAGAGGGAAGTGAAGGGTTAAAATGAAATACAGGCAGAGAAAACTGATACTCAGGGCCATCTGAGGGGCCATGTGGAACCCTAATACAGTAGAAGCGTCCTATAGATTATACATCTAGGAAGGTAATGTAAATGAACTTGCCAAATAAAGGGGAGTTACAGAGCCCAATTGGACATCCCTGATTACCACATGAAGCCTTCTGTAACCAAGAGTGATCACATATAAACAAGTTGTTGTCTAAAGGGTTTCCCCTGAAACTCTGCAACACCCCAAGCAATTTCCTAGGCTATTGATGACTCTCCATAAACTGATGGTGGTATGCAACAAACTGACTGAAGACATCACCTACCTAACTCATTGAACATGGAGAAGTCAAGCTGGTGCCTACCTAAAGTGCTCACTCAATTGACTCGTTTTAATGGTACTAGAAGAAATTCTGCGTACTACCAAAAGAGAAGGCAAAATACCGACCCAGAAACAAAAGCTTTGATATAAAAGAGTCGCTTGCCTGAAAGATATGCTGGTGTAATAGTGGCACAAAGCTTGTGGGAGTAACCAATTCACATCTGATTTGACTCAAGGCTCAGTCTATAAGATGGAACACACCCAAAATTGCTTTGATGACCGAGAACCTGAGTCTAGATAGGTCAGGAACCTAGGGTAAAATAACATATTTCTTCTACTAAATTACTAACGAAGTAATTCCTTCTACTAAAAGAACATAACAACGGAATGACCTCTGATGGTGTTCTGCTACACTCAGATGTCAGTACTTTGCCGAGATATCCTCTGAGAAGCTTACTCCTGCAGGATATGAGAAAAATACTGACACCTAAGGCAAGAGAATATGCAGAAAATTAGAGACCTTGTAACACACAGTCCTTAAAGGGATGTCTCCATCAGACCCCTTCCTTCAGGTCTCAGGGTACTGTCCCGGAGAGAGGTGGCAGCACTGTAAGATCCAGAGGAAGAGGGAGACACTACGGAATCAAGGCCTTCTAGACACAGAAGGGCCGAGGCATTCATGAACTCAAGAGATTGTGGCAGAATGCACAAAGCCTGCTTTGATTTGCACCAGGTCTTATAGCTCAAGGGAAAAGTAGACACATGTCCCCATCCCTAATCCAGAGTCTATATTCAATTGATAACCACTTTCAAATGGAAAATTTGTTTTCTTCAAGGGAGCCTCACTGGGGAAAGAAATCACTCTTAAGAGTAAGTTGCATATTGACGAGTACATGGCCAGCAGAAAATGAACTGAATGGCATCTTCAAATATTCTTTCTCTCACTGTTAAGTCAAGCGATATTTTTAAACCTTATAGGTCCTTTAAGTATACACTTTTTTTCTGCTATATTTACATGGTATTTATATATGCAAATGTCTGTGTGTCTATATCTATTACACATTTTATTTATTATTTGGCTCTTTTCCTTTTCTTGGTATTTTACAATTTGTTTGATACTTCTTCAACTTACTTTCTTTTATTATTATGCTTTTGATGCCCATTTTCTAAGGAGAGACAGAAAGGATGTGGATCTGGATTGGAGTGGGATAGGAACTTGGAGAAGTATGGGGAGGGGAAACCATAAGTAGAATGTATTGCATGAAAAAAAAAACATATTCTATAAAAAAGAAAATGGTTATCAGAATGAATAGAAATCAAATGGGAAATTGTACTTATGTGGCCTGGATGTGTGGGATTAGGCCTTTATTTGGAGATTCTCTTTACTTCATGGAAAGAATCTCCTCCATCAGAGATAGAAGTCTGGCTAGTTTGTACTGAGACGGATGTGTTTCATTTAGTATTGTCTTATTCTATCCTCCTCTTCTCAATGCTGTCTCTTTACCTCCACTTGTTTCCAAGGCCTCTCTGACTGACACACTGCTGTCATAATGGTTGTGCATACAGTGTTCAGTCTGCCTGTTTTAAAATAGCACGTCATCTTTAAAATGTCCATGTTTCAGCCTTCCCACTAGGAGTTGCCAGATATGGTTTTGTTCACCTGCAGAGAAACCTCACCTGTCCTAGTAAATAAGCTTACTCTGTTCTTTATTCTTGATCCCTCTAGGGAATTCTACAATTGTTATTTTCAAAAAAAAGTAAGAAGCAACCAACCAGACTAAAGCACGACCAGCTTACTCCCTCTACGTTTCCGTCTAGATGTTTTCTCATTCCGTTGCTGTTTGCTTCTCTTACTGTACCTGATGAATGTGTAATAATACACACTTGATCTGTTTTCTTTTGTGTATATGCCACCAATGGGAAGATCCTTTGAGAGCTCTTTCGGCCTCTGTAACAGTGCCCATAGCTATCTAGTTAGGGTAGGACCATGGTAACAAATCTGCCTTGATCTTCTTAAGAAAAAGAATAAAGGTGAAAAATTTCCTCTTCAGATGTTTGTACCTTCTATTTATTTAAATAGTTCCAATTAAGGAAAAGAAAGGGCTACTATTTAATTATCCTTGAAATCTCAGCAGAAAACATTGATTTTACATAAAATTGTTAACATGTATAGTTTATAAAATGGATATTTATTCTCATTGGAATATTTTCAAACAATTACATTATGAAAATATAAATTGACTTTTTCCTGGATTTGTGTAACTTCTGCAAAACATTAACCATCAATGCTGACTTAGCAAAGTTACTAATTTAAAAGAAAATTAAGAATACCAAATGCTATGCATGGCAGCCTCATCCCTGTTGATTAGAGAGAAAGCAACTTTGGAAAATCATTTTGTAACTCCTAATAAAAGTAATCATGACCCTAATCATTGATATACAGGTTGTACTGCTAGGTATGTTTCTACTTATGAAAAATAAGTAGATGCATCAAAAACTAAGAATTAGAACAGGCATGACTACTGTAAAACATTGTTCAGTACCACCACAGTTCCTCAAAGCAGAACTGTTAATAAAGCAGAACCCTAAATAGTAAAGGACTAAGCCAGGCAGCACCAGATGCCTCAGGACAGAGCTAACAGACTTCATGTTGATATAAAAGCTTCTGCGCTCCTGATTCTGTTTGTATGTGGTTCCATAGTAAGTCTATCATAAAATAAGTCAGAAGAATAGATGGTTTTGATAGTTGCCATTAATAAAGAAGTGATTAAAAGATGCTAATACTTAAAAAAAATAAAAAAAACAAAAAAAGATAAAAAAATGCTAATTCTTGATGCAGAGAAATATTTAATAAACATAGGCTAATGCTCACAAGTGTTTAAAGGTGTCAGTTACATTGAATATGGAAATAAGTCCTGATTCACATCTGGTGGTAATCTAAACTACATCAGGTATTATGAAGTCTTCATGGACAACATAAGAAAAGGAAAAGTACAACTACCAGATGATCCACCCATAACACTCCTGTATCTGTACCCAAAGGGTCTGCCTCCTACTTTTGTATATATAGTTTTGCTGCTCTGCTCAAAACACCTAGAGAATGTACCCAGTCAAGATCCCCATCAGCAAATAGACGGATCATGAAAATGTGTTTCATATGTATAAATGGTATTTTATAGAACTGTAAAGAAAAGTGAAATTTGATGTGGATGTTCTTCTGTATGTGTGTTGCTTTTATTGGTTGATGAATAAAGCTGTTTTGGCCAATGGATTACAGAGTAAAGCTAGGTGGAAAGTTTGAAAAAGAGGGAGTAGGTAGATTAAAGAGATGTCATGTAGCTGCCAAAAGAGAAAGATACTGGAACTTTACCAGTAGGTCAAAGCCTCTTAGTGATACACAGATTAATAGGAATTGGTTAATTTAAGTTGTAAGAGCTAACTAGGAATACACCTAAGTTATTGGCCAAACAGTGATGCAATTAATATATTTTCTCTGTGAATATTTGGATCTGGGTGGTCAGGCAACAAATGAAGTCTCTGTTTACAGAAATTATGAAGTCTGCAAGGAAATTAATATTTCTAGAAAATATTAAGGGAGGTGTTTCATGTTCAGAAAGCCCAAATTCTTGTGTTTTCTCTAATATGAAGATTCTATTAGAGTGTGTATGTGTGTGTGTGTGTGTGTGTATTTGTGTGTGTCTGTCTGTGTGCATGGCAAGGAAGGGGAAAAGGTCATATGACATGAAAGGAGACTAAGAGTGGAGCATACAAGTTGAAGAAAGATGTGGGAAATGGGAAGGAGAATGATATTTTGTCTGAAAATGGGAGAAAGAAATTTAATTCTTCATATGGTTTGTAAGTGTATAAAAATACACTTTTATACTTATTTATAAACACCAACATTACATTAAAACTTTATTTGCTTTCTAATTTCTTTTGAGAGTTGGGAGGCCAGCCTGGCCTTGAAATTAAAATTCTTCTGTGTTGCCTCCCAATTGCTGAGTGTACAGGTGTACATAGCACAATCAGGTAAATATTAAATTAAAAAACATTTAATATGTTAGTAGATAAGATTATTATTTACATATAGTTTGATAACACACCATAGATTCTTAGTAAGCATGAATTTAATGAAAATTAATAAATAAAACTATTAATCATAATCAATTCTATAATCTAATGAGTCAAAATTTAACTAAATGTTACAGCGCAATTACTCTGTTTGTGGAAGAAGATAGATTTTTCTTACATAATTACTTGGCTTTAGAGGTTAACATAAAAGGCTGGGATGATAAAAATGATTAGTCATTTTCCTTATGACTAATATTTAAGTTATAAGATGCACACTGCATGGTGCCAGGTCACAAGGACAGATATAAGCATTATGTTTCAGGAAGAATTAAGTATTAATTCACAATCACCTAAGAATATCAGTTTGGCATACTCAGTCAAGCAGCAGTTTTGTGGATGAAATAATTGGTGCATCGTAACTTAGTTCATATGATGTTATTTTAGCCTGACAGTGGGGGAGTTGGAGGCAGAGTGAGGGTGAGGCTACTCCCATTTAGAGCACACAGCATTGTTCTGACAGGAAGGCTGCTTGCTGCTATGCATCTTCAGCATGGGCTATCAGCAAATGTCTCTCATCTCCTCAATATGAGTTCATCTCCCTGTTCCTCATCCTTACACAAAAACCTTAGCCATTTCCGGTAAGTTAATCATTGGAAACAGGATGCTCAGTTTTGTTTAACTTTCATTTAAACAGGATCTGGTCAGTGGAAGGCAGAGATGGGAAGAGGAAAAGGTCTAAGCTCTGAAATAATTGTTCATAGACTAATACTCAATTCACTGTTACTCGTAGTGTGATTATACATTTAAAAAGTTCATTAGATATAAGAAAAATGTCCATAAAATTAATTAATAAAAGAACTCTTTGTCTTATTTTTTTCCAAAAAGAATGTTTATTTTGTGAGCTTATTTCTAATCTTTAGAGGAAAAAAATAATCTATCAAGTATGGTGTCAACAATTCGGTCAATTGGATTAAATGGTAGACTTATCACCTCCCTGTACACTAGATAAAAACGCAGCAGGTTCTATTTCATGGTGATTATCTCATGAGCATGGCTTAGTTTTCATGCTCTGGGGAGGAAGTGGTGACATATTTATAGGTGGAAGGCAGAAAGTCTAAAAGGCGCTACTCTAAGTCCTCCCTATGTTTGACATAATTAGGTTATTATCATCATGACAGGAAGCCTGGTGAAGGCAAACGTTGTGGGAGAAGAAGCTGAGTGGTTTATATCTGGATCAACAGGCAACAAGATACCAGAGTGAGCTAGTAGGCCTGGCTGGAGCTTCTGAAACTTCAAAGCCCACCTCCTGTGGACATACTTCCTCCAGCAATATCACACCTACTACAACAAGGCCACACTTACTACAACGAGGTCACACCTACTTCAACGAGGCCACACCTACTACAACAAGCCACTCCTCCAATAATGCCACTCCCTATGAATATATGGGGCCGTTTCATTCAGACCATTACAGATGATTTTGTCCCTCTATTCTGTCACCTTATCTCATGTCTTTATGTCTCCCTTGGTTTCGTTTTTGCTTGGTGTGTACATTAGTTCATATTCAAGTATCTGGTCAGCTTTATTCCTGCAATCTCCTTGGATTGCTTCAAAATCTAGATAAGATTTAACAAAAAATACTTCTACACAAATAGGTACTAAAAGCATCTAAATTTGTAAGCATCCTATTCAATATCATGGATGAAGTTCTTATTCTGAACCCTTTGATATGAAGAGGTTCACACAAGGAGTTATTCAGCTGGGCCAAGTAACCAGGGAAGAATTTTTATGAGTCATTATACCAAGCCTAAAAGAAAGAAAAACCACATGCAAAACAAGTTGTCACAGAGCTTCAACTCCAGTCTGTCCTCGTAACCCATATGTATTTCTTCACTCCCCTGCAAGTCTCCAGCACCCACCTTAACACCTGGAATAGCTTGGTATAATGTCTCTAAAATTGTTTCTGTTTTTCATGTGGATCCATCTGTCTGAAGTATCTGCCATTCTCTTGGCCATCTGTCAAACTCTTGTTCTCATGCTTTAATTTAAATATTAGCAGATGAAACACCCCATTACATTGCAGCAGAGACAGAGATACCCATTCCTCTGTCCTGCTACACCCTGTGGCTGTGATTTTAAAAACTGTCACCATTCTCCAAGGTAATTTTAAATTGTGGTATTTTTAGCATGTCTCAGAGCTCTTAAAAGATACAAACTAAAAGACAGAGTAGATACTTCATGATTAGAACATAACAAATGCCCAGAAGCTTATGAAATGAAGACCCGTGTTAAAAAAAGGAAAGAAACTTGGATTAAAGTAGAAATCTTCCATTTTACCAACGATCCTCAGAAGCAACATCTTTTTCATAATTAATTCTGAATTGTATTTAAGATTGCCATCAAGGCCTCCAAATTGTCTAAACATCTTCATGAGTAAAGGAAATTGTGTTTATGAAGAGGCTTCGACGTGGCGGGATGGATGGAGTGTGTGCTGTCCTTTCCTGGTGTAAACTCAGTGCTGGTGTTTCCAAATGCAGATCCAGACAGCAGCATCAGTGTCTGTTTCTCATAGGCTCTACCACCTGCAGAGAATGGTTTCCATACAAACCAAAGAAAGCACACATTTACTCTTAGCCTAGAATGGATGGTTGTTACTCTGTACCTATCAGGGGTTGATTTATTCAGTTTTTTCTTTTATATTATTTTTTCTTTTCTTTTTTTTTTTTTTTTTTGGTTTTTCGAGACAGGGTTTCTCTGTAGTTTTGGAGCCTGCTCTGGAACTAGCTCTTGTAGACCAGGCTGGTCTCGAACTCACAGAGATCCGCCTGCCTCTGCCTTCCAAGTGCTGGGATTAAAGGCGTGCGCCACCACCGCCCGGCTATTATTTTTTCTTTTATTCTTTTCTTATACATTATATCCCAACTGCAGTTTCTCCTCCCTAAACTCTTCCCAATCTTCCTCGCCACCTTCCTTCTCTACCAGATCTGTTTCTCCTCCTTTTCCATTTTTAAAAAGAACAGGCCTCTCAGGAAATCAAATGAACATGGCATAACAAGTTAAAACTATGCACAGATCCTCATATCAAGGCTGGACAAGGCAACACATTAGGAGAAAAAGTGTCCAAAAGGCAGGCAAAAGAGCCAGAGACAACCCCCACTCCCACTGTTGGGTGACCAACAAGAATGTCAAGCTACACAACCATAACAAATGTGCAGAGGACCTAGCTCATGCAGGACCCATGCAGGAACTGTGATTTTTGTTTCAGTCTGTGATTCCTATGAGGCCTACTTTGTTGATTCTGTGAACTGTGTTCTCATGGTACCCTTGACTCCACTTCTATGGAGTTTCCCCGGCTCTGCCTAATATTTGGCTGTGGGTCTCTGTGTCTGCTTCCAACAGCCGGTAAGTGAAGCCTCTCTGATGGCAATTGGGATTGGCACAATTCTCTGAGTATAAGGAGTATCATTAGCAATCATTTTGTTGAATGTTTTCCCAGTTGTTTTTGGCCATCCTGGTTTTCTGAGATATCTAGCCTTTGGTTCCTGGCCATCCAGGTATTGTCAGATACGGGCCTTTGGTGTGGGAGGTCCTTCTGTCTATGTGTTGCTTTTTACTGGTTAATCACTAAAGAAGCTGTATTGGGCCTGTTCAGGGCAGAATAGAACTAGGCGGGGAAAACTAAACTGAATGCTGGGAGAAAGAAGGTGGGATCAGGAGAAGCCATGTAGCCCTGCCAGAGACAGATGTTGTAACTTTACCCAGTCGATACACAGATTAATGGAGATGGGTTAGTTCAGGATTCCTTTTCCTTTAACAGGCCTTAAGTTAGACCAGTCTTTAGTTGGCCACTCTTGCAAGTTCTGTGCCCCCATTACCCAGCACATCTTGGAGGCAGGACAGATTCTAGGTTGAACATTATGTGTCTAGGTTAGTGTTCCAGTCCAACTTCTGGAAGCCTTTCCTAGTCACACAAGATGGCCAGTCCAGGCTTCCCACTACTAGAAGCCCTTACCAGGGTCACTCTTACAGATTCCAGGGAGTTTCCAACACACTAGATTTTCACATTGCCCCCCAAATGCTCCCCAATCCAGTCATCTCTCCTCATTGCTCCCCTCACTGTCTGATACTGATAGTTACTAATGATCCACCATAACCATCACACACAAGACTACCACCACATACACCCAAATGAGATCTATTGTAGAGAAGCTCAGATCTAATAATAGGTCGAAGGCTTTGGCTTAATAATACACCCATCTGAAAGATTTGTTTTCTTTTATTTAAATAACCCTGAACAGTTCCAGCACAATAAGTTCTGTAGAAGTAGAGACTCTTCCTGTGAATAAATGTCATTTTAGATTATGTGTGGTTGCCGATAAAAGTACAGATTTTACTTTAGAATTCATGAGCTAATATCTGATGTTGGGGTTGTATGATGTCTTTATCTAAGAAAATGTGCTGATACCAATGGGGTTACACCCGTGTCTTTTTGGCACTTGAGTGTTCTAGTCCAAGTCATCACAAAAAGTATGGGTATTTTGGGTTTGATCCCACAACACAGTCGCATAGTATTTAGAGGCTAAGAAGATTATCTCATTTTATCATTTTTTGATGAATTTACTTATGAGTTAGTGTGTGCAGGCTGAGAAAATTTGTCCCGATGTCACCACAGTGACATCATATAGTTTTGCTCTGAGACTGTGAACATGCTTTGATCCCTTAAGATCAACAGAGCAGTCATAGGGAGTGCTTAACTGCTTCTGAAATCAACCAGGAGTAGAGTACACAAACGTCTAAACCCTTCAGGACTTAACTGATTCTGTTAGACTTGGCAAACGGCATAATGACTTCCCCATGGTAGTCCTCAGTAGATAGGAACTTTCATTATTCCTGTCTATGAGGCTGATGGACAGAGACTAGCAGTGGTCAGAGTCTCCACAGGTCAGCGCATGGGTAGCCTGTTCCCAACTCTGTGGTATCAGCTGCCATGGCACACAGTGGAAACTTTTATGATCATTCATTTGTGGGACAAATATGCTATACAAAGGGCTTAATGAAGGCAAGAGAAGATGTGCTTGATGGATCCATATTTCTTACCTCTGAAGGGTGAAATTTACATAAGTGCATTTATGTGCCAAGAAAGTATCAAGAAAACCTGGTGTTTTTAAGGGGCATGCCATAAGAAAGAAAATGTGAAGTTTAGAGGCTACTGATTTTTTATGGGTTGTGCTTCAAACTTAAGAGTTCTGAATTTCAACAAAAATTCACATAAAATAGTTTTATTTATGCTACATTAGGCTCTGTTCCACTTGGCTCAAACTGTGACATTATATTTTCAAAACCATTGCTTTGTCATCGTTTTTACTATGGTCTCCTGGAGTTGTTACTGAGTTGATGTTTCCTATATGAGAGATGCAGCCAAATGGCTATCTTAAGAGAAAACTCATATGTGGAAAGATGGGCAATTTATTTTGTATTGTATTTGGTTCTTCATAGAAGCTAAAATGATTTATATAATACAATGTACTTATTTGAAAATCAGAGAAAAATATTCACTCTTCTATGCTTTAATTTTTCACTTCTTTCAAATCAACTGTTTTTATCAAGAAACAGTTGCATATTTTAAATACACAAATATCTGAGTAAGTTATTCTTGCTTTGAGAAAAAGAATGAATTACTTACATTTTATACTCAGATATATTAATATAAATCACTGCAGTGTTGTGAATCTGGAAACATTAGTGTTTGATTTATATCTAATTTAATAAAGTCCCTTTCAGTTTTTCAGCAATAATTTGCAAAACTTCAAGGGATACATTAAGGACTCAAACGTAGCTTTATATAAATTCACAACTGTGAAATTCATATTTTACTGTTTTAGTAAGTTCACTATTTTTACCAAACACTGACCAAACCATATTTGGTTACAACAAGTGGACTGTTAGTGTAAAACATTGTCAGATCTTTAATAATCATTGCACAAATAAGTACAATAGCGGTAACACTGACAAAATTATGTTTACACTGCCTATAATTTATGAATTATTGTTCTCCTATAAATGTTTTTCCCTTTTGCCTAGCAAAGAAAATTTGACATTTGAGCCAATGTTTGCTTTTCTCTATGGATAAAGTCTAAATGTCAAGGCAGATATTCAACATATTTTTGGCACCATTTTAAGGCATGCAAAGTTCTTTGATTTATTTTGAATAACATAGGTATATTTCACTGACTATATGGAGCCTAGAATTTACTAATTTTTTTTTACTTTGCTCAGTGTAGTGCATAATTTTGTATATTTTAGTGATTCTAAGTACATTTTGAACGCTTGGAATATAATAGACATTCAATAAATAACTCCTAAATTAAGAAATGCCAAGAAAGTTATTATTGTGTGTATCTATTGGCAGTTGGATAGATGAATTCTTAGACTGCACAGAGCAGCCACTTTTATCCTATCCCACCCCTCTTGTGGAGACTATCATCTTCCTAGAACTCCCTCTCGCTTACTGTTCTTCTCTCACCATAGATGGTGGGATCTGTGTTAGTCTCTGGCTCATCGTGTGAGAGCTTTTATTAACCCCTTCTTTCTTTGTTTATTTACTCATTTCTTCTTTTGTTCATCCATTCATCCATCCATCCACTCAAGCTATCTTTTTTTAACAATGCATTATTCAATAAAAACATAAAACCTCACTGATACCATATCCCCCAAGCTAAACCCCTGGTTGTCCACATTGTTTGTTTGTTTGTTTTTAGAGTTCGCTATTATCCTCCTATGGTATTGCATTTTATATTTGCACTAAAGCTAAATTGTTCAAGAACCACAATGGGCTTTATTTTTAGCAAATTAATCTGTCTCCAAACTTCTCCAATGTAATTTGTTTTCTTGTTCTAGAAAACAAGAACTAGTGCCCCTTTGCATTCTTGTCTTTTGGCATGCTATTAGGTTAAAACACAAATAAGGGCTATTTTTCTTCTCCCTCCACTTGAGTGTGTCTCTGGTGAGGAAAAGTTGCAGGCCAGAATCAGATAATATAGGGTAGAGGAGCTGCCGAATGCCTGAGGCTTGTCTGAGCAAGCTTCACTGCCCTATTTATAAGACAACAGGGTGCTTTGCTTGAAAAGCCAGGCTTCTTCAGGGAGCCCAAGGCAAATCTGTTACCAAGTGACAACTGATTGCTTATGAAACCCAAATTTAAAAGCTACATCATTAATTAAACAGATAAGGATTCAGCCTTCCCACTGCTAAGAACCTATAAGCAGGAGGGTTCTGTAATAATACAGTGTCACCATTTTGTTATCAGACATCTGTTTTTGTGTGCAGTCCTAGAAGTGTGCTGATGTAAGAGGGAGGAACCAGTATATAGGCTTAAGAGGAGGGGAGTGATTCACCTCTGTCAGGGATGAGACAGGATGTAGATACATAAACTTCACTGGCTCCACAGACTGGTGTTCCTTGCTCAGGAGTTCTAAGAGACAGAAAAAGGATGGAGAGGAAACAACTTCTCGGTACAGACACTAAAAAAGTCATAACAAAAGGAAAACTGCGGTGCTAAAATTCTAGTAATGGTTTCTTGACAGGATTTCACTCCAATTACAGAATAAGGTGATGCTCCCACAAATGAGCAAAATTTAGGAGCCTATGGTGTATTTCTTACAACAAATACAAAGCAGAGGCAGGGTAGAACCCTAGTTTGAAGTGCCACAGAGCGAAGGCCATTTTAGGATTGGAACTATCATTGTTTTTACAATGGAAGAGAGAGGGGAGGGAGAGAGAGAAGTGGCTCCCTGATTGTTAGTTCAGTCTCTGTGAGTTCCTAAGAACCCTAGTTAGTTGATTCTTGTTGGGGTCTAGTCTCGGCAGGGTTTCTGTGTTCCAGAGTAGGGACTTGAGGATTAGAAATTTTAGGTAGAAGGAACAGAGATACAAAAGACAGAAACACAGAATTGGGCAATCCAATGAATACTGAATCTGTCCATGTTTGTCTCTTATGATCTTTAAATACCACAGTCCAAAAGAGGGGAAGAAAGCAAAAGACCTTATTTTTTTCATGATACAAGGAATAAACAAAGTGATTACCATCTTAACACCCAAAACACCAAGTAACCACACCCTAGATCAAGATGCCTTGTTAGTAGCCACACCTTAAGTCAAATCTCCGGTCAATAACCTTGAAGGAGTAAGACTAGGCCTGACCTCTCTGACCTTCAGTCAAGGTAGAATGGATTCACCTCTGTGGGCTCCCACAGATTCTTTCAATTTTCTCGTGATGTCCTTGACGCCTCTGCTTCCATTTAAACTTTCTCCCTTTCTTCTCCAGGATTCCCCAAGTTCAGTCTAATGTTTAACTCTGAGTCTTTGCATCTGTTTCCACCAGTTGCCGAGTGAAGCATCTCTGATAACTGTTAGGCCTGGTACCAATCTGTGAGTATAGCAGTATGTCGTTATACGTGATGTAGCTTCCCCCTCCGTATGCTCTGAATATTTTATATTACTATTGGTTAATAAATAAAGAAACTGTTTAGGCCTATGATAGGGTATAGAGCAAGGTGGAAATTCCAAGAAGAGATAGAGGAGAAAAGAAGGCAGAGAAAGAGAGATGCCATGTAGCTGCCAAAGGGAACAGACTCCCACCCTGAACCTTACTGGTAAACCACGAGCCTCCAGGTAAAATACAAAATAGGAATGGGTTAATTTAAGAAGTTAGAGTTAGCTAATTAAAAAGCCTGAGCCAATATGATGAGCAGTATTTTAATTAATACAGTTTCTGTGTGATTGTTTCAAGTCTGGTTGTCCAGAAACAAACAAGCAGCCTCTGTCTACAAATTTGGACCCACCGACTACAAATAGATATGGATAGAGTGTACAGTCTTGTCTTGTTCCTGATTTAGTGAAATTACCTTGAGTTTCACTCCATTTAATTTAATATTGGCTCTCAGTTTGCTATATACCTGCTTTATTATGTTTAGGTATGTCCTTGTATCCCCGATCTCTCCAAGACTTTTATCATGCAGGGGTGTTAGATTGCGTCAAAGGCTTTTTCTTCATCAAATGAGATCTTCAGGTGCATTTTTTCTTTCAGTTTGTTTATAGTGATTACAGCGAAAGGTTTTCATATGTTGAATTATGTCTGCATCTCTAGGATGAAGCCCACTTGATTGTTGTAGTGTTTGAGCTGTGATTCTTTTCCTTCTTCTATTTCTGTTATTCTTATTTTTCATCTTTTCATGGAGTCCCATGTTTTCTGGATGTGCTTTTATTAGAATTTTAGCTCCAAAATATTCTTTGACTGGTGAACCTATATGATCTATTATATCTTCAGTGCTAGAGATTCTCTGGTCCATCTCTTGAATTCTCTTGGTGGTGATTGCATCTCTTCTTCCTGTTCCCTTATCCAGATTATTTATTTCTTGAATTCCCCACACACATTTTTTGTTGCTTCTATTTTATTTTTTTGTCTTGAATAGTTTTTTTTTTTCACCCATTTGTTTTTATCTTGTATCAGCCACCAGGTGAGCTGGTCTTTGCAGATATAAAGATTGTTGATTAGCATTCTGGCTCTTTATGTGGTACTACTCATAAAATGTAGGGTTCTGAGGAAAGGAAAAGGAACAGAGCCCAACAAGATGATTAGGAAGGGAAATAGCTGGGGAAGGGAGAGGGTGGGGTTAACACATGTTGCTCACTTTACACCCCGAGGAAATGGTCATGATTATATAGGTACAGACGCCATTCCTCTGAAGAACTGGCATGTAGCCACTAAATACATTGTTTTGCAAAGATCTCTTTTAATGTTTTGAAGTAGATTTGTTGGTATTTCGTTTCAAGTAGATAAATAATAGAGAAATACCTCACTTGTTGGTATAGCTGACCAGTCTTTCAAATGTAAATAACAATCATTCTTTAACCAACCGTTTATTGTAGTTCACAAAGATTTCTCTGGTTTAATGTATATTGTGCTGTACATATTAACAGATGTGCTGTCTTTTTACTTAATTAGCTGCATATATGTATTTGTGTGTGCCTGCAACCATGTTTGCAGCTATGTATGAGACAAGAGGTTAGTATTAGGGTTTTCTCCAGTTGGTCTTCACCTTTTGGAGACAGAGTCTGTCAATGGACCTGGGCCTCGTGTATTCTGCAAGGCTTTCTGGCTCACAAGCCCCAGTGTTCTTTTGTCTCTATTGCCTCAGACACGGGGTGTTGGGGAAGGATTCATCCTGTTACATGGTTTACAAAGATCCAAGGCCAGGTTTCAAGATTAAATGGCAAGAACTTTATCAACTCTGCCATCTTACTATATAACCCCCTTTTTTTCTTTTTCTATTTTAATCTTTTGAAATAATGTGACCCTGTAAGAAACTCATGAAAACTGTAGGAAAATCCTTCTGCTTTGCAGCAGTTACAAGGTACACTCCTGTTTGGCAAACCTACTCTCTGTTTAAGGAAGGAAAGAATTATATGGGGCTCTGACAATACTAGTGGTGAGAGGAGAAATATAACGACAGTAGAATCATTCTTGTTAGGGATTTATTTTTAAGAAAAAAATTACATGATATTTTTCATGATTAGACCAAGTCTCTTGGAAAAAATATGAGATTTGGACTGCCTGCATTCTAGGGCATTACATCTGATGATACTAGAACTGGTATTTGGGTTAAAAGTGCATTAAAAGAGTGAGCTACCTGTCTGGTAATGCTCTTGTTGGTCTTCAGGGCAAGGTGTCATCTTATGATCCTGTGACCCTCATTCCATATCATCAGTGCCTCCACCACCACCTGGATGACACTTCCTCTTGTCTAAACTAATTCTTGCCATCTTATTTGTGATAAGTTGATTTTCTAGTTCCCTGATTCTTCTACTTTGCTTATATTATTCATTCACTAATTTAATTAGTTAGCTATCTGTCTCCTGTAATCTGATTCCCTGTGTATACTTCTAACTCAATTAGTGGAGGAAATGATTGATAAAATTGATTTTCACTTAAGAAGAGTATACATAACCTTATTTAATTTTGATAGGCAAGAGAATATTTTTCTTCCTTGAAAAATACACTTTAAAGATGAAAAAGATAAAATGAGGTTTGAATATACTCTCAAGTACTCCATAAAGTATAGTGAAATTTAACAAATATCCCTATATAGATTGGTCATCCATAGAACTGTGTATTTCTATAGGTAATAATGATAAGGGAACGAAATGAAGATTGATGAATCTGATTCCACGACAAAGGGAATTTTATTGCTCAACACAAAAAAAGCAAAAGCCAACAGACATGCTCATGACTACCATTGTAGATATCACACACAGTATGTTTACTATGATATTTGTAATGATAACATGAAGTCCTGAGAACAGCTTCTGGGGTTATTAGTTCCAAGGCCATTTACTTTGGTGGCTGTGGGCTCTTTGGTTTTGTTTTCTTTTGGTAGCTTCCCCTTAGTATCTCCACAACCAACCATACAGCTAATACTATGTAAATGATAAATGTTAAGTATTAATGTCCACATTACAGAGAAAATTTTGGATTGTAATTTTTGTTTAATTTATAGCCCCTTGAAGTAAGTATGTGGGGAACTAGTTAGACTAAGAAGTTTTTCAAAGTATAATGCTGTCTTACCAGAGATAGTAAATGATGCGTTGTTATAGCCACAGTTTTAAATCTTTCCTATTTTATTTACTTATTTGTGTGTGTGCAAGCACACATTTGCATATGTGTGCACTGTGTGTGTATGTCAATTACAGGCATCTGTGAACTTCCACATGTGACCATGTGTATGCCATGGCAAGTTCATAGAGGTTAATTTTCAAGAGTCTCTCTTCCCCTTCCACTGAGAATTCTGGATCTACTAGGGTTGGATCTAAGGGAATCATAGGGGACATGCAAGGCAAGTGTCCTGTCTGCTGAGCTCTCTCTGGCCCTGATGGTACAGCTGTCATGAAGGAAATAGCTGTCAGTACCTTTTAAAGCCTACGGGATTCTAGTAGAGGCGCTAGCACCTGAGTTCAGAGCTCAGTTTTGAGTTTATCATGTTCCCACTGCTTCCGTTTTATCTTGTAATTAAATTTCATATTCAAATTGCAGCCCGAATTCTCTCTGAGTGAAATTGCTAAGAATATGTGGAGGAAACATTTGGGGGATAAAACAAGTTTTAATTTCATATTTAAATAAACATTTCTCAAGTGTTCAAGACAAGTACAGGAAGATCTTTGCAAGACAAACTAATCCACAGTGCAGACTTCCTTTCTGCCCCAACCTCTGTTTTAATTTAGAATCTGGTGAGGTCATTAGAGTACATTCTGGTTTGTGCTGGGCTTGAGAAAGATGAATTCCATGTTTGTTTACTGCTTCTCTTACAAATTCTATTTGGTATTTTCATTATTGTTGTCGTCTATATCAGGGAAAGACTGCTTATTTATATGTGTATGTGTGGGAATTACGTATGTGTAGGCATGTTTTTGCAAGTATGTAAGGAGGTCAGATGTTGATGTCAGTTTTTCTCTATTATTCCTCACCTCATCTTTTTTGAGAAAGAGTTTCTCACTGAACATTTTATTTTTCAAGACAGAATCGCTCATTAAATGGAGACCAGTTGGAGCTGGAGGCATACATTGTTCAAAGAATAATTATCTAAAGATTTGAGGATAATTATGGAAAGTGTGTAATACCCCAAACCTGAAACTAGAGGACAGAGTGAACCATGGAAACAACTAAAGATCAGTGGTTTTCATGGACTCAGTAGAGAAGAGACAGAGTAAAAATATCATAGCACAGTTTTAATGATCAAAACTCATAGAAGTTAGATGAAAGATAGATAGACACATAAATGCACTGATACATACATACATACATCATGAATGGATAGGTACAGTTAGAGTAGACTAGATGATAGATAGATAGATAGATAGATAGATAGATAGATAGATAGATAGATGATAGATAGAATAGACAGATATACGGATGAAGACACATACCTGTATAGCTACATTGCAAACATAAATACAAATATAGAACTACTATATGTACTTATGCAGATATATAGCAGTGTGAATTCTAATTGCTGCATAGTATGAAGTTTGGGTGACAACTCATTTGTTACAAGTGTTTACTTGGAAATGACCGAATTAGGAGACTGACAATGATTGAGCCTCTGAATGTATCCCACAGCTTGGTAAGTCTGTCCAACTTCACACAAACCCAAAACCACTCAAAATAAAGTATATGTTTACAAATTAAATGGCTACAATGTCCCAGGCACTCCTTTTGGACAGGAACTGGTAGTGATAGAGAGGAACATTTTGGTATGAATGAGTGATACGACAATGAGAGACACAAAGCCCAGAGGATGCAGACCCTGAGAGCTTGGGGAACCGACTGAGGCATTCGGCTCTCTGTTCAAGCAATCTCAAAAATAATTATGTTTGGCTAGAGAGGTGACACAGAGGTAGAGGAACTGCTTCTCTTGCATAGATTTAGTGTTAAAAGTTCAGTTCCTAACACCCATGCTGGGCAGTTCACAAACACCTGGCAAGGCTTTGGGGCAATGAGGAGGTGATAAAGGGGAAATTTGTCTGCATATAGTCTCTAGTGAGGAAGGTAAGGGCTTTCCTTGCCCTTCTACCTTGAGTACAGGAAGGAAACATCATCTGTTTAAGCTTAATCTGCGGGTGCCTTGACTTTAGCTATTCCAGCCTAAATATTTAGGTATTATGTAGCTAGTGGTATTTAGGACATTTTATAGCTACCCCTAAATGAGCAAAAAGAACTCTCTCTCTCTCTCTCTCTCTCTCTCTCTCTCTCTCTCTCTCTCTCTCTCTCTTCCTCTCGTGCATGCATGCACACACACACACCTCCTTAAATTCTTATTTAGGATTAGTGCTCATGTTGTAAATACTTAGTCTTATTCCTTCCATTGTTCCTTCATTATTTAAAATTACTAGTTGATTTTGTTTTTTCATGCTTCTTTTGGATGTGTTATATTACATACATCCTAAAAAAAAAGCTGTTATCTCATATTACTGAATACTCCTTGAAGGTTTAGAGGAAGGCAGTGAACCTTGTCTGTCTTTATACTCTGACTTGACTTTACCTTAATGCGTTGTTAAAACCTCCTTGTTCTGGTGACATAAGCTTCAACCCAGTGAAGCTTATCTTTCACCTCAAATGTTAGCATTTGTACTCCTGTCCAGAACCCAGTAATGTCAGTGTCACACAGAGCCAATTACCATGGCCAACAGGTAAGATTGTTTTAATTGACAGGACCTGGGTAAAGGCCTCCTTGCTAGAACGAGACAATGGAAATTGCATTACAGCTTTTGGAGAGAAAGTGCATGGTTTCCTAATGCGAACTCATGATGTTCCAGAAAACTGAGCGGTATCAACTGGTATAACCTCTAATCTCTATGAGGAATATGATAAAAATGGTGCCACAATATTCATACTCCTCTTTTCCTGCCTATGGATCCCTTTGAACACTAGCCGCCCTTGTGATCTGGTGTGTGTAAATGTATTTCTTAGGCTTTCTTGAAGTTCTATGGAGCCAATTTTCTAAATTCTAGACACCTGAGTATAAATAGACGTGACTCACACAGCTTCTGAGATGATCTCCCTAAGTACTCCTGCTCTGAGCTTTGACTTTATTCCATTATATGTACAGTGAGATGAGAGTATTTTACGGGTAACAGAGGAGTTAAATCTGTAACCAGCTGGACCACTAGGTCGCAGGGGAATGGTATGAGTGTCTTTAGCCCAAGGCTTTATCTTTCAATTGCCACACTCAACTTCTTACAGTTACAATTATAACTGCCCAGTGTATGATAGGATTAGAAGTGTGGCTTATCTACAAGACAACAATAAAGGGTTTTTCAATTCTTACACATCACTCTGTAAAAATAGGCACAGTACTTGTGAACTTTTGAGATGATAAATCTGCTCCAAATACCAAAAAAGATCCTTTCAAATTGAGAACCCGACCAATTCAAGGAGTGGAGTCTGTGTCCTAGGTTCTCTAGCTGTCCCACCACAGAGATGACCCAGATGATAAAGGCTTGAGACCAGACCCTTTTTGGTCAAGGTCAGCTTTTGTTTATCTGTTTACTGTGCTTGAGATTAACCCCAGGGCATCAGGTGTCCTGAACTGGCTGGGTGAGCTTTCTACCACTGAACTACACTCCAGCTCTAGATATTTGAAGACAAGATCTGAACAGACATCAAAACCTTTCTCAAACTCAGTATTTCTGCCCTCATATTCCAAGCACTGAGTTGACAAATACTCTGCCATACCCTCTGGGTACAGTTGTGTGGGGACTTGTTTTTAAATTGGGAGTAATTAGAATTCATTAAATTCACAATCAAGATTACCACAAAATAAGCAAACATGATCTCAGCTTCAGAAGGGACTTTTTAAAATGCAAAATATGATTAATTTTGACACAAACCATGTTATGGCTAAAATGATGTGTCCTGGTGGGTTAGACTAGTTGAGAAGATATTCTGACCTTCTTGACAGGTATAAATGAGGATGCTGCTCAGGCAGACAGCACATGTCTCCTAGGAGAGGCCACTGTGGTTTTGGAAAAGCATAAAATTAGAATTTCAAAAAAATAATGAAGTCGAGAAAAAGTAATTTTCTTAATGAAGTATAAATTGTTAGTATATTCAGAAACGTTCTGAAGGACTATGGGTCAAATGACTTGAACACCTACATCCTTGGCCTTTTCCACACTTCTTTGTATGGTGTGGGACTGGGCCATAATAATTATGAACAGTGCCCAGCTGAGAGTCCACCAGGCTTCATGTCTCAGGGCTTTAATTAAAGGTTCCTCCACTGTGGGGAAAGACACTACCATTACTTTATAGGTAGGAGTTGCTTCTCCACTTTTCACATTAATTGACTCCTTTTGCTTGTTTTTATTTTGTATTTTTTGAGGGTAAAACTGTTGTCCATTTGACTAGACTAAGGCCCTAAAAATGACAAGTTTTTCCACACTTTGCTGACAGAGATACAAAGACTCAACTGGAATAAGTCTATTCTACAAGTCTCTCAAACTTCAACACCCTCCAGAAAAACCTACACTCCCTTGGACTAAACACACTTCCCTGTATTTGGATTAGGACATTCTTCAGGTAACATTGTTTATGCATGGTTGATCATCTACAAATTGTAAGAAATTATATTTATTGTGCTGTTTTCTGGGTGTGCTTCAGGCTAATATCATTCATCTCAGGCATCCTTTCCATTCTTATATTTAAATGCAGTCAAAAAGTAAGTATCAATTACAATTTGATTTTCACAAATATTTCGAAGATAATTTTTGATAACTTGCTCACTAACAGTTGCTCAAAATTTTGCATATTTATTCCATGTAGTGTCCTGAAACTTTCAAACATATTGAATGCATAAGTTCCAACAGTTCTATGAATGTGTTATTTTTCATTGCATTTTACAAAATAAATGAGGCACACAATGTTTAAGTAATTTATTCAAGAATAGTCAAGGGAGCCAGGATATATTGTAACATGAGAAGTATGGTTGTGCCTATACTATGTTCATATTCAAAATTATACAATTTATTAAAAGAAAATATACATGCTTGAAAAGACATTAATGAACTTTAAAATATATGCATATGTTCAGTGTTAAGTGTATATGAATGTATGTGTACCTATACATGGGCACATATGTATGCATTCTATAAGATAAAAGAATGATTATCCTTGAAATCACAGTCTGTAATGGTAAGAAAGACACACATATTGATCGCCATCTTTTTGCCCCTAAGTATTTTGATCTTTAAGGAGCCAAAATCACATTAGAAAACTAGATTTTTCTCATGGCTACTGAATCTCAGCCTGAGCATAGAGAATTTGAAGGGTAACCTTCTAGGTTTGAAACATTCATATCCTTTATAAAGGAGAAGTTGGGCTTGCGAGGTGTGTCTGTGTGGGGAGTGTTGGAGATGCCAGTCTTCTTAGGAAATAGTTGGGTACAGCGAGGATGTTATAGGAATCTGCAGTCTGTAGTGGGAGTGGAGGTTTGTAGGCAGCAGAGTACTCTACAGACCCAGGGGTGGTAGTGAACTCCTGTCTCCATTCTCTCTTGTTTGCAGGGTGGTGTTTTACATGATCACTGCAGTTTCTAATACATTCTTGCTTATTGGACATGCCCCTTATTCATACTTCACAAATTCACTAATAATAGAAGTAACCTTGATGTGGGAGGCCACTCTGTGTGCTGTGATTACAATTTGTGAATAAAGAAACTGCTTTGGACCTATAGCAAGATAGAACTTAGGTAGGCAGGAAAAGCTAGGCTGAATGCTGGGGGAAAGAAGGGCAAAGTCAGAAAGATGCCATGGAACCTCCAGAGACAGATGGCAGTTGAATCTTTAGCCTGTAAGCCACAGCCTCATGGCGATACACAGATTAATAGAAATGGGTTAAATTAATATGTAAGAGTTAGCCAATAAGAAGCTAGAGCTAATGGGCCAAGCAGTGATTTAATTAATATCGTTTCTGTGTGATTATTTAAGGTCTAAGCTAGCTGGGCATTTGGGAACCAACAAACAGCCCTCCTCAACACAAATTCTTCTTAAAAACTCTCTTGGTTCTTTTGGTTTGTGATCTCCCCAGTAATTCGCATCAGTTATAATCAAATTCCATGAAAGAATCTTGCATAAAGGCCTTCATCCTTTCTTATCCACAGAGAAAGACAACCAGCTCTTGCACAATTAGTGCTGGTAAAACTACAATGTGCACAGATTTGTTTTCTATTTTCAAGTAATTTCCACTGTGCAGAAAGGTACAGTAACCTTTTCCTGTGTATTGTGTCTATATGAAACAAAACATCAGCAATTCAGGTCTATTAAGCACTGAGTAATTTCAGGAAATGCAAAATCAAGATTGGAATATTATATCCAATATGTCTAATGCTATTAATGACAATTAACAAGACAGTGAATGATGAGAATACCCAGCAAAAATTATTTTCATATGCCTGGCAACATTGTGAGATACAAGAAAGTATTTTCAATTTTTCACAAATGTCAAAAAATAAAGTAATAGATAAAATGGAAAGGTTGAAGTTACCTGGCTTATACAATCTATATCTTGGACATTGTGACATGATTGATTTCATCATGAGAAAATTCAATACCGACTGATACAAATGGTATAGCCTGGAGCAAGGAGTCATCTGTTCATTATAAGATAAAAATAATATACAATATTCATAAACCTCTATTATTAAAAAATAGCAAAGATGTCTTTACATGTACTTTGGCAAAGATATATACAGCTAATACTGTAGTTCTGGTTCAAACTCTTATATTTTCAATTTCTATAGAGAAAATAAAATGCAGTATTATTTAATATTTGGCTCCAAAATTCTTGGCCAGATATTATATATTTTAATTGCAAAATCAGCCTTTTATAACATTACTTACAAATTTTTTTAAAAAAATAGATTGAGTGTGTTACTTGTTCAGGAGACATTTAGAGAGGCTAACATTTTTCCATTACTTGACTTCTTACTTTTTCATTTTAAGTAGCACTTCAAGGTATGATCCTTTCCCACTGGTCAACCATTTAACTCTTCATTTAACAAAAGTATTAATGAATTTTAAAATCATCCTATATGAAGGCCAGAGGTTTAAAGAGTCTCTGTTCTCTCTAGAACACAGGAGGAAAACAAATGCAAGAAAATACATGGTCACACATGTATTGAGAGGAAAATGCACAAACAAAACATCTCGTCAAACATGTGTCACCTGTGTGTTGTGGGGTAATAGTTCCCATGGCATAAAGAACACCAAGTGTCATAGTGTGTTGTTGTGGGGTCATAGCTTCCATGGCATAAAAGAGTACAGAGCAAGATCATGAAGTTGAAGGTACCAGAGGCCCAGTGTGTTTTAATCTAATTTTAAATGTCCTCCAAAGATCAATGCACTGATGATCTGGTCCCAGCTGTGCTGGTTTTAAATGAGAAATGTCACCTACAGGCTCACATATTTGCACACTTGGTCCTTGCCAGGATACGATGTTTAGGGTAGCTATGGAACTTTTCAGAGGAGGAGCCTGGATGAAGGAAATATGTCATAGGTGCTTTTTTTGTATGGACTCACCCCATAAATCCACTTCTAGTTTACACTTAGCTTCCTGATGTGAATGAAGATGTGATCTCCCAACTTCCCATCCCTGCTGACATGCCTTCCCTGTCATTATGCAGATCTAGCTCTCTGAAACCCTAAGCCAAAATAGTCTCTTTCTTGAGTTGCTTTTGTTCATTGTAATTTATCATAACAAGAGAAAAAGAACTATTACCCCAGCCCATACTATCACTGAGAGTGACAGGATCATTAATAAATGACCTTGTAAATGGAAACTCGTTCACAGGGTTCTATTGGGTTTGGGGTCCTTTCTTCTGTCTTGACTCTTGGCCTCCACCAGGTAGGTTCTTCTTCTACCTGCTGGCTGGGGCCATGTTGTTCAACTATGGAACCACGTGACTGTCAGATGAACTCTGAAACTATAACCATGCTGTCCTTTACTCTGTAGGTGTTAATTTTATCAGCATTGTGAATAATATTAGACCTCACTGGTGGCTGGGAATGAAGTGCAAAGCTAAGCCTTGCTGGTGCTGAGACATGACAGCGAATGGCTCAAAGCTTGAGAAAGAACCAGATGTCCCTCGGAGGATGCCCAAAAGGCGTCAGGTTTACCCACATGTGCTGCTTATGACTCAAGTTCGACTGAACTTCCAGCTTCTGGGAATGTGTTTTTTCTGAATTAAAGAATCATGGACACATCTCTATGTACACACATTCTGAAAAATATTGCGTATTGAGTATGTACACACTAATGTATGGAGGCCATAGGATAGCTTGTGGGAGTTGACTTTTTCTTCCTCAGTATGAGTCACATAGGTTGAACTCAGATTGTCAGTCTTGAGAAAAATGCTTTTTCTCACTGGGCCATCTTGCAAGCCTGAAAAAAAATTTACAGGTATTAAAAATTCAAGATAATGGAGCTCATAGTAGTTTTTATTTACTTTAACTCTCAACTGATACATAAATAACAGTCCAATTTAATCTTTCAGTTTCTCTCTTATTCTTAGTTATTGGGAAGGAATATTCTTTGTATTGGAAATAAAAATGATGGGGATAAAATGGATTAAATGTAGGATATTTGAAGAGGTCATTAGAGTTGAGTAAATCAAAAGATGTGGGGTCAGAACAATGCGGTGAATGTAACTGGAAATTACGTTTATAATGTCTCAGTCTAACTTCACAGGAATGCACAGCAACCAGTCTTGACAGCCTTTACTTGCCTGGTGGAAATTACCAGTAAACTGAAAAACATACTTTACCCAATATATTAACCAATGCTTTGCCATAACAGAGACCCTGACAGCTTTTCTTTTTAAGACACAAGCCACACACTCATTACTGCCCAACCCACTGCCCCTTGCAGTGCGTTAAGCAGCCCTTATTTCTTTATCCTCCACGCCCATCTTTCATCTATTCCTATTATAATGCTGGTCTTCCTTCCACACTGACCAGTCATAGACTTTATACTACAAAGAATGAAAGGTTTTATTGAATATTTTCATAATTTTTCTGCTATGAAATAGTAATCTCAAAGCAAACTCTTGAAGAAATATCTGCACCAGTCATTTACTAAGCTATTTTAAAAAGCTCAATTTAAAAGACTCTTAGTAGCATCCCAGTTATAAAATATTATTTTATTTTTAAATTTTCTTTCTTTGCAGTTTTACAAAGAAAAGAAAAAAACAAGCAGCTTAAGTTAAATTGAATGCTTTATTTCTTACGAGCGTAAACAACTAATAATCCAAAACTGAGCAGCATAATTTCTCAGGAAATAATAGTTGTGTTCAAAATATTAGTAAAAATGGCCTTATGATGGTGAACACTGTCTTGTCATTTCAAAATTGGAGACCAGTCCCTCTAATTACGTGTTATCAGGAAACACTAAACATCTATGTTCGAATGCTTAAGCTGCTACCATGCAGGCCTGCAACAGACACATGACGTCAAGGGACACTCAAAGGAATACCATTTCTTCTGCGCATGAACATTGCTTTTCCCTTTTGGAAAGTTAGGAATGAGAGACAGCTTCAGGGACTTGAGAAAAGAAATGGAAAGAATTAAGCCCAGTAACACACCGATCACAAACTCCCAGGAAGCACTGTGCAGGGAATAGCCTTCCCTGGCTCAGAGGACAGATTAAATGACCTGGTAATTGTATACCCTTTCTTTTCTAGAACTTCTATGAATACAAATGAACTGTTCAGGGGGAATCTCAGTAATAGGAACCTTTCAATGATCTGATCATGAGCCAAACATTTCTGCATAGCTGCTGCCCAAGGACTCCATCAGCCCATAATGAATATTAATTTGGAGGTTTTGTGACTTAGATGCTGAAGTAGCTGGTTGCTAAAGTTATCTCAAATATTAACAGTGTGTGAATTTGCTCTCCTATCTTCTTTGACACTTCAAAACAGATAATGACATTTAAAGAACAAAAAATACTTTTGATGTTTCAATTTTATAAATAAAAATTACATTCAAGAATAGAATGGTTATGAGTGTCAATCACTGCATATTTTTATAGTTAAGACTCATGTATGGGACCAGTGAGTTGGTTTATCAAGTAACAATTATGTGACTCTTTTATTATTTTACTCTTTCGTTAAAGACTTTATTATTTTAAAATTATTTTTATGACTGTTTATGCCCATTTTGCTTAAGCCTATGCACATTGTTAAGCAAACTGTGACCTGGTTAGAGTTTGTTTTCCATCTGAGCCTGCTTTAGTGTGCATCTATAACCCTTTCTGTCTGCATGAGCAAAGCTTTACACCCACCATGCAGGTTAACTCATGGTACTCTGGCAGCTCAGGCATGCAGGCAACTGCAGGGAGACTCGTCTCTGTACCAGGGACAGTTTGAGAAACATGTCTAGCAAGCTGCATTTGCTTCCCTTTTTGTGTGTTTGGAACCTTTTAAAAAACTTTCTCAGATCTTATGTAGAGATATCTACCTGAATATTGGGTGCCATTTTAAGGAAGAACTTTCTGTCCTACCTGCCATCTGCCAAATAAGAACTTGGAAACTTCTTATTAATTATAAAAGTTTGACTGGTAGCATAGGCTTGTTACTAACAAGTTCTTACAACTCTAATTAACCCATTTTTTTTTCAATCTACTTTCTGTCTCATGACTTTATTCCCTTCATTCTTCACTGCCCATGCTGCTTCCTCTCTGGCTGGCTGTAATCTCCCCCCCTCCCATTCTTCTTCCCAGTGTGCCATGGGCCTGAAAATCCTGCCTCACTATTGACTATTCAGTTTTCTGAAGCAATCAGAATGATACATCTTCAAAGGGTACAAATAGACTACTCCACAAAGACTCGTAGTTTCTGTACACTACCTTGTACTGTCACTGCAGTGGTGACACAGCTTCTACAACCATGCCGCCAGAAGAATAAGTTAGGGTTAGAAAATATAAGAAAAACAATGATCTATGGGGATATTGCTGCAAATGGCTCTTGTGGACACGTGATGGTATGTGATTCAGAGTAATGACTCTGGTGAGATTTTAGCTGCAAGATCACATGAGTACTGGGAATAAATTGGCATGATGGATCAAATGGAAGATGCTACAAGTGCAAACAGGCCAAGAGGAAATGAAGATGGTACCCTTTACACAGAGGAAGCACCTCCACTGTTCAGTGACTGTGAATCAGGATGGGGAAGGGAGGAGTCTGTTTATTCTACAATGTGAAGAGAGTCATCATATTGGCAGCTGTCATTAAAAGATGAGTGCTTTTATTTCTGCAACATGTCTATCTGTTTTCTTGAAAAGATAAGGTAAAAACTAGAGAGTATATTTAGAATAGAAACAAAGAAAAAAAATCAGTCAAGTATTTCCCCAGAAAGACTGTACAGGAATCTGGAAGAAAAGTGAGGGAAACAAGCAAGGAACAGCAAATGTCAGCAGTGCTGTGACCCTCCTTGGTGGGAATCTTGGGTTCTTGCAAAATTTAGATGACTAATGCTTAATTTTCAAAGTTCTGTGGATGTGTTGCTTTGTAAACACAGTTATTTTATTTCCATTAGAATCCTCTAGCCCACAGCTGTCTGTTTTGAGCACGGTCGTGATGGATCAGGGCTGTGGAGAAAGGAATTGCTGTAGGTTATAAAACAAACTCCAAGATCTCAACCTCCACCAGAAGTGGAGTGAGTTCAAACAGCAAGAAGTGGAATTCATCAAAGTTTGGATCCAGATTCTCTTACCTTCAGGATGGGTCCCTGCACAACCATCTGATTCGGTTGTCATGTTGGAATGCTTGACAAGGGATAATGTTCACAGGAAAATATTCCAAGTCAAGTTGAAGATCAAGAAAAAAAAATGACCTGAACTTGAAATAGTCATCTTATAGATATAACAAAACCTTATGAAAATAAATGAGACTCAGAATCACTATCTTCATGTCAATCAATTGATGGCTACAGATGAAACAGACTATAGAGATAGCCACACAGCTAGAGCGTCTCGGTCCCTGGATAAAGAGCCAAATGCGGAGTCCGGGCTTGGTTGGTACTTCCGTGAATATGAACATGTTGCCTCCCCATTTTAAAATCAATCTGCTCGTTCTTAGGTGATGGAGCAGATAAGCAAAGCTGTCAGTGCCACACGTACTCTGAAGGTGACATCTGTGCGCGCAGGTTTCATCCGTCCATTGTCTGAGTCGCTTTAATCGCTCATCTTCGCAGCTGTCGAAAAGGACCCTTCACTCATGCTTTCCGGAGGCAGGGAAATGGAACTGCCTATCTATTTCGTCCACTCACAAAGCGACTGTGTTTCTAAGGGTCTGAGCCTCTCTTTGGGGGGATGCAGCTGTTTCTTAGCACCGGTTCTTTTATGCTTCAGAGAAGGGAAAAAAATAAATAGCTCTATTTATTGCTTAGAAAAATATGTATCTGTTTTGAATTTGCAGCAATTAGATTTCTCAAAATGAATACATTGAACTTGAATCGTTCTGAGGTTAAGAAATAATAAGGCACATGCTTGATTACTGAAAAGCCTCTTCTTGTCCGTGTCTCATAATTTTTAAATTTATTCAGCCGTCATCACTGCTATTTTCTTCAAAATCTGCCCCTTAGGTATTACGGAATCTATGAGAGCATCATGGGGGCTCTGAGGATGTTTCAATGCTTGCTGTAAGCAGCTACCTCACCAGGCACCCTCCCTTTTCCCAAACACCCACGGACCTGATAAATGTAGTGGTGATTTCCAGTATATAGAAACAAATAAAAACATCGGCATTTAAGCCATTTGGGCTTAGCAAATAGCTATGGCACTGCGCGCGGAGCTCTCTTCTAGTTTGCACATTGTCCAGGTCTGCAAATCGCCTCGTATTCTCGAACTGCCATCTCTCACATTTACAAATGCGCTTGTTTTCGTTTCAGTTCTTCCCCTGGCAGGACCCTGGTAGGTTCAGCAAGTATGACCCAAAGCCAGCTTCAGTAAGTGTTTATGCTGATCGCAGTGCATGACCTACCTCAGGCTAATACTTTACAGCAGCAACGCTACACGTGACTCACAGTCTTGTTGCCGCTTTAGTTTTAAAATTACGTTCATTTATTTATTGGATGTGTGGAGTGTGACATGTTTTTGGAAATCGGAAGACAACTTGTGGGAGTTAGCGCTCTCCTTCTGCCATGTGAGTTCTGGGAATCCAACTCAGGTCATCAGACTTGACAGCAAGCCCCTTTGCCCCTTTACCACTGAGATAGCCCAACAGCCTATAGTTTACCATTTAATAGAGTGTATTAGACAGATGGAGACAGCTAATGATTTGGTGGGTCACGGCATAACGCCATTCCAACAAGTTTATCCAATAGTCTGCATTCAGCCAGGATATACATGTGAGATTGTTGTATTTTCCCGTTACTGCCTTCAGCCTAGCTGTGCCAAACCTGACTCTCTAAGCCATTACAGGAATCTCAGGTGCATCTTTAGGGGTTCTTGAAAATTCTCAGTTTTGTGTACTTTACCCTGGCTGGGTACCTCGAAAATAGATCCACGTTAATCATTACCTCCTCCCCTTCCTGGCCCCGCTCAGGCTTCAGATTTGAGCTTGATATGCTGAGCTGATAAAGAAAGGATTAGTGAAGAATCTTGAGGGCTTCTGGAGATACTCTCCTTTGCATTGCTGTGTATGGTGTGTGGAAAGAGGCACCAGCGGGGCCAGTACTCAGGATGGCTGTGACTACACCTTGTTCACTCTATTTCCTTGGATTTTCTCCATTATTTTGTGCACAAAAATTAGATTGAGGTGATGATGCCTCATGGCCTCTCTCTATTACCCATCTTGGGTTTTTGTCATCAATAGTTCTTTAAATATTTGTTAGAGAATTGTAATTTGCCTCATATTCTCAATAATAAACTACTTTTGAAATATCTCCAGTCTCCCTGTTCTTTATTAATTTGAAACCCTGGGGTCTAGAGAGAACTTGAGATATAGTTAATGTTATAGAGCCTCAAGAAGCTTAGAATATTCTCTGCCCACTTTAAATTCAAACAGTTATTTCAAGAACAGCATAAAAATTATCAGACACTTGGACTACGCCTTTGAAATTAATTTGCATTACTTTTTTTAAATGAGGCAACAGATAGGTAACAGTCTGGTTGCCTCCGTAAAGAGGTCCTGACAAGTGATAATACCATGTGTGTCTACATCTGAACTGTGTGCAAAGCCTTCCTTTACATCCACAAAACTTTCTTACTAAACTCTCCACTCAGTAGCTATCCACTCTTGTGGAGTTTGCATGAAGTGAGATAAAAGGAGAGCACGGAGATTTTGACAGTATGAGGATTATGGGGAAGGCATGATAAGAAGATTAGAAGCCTATGTGTAAACAAATAGCAAAGATTCTTTTCCCTTTGGTGAATACCAAAGGAAAGCATGAAAAATTCATTAGTAATAAGTCAGCAGTAAAATCTGTCTGTAGAAAAGGTGGCTCGGACACTTACTGCTTTCTCTGGGTCCTTGTTTAGCTAACTCGCAGGAGATCCAGTGCAGGTCTTGCACTGAGATGTATATTTAAATTACGATATGCTTTTTTTTTTTTTTTCTGTTACTGTAAAACAATTGCAAACCAATTTTGGGTTACACAGTAACGTAAATGCTGTGGTTAAAGTCTACCTCTTGGAACTCCCTGCTATAGTTTCTAGAAAAGCACAGAGAAACATGGCGGTGGAGGCAGAAACACAAAAGTATTTGTGAGTCTAAAAATGGGAAGGCGTAGCAGTATAACCTGGACAGCCATGGGTAGGACAGACGAGGAGATACAGTGAGGATGTCATTGGTAAGACAGCTGCTTAGCAGCTTCCATTCCCCAAGGTAGCCCATGAATGTTCTGTAGTTCTGAGAGACAGAATAATATATGGTTTTTATTATTATGGAAACTATACATAATATGCAAAATATTGCTACTAATGCTCTACCTGTTGGTGCGTGCATCCATGTGTGTGTGTGTTTGTGTTTGTGTGTGTGTGTGTGTGTAGAACACAGCACCATGAACAATTACAAGCTGGCCTATAAATTGCTGCCATAGTGAACTTTGGAAATTCACATGTCTTGATTTTTCTACCTATTTGCATTCAATTATCAATGAATTAGTTTTCTACCTGATTTGCAACAGAAATAGTATAAACTAGTATGATAAATTATCATTAAAATTCAATACAGTATCCAAAAATAAATTAATACATGTTTAAATGCTCTAATTTGAGAATTAAATATTGCCTCAGTCCAGTGCCCTGAGCAAAGAAACCATTTAACCTCCACCTTGGCTTCCTTAAACTGGAGCTAACAATTATTTACCTACCTCAGAAGAGTGTAAGGACTAATTACTTAATGTTTATAGAGTACTTAAAAGAGGAAAGAAACTGAATAAGTATTGCTATTAGTAGTATGGGCTCTTTAATTTGATTTTAGTGTTTGCGAACAGAGTCTAATTCAGCGGGTTTCACACAGCCGTGGTGCTGTGCTTAGAAGATGAATCAATGATACAGCATGGTTTCTAGAAGGAACCCTATCGAATTTCTGCTACAGAATCACAGACATATACATCAAGGACTGTGTTTAAGACCCCAGAGACAACGCGGAACCTTGACCAAACAAAGCTGAGCAATGGGCAGAAAGACGGTGCCCAGCTTCTATATGAAATGACAGAGGGTTCTTATTGCCTCCCGCGGCATCTCCAGCACAGGCTGTTCTGCCTGGTGTGGTGACCACATTTTGTTTTGACAGCCAAGCTCTTGGGTAGGGATTCCACTTGTCCCATGCTATATAGGACACTGAGGCTGAGAATGGTTAAGTAATCTGATACAGACTCCATCGCTACTCCTTGACAGAACAGTATGTGAAGAATAAGGAGAGCTTGTGCTTATACTTTTATGTTTTTGTTTTGTTTGCTCCTAAGATGAAGATTGAATGAATAATGGCCTTGGCTGGCACATTTCTTAGATTCCTGAAGCTCTCTCTTGTGCACATCACTAGAGCAGGTCTCCATCTGTGTGATTGTTCTTTCCGTCTTCATAGTTCTCCTGTTTCTTTATGTTTTGAGGTAAATGTGCCACAGATACTTAGTTCACAGCTGATACAGAGATTAGCCCGCAGGCTAGAATGAGAGATGCTGGAATGAGAGATCCTGTTTGCTGCAGCCAGCTCCTACCCATAACCATCACTCTTTTTCAGGTTAGTGTATGGATTTGAGATGTCACCAAAGGCTTCCCAGTGCTCTTTTGCTGGACCAATTTAACTCATCTTTATTGCTCTCTGATAACATGAATTTATTATTTATCTTCCTTCTTTATCCAAAGTTTTGAATCCCTTGTTTCACAACCTTGACTTCCCTTGTATGAGTGACTGATAAGGACCTTAGAAAGTGTGTCTGTTTGCATGTTTAATTTTTCCCATGTGCAACCCCAAGGAAAGTCACACCCATGACTTCAAGTAAGAATTTCAATCCTCTTTCCTTTAGCCAATCAAAATGACTTTGCCATAAGAGCTCAAGCACACATCCCAAGCTGTGCTTGTCTGACCATGGTTACCTTATTGGATGAAAGCAATAATGTAAGCATGCTTTCGAGGCCATACTTGGGACTTTGGGGAAAGACTTTCAGCCTCTTGCATTTTTGATTTGTAGGAAAGTGGCAGGTGACCATCGCCCGTGACAGAAAGTACGTGTCTTCTGAACATAGAGGCAGTGTGTTCTAATCCACTCTCATGGATGCCATGAGGGATCTGTGTGGTGGATGTTTAGCCTTCTCTAACTGCTTGTGGTTTGCAGATGCTTTTGAGTGGCTACTTGTGCTGACTAAATCCCTAACTTTTTGTGCGATTTTTAAGAAAAAAATGATACATCTGCATAATATTTATTTAGTCAATCAACATGCATAGTACCCGAGACACATACCACCTTTGGTACAAGAGGACATGTTAAGGATACATGCAGTGGGGAATTTAAAATGATTATAATAATCCTACATGCCCAAGCTCCAGAAGTCTAGAAATGATATGGAAGACACTGAGTAATGTAGGAAAATCTTTTTGTACAAGTTCAGGTTGCAGGGGTCATTGGGATCCTGAGGAGAAATGTTGATAAACCTGGTTCATGGCATTTTAACATTCTACAGTTGAATAAATTAACGAGTGGAGATTCAGACAGTTGATTAGGGTCTCAGGGTTATAATAATAGTTGATTAGGAAACAGCATCCAGGCCCTTCAAGATCACAATGGCAGACTCCTTTTCTCTGTGTGCCTTTATCCTTTTATACAACTATCTTCTTCATGACAGTGACTACACATTTGCATATAAATCTGTGAGACACATTACATAGTATCCCAAATACTACCCTTGGGAGAGAAACTAGGGGTATTTTTACTTTAAAGAAGAGACAAATGAGAAGTGTTTGCAAAGATGCAAGTCTTATTCTAAGATGCATCAAAGAATGGTCTTACTCCAGTGATGCTGTAAACTTTGAATGAATGGGTCTCCATCTTTCATAAAATACAGCATTTCCAAATGGCTCGTTGCCCACTCTGCCTGGTTGAATTTTGCAAGAAACAAATGACAATTATAGAATGGCCTGCCCATAGTATCTCATAGCAGAGAATGACAAGGTCTTGTACACATTGCATTACAAACTGTCTGGAAAACGGCAGACTATTATTAAAAAAAAAATAACTGAAATCCTCCTTGGTCAATTGCCACCATGAAGTATTTGTAGTAGTGGAAAGCAAGAAATCCTACCGTGAATTATGTGTCTTCTGATTACGAACCAATAATCACACATGCTTTCGCAACATAAGTATCATTTATGAAGGGAGATGCCTTAACCTTTCTACAACTGCATTTATATGTCCTAGCTGGTTAATATTCCACTGCCATGCTTGGTGATGAATATTTCCATTTCTTGATTCTGTTTTATGCCTTGTAACTCAGCAATGAATCTCCTGCATGTTCTTTGTGTAGTGCTCTTTCCCATGCCAATGTGAACGACTTTTGTTCTTCTGTATAATTACCTGGCAGTACAGGAGGATTTATCTTCTATGTTGTTTCCCATTTTGTTTTGCTAAACATTTGTCAGGGGCGCTCAGTCTGAGAGAAAGTTATCGGGAAGTCCAGGGCTCAGACCTCAGTGTCAGCCATGTTCACTACACTTTTGTGCTGGAAGCCACTTAAAATACCCATGAGTGTTTGCTTTGTGGATACATTTGCTAAGTACAACATACCCTCAATGTAGCTCCTACTTTTCCAAATATTCTCACTTTGAGTCTTTCTTTCTTAGCTGGCATGGAAGTTTCTGGATGAATCAAGCCCTCCATCACTGTTATTCTTAGTCATGATGTGAACATTTTTCTGTTAATATCCTACATTAAGCATATTCTCCTTAGTGTTTTTTAAATTGCCTATTATTTCTAATCATTTACTTATATGTAAAGTTGGATTATACAAAAGTTACATTGGTTGAAATGATGTATCTCCAGAGCAAGGGCATTTGTGTCAAATGGAGATTACCAGAGTGATATGTTCACTATAGATTTTGCACCATTAGCACCGACTATATTTAGCAAATATCACACACACACATGCATACACACACTCATATCTGCATCCATACACACATGAAAAGTGGAACAGGGTTATCTGAGTGGAAAACATTTCACATAAACAACAAGGTAAGGTGTTTAAAATTTGAGATTGATATTTTGGGGGATTTTTTTCTTTGCTTCCATTGAGTGTCACTTCAGAAAATTTCTTTCTTTAGGTGTGTATGTTCTGGTCCTGATGCTAACTGAAAAACAGGAATTAGGAGACTTTGGCTTTAAATAAATTCCATGATTCGAACTTAACTTGAGGAAAATTCTCAGTGGCCACAGTTCCCAAAGTAGTCAACAAAAATTAAAATTCTCAGTAAAACATTGGGGGGGGGGGAGGATGATGTCAAGAATGCTGCTCCAAGGCCTTGCTGCGATCTGAAAGAAGCTTAAGCAAAAATAAATCCAAAATGGAAACATTTTCAGTTGAAAAGCACTGCCTCATTAGTCAAATCAGACATCTAAATTGGGAAGAGATAAATCTTGTCACATTTTGGACTTGTTAAATGTCTGGAAATATTTTCAAATGAAAGATGTTTCTAAAATTCAATGCAACAAAATGTCACTCACTTCTATCCTTAATTTTAAAATATCTGAGTGGCACAGATGTAAAACTGCTCCCCATACTTTCAGATTACTTTACAGTCATCTGATTAAAGTTTGCTTCGGGGGGGCACTTTTAAGGAGGCAGCCCTAAAAGGTTTCAGGCTTAATTAAATAAGCGCACTGAATTTAGCTGTTCTACTTTGAAAAGCTCAGACCCTAGAAAACACAGGTCATAAAGTAAGAATGTGCTAGACTCGTGGTCCACCTTATGTTACATGATGCAAGGCAAAATGGAGGCATCAAGGGGAACAATTCTCTGTCTTAAAAGCTAGAAAACTTAGAAAATGGCATTTATCTTGCTATAGCGTAGATATTCTTACATTCAATAAGTTTCCTTGAAGTGAAAACCTGACTGAGAATTCACTTGTGGTCCTACATGGAGGGAGATGTTTTACATTGTATGTAAAGTGAGCAGCTATCAACAATATATAGTATTTTCAATTCCTTCAAGATACACCATCAACATTTTATTTTATTCGCCAAATGAGCCTGCATATTTCTCTGATCTTCTGGAAGATTGTACTTCATTGTAAAATGCTCCAAACAGCTCCATTTTAATTATAGCTAGTGAGTAACAGCCTTTAATACATGTTGGACTGGAAGATTTAGGCTTTTATTTATCTGTGAGGATTTTAAGTTTATGAGGGCAAAATCATTAATCAAATTCAATATGAAAAGCAAGCACGCTTTTCAGATGTTATTTTTAGATTATACTGGGACTCAGATGTGTATAAAAGTTTAGGATGAGGTAAAGTATAATGTTAAAGGTAACATGTGGTTTAGTGTAATTAGGATGACTGTTATACACACTGTTGATACTGGTTTATGATTTTAAATTAGAAAATTGTTACTGTCAAAAAGATAATATTTATTAATTTATCATAAAAACTAGAATGCACCAGTGGAATAATATTTCTGTATCACCGACAATGAACTTTGAGATGTCTTAATTTCTCCAGAGTTTTAAACACACACACACACACAGACCTACACACATGTGTGCATGTATTATTTTTACAAGAAGATACACACTAGAAAGTATGTTTTAAAAGCGGTTTTCTACTTATAGATAAGAAGTACTGTCCTTTACAGTAATATCTTCCTTATATTCTTCCTAATTATAGAGAATGATTCAACTCATTTCTCATTTATTCCCCCTTGAAAATGTCTCAGCACATGGCTGGAGAGGCAGTTTAGTGGTTAAGACCATGTACTCTTATGGACAACCTGAGTTCAGTTCCCAACACCCACAATGGGGGATCATCACTAATACTCCAGCTCCACTGAAGCCAGAGCTCTGACCTGTGTGGGTGTCTGCACGTACATGGTGCACATACATGTTCACCACACTGATATACACAATTCAAATAATAAACATAATAACACCTTTCTTAATGCCCAAGCACATTTCATTTCAGACAACACGCAAATGAGTACATTTAAACTTCAATGCTTATTATTTTATGAGACTCTTGAGTGCTTGATGTTTTCAGAAATGGGTTTGTCTAGGAAAAGGACATAGGGATGTACAATTGTCCAACCTCACCACAGCTATTGACCTAATATGTACTTTTCCCTGTGATCTAGAGGACTACCTACTACCTCATTTCCACTCCTTGGCCCCCAACAGCGTTAAGCTGTCAGGTATTCACTAAGCACCTTAGATGCCTGGCCTTTGCAAGTTCACTTATCGAGAATCTTTCACATTAAAAGCCTTTGAGACCACATTTGTAATCACCTGTCAGTTTGTAACCTTGACTCAGAACTTTTCCTTGTGGTTCACATTTATGTCACTTTATCATTCACATCTTAGAAAAGGTAATGAATGTATACTATATTAATTTGGAAAGTCCTTAGCCATTGCCTCAGAGACTATCTAGTGTAGCATTAATCCAACATAAGTATTTGATCCTGAAATCTCGTTTGCCGGATTGGCTCTTGTAAGTCTTACATGCTACAGATTCAACACAATCCTCATTAACATCTTAACACAATTCTTTAGAAACCTTGAAAGAACAATACTCAACTTCATATCGAAAAACAAAAACCCAGTATAGCTATAGCAATCCTGAACAATAAATGGACTTCCAGAGGTATCACCATCCTTGACTTCAAACTCTACTAAAGAGCTATAGTAATAAAAACAACATGGTATTGACATAAAAATAGACAAGTGGGTCAGTGGAATAAAATCAAAGACCAAGACATAAATCCACACACCTATGAATACCTGATTCTTGACAAAGAAGTCAAAATTATACAATGGAAAAAGAAAGCATCTTAAACAAATGAAACTGGTATAACTGAATGCCAGTATAAAGAATTATCACCCTGCATAAAATGCAAGTCCAAGATATTTAAGACCGCAATATAAATCCAGATTCACTGAACTTGATAGAAGAGAAAGTAGGAATACCCTTTAACACATTGACACAGGATACAACTCCATGAACAGGCCAGTAATAGCACAGGCACTAAGACTGACAAGAAATGGAACCTCAAGAAATTGAAAGGCTTTTGTAAGGCAAATGAAATCATAAATAGGAACAAAATGGCAGCCTACAGAATGGGAAAATATTTTCAGCATCCCCCTATTTGATAGAAAGCTAATTTTCAAAATATATAAAGAACTCAAGAAAGCAGACATCAAAAAGACAAATAATACAATTTAAAAATGGGACAGAGATCTAAACAGAGAATTCTCAACAGAAGAATCTCAAATGACCTGGAAACACTTAAAGAATTGTTCAGCATCCTTAGCTATTAGGGAAATGCAAATCAAAATGATTCTGAGAATCCATCCTATCAGAATCGCTAAGATAAAAAAACACAAGCAAGGGCTCATCCTGGAGAGGAAGTGGAGCATTGCTAGAGGAAGTGCAAGGTTGCACAGCCACTTTGGAAATCAAAATGTTGGTTTCTCAAAAAATTGTGACTAGATCTACATCATGACCCAGCTATATCAGTCTTGGGCAAATACCCAAAGTATGCTCAATAATACTACAAGGACACTCAAAGATGTTCATAGCAGCTTTTTTTTTTTTCTTTTCAGAATAGCCACAATGGGGAAATAACCTAGATCTTCTTCTGCCAAAGAATGGATAAAGAAAATATAGTAATTTAACCAATGGGGTATTGCTCAGTTGTTAAAATAAATGACACCATGAAATTTGAAGCAAATGGATGGAACTAGGGAGAAAAATAATCTTGAGTGATATATTCCAGATCCAAAAAGACTTAACTTGTAATTGGATTTTCTTTTTGGTTTTTCGAGACAGGGTTTCTCTGTGGTTTTGGAGCCTGTCCTGGAACTAGCTCTTGTAGACCAGGCTGGTCTCGAACTCACAGAGATCCGTGTAATTGGATATTAACTCTTTTTTTTTTTTTTTTTTTTTTTTTTTTTTTTTTTACTTATTTATTTATTTTTATTCTTTTTTAATTAAAATTTCCACCTGCTCCCCATTTCCCATTTCCCTCCCCTCCTCCCAAATATTGCCCTCCCCCCACTTCCCTCCCCCTATCCCCACTCCTCTTCTCCTCCCCCCACTCCATTCCCCCTCCCTCTCGATACTGAAGAGCAGTCCAAATTCCCTGCCCTGCGGGAAGACCAAGGTCCTTCTATCTACGTCCAGAAAGGTGAGCGTCCAAACAGGCTAAGCTCCCACAAAGCCAGTTCATGTATTAGGATCGAAACCTAGTGCCATTGTCCTTGGCTTCTCATCAGTCTTCATTGACCGCCATGCTCAGAGAGTCCGGAATCAACCCATGCTTATTCAGTCCCAGACCAGCTGGCCTTGGTGGGCTCCCAATAAATCAGTTCCACTGTCACAGTGGGTGGGTGCATCCCTCGTGGTCCTGATTTTTTGCTCATGATCTCCCTCCTTCTGCTCCTCATTTGGACCTTAAGAGCTCAGACCGTTGCTCCAAATTGAGACTCTGTCTCTACCTCGATCCATCGCCAGATGAAGGTTCTAAGGTGATATGCAAGATATTCATCAGTATAGGATAGGGTCATTTCAGGTTCCCTCTCCTTAGTTGCCCAAGGTACCAGCTGGGGACATATTCCTGGACACCTGCGAACCCCTCAAGAGTCAAGTCTCTTGCCAACCCTAAGATGGCTCCCTTAGATAGGATATATGGAGGAGCTCGGAGGATTGGGATGGTTGGGATATAGGAAAGATGGATACGGGATATTAACTCTTAAGTGAAAGAAAACCATGACATAATCCACAGATCCAAAGAGTCTAGGTAACAAGGTGGGCTGGGGTGTGGGGGTTGTGCTTGGATCTCAATGAGAAGGTAATATAGAAGAGATTTCGTAGGTGAACTAAGGGGCAGGTGTGTAAAGAAACATGAGGGATTAGGTTCTTGGGGACAGAGGAGGAGAGTCCTGAAAGAGACTACTGAAATGGGAGGGTATTTCCGGGTCATGGAGATACCTGATAATGGGAAATTCCTAGGAATCTACAAAGATGCCCCCAGCTAAGAATGCTGGCAATAATGGCTAAATAGCCTGAACTGGCCGTATCCTGTGACCAGGCAAGACTTCCTGGAGGCATTAGGACACAAACCCTGCCACTGAAGTTATCCTTCCCGATATCCTATGTAGCCAACTATAGCCACCACAACCATTATTCTTGCATTACATTTTATTAAATAATGCAACCCATTGAGCAAAGAGCACTTCTCAAGGCTAAGTGTTGACACTGTTTTAGAAACTGAAACTATGGGACTATACAAAACAAAACTCTGAGAAGTAGCCTGGAAGGGAAATGAGTTACAGGCACAGGTAAGTGTTAGTGATGAAATAAGTCACAGGAAGAAATTGAGATTTCTGAGAAAAAGAGTCAATGCTATTTAAATAGGATGTAATGCATCATGAAAAAGGATACATGTGAAATAAAACTCCATAAAGAAAGAGAAAGTCAGGCTCTGGGGTGTGATCTCTTCAGGATACTTCAGGAGGAGAACCACCTGCTCACAGTTCTTCCCTGAAGCTTTGTTTGGGCTGAGGTAGGGAAAGAATGCAAGGCAGAGGAGAAAGTTCCTGGAATGCCCAGCACTGAATTTGTACCAGGTTGTGAAAACTCTCATTAGGAGTTCAGGAGTCTACTTGGGTGAAATGGAAAGACATGGAGGTGGAAGAGCTTTTCAAAAATGATCTGCTGTATATTTCTTTGAAACTTTATAATGCTTTCAGAATGTCAAGGCAGTAGCTCATCAGAATTCTACCAAAACTAGAAACAGTGTAAGATATTGTTTATCTACTATGGCATAAATGACATGGGTTTTAGGTGGTCCCATAACATAAGCAGTAATTATTAGAATATTGTGTGAAGTTAGCTAATGAGATAAATATGAAAGATGAAGGAAAGAAAGCTTGTCATAACGAAGGTACTGTTGGCTGAGATAGAATACCATCTAATTTTGGAGAGAGTTGGAGATAGAGAAGGGAGATAGAGATAGACAGTCAGATTAGAACATTTGATCCAATAGGGAAGCACTTTCAGACAGAAATTAAACAGCACACGATAGCGTCATAAAGTCCCTGACACTAACAAGATTCATGAGAACTCTTCTTCCCAAGAGTACCAATAAAGACTGTTGAGAGCCACTGTCAAACATAAAGGCAAAGAAGATTCTGAAGCTAGACCAACTTCCTGGAAGAAGCAGTTACCCAACCAAGCTGCATGGAAGAAGTTTAGACCAATGGAATGGACGCTCTCCAATCTGTTGAGCTGCCTGGAAGCTTTGCAAAAGTATTCTAGCTTCCAAGCTTTTGTAGTGGGGTGAGCTTTGGTGATGAAACTATCAGTGAATCATTTCTACTCCAGCAGGTAACCCCTCACTTGTATTCTTTTTTTAATTAATTAATTTATTTATTAAAAATTTCCACCTCCTCCCATTTCCTTCCTACTCCCCCCACTCCCCCTCCCCTCCCTCTCCAGTCCTAAGTACAGTCAGGGTTCCCTGCACTGTGGGAAGTCCAAGGTCCTCTGCCCTCCATCCAGATCTAGTAAGGTAAGCATCAAAACAGACTAGGCTCCCACAAAGCCAGTCCATGCAGTAGAATCAAAACCCAATGCCATTGTTCTTGGATTCTCGTAACTGACGATTTTTACTACAAAACTTTTCTCTATTTTCTATATGTAACTCCCACAAAATTCATTTATTCACAATTGAACGTTTGTTATATCCATGCCTTGGTCTTCTGTAAGCTCTCTATCTGGAAAGAGTAGATATGTGTTGTACACTCCTATGAAAAGCTTTGTCACACAACAGCTATGCTGACCTTGAATGCTCTTTTCCATATCAGAAAGTGTTGTTGAACAATCTTATGACTTCAGTTATCACACCAGAGATGAAGAAACTGTCATGTTCTGTGTCACATCAGGCACTATTCCAGCCCCAAACCAAACTGCTGACCCCAAGTTAGGCTGAGGCTGTCACAATATCATACAGTTCATGGTCAGTTCACCACCAGGAGTAAGGGGCTTTAAAATGTAAAATCCCCATGTGTAAAGAGACAAGGGCAATTCAGAGCTGTGAAAGTCAGGTGAAGGAAATATTTCAAAGAGGATAAAATTGATTTTGTCAAAATTTTCTAAAACTGTAAGATATTCAGCAACAACCAGTTCTTGAGCTTAGGGATATGGAATGATTGGCAGCCTCTGCAGGAGATGTCTTCTGGAAGTGACATAGAAAACGTACAAAAGTGATTTGTATGTATTCTAGAGAGATTTGTTGTTAACATGAGAGACTGTATAGCCATGTTTGTACACTTAATTATCTCCTTTCTATTGCCAACCTACCAAAGGTCAAGGCATTATATGTTCAATATTCTTCTTTGCTCTCTCTGTTGAAAATTTTTGCTAAGGAATTTTGATGAGTATTCAAAAGTTTAACTCAGTTGGTAATAACTGGTGGGAATTTTTCAAAATTTACCATCCTATATGAATGTCACACTATGATGTGTAGTCAGAATACATGGCTGGACAATTTCATAAGAGTAGGATTACTGCTTCTTAATTGGTTAGTTTGGGAATCCAAAGCCATGAACACACTGTGATGGTTCATTTTCTAATATTAACTTTCACGCATTAAACATCACCCATTATAGACCAATTAATATCATTCAAGTATTTTTGGAATATTTTAATTTTCTCCAATTTAATGATTATTTTTTCAATTAAGGTATTGTGTTACTTATTAATGTTCATTTGTCTTCATTAGATTTTTAGTAGTTGATCAATGTTTTGACCTTATGGTCTAAGTTTATTATTCTTTTTATCATTTTTCTATGTCCTAGTTTCTTAATGTGTACTTAAACATTTCTTGATTTTTCTGTTTTGGTTTTATCTGTCTTTCCTTTATTGCCTATTATATAGGAACTATACATTCTGTTCATCTAAGTTTCAGTTACAGCCTCTAGTGCTTTGAATGCAGGATGAAGACAAAGAGTACTGACTCCGCAGGTTAGGTGGAACCTGAGATGCACATGATTCAGTGTCAAGTAGGAAAGTAATACAGCATCTAGGCTCAAAAGTTTCCACTGCACAGGTTCAACAGGGATAGGTGTCTTGAATGAGTCAGGGACAGCCTGTCAATTGACTTGATGGCCAGAATGCCTACAAGGGAGAAAGAATCCTGTTACTAGACCACCATCTGCTTTGACAATATAAGATTAGATACCATCTCCTCTTATGTAAAACAAAAAGACAAGATCTGAGAACTGGGAGACTTAATTGCAGATTTTCCTTTAAGTAATGAGGTTATTAGCCACAAGCTCCAATGACCTTCCACAGACTAGGTTATGCCAGCTAGGACTTGATTAACATTGTTTACTCCCAAACGAGGAGAGAAAATCCACCCAGATCTATTTGTATGCAGTCTATTCTCTGGAAATATAGGATTGCTAACAATAATCATCTCATTATTCCTTATTCTTTACATATAATAATGGCTTAGGGCTATGAATTGATTGGCAGATCAAATGGATGGACACCCCGTTGGTGTTATTTGTGGTATTACTGGCTTTTTCTGTGTTGCTTTGTCCAGGGACCTTGGTACAGATTCTATGCATATTAAAATACAGAGAGTGACATAGCAAAGCATATGACATTTTCCCTCATGTGCAATTTCCCAAAACACAGAGAAGTATCTGCAAGAAAATTAAAAAGATATGAAGGAGGTATTCATATTCTTCCCTTGTCTGTTCTCTCATCTCCCACCATACTATCAGGATTTCCACTGAAACATCTTCCATAAGGACTCAGGATACTGTGGACCATGGAGAAGATTGTTACCATCCTACTGAAGTAACCTTGGTACCTCCCATCACGTCTACTTATTAGCTTTGATTTCAGTAGTTGGTCTGTTGTCCATTTCCAGAAAACTCAGCAAAAGATTTCCTTACTTTTGTAAAGAGGCACTTATAGGTTATGTTTTAAATTTCTATAACTTTTTGGTACTAAACAGATCACCAAACACATAGCTGGACATAGTCATCATAAATGTTTACACACATCAAAATCACTGGTTTTGTAAAGTTGTTTGTTGGAGAAATGAGTATAGTCTGGAAAGATAATAGTTGTAGAGCCAACAAAACCCTATACAGGTGCCCCCAGTTTTTTTCATGTTTTTCACTACTATAGAACATTTGTGAGTAGACAGTTTGGTCTCGGTGTGCAGGATGGCTGGGTCAGCCTGATGGGTCCATCAGTGCTTGTACTTTGCTGCAGTTGTGATCATTTTTGAGTGACTAGCCATGTGCATGCTCGTGAGGGAGTTAACACATTTCACACGTCTATAGAACATGACCTTTCTCTGCTCTTACCTACAACTGGGTTTTTAGCATTGACTTAGGATGTCACCTATCTCCTCATTTCTCTGTGGTCTCAGCATCATGAGCAGTTCCACCCTTGGTCTCTAGAATTCAATTCTGTGCTCTAACAGTGATTTGTAATTATTCTGATGACAGGTTGTGGCAACCTATTGATTTACTCAACTTGAATCCTGTTTCATGCATATCATTTATTGTTTTTAGAAGTATGAAGTCGCATGCATAAAGCTTCATGGAGTGGTGTGTCAGTGCTGATTTATGCCTGTTTCATAAGTGTATAATCTCCTCTTTATAAAAGCTGTTAACATATCAAAGGTCTCTTTTCACCCTCGCGGGTGGTTTCATTGATAGTAAGAAGATTAAATAGAAAGTCAAAAGAGAACTATCTTTTCTAAACAGCTCTATATAAGCCATCTGTAGTCACTGGCTTGCCCCCAAAGAAGTTCTCAAGTATCAAGATCCAGAAGATGATAAGTGATGGTGATCTTTTAATAAATCTCTCAATTAATTAGCTCCTGAGGTCTAAGATAGAGATAATCTAAGGACTGATCATAAATTACTATCATGTTAGTCTATATTACTCTTAATGCTCTTGGATCTAAGTTCTCCCACTTAAGTGTGACTATCTCTTGACTTTCTAGAGGTGTTAGAAAGATCCCAGGAGGAAGAGAAGGAACTTCCTCCAATTCTCAAGGTGGCTAGACAGATGTGGAGATTTTCTTTGATGTTAAAAGTATTCCTTCAATGTTTGAGCGTTATAATCTAGAGGATACTTGAGATGTGTGGCCTTAGGTTGTGTTGCCCATCGATGTCCATTCTTACTTCACAAGTGCTGTCTACATCCCACTCAGGGCAGTGCTGTGACCAGTTTTCTACACAGGGGCTATTGTCAAAAGTCATGTCTGTACAGACTACGCCTTCCAGCACAGGTTGAACTAGGCGATCTCTAACTTGTCAAAAGTGTGTGGTAAAGAGGTTACCTACTCCTCATATAAAGAAAAAAATCTAGTCTGCATGCTAACTGTAGCTAAGTTCAGCATTGTGGCACTGGTGATGAGCAGTAAGCAATGCTGTTCTGTAGTTTAAGCCTGTAGAACCACACTTAGGGCCTCAGCACCAAATATTTTCTTTAGAGATTAATTGGGGCAAAACACTTTCTTAAACTCAGCATCTTCCTAGAACACAAAGCACTATATCTCATATAGTATAACTTCAATTATGCAAATTAGGAAGCTTGCCAAGCACATATATATTTGGCCACGTATTTGATTTTTATTAAATATTAGAAACAAATTCCTAAGCTTCTCGTGGTGTTTCAAGATATAGAGTATGTGCTGAGACAGATGTATTCCCAGGCAGACAATTATGGCCTAACTGTAGGTGAGCACACTGAGCACAGTTGTTCATGTGCTAACAGACACAATAGGATGCATTAACTTACTCATGAATTAATCTATTTTGTGAGAATCCATGCCCTTCCAAAGGTGATAATAATTAAGGAAAAGAATCTTTGCTGAATTCTATGCAACTTATTTATTCAGCTTTGGTAGGCAGGATTGGAAGAGAAACATCAAGATTCTCCTAAAAACAGCATCAGTTGTATGCAGTCAGAGAGAGGGGTGCTTGGAATGTCATGTCTTGGCACACACAGGTGTTTGATATAATGTATTTTCCTCCTCTCACCTTGATAAATAGAAGGCTGAGTTTTAGCTAAACATAGAGGCCTCAGAGAGTAATTTGATCATGTAAAAGGCTCTTATTTCTATACCCTCACCTAAGGTAGGACTCAGAATAAATGTTCTATAAAATTCAGAGATATGAATCACTCCCGCCTAGGTTCAAAGTAGGATATGAATGTCATTTAAATTGCTGTCTTAGTATGAAAAGGTAGGTTGCAAGAAACTTCAGAGGAAAAGAATATGAATATGGGAAGACCAAGACAGAGTTAGTAGAAGATTAATTTAACCAGGTAAAATTACTGCTTTTATGTGGATTTCTTTTCTCCATCTCTCTGCCATAATCGTTAGGCCAGGTGCATCGTTACGATGCCAAGATAAATATGTTGTGGAGTGGACTTTCACGGCCTGAATCCAACTTGGTGTTGCAGGGGAGGCCAGCAGAGTTAGAAAAGAGCATTGCAAGTCAAAGGGAAAGCATGTTCACTAGCCATGCATAAGTGTCCTTCCGAGATGCTTTGGGCTTATGTTAAGCTTCAGGAAAAGATCAACTGGGCAAGAAGCTGAATGAGACCCTTGGCAGCAGTATAGTGAGTGAATGTCCAGAGTAAATTAGGCAGCCCTTGTAAATTAGCCCAGAAGTCCTAGCCAGCCACAGTGAAGGCCAGACCAGGAATGTGCATGTGGACCAGAAGAGCAAGAACAATTTCAAGTATGATTTGAAGCCTAAATATTTGAGAAGGGGATAAAAGGAGTGGATAGTTTTGCTTGAGCGTATAACTGGCACATTTATTAAAAATCAGTGTATCTGGGTAGCAATCAAAGTTTAGCACTAATAGAATGAGTTTCAGTTAAAAAAGTCATTGAGGTGAGTATGGCTGTGGGAAACCTGAATGAAAAATTTCAGAAAATGGTGTGGTCAAGACTGGTAGCTTTAGTGACACAAAGTGGATTTTTTTTTATTTCAAACTTGTTTTCCTCAACACATTATAGAAGAGCAAAATTCTGCAGGACACTAGTTCTCAAATCTTAGACTAATGACATTATACTGGACACACAGTGCAAGAGGGTAAAGTGAGGCAAGAGTTTTAAGAGAAGAAAATGGTGCCTGTTGTGTGATCCCAGTACTGGAGAGGCAGAGGAATGTGAGCTGATGGCATGGACTACATAACAAGTCCCTCTTGGCATGGGGTAAACAAGACCCCGATTTCAAATTATCAGTTTCAAATAAAAAATGGCAAAGAAGTAGTAAAAGTGACCACTGATCTTCAATGTATAGGGAACTAGGAATTTGCCCATTGTTTTGCCATTTCAGGCCAAAGGCTCTTCATCCCCTCCTTGGCAATAGGACAGTTTCTAGATATCAGAGTTTTTACATTTTGAAATATTTTGCTTTATATATTTATAGTGGAAATCTGACTAAATATTGGAATGATGTTTATTTATGGTTTTTATGTGTGCTTTGTACGTATCTTGAAGATGATTGGGTGGACAAAATATTTTCGTCATATCATATCTAACTGATTCACGAAGACATGCTGCTTGCAGGCTTTCAATTGTATCGCCATAGAAGAACAAACACGTTTGGATTTTGGAACTTTCAGGAGTAGAGAAAGTTCGGAACTGAAAAAGGTGTATGGCCATGGCCTGATGGCCATAGTCAAGATTCTGACTAGAAAGGGTTGGCAATGGGGACGTCTGTGGGTACAGCTAGTGGCTCAGGACCTCAATAGTCTACTCACCAGGCATTTCTTTTACTCTTCAAGCGAAGTCAGTTACGTGAGATAGAGGAGAGGTAACTGCTCATTGTGTTGATAGAGCTCTAAAGAAAGTTGAAGAATTAAAATAAAAACGAAGCATATTTCCAGCGATGGCCCTGATATCTAGCACTGCAGAAGCGTGGAGCATGTGCGGCACCCTCACTCTGCCCTGGCAGGTGCTTTCCCTTCCAATAGCAAGGGCCGTTTATTGAATGCTTTACTTTTGCCCTCTACTTTGATAACTATAATAAAATGTTCTTTTCATACATACTCTCATTGATATTTAGACCCAAATTAGTAAGGTTAAGATACTTTACACGGATATTAATCCTATTATAACCAAGGTCATTAAACTTGTAATTTTAGTGTCTTGCTTTCACTCGCTTCAGCTGAGCATGCTCTATTGACTGTCTCAGAAAATAAACTCCTCACTGCACATGCCCAGCAGGAATCTTAATACGAGTGATGACAAATAAACTCTAATAAGTAGGATTTTGTTTTTAATAATAAATTTCCAGGTTTATAATCTGGACTAAAATTGTAGTTGTTTGTTTGAAACATATTCTTAGTTCTTAGAGGAGGCTGGGTTAGAATTACTGCATAGCCAAGTAGTATACTTGGCTATAATTTTCTTGATGCTCTAATTTCAGGATCCCATATGCTGGGATGACAGGGGTCAGCCATCAGGCCCGGCTGATGTACACATCCCTTGTCCAGTCATCATCTGATGGACATCTATTTTGGTTCCATTCTCACTATTGTGAATCATGAAGAAGAAAACATGATATGTACCCATCTGGTCATTTGTATTTTGCCCTTCGAGTTCATTTCCTCATTATCACTTGGTAATTTTGTTTTATTGTGTTTAAATTTCAGATTATCAGTTCTTTATTTTTGTGGATTATATATTATAAATTGTCTATGTATGTATGAATGTATGTATCTACCTAACTAACTAGTCCTCTGTTGAATGTGAGCTAGAAAAGTTTCTCCAGCTCTGAAATTTTCTCTTTACTTGGCTGTAGCATTTTAATATTTATGGCAATGTTTGTAGTTCTCTTTGAGCCTAAATTCAACACACTGTCCACCTTGTTCCACCAACTTCATCTAAAAAAAAATGTGATTACCATGTATAATCTTTTTATCATAAGAAATACTTTAGGAAAAATTTAGTCTGTGTTCCATTCTAAACTTTTTCCAAATATTTTGATTCCACCTGAGTAACTCAGAACGTTTATGGAAGCCTGCAGATAAACCACTGGATATTGAGTTATGAACTCCAGTTCTTTTCAATGGGGCTAGATATGACACAATTGCAATGTTGCCTCTAAATGATCAATGAAATACAGAGTGAGAGATGGAGTGTAAGTGTAAGTAATCATGGCCACATTGATGATGTTTAGACTCCCAATATCCGATATAGTGAAGTCTTAAAGATTAATTTATTACAAATAATTCTGTATCTTCACATTTGGAATTATTTTCCAAACTTCCATGTGACATTCTCCTTCTCTTCAGAGGTCATGTGCTCATGTCATGTCATCTTTCCCTGGGAGAATCAGCTGTTTGAATGGGTGGGTATTATATACATCATATATGTAGCTCGTTGGTCAATGTTCCTCTAACTTCTGTGATGCTTGCCTTAATGCATAGTAAAATGATATTATCATGAACTTCTACTCACAGTTTTACAATGGAGATGAGGTCATTCAACCTTTTTCTACAAAAGCCCGAAAACCATGAAACTAGGTCTTAAACTGAGATAGACCAATTCTAAAGCTTAACCTTCACAATTCCACTGCCTACCCCTTAGAAAGGGCTTCTGTAAGAAGATTTCAATATATTTCCAGGGATTAATCATGTTTGAAATTAATGGCTGGTTCTGAAAGACACTGCTACCAGGATAAAACTCAATCTTTGTTTAATAAACTATGTATCTGAATACCTTATAAAGATGCCTTAAAAACTCATTGCAATTTCAAAATAATAATGAAAAAGGCAAGAGAGAAGTTGATATGGGGACTCAGAATGCCTTGTAGAGTATATCTAATTTTTTTGTTTATGGGGTTATTGGTTCTGACAGTTTTAATAACCTTGCTACATAAAAATATAATATAATAAGCCAAAAGTTGTTTGTCACTATTGATGTCCTTATCCACATATTTTAAATAGGAAAGTAAACTTCTCCTAAAATGTGACCAGATTAGAAATATTGCCAAATACTTATATTTTCAAACACATATTTTCTTAGTTTCTTTCTTAAACCAGTTGAGGAAATAATGTGTGGTAAATCAGAATGCTACAGTCAAGACTGTAGAGATGCTCAGCAGTTAAGAGCACTTGTTGCTCTTACAGAGGACACAAGCCCAATTCCCAGAAGCTGCTTGGTGACTTGCAACTAGAAACTTCTCTTCCGAGGGCTCTTATGTTCTCTTCTAGACTCTGGAGGCACCAGGTGTGATGTGGCACACAGATATACAGGCAGGCAAAAACACATGCACATAAAATAATAAAGCAAATAAATATTAAAATAAAAAATCCTCATTTATTGGAAATTGTTTCCCCCTATATTTGTAGCTAACTGGTGAAGTTGTCAAGAGCGGTGGGTTTAGTCATAGAAGTGAGCACATGTTTATTTGCAATAATACAGAAAAAGTGACATATGATAACATATAGACATAGGCACCCAAAAATTCTTTGTTTTGGAACTGCTTAGATGCATAATCTTCATTTAAAATTCATCTTTGTGACAACTTTAAAGAACAGATTTGTGAAACTATTTTTATTCTGAGCATGACCTAAAGCAAATTGATCTGTTACACAAAAGTAGATTACCTGGTGACCATGAGATCAGGATGGTCCCTAAGATTGTGTTGTGGTAGATAGAGTTGGAATCAGGATAGATTCCACGAATACTCCAATAAAAATCTTTAGGAGACAGGTCTTACTCTGCAGAGGGATCTAGGTGATAAGTCAGCTTTTGTTTACCAGGTGCAATGAGGTCCATGACGTAAAAGAAGCCTCATGGTGATTTGATTTTGTTTCATATGTTTTTAGAACACTTTGTCTTTAGCTAATATCAAAACATTTGAATCCCGGAGGCTTTGATGTGTATTGGGAATGAAATAACAGGCAACATTTTAATGAAGACCGCTTTGTAATGTGTAAACAGACAGCAGGCCTGCCCAGCCTGACGCTTTGTGTGACTATAGTGTTTGAACATGAACTTTCCTCGTTATAGAGTCGTGTCTATACTCTGTTTAAAGTGAAAGAGAAAACTTTTTTTTATTTCTTTTGAGTTTCTTTTCCTAATGAGTTAGTAATATGTGCGGCACCCACTGCTGATGTGAACCTGATAGAATTCTCAACTAATTTAGCTACTGTCTCAATAGGCAGACAATGCCTGGCGGGAGTGATGATTAAAAAGTAACAACAGAGGCAGAACAGGCATGAAAAAAAACTATAATAGGAACTTTACTGCTGCTGGGCTGTCCTGTCATCCCGGAGAAGACAGCACTTTAATTATACAATGTGTTGGTTGAATGATAGGCACACCAGAGATGCAATGAAACAAAGAAGAGAAAAGAAACCACACTTTGATCATGGGCCCAGACCATCAACAAGCAGAGGCAGTCTTGAGGATGAACAAGGCAAGTCATGTTTTCTGAGTTGTTGGGTGGTATTCACAAAAATACAATGAGGAAATCGTTTCCTGCGTGTAGAAAGTCAAGGCAGACAGGGAAGGCAGAGGGTCATCCTCCTGCTGCCCAATTACCTTATGACTCCAAGATTCCTAGTGCCCCTGATTTTATAATCACTTAGAGTTTAATCCAGTGTTGACCCATGTTGGCCTCTGCATTAAGAAACAGAGTCCTGAGCTGCCTAAATGGTTTAGTTGATTATAGTGGTATTCACGGGGTTGCGTATCAGAAAGGAAGAAATAAAATAATGCAAAAAAAAACAACAAAAGAAGTATTTATTTAATACAAGTATTTATTTAATACCCAATACATCGGTATATGGGGCTACAACCTCTCTCTCTCTCTCTCTCTCTCTCTCTCTCTCTCTCTCTCTCTCTCTCTCTCTCTCTGTGAAATTGAGGGTTACATACAAATGGTGGGGTCAGTTTGAGATTGCATCTCTTGCTCTAAGAAGGCAGATTTTATGAAATAGCTAGTATTTCTGTTTAAAGTCAATAAAAGGCATAAGGTATTTCTTCTGAAGATAAAAAAAGAAAAATGAGGATTTAAGCTCAGACTAATCTGATTTTCAAAGTGATCTTCACATTGTACAGTGTGTAGGGGCACCTACAATGTGAACATGTCCACCTTTTTCTAAAAATGCTGTGAATATCATGCTACTTCTTTCTCTGCATCCCCAAATGGCTGCCTCCTTTTGTGTACTGTTCCTACATATTCTCAGACAATGTTGCTGTGATTATATGCTTCTTCTTGTTCTCAGGATACTCACCATGACATAACAGTCAACATTTCTGTCACATCAAAAGCTGTTACTGAACACCTGAGTTCAAATCCAAGCCTTCCCCTGAATAAAAAAAGAATATACAGAGAAATTCACAACAGTATACGCTCACACACACGACAGAAGCTGTTCTTTTCCTGCGGAAGCCAGAGAAAAACGGTTTCCCTGGGAACAAGGCACTGCGTGAAAGGGTATTCTCAGATGATCCCCTCCTTTGCAGAGGGCTTTGTGTTTTTGTTTTGTTTTGCCTTGTTTTTTTTTGGTTTTTTTTTTGTTTGTTTGTTTCTTTCTGCTTCTCTGTTTGCAGATGAGGTTTGATAGAAAATCAGCTCTTTGCTCTGCCAGGTAGCAGACTGTCCATAATTGGCTAGGTTTGTGCCTCAGTACAAACTCTTATCAGTCTGGTCCTAAACTATACACACTTTTACCTGTGTTTGCATTAAAGATAAAGAATGTGATGATATATATATATATATATATATATATATATATATATATATATATATATATATATATATATAATAATCTGTGCCCTTTGTTCTTAGCCGTAGCCTGAAAGTTGCTAGAAGCAGCCCTGAGAGCTCTGTTTCTGGGCACTTGTTTCAATGGTCTTTTTTCACCAGTACAAAAGTGGCAACTGACAGCCATTAGGGGTGGCAGGAGTCTTTTAGTAAATAAAATCCAGCTGGTGGGATAAATGTGGTTTGTAGTGTTCGAGCCATAGGGGAGTTGGTGGACATTTGTCAAGCTAGGTTAACAGTGGGTGAGTGGAAAATGGTTTAAGGTAATTTCCTAAATGGCAAACTGCAGTGGTAGAGATTTGCATAAATTGCAAAATGCATTAAAAGGCCCTTTCTTTGGCCACCTACATTTTATTCCTCAATCCTTCTTTTGAATCACTTGGAAAATTAGTAGCTACAAAATTATATCCATTCAGTCTGGTCCCTGGGAGCTACTTGGGAAGAGTGTTAGAATGAGCTGGACTTCTCTCCCCTGGCTACTGGGCAGCAACCTTTGTCTCCTTACACTTTAGCTGCCTGTTTGCCATAAGGTCAAAAGCCTAATACCCTTGGAAAAGGGTCTTAGAAGCCCAGGAGGAAAAGGCATATTTTAGGTAGAGTCTAATGTGACACAAATTTAAAGGTGAAATAAGCATTTTACATTCCATTGACTACTGTGGCTAGAGGTGCCAGGAGGCAGGAGCACCTCCTTCATTGACATCCAGGCCAGTTCAAGGACCACACCCAGTGCCCAATGGAGAGATCGCTTTAACTACCAAAGGGAAAAGATGGCTCGCAAATCTACAAAGGGATTCCATCATTGCTATCCTGTGGGAACTTTTTTAATTCAGTATATCCGAGGTGGATAATATTTATTAAATCATATATTAGGTAAAAAGTCCATGTATTCTTAAAATTTCAATGAAAAGACAAGTGAATTATTCATGTTTTGCAGGTTCTATGTGTGTGTGCGCATGCGCGTACACTGTATTTAGATCATTCCCACCTTGCCTACTTTTCTTTATCTCCTCCTGTGACCTTCCCACACACAGTTCTTTGATTCAAGACTTCTTTAGCAATTCTTGTTGAACACACACACACACACACATTCCACTGAATCTACTCAGTCTTGCAAAGCTGACCACTTAGTGTTTGATAACCTATGCCTATCAGGACATTCATCCCTAGAGAAAAATAATTCACTTTCTCTCAGCAGCCATTAATGCCTACTGCTCTTCATCTAGGGAGAGGACCTTGTGAGATTTCTCCTATCCACATTAAGATGTCAGCTGATGTTGTCACTGTGCTGGTTTTGTTTAGCTGATCATGTTGTCGAGAAGTCATTGGTGCCACTTCCTGTCACAAATTGAGAATGCTGTCTCATAGCCAATCTTCTGGGCTTCTGGTTAGAACCACATTAACCAGCCTTGCAAGATGCTTCTAGGGGTTGTAATAGAAGCACATATACTTTGGGAATAGCCAACATCTGTCTAATTGTACTAAAGGAGTTTTCTAAAGTAGGGAACTTATTCTTGAAACTGTAAACCTCGTCAATTGCAGGTGGTTGATGTGGACATGGACCCTACAAGTGAAAGTTCTGTGTTCATTTTCACAGACTAGTGCAATTTCCACCTCACTCTTGGTACTTATCTTTATACCCACATTTAAGTTTAGCTCTCATTATTCATCAAAGAAGATGCCTTTTGCACATGCAGATTATTTTGCAGAAATTCACAGATGGTCAAAATGAGAAGACAACTGAGAACTCTAATTGAAACATCTACAATGCAACCTCTAAACCTAAGGCGCCAGGGACTACATGGAAGAGGCAGGGATGAAAGTCCGTGAGAACCAAAGACTTACGTATTTACGTTTCTATTAAACTAAAGGTGTCACCATTGATAAAGATAGTGGGACCATATCTGATGTGAGTCCCACTAAAATAATTTGGTTTTTTTTTGTTTGTGGATGTGCGTGTCTAATTTTCATTTCTTATCCATTAACTAAGCTTCTAGAAAAGCCTTAATATAGTATTTGTGTATGAGGGGTAACTTTAAAATCTCTAGATACATACTGTGACTTTATATGAGTCCAAGATAAATCTTACTACTGCCTTCATTCATTTATTATCTAATACCCTCATGTTTGTGTTCTGTGTGAAGTCTGTGATTTATCAAATATGGTTTTATTGTGTGCGTGTGACAGCCTCTGTCATTAGGATTGATATCGGTATTATTGCTGAAATCATGTCTTACAGGTGTGAATTTGGGTCACTTTATGTGGATCCAATTTGGTAATAGATACCTTATGTTCAGCTGCCCCTAGCAAATGCCTGGTGAATGGATGGATTAAATGTTGCCACAATGAAAGATTGGTTCCAAACTGGAATATATTGTTAGTCCACATGTGTGTTAAGAAGAATAGTGGTTAAACATTGGCTATTGAGGTCAAAATCCAAAGTTTCCACAACCATATTTTACCACTTTCAAAATGGGCAGGTTAGTTAAATCTCCACATACTTTTGCTTATTTAAATAGCAATATCTAATAATTTCTTTCCAAACTGCTATAGCCAATTACTAAGGATTACTAAGGTAGTATGTACATGTGTTTAGATCAGTGATATAGGAGTCCTCTATGTATGCTGTGATTACCATTAATAAATAAAGAAACTGCTTTGACCTATAGCAGGACAGAACAGAGCTAGGCATGGAAAACTTAACTGAATGCTGAGAGAAGGAAGGTGGAATGGAAGGAGAAAAGCAACATAGTCCATATGGTGACAGAGACTGGAACTCTACCTGGTAAGCCAGAGCATCGTGGCGATATACAGATTAACAGAAATGGGTTAAATTAAGATGTAAGAGCTAGCCAATAAGAAGCTAGAGCTAATGGGCCAAGCAGTGATTTAAATAATACAGCTTCTGTCTGGTTATTTTGGGTCTGAGCTGCCGGGCGGCTGGGAAACAAACAAGTAGCCCTTCTTATGATAGATCAAGACTGGGTACATAATGAGAAACTGAGCAGCTTCCAACTGTCTTCCATTTCTTCAGCACTGGAGCCCCAAGAAGCCTTCTGGGATATAATAATGCTGGAAGTCCTATATATAACACAAGATCTTTGAGTTTTCTTTATACTACACAGACTGACAAGCCAAACATCTGTGCCTGAAAAACATTCTTTTTCTTTTGGGGGGAGTGTTGATTCATGGCAAGATGGTTTTTTGTTTTGTTTTGTTTGTTTATATTTTTTCTTTTTTCTGTCTTTATGGTGACCTTCAGGTTAATATTTCATGTTCACATCTCAAAGGCAGCCTTTTTGTTGACCATAACACATTCATCATTCAAACTGCTGCAATTCATAGAATGCTGCTTATTAATTTTGTTTTTATTGCTGTGTTTTCCTTTCCCTGATTTTATTAAAGTCCAGAATATTGAATGGGCTAAGGGATGAGCTCCAGAAGGAATTTGAAGAATGATAATTGAATACACATTGAGCAGAGTGCCTAAATCATGTTAAAACAGTCCACAGTGTGGATGTGGATGTCCATGCAAAGTTACCTAATACTTTTATGTCACATATTAATTTAAATATATCTCTGTGAATCAATCTGTTTGCTTGCATGTTGTTAGCAAAGAATATGCTTAGTAGTCATACATTCTCATACATGTCCCCGTGTCATTAGTAGATGGATAGATCAGTGTGTGGTCATTCCATGCACCACACCTTCTCCACCATCCAAAGTTGACACTGGGATGATTATAGCGCCTATTTCCCAGGAAAATGTGTCCTGTGTGTTTTCACTATGAGCCCAGCATTACAGAAACATGGGGGCTAGGAGCATTGCGTCTGAGGTATTCCTTCCTTCTGGTCCAGCTAGCAGACAAACATGGTGTTGTTATCACCATGCAGATGATTATCAGACTCAAGAGCATTAGTCCTCTAGCATCTCATCAGCACTCTGAACATCTTCATACTAGGAAACTTACAAAGCGATAAAACATTAATGGTGGAGCTTAAATTGCCCTAAGCAGCAGGAAAAACAAACAAATACTGAGCAGTTACATAGGAGGGCAGTAGTGAGCAGGCTCAGCCTTGAAGCTTGTAGGTAACAGCAGAAGCATTATGTCTCTACTTCCAACAGATCCAGCAGAGTGGTAAAATTATTATCAGCATGAACTAGAAGGACTGAAAAATGTAACCAAACTGAAAAACTCCCTATTTTATGGATAAGTGGAAAAGTCCATACCTTCCTTTGTTCAATTATGACAGAACTCTATCTCATTGGAGAGAATTCAGTAAGATCTCAGCTGTTTTATCATCTATAATTTCATCAAAGCAAAGACTGGAAAAGTAATTGTACCTCAAACAGCTTGGGTACATTCTGAAATGTACAAAGTTTCCATGTTCACAATAAATAGCCAAAAACTTCCCCTAGAGACCTGCTGACTAAATGCAGCCACAGGGCACTGGAGTGTTTATCTTTCTTAGTTGGGTGAGAGGTCACAGGCCTGTACCTGAACCATCTTGTCTCCTGTTATCTAGAAGTCAGCGAAGCAGATGACTCAAGAACCCTCCTCTGAATACTTAAGTCATAATGTCTCGTGTAGCTCTTCTCATTAATCTGTACAGCATGTGTCATGATTATACAGACTCTCTTAGGGGTAACTATTTTGTCCCCGTTTGCTGGGGGGAAAAGGGGTTTTATACTCCATTATATAAAGAAGGACAGCGTTGCTATAAGCACAGTCTCATAAATAATATTTCAGTTCAAATACCTAAGACTTGATCTCAAGTGATCTTTTAATATTCAAGGAAGGAAAAATAAACATGTTCCCAATTACTTCTTTAAAAAAAAACAAACTGTTGTCAAATTTTCTTCTTTCTTTGCTCAAAATATTGAAGATATTGCATTTGTTATACGTCCTAGGAAGTTTCTTCTTGTATTTCACATTATTTGAATCCTTTAATGCTCTGGTGAAAGTAAATAGAATAATTATCATTTATATTGTAGATTAAGCAAACGAATTCTTCCATTTAGCCAGGTTTTAAAAATACCAGAGAGCCAATGAGAGAAGTAGAATACTCTTTTTATGCCTTTGACTTTATGTATTCTTGTTTCAGTGGTAAATACTTGCTTAACTCCTTACATGGCTATTTTAAATTCCTTTGTCATTTCCTTGGGAAAAGTAGCCTCATTTTCTGTTATAGTAGTAAGTGTCCTTGTTATAGGATATCCTTTGATTTTATGGTATTTTTCTTCATAAAAAGCAAAAGAGAGATTCAAAAAAAATGTGGCCAGTGCTTACTGTTGTTGGAAGGTAAAGGATGTAAGTCAAGTGCTAAAAGATGACAAAATCATCTCTGCTTGTGAAGAGTGGGTCACAAGCTTAAAATTATCTTAGGATAGCCATTGCCAACAGTTACTTAGAAAAATGCAGGAAATAGTCCTTTCTTTGAGTATCCCCTCCTTTACTGCCTAGAAGGGAGTAAATGCACAGAGTTAGTTCAGTGGTGTGTGGCATGCAGTAGCTGGCAACCGTATCTGTCACTGTGATTGTAGAAACCTATGTTTGTTTCCACTGTGAAAACCTGAAGCAGATGAATGATCCTCTAAACACCATTGATGAATGATGGGCCTAAATGTGAGGCCTTTGCACTTTGAGAAACAGTTGACAACAATTTGAAGGGCAGTTGCAGCAACTTTGAATTCTGGAGGAAGCCTTGGCTATTCATCTCCAGTAGAGTTGCCGATGGTTCATAGCCTGTATTGATTAAGGCTTTGCAAAACCAGACAAGCATCACCATCGGAAGTTTGTAGCTAAGTTCTCTCTGTGAGGAGACACTTCAGGATGGTAGAAGTCTCCAGATGTTGTATTATGAAAATGTATTACTCCAAGGAGCTTCAGATAGTGTGTGTGGTGAGCAAACAGCCTTGGCTGGGATTTGAACAGCTTTTGCCTGCATGATACTCCAATCACTTCTTCTGGGAGTGCCTACGGTGGAACCATAATGGAAAAATTATTTTGTTAGACATTCCTGGTTTTTGATGACAGCTGACACAATGCTGCCATCTTACTGCTCTAGAGAAGAGACCTCAATGAGAGTAGTAGTTACCACTGAGAAAAGCCAGAGGATGTCTCTCAAGGAGAGGAAAACACCTAATGCTAAAAGATGATTGTGAGAAAAGGGTAAGTCATTAGTAAATGTCCTATTTGTTTGGGTGTAGTAACCAAGCTTGATTGATATGCTGTGACCAGAGATATGAAAAAAATTATAAATTGTCTTCTCATGCTGCTTTATTCTTTTTAATGTTTGAGCAAAGGAATAATTAACACACACTGAAATGATTTTAGAGGTAAATAAAATATGGACTCTTTAAAGTGAAGCATTACACACTGTACTTCACAGTAATAAGCATCAAGTTTTTATCTTTAAGCACACATGCTAAGGTAATTGTTAACTCTTTCCAAATGTCACTCATTTGAGAAATTCCCAAAATCTCCTTCACACACACATCATTAGATTTATGTATCAAATCCTTATATCTCAGTTCACCAGCATCTCAAAGATTAGTGTTAGATGGGTAGGTAGAATTTAGCCACAAGCAAAGTTTAGATGAGGGTGAGTTCTGTCGAGAGTATTGAGAATATAGTACATCTCAGAGATTGTGCTCAGCTCTGGGAATGCAATAACAAGTACTTGCCCTATTAAAACAAAACAGACAAAATGTACATGCACACACACATGAAACCATTTTAAACTGTCAAGCAAAAACATCTTGATGTGATATCATAAGCATTACAACAATTTTAGGATTCCTTGGAACCCCTAAGCAAGAAAGAGTTCAAGTAAATTAAAGGGAAGTTATTATAATGGTAGTATGGACATTTAAACTTGAACTGTGAGGACTTTCCAAGAAAAATGAACAAAAGAATGAGTTTCCTTAGGTAAAGAATGCTGTATAACTCGCCAAAGACGTCTGTGTAGAATTTCACATTACTAGTGCATAAATGTATCTGTCTAGTGAATGCTATGGGAGGTCCTTCTGTATATATGTTGCTTTATTTTGTTGATGAACAAAGCTGTTTTAGCCAATGACTTAGCATAGCAAAGGCAGGTGGGAAATCTGAAGATAGATGATAGATAGATAGATAGATAGATAGATAGATAGATAGATAGAGAAGGTAGAGTCAAAGAAAAGCCACGTCGCTGTCAAGGAGAATGACACCAGCCAGAACCTTCCCATACTGATAGGCCACAACCTCGTGATGATACACATATTAATAGAAATGGTTAATTAAGATATAGGTGCTATCTAGAAATATGTTGAGCCATTGACCAAACAGTGATGTAATTAATATAGTGTCTGTATTTTCTGTATGATTGTTCAGGTCTGAGTGGCCAGGAAATGAAAGAGCAGTCTCTGGTCACAATGAAGAAAGTGGAGGAAGAGAACACAATTCTGCACACATCTGTTTTGGGATTATGGGGATGTGAGCATGATACAAAGCAGCATGGGAGGATGGGAGACTTCTACATACAATCTCTTCATCTACAGAGGGGAAGGTGTGGATGGTTCATAAATCCCTGATATGTCTTTTGTCTTCTCAAAGCACTTCACCTTTGAAATCAGGAAGCTTAATAGGCTTGTTCTATCCGAGCATGCCTGCTGTGAATGAGTCCCAGACCTGAAATGTGGAAAATATCAAAAAGACTCTTTGGCTGGTTTCAGGATGAAGGTCACATCCATATTAATTGCCCTAATACTGAGGCCTTCCTGAAGACCACCTGTCAGAACATCTGGAGTTGTTGTTGCTGGGGCCTCCTACCCAGCACCGTTTCTACCTCTGTGCTGGCTTCAAAGGCTCATCAGGGCTGACATGAAGGACCTAGGAAGGGCATCTGCCTAGATTCATTGGTCCAAGCTAGGCTTGCATTTCATAATGCTAACATTTAATTTTCTTACTTAACGACCTAGAAAGTAAAAGTGATCTTTGCCAAGCTTTCTTTGAAGAATATGATTTAGAAAATATAAAATTTTCTAAAGTTCAATCTAATTAATGATGAATATGAATCAAAATAATTCATTTCAATGGAAATAAATTGAGTGCAATTGCTTCACTGACCATGTGTTATGGTAAAGGTTGATACTACCTGTCCACTTGATGGGGTGAAGGGAAATCCAGGTAACTGACTGAATGAGGAAGGTCTATTGTTTTCACCTGTAGCATGTGGGCACTGTTCAATAGACTGTTGATCTCTATCTTGCAGAAATGTTTAGCAAAGTTAAACTTGTCCTTTCTCTCCCCCTCCTCTCTTGTGTGTGTGTGTGTTTGTGTGTGTGTGTGTGTTTGCTGAGATACCCATCACCTTTCACTCACCTTTGGACATCTGAACTCCATCCTAAAGAGTTTAGTGCAAAGAAAAGTGCATATTTCCTTCTGCAAAGCCACTGTAGGTATGGAGTTTAATTGATTTTCTATATTGCTAAATAGAATGCAATTAGCATTTCCCATTAAAGTCACTTATTTGGAACAGAAATTTAATTCATATGATGTGGTTCAAAGTAATACTTGATGAACCGAGTTGGGAAAACAAGGCGTCCTCCTCAGTCGGTCTCCTCACTACAAGATTCCTTGTGGGGTCAGTGTGTTCAGCTCATGCCTTGAATAGAGAGTGTGGTTCACAGCATCATGCTTAGTCTTGGTTTCCAATTTTCTCACTATAGGTTTTCAGAAAACGTATTTTGGGAAACAATGGTGTAGATGCTCAGGGTTCAGACAGATCTTGTATATGTAACTCTCAGAATGATTGAGCCTGGAAAAGATGGACACATGCACAATGCATACATGTATGTATGAATATTTAAAAGTGATTCCTTCCTACAGTAGCAGTGCCCCTTTAATATGCAGCCTCTATATAGTGTGTGTTGCATCTTTCCACAGCCTTGGATTGATATTCTGCATGTAGTTTCAGTGTCTATGCCTGCTTCTTTTATTATCTTTGGTGTAAAAACGGAGAGTAAGTGAGTAAAAGGGGAACAGAATATTCCAGAATACTGTGTTCCTTTGTTCATTTAAGGAAGCAACCAATGTCTTCCCTCAATCAGACAGTATTTATACAACCTGCAAAGATGTTTGTGGGTTAATAATAACCAACGAATCTTGTCCATAAGACTTACCATAACCTAGTGAGGAGTGCTGGTTTTCTTCAGGAATATCATTGGGCACTGACCAAGCATTGTTCACCATGAAAAATCAGAACAAAACAAAACAACTTAATGAATTAGTCTGAAAAGGTGTGTACTCCTTTTTCACTGCTTTGAAAATATTCTAAATCCTTATCAGAAGAGTAATTTGCGTAATTTGTAATTTTTAATTTTACTTGAAGAAAATTTCAAAATCCATGCCTTCATGAAATAAGAATTTTCTGAGCTCTTAATATCTTTTGAAGAATCAATTTCTAAGGAATGTTGCAGCTGAGTATGTGATTTTCATAACAGCAATTTCTTTTCAAATCAGAATCAGCTTTCTTCTTGCTGATCTGAGATGTTTGTTTAAAATAACTTTTTGTTATATTTGGCTTTAGATTCCTTGCATTTAAGACTTGGGGGTGATGCCGGGCGGTGGTGGTGCACGCCTTTAATCCCAGCACTCGGGAGGCAGAGGCAGATGGATTTCTGTGAGTTCGAGGCCAGCCTGGTCTACAAGAGCTAGTTCCGGGACAGGCACCAAAGCTACAGAGAGACCCTGTCTCGAAAAACAAAAAAACAAAACAAAACAAAACAAAACAAACAAACAAAAAAAGACTTGGGGGTGAGATGGCAGTGTTGCTTAGAAGCCTCTGGCAACTTCAAGAGGTAGAACCTAGCAGGAAGAAGTTGAAGTTGAAATAAAGTTCTTGGCACTTTAGTTTATTCCGGCCCTCTGTACCTCGGCCTCAACTATCTTTCCGTTGTAGGACCCATGCCACCTTGGTGTTCTTAAACAGGAAAGACATAGAATTCACAGAGCCAGAGAAGATAAACTGGACTCTGTAAAGCTAGTGACCAAAATAAATATTTCTTCTCCTAAGGTGTATGTATAATGCAAGTTGTGACAGCAATAATAAGTACTCATATATCTTCTTTTATTTTTCTTCAAAATGTATTAAAATAGTTCCAAGGAAAGATAATTGAAACAACCAGGAGGGAAGACAGAAGATCAATTTGAATGTGTCCTTTCATATAATGGAAAGGGAGAGATGATGGTTTTGGAGGTAGAAAGGTGAGGATAGAGTGGGTTCTAATGAAGGTAAGAATAAAAAATCAATTTGCAGAGAAGAAAAATGACTGTCCGGGGTCACTTCTTTCTAGATTTTCTCACTCAATGGCCCTCCCTACTTTTCTAGACTTTATACTTTACATAGAGTCTAGAAAACAATGAAGTTTCAACACTGTGATCATGGGAGAAGTACAAAGTTTATTGTGCAGAAACCATTACCGAGGCTCACACATGTGCCAGGCCCTTCACTAGAGTTGTTTGTTCCTGCTTTTCATTCTCTCTTAATTTAATCACAAGAGCTCAATTTTTAATAAATGTAGAAATATAATCACAAATTAGGATGACTTTCTAAAAGTAGTGGGTCAGGCAGCATTATACATATTTTATGGGATTAAGTAAAAGGAGTTTTTTTTTTATCTGCTTTCCAACTTGATTTGTTGATGTGTGATTATTTTTGAGTTGATGTGGCCATATCTCTTTATCCCAGACAAGGCATGGACAGCCGCAGATAGAAACAAATCCCCCAGAGTTGGGTTGAGTGTCCCATTGTGTTTCCTCAGGGACTCAGAGAAGCAACACTAAAGGGGAATTTACAAGAATGCATGAGACTCAAAATCAGCTCAGCATGGGTGAACACACCTACAGTTTCCTCCTTAACTATCTTTGGCCAGTCTCACATAACTCCACTGATTCTGCTCCCCCCCAGCTATTGGTTCTGAAAATAGAACTTTAAGAAGGCACCTTGTGAGTCTTGTATGTTTCACCAATTTTCCATGTCTGTTGTTTGCTTAGTTTCCAAAGTTTTTTCAGTCTCCCTCTTTCCTCTGGGAAAGAATGCTTACAATTGAAGGAAATAGCCACAATTCAGTTTTAAAGCTCTTTGTAATTTTATGTACATATCTCATCAAGTTAATTTATACCACAAAATCATTCTAAGTTTGTTGCTGTATGTAGGTGACTGTAAAGGGTATTTAGCATGAAGAATAAAATACACATTATGACATGCTGCCCTTATGGAGTTTTATATCATAAGGGACACAAACAATAATCAATAAATGTGAGGCAGTATTGGTTTAACACTTCTTTCGTGAAGAGACAGAAATTGCAGTCAAACTTTCCCTAATCTAAAGCCTGCCTATTCTATATTTATCCACCTCTATATCTGAAAAGGAAAACAGGGTCATTAAAATGAGGTCTCAATGGGCATTGGTCTGAATTCTCTTGCTAAAGACAAGATATACTAAATTATGAAGTAGATTTTTCAACTGTTACAACAGTCATTTGGGTTTAACTTGAAAAAATCCACTCAGTTTTCTGGTTAGAATAGAGGCTTCACAGCCCTTCTCTCAGATGGGGGGCATTTGTGATCTGTATTTTCAGTAGACTTCCCAGGTCCTTGTGATGCAGGTGGCTTGTCCTCCAAACTGTAAGATTCATTTGATAGTAATGAGGTCTACAAAATGCTAAGGCAGTGTTTCCATTAGCGTTTCTATTGTTGTGATAAAACACCATGACAAAAGCATTGTGTGAAGGAAAAGGTTTATTTCAACTTACAACTTGTAGTCCCTCATCCAGAGAAGTCAGGGAAATAACTCAAGACTGAAACTTGGAGGAAGGAATAGAAGCCGTGGAAAAGTGTTGTGTATTGGCCTCATCTTGGTCTGCTTAACCTTCTTTCTTATATGCCATATTAGCATATGGCCAGGGCTAGCATCTCCCAGAACTGGCTAGTTTCTCCCCAAACAATCACTAATCAAGAAAATGCAACACAAGCTTGCCTACAGGTCAATCTCTTGTGGATATTTTCTCAATGGAGTTTACTCTTCCCAGATGACTCTTGTTTGTGTCAAGTTGACATCAATCACTGCACAGGCAGACAATGAATAACAAAGGTCAGTCCAGCATAGAGGAAGACAGGAAGGCCCATGAAGTGCCATCCCAAGAGCAAGCGTGGGACACTTTGCTCTTCTGCTTTTCAGTGCTAACTGAACAGCTTCTATGGATAAACAGCTGACGCTTACTCCAGCTCAGCTCCTATTCCAGCTCAGCACCTGTTCCAGCTCAGCTCCTAACAGTTTAGTGTTTCATTCAACACTGAGGGACATATTTGCTCCTGCCCCCATCAGAAGACTTCCAATGGTGATTTATAAACTTGAAAGCTTACTATCCATGGCCAAATGCTAAGATTAGACCAAGCAGAAATATTTTACTTTGGTGCAATGCTAAAGGCCAAGAATATGAAGCATCTCCAAGTTCTTATTAAGATAGTATACACAGAAATGGAGAGCTTTCCAGTTTCCAGTAAAGAACTCAAATGCTTTAATTAAATGTATATATTCAAATATAGTGCCTACTATATACCAATATCTGTATGTTCTTATCCTCAGGAAACAATAATGCAGTAATGGTGACTTCATCTTAAATAAAAATATAGGAAGAAAAATGCATTATAGACACCTTGGAAGTCCTGTACTGTCTTTGAAAAGTTCTTTGGGAATCACAAGGGGAGTGTGGGCAAATATCTCTATTGATGACCCAGACGACTAAGGAAATCACCTTTTTAAATACATGGCTTTTAAGAATTATTTATTTTATTTTTCAGATTATACTGTATCATTCCTCCCTTCCCTTTTGTTCCTTTAAGACCTGTCATATACCACTCCTTACTTTCTTTCAAATTTATGGACTCATTTTTCATTAATTGTTGGTACATGCATATATGTATATACATACATATGCATAAATGCATAAATGCAACCTGACAAATCTTAGAATTAGTGTTATATTTATGGCTATGATTTCAGAGACGACCTTTTGATATTGGAATACCAACTGCTCTTCAGTGAGGAAGACAACTTTTCACAGATGAGTGTAGCCCTTACTGCTCGTCAAGGAAATGTCTCTACAAGAGACAGAGAAAACCATTGTAAAAAACCACAGCCAATCTAAATGCAGAGGTTTGGAGCCCAGTCCGATGGATAGATCTATGGTATAACTCCCATGTCTCAGACTCAGGGAACAGTGCAAAAGAGGGAGCTGCAAGATTGCAGAAGCCAGAGAAACGGGGAGTTTGCTGTGAGGTTATGTCTCCTGGGTATGAGGACATCAATAACAGACCTGATAATGTGGATGAAGTAGAGGGTGGGGCTCTGAAGGCCTCAACCCTACACAAAGAACTACACACAACCAAGAAATGCTGAGAACTGCAGAAACAGTGTGGGTTTTGGCTGGGATTCAGTTGTCTTAAAATTATTGTAGATTGTATGGTCTGGAAACATTTCAGATTATGAGACTATCAAAGTCTGCACAACACAATGTGTTTTCTGGAGTATCTCGTCTCATTGGCGTCAAGGTCAGGAAATGGCAGTGAAGGTGTCAGCACTTACCACCTGGTGCATCCCACAGACTTAACACAATCTTAAGCACTGTGTTTGCTAAAATTTAAAAGACAGGAATAAGTGTTAATCTGTTTTATGATAAGTGTTAATTCTGTTTTATGAAAACTTCCCCCCTGTTCTTCTAAAATAAATCAAATAAAACCATTTTTTTTTTCTGATCCTCTATTCAATATCTTCCTTTCTTTCCTACTTAGTCAGCTGGTCACAAACTCCTAGTTGATCCTGGCACAATACTTGACTCATAGATGCTTAGAAATGATTTTTTTTTCTTTTTTATAACGAAGTTCTGGGTTTGTTTAGGGTAAACAAATTATCTTCACCCAGCAATTCGACTTAGTATCAACCTTGATCGTTAATTAAAGAAAAACAATAGTAAAAACTACAGAGAGATGTATGCATTACAAACAAATTAGGAAAAGATTCTTCCTCTGTAGAGGTTCAATGACCACACCTCAAGTATGTTTTTAGTGTAGTAACAATAGAGTTAGCATCCACAGATGATGAAAGGTATACACAATTCCCTTTTGTCTCAGCTCTGGTCCTGCCACGTAAGCCATGCATTTTTATCCTGTTAGATACTGTCATCTCCTAAGGGAACCAATGTGCTTTATTAAAAAGGATTCTCTCTGCTCTAAGACAGTCTTGATCTCATGGATAACTGCCCTCACCTGCAGATGGGTTGGGGGTAGGGATTGTAGGAGGGATGAGCAGATAACAGAGGAATTTAGAGAGCAGGGGCCAGTGAAGTTGGTGAGGAGGAGTGAGGGGTAGAGGAGTATGGGTGGAGGTGGGGGTGCGGAATAGGGGGATGAGGTTGTCTTAGGGCAGGTGAGGTATTTCTGTTCTGCGAGGTTTTGCTCTGCCTGGATTCCATGTTCATAAAGGCTCTGCACAATGATTCATCTCTGTGATTTCAGGCTTGTGGTTCCTATGAACAGTCAAAGCTCCCTCACAAAGGTAGCAGGCTATTTTTGTAGAAGGAATGGAAGAAGACAGGAAGGAAGAAAGGAAGGAAGGAAGGAAGAAAGGAAAGAAGGAAGGAAGGAAGGAAGGAAGGAAGGAAGGAAGGAAGAGGGAGGAAGGAAGAGGGAGGAAGGAGGGAGGGAGAAAGGGAGGGGGAAGATAGACTCCTGAGTGTACGCAGATACACTGACAGGTGACAGTGTGGACTTATTTAATGGCTGATGAGGTTCCATTCTGTGTAGCAAAAGCACACAACACTCACTTCTGTTCATGGTGAGCCAGCACTGTAGCCCAGGGTCTTGCATTTGGTGTCTGACCCTCCGATTCCTTTAATTTTCAATGTTCATTTAAAAAGCCACCTTTATGTCACCACTTCCAGACTCAGGATCACACAATGCATGAGACTTTGGTTCTTTTTTTTTTTTTTTTTTTCATCTTTCTTTCCCGAACAGCCAACTGCTTGCTACCCCCTGTGAGCAAGATGGAGAGGAATGAGTTGCTTTTCAAATGTTACCAACTGTTTTCTGGGTCTCTGTCTGCAAATTTTGTGGTTCACTCAGGCTTAACTTACAAAGTGGCAGATCTCTCTCTTCAGGGCAAACACTTCAGAGCCATGTTTACAAAACCACCACAGCCATATTCCTAGCCGCCTCTTAGAGTTGATTCATTTCCCCCTTGAGATCAAGGAGGCGTGACTAAGCCACAAGGCCTGCAGGAGACTGGAAGTCTTTTAATAGCTATGGAGCCTTGTTCTAGCAGTAGATTGATTAAAGTATTGTAGCCCTTATAGTTTACTTTATACATATGAAAGCACTCTTTACATACAGAAATGAAACTCCATTCTATCAGGCAGCAGACAGGCACCTTTTCACATTATTTAGGTGCAAAAAGTATTCAAACAAAAATCCAGGACTTCTGATTGTGTTTGGGCACATAACTTTTATGTTGACCTTGACTTTGCTCACAAATAACTATGTTATATAAATAAAATATAATAATAAATTTATGTACTTAGTGGCATAAAGTGTCAATACCTCCAGCAAAATAGCAAAAAAAAAAAAAAAAGAATTAAAAGAAAGAAAAGGAAAAAAATCCTCTGAGTTTCTTTTTCAGCTTTATTATTATTTATTTTGATTTAGTTTTCAGAAAACAAATGGAGTATATATTATAATGTGCATTTGATTAATGCTGAAATCTCTAGGATAGTCTTGACATTGTATTCTCTCTGTACTCTAGCTTTTGAATCCTGTCATCAATTTACTTCTTCTGGAGCTGGTACTGAGGGGATGTGGGAAGGGTAAGGACCCTGTTTTCCACTCTTTTTGGTCACTTCCCTCAGCCTGCTATGATTAGATGGCTTTCTTTTCTGGAAATATACCAAGCTGTTTACTTCACTGTGTTTTTTCTAAGGTTGTCATTCCAATTTAGATGACATCCAGTGTGAAAATTTCTATTTCTAAAGATGCCATATAGTTTAGGCACAGTGTCCAGAGGCTTCTGGGCTAGAACTGACCTGAAAACCTCCCCTCTTGAGAACTAGCTTTCAGCTGCCAGATGACACACGCAAGCTTCCAACAGTCCTATCCAGGTATGACACACAGCACGGCACAGTCGTCATGAGCATGCAGTAGTGGTACACACACCTTAGCAGTAACCAACTGCTCTCTAATTGAACTTTAGACCCCCTAAATGATAGGGAAATCATGCCTGGAACTGAAGTCATGGATCTTCCAGAAGAACGTACAATGACCATTTTACTAAACCAGCATAATCTCTAACTGCAACCTAAGTATTTTCTCTTATGTCCACAATAAGTGTGTGTCTTACCCCTCATCAAGGAAACTTCCTTTTGCAACTGAGGGAGACAATCATAGAAACCCAAAACCTATCAAAATACAGGGTTGTGAAGCCCAGTGCCGGTGGATTCATTTATAAATCCATCTCCCACAACAAAGAAAGGCTCAAGGATCCTTGAGAAAAATGGTTTTGAATAGTGACAAGTAACGGAACATGGTAGTGTAGCTGATGGAAGATGAAGCAGGAGGTTTATTCCTTCTACTGAGCAGTTACTATGACAACCAAGTAATTAATAAATTGAGCTGTGATGGCAGCTGGAGGAAGAGTTTTGCAAGCAGGTAACACAGCTAATGTACCTCATAGTGATTAGACATTGGGATTAAAACTCCGCATTGATTTTTGATGGATACAAACACAGTCAGATCACACCACTCGACTCATCTCTCCCATTCCTGAAATATTTATTGGCAGGGCTTGTTGGCTTTGCTTCTCCAGCACAGTTTCAAATCCGTGTGGATTTTCCTCCATCCATCTTTGGTTTGATCTGTATCATTTCTTAATGGAACCATGAAAATAGTGTTTCATACAGAATCTAATCTAAATTGGAAGGACAACATTAGCAAAACCATGATAGAGATGAAATAAAGTACTTGGTAAATTCCAGGCTGAGAAAAAAGTGACCCAGAAGAGGAGTGGAAAACGGGAACCCTTCCCAAGTCTGCTCAGCCGTAATTTCAGCTGAGGAAAAACTAGCCAGCAGGTTCAAAAGCCAGAATACATAGAGTGTATGTAATGTCAAAACTATCCTAGTTAAAAAAAAAAAGTTGTTTTTAAAAAAATTGAATTTAAAATTTGGCTTTCACACATGGGGGAATCTGACGCAGACTCTGTTTGTATTGGATGCAGGATTACAGCTCCCACACCTGGTTCCAGTTCTCCTTTAGGTGCTCTAATGATGGAGTGTCCTACACCTATGCATCATGATTAACTGATATTAGAGTGACCCCATCCCTCGCCATGAGATTTGTGAGACAGGCGATGCATGATTTCATACATTTTCCAGGAAAGCCCTGAGAAAGAGTTTATTATAATTAAATAAGAAAGAGTTTGAGTCAAATCTGGCTAGACAACAATACTGGGAACACGTGAGAGGAAGGACTCAGGGGCACTGGTGTCAGCTACTGATTTTGCCTGTGACATTGATGGTCACTGAGTTAGAGGTTTCATGTCCAGTTTTAGAATGAAGGTTTATAATGTAAGATAATGCATGTGTTGTTATTAAAAATCACCCCAAGTTCAGCAGGTGCAATGTAGTATGAATTTCATTCTGAGTCTACACTTTTGTTCCAGAGGTTACTCAACCACCTGGAGATCTTACACATTCCGGCAATGAAATCTCTTGGGGCGCAGTTTTCACATCTGTCCTTGGATACCATATGCACACTAGACTGTACAGCAGACGGAAATGGGGTGCAGAGCAAATTGTCTCCTATTGTGTATTCTGGCATCATTCACTGCCAGAATCAGATTTTTCTTTATTGCATCTGAAAGAATTCAGTCACTGGTTCACTCAAGTTCCAAGAAAAATGTTATGTCCAGTGTCTAAGGAGTGGGGGTCACCATTCGTCCTAAACTTAAATATTTTGCAATAAGATAGATCTGATGTGCTAGGCGTCAGGTGCCAGAGACTTGATCACAGTTTTCTCGATTTCTAAACATAAGAACCTTTGGTAAGCATGGCTTCTACAGGCCTAAATGTTATTTACTCAGGTAACATTTATATGTTATGTATTTATTTGCAGAATACTGCATCTGGAATCTGCCTAAATTCTATATGAACTGCACTATTCAAATTTACCTTATTTTACTTAAAGTCCCTGCACTGAAGAGGATCATTACTCTCTCCTCTCTCTCTGAACTCAAGGCTGCATTTCACACTGTGAGTCTGGGATGCTGTGCTCCCATGGCTCTGTACTATTTGGGTCTCTGGGCAAGTCTTCCGATCTGATCAGACATATCTGCCCACAAGTTCCCATCTCAAATCCAGCCAGTTGCACGATCAGCCTCTAATTTCACTTTCATTGGCCAGTTTTGGGAGTGTCTTGTTGTGGTTTCCCTCCCTGAAAACAAAACTGAACTTTTGGCCGTGAGTATCAGGTTTAGCAGAGAAAACAAAGTCCTTTTTCTTTCACCTGCCTCTGTCAGTGGAGGAAGAGTCGACAGAGACATTAGTTGCAAATATCAGGATATTTTTCAGTGTTTATGGCCTAGTCATCTGTAGACCACGCTATATTTCATTTTGGGGATCATTTCTGAAAGGTACAGGAAAGTAAAAGTGTGCACCTGGAATGTAATGGTACGAAACAATTCGGGAGAGAAGACAGCCTCTGCCCCACGACTGCAGCTATACCAGGCTAGCAGAAAATAATGGCAATAGTTGACAGATTTTAAGTTCAGGCATGTTCTATGCATGATCACGTCCATGCAGACTTTCAAGAGCACGTGGAGACATCTGCGGTCATTATCCTGACTCTTCGTTTTCCTCATGGAATCCCACCTGTCATACTGGGAAGGTCTCTTGCAGGGCGGCTGTTGACGTGCACAGAAACTTCATTGTTGATGTGATAAATTTCCACTGTCAGGCTTTTCCAGATCATTTCAGGCTCTCGTTTCATGTGTAGTGCTCCCACTTACACGTTCTAATAAACCACTCTTCATATCTACAAACACACTCACAGCATCCTGGTGGAATATTTATTTCATGAATTTGGTGGTTTATTGAATATTTAAATGTCCATTTAAACACTGAGGAAAGAGTTATATAAAATGTAATATGGTAAGATAAAACATCATTTTTTTTATTAAAACCTAGCATCCATCTCCCTAAATCTATTATCTGTCCAACTATTATCTCTTCATTTACATATCATCTATTCATCAATCAATCAATCAATCAATCAATCAATCAATCAGTCTGTCTGCTGCTATCGCCAAATGGTTGTGTATACCTATGTCTATATGATTTATATTCCTTTAGCTTGTCTGTGCCCTTGTCCCATAAAATGAATGGTCTCTACTCTGCCCCAGAGGAGACCAAGGCTTAGGAGTTTTCCTCCCAGAGGGACTGGGCCTGAGGGCTTCCGTGAATGTGAGAGCAACCATGACACACAGAGGAGCTCACATTTTCAACTCCCTGCCCCAGAATTCCTCCAGCTTCTGCTCATGCTCGCTGTGACAGAAGATCCTAGCCGCTGTCATCCACTGTCTCCATTTCACTGCTTCCTTTCCCTTCTTTAACTGAGGAAGGACATAAATATCCCTCCTTTATACTTCCTCCATAGTGGATGCTTTTGTGAAAATCACAAAACCACTACCTTTTCCTAGTTTTTAGCAAATATTTCTATTTTCATCTTCTGTGTATTTATTTGTCCCTTTCTTCACAATTAGAAAACCAATTGGATTCTGTACTAATTTTAGATAGAAACCTTATTTTTAATTATTTGGTCATTCTGCTTTAAATTTTCAAATTAAATATCCCCTATTCAATACATTTTGTCACTTATTGTGGTCAAAAACAAAAGAATCCAATTCCTGGGGATGCAATACGAACAATATAACATATCTTCTCAGTTTCTTCTCATACTTTTCAGATGATCTTTACATTTTTAAGCCCACATTGTGACTTAATTTCTGACAACCACGTCTAGAGAGTAGACTCTTTCCTTTCTTTTCCGGGGAGATAAATGTGAGGATTTGGCTCTAAAGACTGAATGATTCTGCTGCACTTGGGAGCTGTGTCTGCGCATCACAAACAGTAGAAATATCCAAAACATTATGATGCTTTCAGCCTCTGTCTCCCCTCCTTGTCACCGTGACTCTATTCCAGACTATGGACTTAATTTCTGTTCTGCTTCCTTGCCTGGAACCGAGCAGTCTAAGGATGGGTTTCATGTCAGACCCGCCCTCTTTTAATTGTTTATTTCCTCTACCATTGCTATGAATGTCCTTTAACTTCATCTTCTCTTGTGGCCCAACCATCTAAGACTTGGCCTTTTCTGTTCACAATGTGTGTGAGATAAAGTTCCTTATGCAGTTTCAAAGCTGTGCTCTTGTCTGCCCTTCTGGTCTCTGCCTCCCTTTGCTGTAATAATGCCTCTCCATACATCATTCTGCATGTGGTAGTGTTTCTAGCAAGTGATTTCCAGGATAGATAATTGGGATCTTAAGTGTTTTCCTTCTTGATTGAAGGAAGCTTCTAGAAACTTTTGTTCTCTGGGTTTTCTTGGAAATGTTTATTTGGTTTCATTTCCTGCAAAGCTTGTCTTCCAAGGAACATGTTGACTGCCTCTGTTCTTTTTCAATTTGGAGACATTTTTATAAGGCCAGTGTCTGCAGGTCAGCTCCTTCATCATTCTTCCTGACAGTGCCCAGCAGCCGCCTTCTCTCTCTCTGATTCAGTTAGGAAAGGCAGGCTGACCACACACAGCTGGTTCAGTTCCTGTGAGCATGCAACACAGCTCTGCTTTGGGTCTGATGACCCAGACTGAGTAACATCTGTGGCCTCTTTCTTATGTGATCAGCAATAGCACAAAGAGGGATGTAAGTCCCCTGTGCACATCCCCATCACTTCCTTAGACTTTCATGAAGAACTGGCTTTGGGCTGCTGAGTGTCCCTACATATAAAACCCTATTATTTTGTGTGATGATTTAATATCACACTATGGTTCTAGTCTCTACATGAAAGAAGAAAACTGACTGCAGTTGGGCATAGCTTCCTCCTCTGAAGGGCTTAGACCTTTTTCTAGTGGGGAGAAATAGCTGATTTTCTATTTTCTTTGACAAACTAGGAGAGCCAGGTGCCACCTTGACTGTGGTAGTCTGGTAGTTTCATAGGTTTCAATTGTCTGACCTGACTCCTCTAGGGTTCACTGCGGTCACCTCTGGTACCTGACTTGTGTGACAAGTTCAGTCCCCTGCTTACCAAGTCATTTCTAGTTCATGATAAACTTTCCTTTGCTCTACTCTTTCTGGTAGGTCAATCCTTTAAATTTTTGAATGTCTACATCATTTGCTAATGACTTTGTCTAACAACATTTTCAAATATATCTGCATCTCAGGTTGTTACTTCGCTTTCTTTCAGGTTTCCTTTTCCCTCCATTTGCTTTATAAGGCTTGTTTTTAATGCCCCCTTTTTAATATAATTTGTTTAATCATTTTATGATTTTCACTTAGTGATCTCTTTCCATCCAGATTCTATTCATTTGTAATGCTATTTGACCACCGAGCTCTTTCTTTTTGATTGTTTTTCTCAAGTGTATCTTGTGAAAACAACATGTACCTAAATCATGTTTTGGCTCTTCACTGCAATCTGAGAGCTTTTGTCTTTAATCAGAAAGGTTAATCTACTCAGAGCTGTTATAATCACCAAGCTCTTAGGGTTTCTACTTACATTGGATTTTAAGTTATAATGCAGTCTTTTCTTTCATACTTTTCTTTCTTACTGAAAAGATCAATTAAAATTAAACTTTTTTATTTTGAAAGTTGCTTATTTAGCAACCTGACTAAGGCACAGACCAAGGCATATCTTGGTCTATAGGAGCTAGCTAGTACTGTGTGATGTGGGAACTTGGAAGATTACCATTAATCTATCTGAGTGTGTCTATACTGCACCTGCGCATTAAGCCATCACTAGTGATTCTAGGATACTCTGTCTCATGTATGATGGCACACTCTAGGATTTAATGTGTCAGGGTCATGCATGTAAGGGCAACTCATAGGAAATGGTTCCTTCCTTTCAGCTTGTGGGATTCGGAAATGGATGTGAGGTTGCTCACTACGCTCAACTGTAAGCACCTTTACACACTGAGACATCTCCCAAGCCCAGTGTCCCATTTTTCGATGGCCTGGATGTTTGTTATTTTAAGACCTTCAGGAAAAGATAATCAGCTTATGCTGCAGATAGTTGAAACTTAATGTGTGAGGTAGTATGTAATGAGCAGGTAGGAGCCAACCAGACTCTCTGCTGCTGATGGCATTTGCTCAGCCCAGTTTGAAGAGACTCGTGCTCTTGTTTTAATGTGCCTGCTGTTTCCATTGCTGATCTTTCTCACTGCTTCCTTGGCTACAGTGAACACTGGTTGCATCCAGGGTCACATGATCTTCCATTACCCCTGGTTTAGAGTGACGATCTTGGTTGTAGTTTGAGAAATCAAAATTGGAGTGATCATATTTTGGTATAGGGGGTCCTTCTGTCTTTGTGTTGCTTGCATTGGTTAATAAAGAAATTGCTTTGGGCCTGCTGATAGGGCAGAACTTAGGTGGGTGGAGGAGACAGAACTGAATTCTGGGAGGAAGAAAGCAAAGTAAGCAAGAAGCCACAGACCCATTGCCGGAGATAGACATGCTGAGACTTGGCTGGTAGGCCACGACCTCGTGGTGATACACGGATTAATGAAGATGGGTTAAATTAATATTTAAGAGTTAGTCAATAAGAAGTTAGAGCTAATGGGTCAAGCAGTGATTTAATTAATATAAATTCTGTGTGCTTATTTCAGGGATAAGCTAGCTGGGCGGCTGGAATGAACAAGCAGACCCCTCTTTACAACAATATTTCATGGTGCTTGATACCTTTGATCCACTGTATGACTTCTCCAGAAAGCACATCTAGGTCCTGGATAAAACAAAATGGTGAAGGGTCAAGAAAAAGTGGTTTAAAAGATGCAAATAATATTCTGTCTCCAAACAGACAATTATTATGCGTAGTCCTTCCCTGTTAGTTTGAGTATCTTCTTCAGTGTTTTCTGGGTCTCCTAAACTTGCTGAGCTGAGTTTCTCTAGTTTTTAGGTCACAGTCACACTAACTGAATGCACTGAGCATCTTTTGAACATTGTGTTTATTCTGAAGGCAGAGTATACAGATGAGCCATGTGCAGTGCTTTCTTTAGATAAGGCCCAGGAGCCTGAGGTACAGCTCAGTCTGCCCATGAGGTTTCACCTGGCATTTCTTGTTAGTTTCATATGCCTTGTGTTTACAGCAATCTTATCGCTTAAAGGGTGTATTTTTTTTCCTCTTCTACCAGACAGCATCCTCCTTGGTGTAACAAAATATTCTGTCTCAAGTACAAAGATGTCTCATAGCAAAATTCTCAGGACTAAGCTACGATAGCTAAATGACTTCCGTATCAGATGCCTCAAGGAACACAAATGGCTAAGTGCACAGGACACATCATCCTTTTTTAAGTGGAATGCCCTGAAATGGAAAAGTTGGTTTTTTTTTCAAATGTATAATTTTTTTGAGAACTGGAAAATATTCTCTTGCTTTTCAATCATATAAATTAGCTCTGCTGAGAAAGTGCCTTCGCACAGCTGTTTATCATTGCCCCTAAAGCTTACTGAGTGTCGTGCTGCTCGAATGTCAAGTGCGGTTAATGTTTGGTTTCCTAGAGGGTTGAGTCAGGCTTGGACAGAAGGCGGGTGAACAAAAACTACCAAAAGGAATTGTTTGTCCTCGGAACCGTAAAAGTGAGTTCTGACAAAATCAACTGGAATTATTAAAACTGGAAAAAACTGGATGGAAAGATCAGAGAAAGCGACAGCCTGCAGATATGCATAAAAGCATGCTATTTCAAGATTGTTAAAAAATTTGATTACTTGGTAAATTTTGCACACATACAAAAAGACATTTCACCGTACCCAATCTCCTTCCCCTCTCTAATTCATCTCAGATCTTCTTTCAACACCTGCCGATTTCAGTTCTTCCTCCTCTTTCCCTCAATAGCACAGCACACTTACTAGTGAAAGAAAAAAACCAACTACCAACTCTGTTTTGTGCTAGGCCCCCAGGTGCCTGTCAACAGAGCAGGAAGTTCCCTAGATTGCAGTCAATCAAAGAGTCACCTAAACCCCTTATGCCCATGAAAATAGATTTGTGGGATTTTTGTCCTAATAAACCCCACCTAAGAATGGAGGGGCATCTCCTCTGGTCCCCACTGCATCCCTATTATGATTTGCACTGCAGAATTCAACCTTGCTTTTGCATTTTGGTGAGTCTGTGTCTCTGGAGGTCTTCTTGGGGTCCCTGCGACTTGGGCACTACTCTAGCAGCAGCAATGACATCTTACATGACCACATGGTCACATTTTACTATTAATTGATTTCTCACAAGCTGGACATGGTAGCTTGTATTTGTTTTCACAGTAATCAGGAGGCTGAGGCAGAAGAATAGCCATAAATTCAAAGCCAATATAAAGGACATAGTGAATTGCAGACCAGCCTAGGCTACAGAGGGGACCCCTATGTCTAAGGATAAATAAAGAAAAATTTGAGTAAAGTGAAACCAATGCTGTGTCCTAAAGGGGCAGTAAATTACCCAGAATTACTTCTACTAGGATTTATGTTAATTTAAAAGAAACAGTGCAAAACATTTGAAATATATTAACAGCTGCTGTTAAGACCGTGACCTACAGTAGAAGTGGATGCTGATGTGAGCAATTGCACAATCCTCATGCCCCTCTCTAGGGTGCTGGTGCTGTCCCAAAGCCTGCCTGACCCTGAATAAATAATGTGAAGTTGCAAATTTGCCTGTTTTCTACATCTTCCTGTTGCCTTTTCAGCTTCTATTTTATTTTGTTCTTTTCATTCATATCCTCAAGTGATAAGTGTCCATGTTTTACAATTTAAATTTGGTTTATCACTTTGTTTTCTATGTAAAATGGAAAAACCCTATGGAAGAAGACAACAGATATTGGATTCCGCTTTGCTATGGGGCATATGCCACATAAGACACTTATCTCATCTCTAACTTAATCTCAAGGGAAAGTTGTTAATGGAAAAGCTAGCAATGAAAGAAGCGAGCCTTCCTGAAATGTATTCAAGTATAAATCCATTACAATAGCAATCATATATTGCAATAATATAATAGCAATAATATATTTCTTCCTTTGCTACAGTTAGATAAGATTTATTGTCTATAACTGTAGAATTTCCGCGGGGTGAATGCATAAGTAAAGAGGTCTTTAAATGACGCGATCTAACTATCAGCATCTGATAGTGCTGAGGGTGTAGTATAAATAAGTCAACACGTGCCCCAGAGGAACACACTTTAGTCAGTCTGAAAGGCGAGCTACAGAGGTGAAGGAGTGTGCTCAGTACTGGTTCTCCCACCTGAAATAGCTCAATGAAGATGAAAACCTGTGCCTTAAAATATGCAGCAATCTCCCTACAATATCCCATAAATCTGATGCTACAATCATTTGTTTTTTTGTGGAAATCTAGGCGTATGAAAGGAGACACCTTCTGTTCTCATTATGGCGCCATGTTTGAAGTGTTCTGTTTATATTTTTAGTGCCTTTAGTATCTGTTTCCTCATGTAGTCCAATGGTGTATTTGGGCTTTCTGGGCCAGAAAAAAGAAATAATTTAAAGACAACAAAGTGTATTCCAGATGATGGACTATCAACATTTGAAATGTGCAGCTTAGCACAGAAAACACAGAGTCCTTATCCAGAGAAATGCAACTGGAATGAGCACTCCCTTTACTATTCAAATGAATTTAGGCTGGTGTTTATATCAAGCAATTAGAGCAAATAGTCTATTCCACATCCCAGAAACCTTAAAACAATGTGTTTGCTTTGGGGCTCACCCCGTATTCATCTTTTGCAGTAGCAACAGTCACACTGCAGTTTTAATAGACTAGAAAGGGTCAAAAGGTCTAGATTCTTACCAGTCACTCAATATTTTTACAGTTCAGCTGAAGCTTCTGTGTCATCGTATTCCCTAGCAAACAAAGCTGTCCTTTAGCCAATGAATGTAAAATATTCCATCAGACAGCCAGGAGTGGGTTTTTCCTTAATAATTTTCATGCAATTTGCATTCTCTATTTTACATAAAATAGAATTCATTGGCAATAAAATGACTATCAAAAATAAAATGCATATCAAAGCAAAAGAAATGCCTCCAATGATGTTCTTCCCTTGAAGATAGCAAGGATTACCATGGAACCTATTCAGAGACCTGTGCCCCTGGACTTTGGTGGCGTTTCTTAAAGACTAGTGTGCAGTGTGCCTTGATGGTCCCAAATGTAGTAATGCAATATAGTAAATGGCTGACAGATTCTGTCGGGTTTACAGTAAAGTAACTTTGCATGGTGAAAGAGAGTTCATAAAAACAATTATATTATTACTAATAATTTCGCTATGAAATTTATGAAGGATAATGTTTGGTAAGAAAATTTAAGAACTTAGGAAGTGCTCTCCCGTGCTCATGTGTTGCAGTCTACTTCCCACTTTCTCTTCTATCAGGTCCAGTGTGTTCGGATTTATATTGAGATCTTTAATCCATTTGGACTTGAGTTTTGTGCATGGTGATAGATATGGATCTATTTTCATTCTTCTACAGATTGACATCCAGTTATGCCAGCACTGTTTGTTGAAGATGCTTTCCTTCTTCCATTGTATACTTTTAGCTCCCTTGTCGAAAATCAGGTGTTCATAGGTTTGTGGGTTAATATCGTGGTCTTTGATTCAATTCCATTGGTCGATGTCTCTGTTTTTATGCCAATACCAAGCTGTTTTCATTACTTTAGCTCTGTAATAAAGTTTGAAGTCAGGGATGGTAATGCCTCTAGAAGTTCCATTATTGTATAGAATTGTTTTGGCTATCCTGGTTTTTTGTTTTTCCGTATAAAGTTGATTATTGTTCTCTCAAGGTCTATGAAGATTTTTTGGGGATTTTGATAGGGATTGTGTTGAATTTATAGGTTACCTTTGGTAACTTGATTTTATGTTTTGGTTTGAAGTAGATACAAAGATGAATTCTGTATTTTGTAATTATGTTTGAATAATTCTATGGCCTCACATGTGTGGTGATTCTTAATTGTACAGGTCCCTGGTTTTTCACACTTTTGGTCACCAATCCCTGTTGACTGTAGATGGAATCTATGGCTTGGTGTTGACCAGTTGAGGCTATAATGGCATATTTAAGCTATTTTATGATGACTCGACTTCCACAGAAAGTGATTCCAGAGGTGAGCTTGATTCAGAAGGTTGCCATGCTATAAAACAGCTTTAAAATGTCTCTTGGAATTGCAGATCACCTTTGGGAGCTGAGTGTTTTATATCCTGCAAGAAACAAGAGTCCTGTGTCTTTCATGGAGTAAAAGGAAAAGATACTCTGTTAAGAGGCTGAGTGTCCTCAGAGTTAGATTATTTCTCTCTGTCTCTTGGAGGAGGCTGTAATCCATCTTACACTGCTATTGAGGCATAATCATGAAAGAAAAACTCCCCAGATCATTTCTTGATTCTAGCCCATTGAGACTGTGACGTTATGACTGTTGTAAATTGTAAGCATGTTAACTTGATAAAATTCCTTCAGTGCAATAGAAAACAGAATTTCCAAGTTGTACTAGCTTATACTTGACTTTCATGCAGTTCAATGAACTTGGATTTGGATTCCATAGACTCTCAAAGCTGCTTATGGTAGGATGGCTACTTTTGCAAAATTAGTTCTTCCTCTCTATGAGCTTGGAGGTCTTTTAGCTACTTGTGACATAAATTGATATCCTTTTCCTGAAGAGAAGATTTATAAAATCTGAGCAGAAATTCTGGGCAGTTGGACTGTACAATGGCTCAGCTGATGATGGTGCCACCCCCAAGCCTGACAACTTGCATCTGCCTCCCAGCACCTGCATGGTGGAAAGAAGACCTGGCTCTTGTGTGTGGTCTAATTTTGTGGTAAAGGCTTGCCTCCACAAAATATTTGTAAAAGTGATTTTTAAATTTATATGTAGATAAATATATTAGATAAGATTCAAACCATTTATACATTTACCAATGAAGCAGGGCAGAAAATGTTTGATAATAACACACCTGTCTCAGTGATACCCCAGGAAAACATGGTCAGACTCAAAGTCATATCTACAAAGTTCAACTGAGGGTCTAGACACCTCCCTTTACAGACGGAAGGAGAATAGGAAACTCATGTTTCTGTGTTTCCCTATGCTGAGTAATAAACCATCCTGTCATTACTACCAGTTACGGACGCCATCCTGTAGTACCAAATTTCTTGAGAAAACCTTGCTGTCACAATCTGTCAGTCATTCAGCAGTCTTTTCATGTCTTTCTTCCCAGGCAGAGCTACCATTTCATTCCCTTTCCCAAAGAGCCTTCTCTAAGTGTCAATGGATTCCATGCTAGGATTACAGGCTCCTCAAGTAGTGAGTGATCCACTGCTCTTCAGGTTGCATGTACCATCAATATAATCTAACACCCTGTTTCAACCTAAAAAATAAAAGAAGAGGCAGTGAGAAGATTGCCATCACCAACACAACTTCACTGAGCAGTACAGAGAAAGGAGACAGACAGAACAGTAAGTTAAACCTGGGATGTTTGGGTCCTACTATTTTCAACAAATTCCCAAAAGGAAATAAAATAAAAAGCAATAAGTGATAGCTTTTGCTGTCAAATAAGTATTTGAGGAAATAGTTCAGTATTTCCAAAATTTGTGAATAGACATAAACTACATATTCAAAAAGCAGATTGAGGCACAAGCAAAAACTCCAAGTGAAACAAACTAAGAAAAATACATAAGAATAGATGTCAAGACACACCATCAAACTGCTAACTACTTGGAAAAACTTTCCCAGCTGTCTTAACTAAATAAAGTATTACCTACATGAGGAGAGAGCTTAAATGACAGCTGACTGCAGCAGAAGCTAGAGCAACCATAAGCAAGGGTGCCACGTATTTCAATAGCTAAAAGTAAAGAACTGTCAACCTAAGAATGGTATATTCATTGCAAATACCCACCAGGAGGAAGAAGGCAATCAATATATCACCAGACAAAAGAAAAATCAGGGAACATGCCAGTGAACACACTTTAGTAGATTGACCAAAACAATCTCCCCACACTGAATGCAAGCACAATGGTTGAATCAGAAGAGATGGAAGATGAGTAAGGAAGAGAATGAACTTGTGAAGAAATGCCTCATTGTGTGAAAAATTGTTTGAAAATTGGCATAAGTTTTAACCTCTCTGGTGCTTCACCGGGCATCACTTTTCTCCCTTGGCATTGTGCATTGCCCCTTATAAAACTGTGAGAGCTAGCCCTAAGGGGCTGGCTTCCAGACCAGACACAGCTTGGTTCTGCCAAGCATTGTGCCTGTGTTTCTGCGGGGCCTCAGCAGCAAGTATTTACCTCCAAATTCTGGAGGCAGCAAAGGACAATAGCAACACCATATATAGTTTTGGTTGTTGCTTGGAATATTTGTCATGTAATTACCATGCAGCACAGCATTGTCTAACATCTGGCAAATATTTATTTGATTACTGTTTTTTTGCCTCAATCCCAATTGAAATGTAAGACTCATAAGACTATGGAATCAGTCTACTGGGCATACATCTGCAATCCCGGAGCAGAGATTAGTCACTGACACAGATGACAAACAAAGTAAATATTTGCAAAAAAATGAAGAACATAAATCAAAAAAGACACGGAGCTAAGGAAAAAGAGTAGACTCTGCATAGATGATGGTTCAGAGCATCTAGACATGAAGAAAAGGGGAGGAAGGAGGAAATGGTAGCTCAAAGTAGGAGGGAAACTTGCGAAGGGGTGAGTGGAGAACAGCCCAGTGGGGTATTCTGTTTGCCCTTGTCTGTTTTGTTGTAATAAGAGCGGCAGGACTGTGTCCCCGGCACCCGGCCGCCCGCATGGCTTATGCCCCAAAATAATTACACGGAAACTGTATCCTTTTGAACACTGCCAGGCCCATTAGTTCCAGCCTCTTATTGGTTAGCTCTTACATATTGATCTAACCCATTTCTAATATTCTGTGTAGCCCCACGAGCTGGCTTACCAGGGAGGATCTTAACCTGCGTCTGTCTGGAGTGGGAGAATCATGGCGACTCCTTACTCGGCTTCTTTCTCCCAACATTCTGTCTGTTTACTCCACCCACCTAAGGGCTGGCCTATAAATGGGCCAAGGCAGTTTCTTTATTAGTTAACCAATGACCTTCCTCCATCACTGTTTCTATAGACTAAGTGAACTCAAGAAGAGAGATGGAGTCCCAGCAGGAACGGAGATTATTATTAGAATGACAGGAGCCTGGACCCAGACAGGACTGTTTCCAGTCTCTGAATGCAGACCAGAGACAGGACCCTGCTATTTCTACCACCTTCGTGTTGTAAAGGAATGGATGAGTGGTGGCTGTGTAAGATGGTGATTATGGTTACTGTCAATTGTCTTCTTAGCAGAATTTAGAATTACGTGGGAGATGAGCCTGTGCTAATTGAGGTGGGTGGTGCAGTTCCCAGGCTAGGTACCAGGACTGTGCAAGCAGAAGCTGAGCTGTGCAAGCCCCGCGGACCACATTCTCTGCTTCCTGTTTGAGCACAGTATGTGAGGTCCTGCCGTGGTGACTTCCACATCATAGGGCTGCACACCTGAACAGTGACCCCAAATAATCCCTTTCTGCCTTGACTTCCTTTGCCATAGTCTTTTGTCACAGAAACAGTAAAGTACCTAGACAGTAGCAGTATTCCACCTGGGCAAATGCCCCATTTTCGTATAAACACAGACACCATGCTTCTTTACGTAATAAAACACTTACAGTCATCCTTGAATTTACCAGTACCACACCCTGTCCTCCACATTCTCCACCACAGGGAACCCTCACTGGGTACATCTGCTTGTCTTTTCTTTTTATCTAGCCTCTGAAGAAACTTGTTAGTGAGTATGAAATATAATTCTTTTATTCTTAGCTCATTAGCTTTTGGGGGCATTCATATTTCTCTTTTTGTGCCTAATCCAAAATATTTCATATTTACTTCATAAAAAACTGCCAATTATTTTGGAGAGAATGAAGAATACTTTGTTATATCCACATATACATTCCTATTTCTGGGTATGATTTCTCGGCAGTATTTGAAGATGAAAATTTCCCAACTCATTTTTGAATTCTAGTCATAAAAATTGTGTGATCAACTACTGTTATTTAAAGAGCTTGTTAATCTTTCACAAATTAGAGGTTTTATATATGTATGCACAGATGTAGTTCATGTGCGTATATGCTCCTACATGTACATATGGAACATATATTTATATGCAAACAGGTTGTATTCTACAAAATCATTCTGAATGGTAAAAATGGAGATATGCACACTCTCTCACACTTAAAATCTAAACATTTCAAAGCTGAAAATTTCGCTGTTTATTTATTAAGACCCATTTTGCCAGTGATAAAAATGCCTATTTTTCTCAGTGTATGAACTGAGTAACTATCTAAACACAGGTATATAAAGAGCAATAAAGCTCACTTGACTCTCACTCAATGCTACCTCATCTATGAATTCATCTCTTCTTCACAGTCAAGTTTCATGAGACAAGTTGACAGTAACATATTCTAATTTTCATCTCACCCCTTGTAAATATGTGTAAAGCCGACCTGTTGATGTTTTTGTTATATCCTCCTATCATGCTTTCAATGAAAGGCCACTCACGACTTTTCCAGAAAATGTCACCTGAAGGGATTCCGCAGGCAATACAGATAACTAACTTCCTGCTTGGATGTTGTATGTGCCCATTACAAAGGAGTTCTTTCCATGGCTATAGGAAGCAACTTGTGAGATACTCTTTATGGTTGTGAAAACATATATCTCTCACAAAGCATACAAGGGCCTTACAAAACTTACAAAACTATTGAAAGTTTCTCATGATTGTTTTGAAACTATTCTAATTTTAAGAGTTTGAAAGATGGTGAATCAAACTCTACCATATTTTCAGCTAATAATCTAATAGGTATTATATATATTATTATTCTGCATTCTTTTATTTCTTCCACATAATATTGGTATGCTTGTTTGTTGATTTATGATGTAATGGTTAATCTTATGAGATAGCCAAACTAGCTTGGACCTTACCATGCAGACCAATCTGGCATTCATCTGAGGTCATCCAACTGTGGTGAGCATGCCCGTAAGTCACCAAAGATAAAGCTAGAAAGTCACAATATGATACTTTGTTATTGTTTTTAGTAATCACCCAAACTACAATTTTTATTTTTCCATTTGATAGTTGTTTTCCTTATAAGAATCTATCTTTGAGGAAACCAATGTAGCTACTTTTGTAACATCATGACATACAGGGCTTGATTTCAGAACTGTGCCTGGAACAGTGAAAACAGATATGCGTAACAGTAAAGTCGATGACATCGATGTTTGTTTCCCTCATGGCCAAGATAGGAAATCCAAGTACTCTCTTGAGAAGAATGGTATTTTATACTGGGCTTCAGTAGGCTTCTATCATTCATGGTGATTACTATGAAACTGTGTTGTTAACCTTTGCTTCCTATTTTAGTATGATTAGTCTTCTTTCAAAGCTATTTTTGAATATGGAAAATATTGCTTGCTTCATAGGGAAATGTACAAGGAATCAAAGACATAGAGAAAAGTTACCCCCACCCCATCATTCTCACTTCGCACTCATCTCCATTAATATGGGAAGCAAGCTCCATTGCACTAAACCTTGTAACTGTGGTATAATCTTGTACACTGTGAAGATGTGTCTTTGTCACGGTACCTACTGATTGGTTTAACAAATATCTAAATGGTCATTAGCCAGCTAGACAGAATGTATAGGGAGAAGAACTCCAGGAAGAAGACAGGCAGAGTCACCAGAATACACATAGGGAGCAAGATTTGCTGGTGGACAGGTAAAGCAAAGAGCCATGTGGCAAGGCTTAAATTAATAGAAACTGGTTAATTTAAGTTATAAAAGTTAGTTACTTACAAGTCTAATCTATGCCCAAGCTCTTATAATTTGCAATAAATCTCTCTGTCATTACTGGGGAACCAGCAGTCATGAAGAAAAGATCCAACTACACCTTGTCCTGTCTAGGTTCTCTTCATAATATTCCTAAAGTACTCATACACATATGCTTTCTGGGTTTCATTTATTTGACTCAAATATATAATATATAAGTACTAATTTATGTACGTATATAATGATATATACTAGCTATAATACATAAATATCTGTATATATGTAGAGAATATATTTTGTATTTGAACTGTCCCTCTTATTGCCTTATGAAATTATTTCTTATCAGTCCATATGGATTTTTAATATATTTTACCATTAACAAAGATTTAGTGGCTTCAATCTCCATAGTAACTTCACAATCTCATTTTTTGCAAATATCAACCTTTGATTCTATCTATTTCTTATACCCAAGTCAGTGAAATTATTCTGCTTTGCTTGTACTCCTTTTCCTCTATTAATTTTTTATTATCATTTTATTATATTCTATTTTATGCATGTGGATATTTTCCCTGCACACATTTCTGTGCACCACATAAGTGAAATGTCTGTAGATCCAATAGAACATCAGAATCCCCAGAGAGTTGTGAATCACCATGTGGGTATTGAGAACTGAACCTGTGTCCTCTGTGAGACCAGCCAGGACTGACTCTCTGCTGAAGCATCTCTCTAGCCGTCTCCACTTGGTTCATTTTCATGTTTATGCCTTTTAGTATTGTACATAATTGTTACTCCTCTGGTTCTAACAGACACCTCAGACTTAGCTATGATTAAGTGATAAATGTACCTCCACTGTCTCTGATGCTTCTACCAGTCTGCAGTAAGTCCCTGATAGAATCCTTAGGTATGATCAAGATGGCTGTGTCTTTTTGACCTGTGTACGTGTGTAATGTCTTTCCAATAACCACAGTTACGTCAGACAGAACATTCACACTTTGCCCTGACTTTCAATGTCTTCTTCCTCATGATACAATTTTGTACACAACTTCAAAAAGATTCACCTTGCCTTATAGTTACACAGTGAAAGTGCAAGGTGCTTATTATTGCATTGCCACTTTGTGATTATTTCTCCAGTTACAGATATTTTCAGCTTTATGTCCTTATCATCCTTGCAACACTGAAATAAGGTCTACTTCTGTGCATCTTACTTCTGTGTATTGACTCCACAGGAGAAGCTGAGTGATTTTCATCTGACCAGCTCCACTCCTGATACCAGTGGAAGACCCTCTAGCTAAATTTCAAATAAATTACAAGGAAATTTTTATTAGAAAATGATAACAGGCCCTGTGACACTAAGACTTGTCCTATCAGGCATGTAAATGCTCTTATTTAAAATTTATCACTAACCATGTATCCTTAGTGTATTGGATCCTGGAGATAGATTTATAAATAATTGATCTACTTTGAATGGAGCTGAGGCTGTTAATCAGAAGATAGGAAAAGAAATCTGAGGAAATAAAGGCCTGGACTTGAGTGTTAGATCAAGACCATTTGCACCTGAGCTCTGGAGGCAAGACAGTCTCTCAGGGTGCCCAAAATGTCCAGGCCAATCAATACAAGTTAATAACTTCACATAAATCATAATAATGGGAAGCATAATAATTAGATATTTCTGTTGTTTTGAAATCTTTTGTAAATAATTCCTGAGTTTTATAATCTGCTCTAAATTTCTGCATAAAGTAAACTGAGGCACATTTGGAACTTAAGGAAGCCATCCTATCTAACAGTAACAGGACTAGAGAAGGGAAGAAAATGGACATTAGTAAGGGTTAAAGCTTACCAGAGAATTATCGAGATTAAATTGGAAGATCTAAGCATGGATAAACCTTTGCTCATGAAAATGCAAGAGTTAATTAAAAAAAAAACTAGGACGCAATTCTTACATATTTAATAAAATTCAAATCTATTCTATTTTTACTGAAACAAGAATACAATAACTTAATGTCTGAAATTTTTGACAATCTATTCAAAAAATCTCTTGCCTTTGACTTTCTTTCTCCTCTAAAAGTCTAAGAAAACAAAATAAATAAAATAAAGCCACTTTACCTCAACATAAAAATCAATGCAAAGAACGAAAAAAAATATTCCAGCCAAAATCATTTTTTAGGCATGAAAAATTCTAATACATTTTGTAAATTAAATTATAAACAAATTCAGCAATATGTAATGCAGTTATGCTTGTAGATACATAAATTTTATGTGGATAACTGCATGTCAGTTTCTTAAAAAACGTACATACCACCAAGGAGCATCTTACTCACATACCAATAAATCATGGGTTCTTAGTGGCTTAGTTGTCATGGATACATACCTTTTGTGTGAGCTATCTATCAGATGTGCATGCTAACCTCTGTTTCTCATACTTGCAGTGATATTACAGCTATTTTACAGTAGCAAATAAAATTAAGCCACTGTGAAATTTATGCTTAAAAAAATAAATGCACTCACTGCATGTATTTTAATAAATCAGCCCTGCTGACATCTGAGGTACAAGAAAAAAAGGCATGTATGCACAGCACATGAGATGGTGCCTTGATCCTGTGAGGATACAGGTGTTTGGTGCAGAAGGTCATGCGACCCAGGAGAACAGTATAAATGGGCACATTTATTCAAGCATGATATCTCTTGCTCTCAAGAGACCTCTGCCCTGTGATGTGTGAGCCCTGTAGGTCCAGATCCTGACTGTCACTCTGTCCCTGCTTCCTGTCCTCAGGGTCACTACCATATCATCTTCCTCTACCTGTAGACTCATGAAAAATATGTGTTTCTATCTTCAAGCCTTAAGCTAGGAAAACATGAAGCTATAGCTGCATTTTGCCACATGGGAAAGACACTGAAACAAGAAAAAGGGATGCACAAAGAGCGGGAAAGGAAGAGTGTAATGGAAGAGTTTGTAATTTGCTGTCACTTTGTTCTTACTCATAGCCTGGATTTTTGGATATCACTGTTATGTCAACTTGGCAGTAATGCCAGCATTCAGAAGAACAGACAGAACGTTCAGTCTACAGTAATACCAAGTTGATGAGCAATGCCTGAAAACAGCAGATTCTTTAGAAGTTACTGCTAATAAAGGCCATGTATGGCAAGGGGAGCACAGTATAGTTCTGCCTCTATTTCAATGAATGTACACATATATACTTTTCTAGTAAAACTAAGTATACTTTCTAATAAGATTAGCTATACATTTCAAATTTGGCCTCATTGCCATTATAATGTCTTAATCACGTTATCACAGACATTATCTCATGGTTAACAAAATTTTCATAAGTGAGAAATTAGAAAGATTGAATGAAGGTGTTAAATTACTATGTGTCTGATAGACACATTTAAGCCCCCAGATAAATATTGTAAGGAAACACTCATGAGACATATTTTACTTTTTTGCACACGTTGCACTCAGCTGTATGTGATCTGGGAGAAGTGCCGCCATGAGGTGCTTTGGGGATGCTTATGGTTCCATCTTATGGAGAACATTTTGTAATGTCTTTAAATATGAAAACTTTTCTGTAATTTTTAAAAGGAAAAGCATTGTCCCTAGAATCATCTCTGTTACTAGGAGAGTAACCAAAGTCAGAATCTATTTCATTGGCACTTTCACTCTGGAAAATCCAGCACATTTTGCAAACTGACTTAAATGGAAACAGTAAGATAGAGTAGATATAATTTAAACCCTTGCTTATTCATTTAAAAATATCTAGAACAATTCAGACAGCTAATGCATATGAAAGGTTATCATGTAATATTCTGGAAGGTTAGGACTTCAAACAATGGCACATGGTTGAGGGAAGGAGGAAGAAAATCCCATAGTTGTAGGAGGCTGCTCGTTCATTCCCAGCTGCTCAGCCCTGAAATAATAACACAGAAACTGTATTCATTAAATCACTGCTTGAACCATTAGCTCTAGCTTCTTATTGCCTAACTCTTATATCTTAATTTAACCCATTTCTATTAATCTTTGTGTCACCATGTGTCTGTGGCTTACTGGCTGGTCTATTCCCAGCAGTGGCTACATGGCATCTCACTGACTCTGCCTTCTTTCTCCCAAATTCAGTTTAGTTTTCCTGCCTAGTTCTATTTCTGCTAAGCCACTGGCCAAAACAGATTTATTCATTAACCAATAAAAGCAACGTATATACAGAAGGACTTCCTATATCACATAGTAAATGAAATCTCTCCTTATTGCAATGCATACTTTATTTGTAATTACAATCACAATTTCTCTTAAATGTAGTCAACAAGCATCAATTAAAGAAGGTATATTAAAATTTTCTAAAATTGTTCTTCCTAGAGTTCTGTGTTGGGAGGGCTGGATTTGCACTTACTGGATGTCTAGAGCTACTGCTTTGATCATTGCATAAGGTGGAAATTACCTTGTCTTCTTGTCAATCTTTCTATTTTTTTGTCTTTGTTTTCCTAATCTTTTAATTGAAATTTTATTTTACATACCAACCCCAGTTCCCCTTCCCTCAATTCTCCCACACCTTCCCCTTTTCCACCTCCATCCACTCCTCAGAGGTGGTAAAGTTTCCCTTGGGGAGTCAACAAAATCTGGCATACCAAGTTGAGGCATGACCAAGCCCCTACCCTACCTGTATCAATGCTGAGCAAGGTTTCCCACCATAAGAAATTGGCTCAAAAAGCCAGTTAACACACCTAGGATAAATCCTGTTCTCACTTCCAGGCCCCCACCAACACAACAAGCACATAGCTGTCACCTCCATTCAGAGGATCTAATTTGGCCCCAGTCCGGTTCCTCAGTTGTCAGTTCAGAGTCCTTGAGCTTCCACTAGCTTGGGTCAACTATCTCAGTGATTTTTCCCATCATGATCTTCACCCCTCTCATCCTTGCTCATGTGGTCCCTCCTCCCTGTTTTCAGCTGAACTCCATGAGCCCAGCTCAGAGCTTGGCTCTGGGTCACTGCATCTACTTCCATCAGTTATTGGATGAAGGATGAAATTAGAGTCATCACTAACCTGATTATAGGGGAAGACCAGTTCAGGCACCTTCTCCACTACTGCTAGGAATCTTGGCTGGGATCATCCTTGTAGATACCTGGGCCTAGCATCAGGTTTCTCCCCTAACCACATAATAGCTCCCTCTAGACCCAGAATGACAAACATGGTATGTACTCACTCTTAAGTGGATATTAGACATAAATCAAAGAATAACCAGGCTATAATTCACAATCCCAAAAAAGCTAGGTAAAAAGGAGGACCCTATGACAAATACACATGGAGGGTTCCAGGAGTGGGAAATAGTTCAGATCTCTTGGGTAAACTGGGCGGGGTGTGGGAGGGTGGGGTGGAGATGGGACCATGAGGGATGGAGAAGGCTGAGTTGAGGGACAGATGGATGGGGCGTGCACTGTAAGTGAAATGTTAAGGGATATGTTAGTAGAAGTCACTGAGTGGTAGGAAAATAGGAAAAAAGGTATTAGTTCATGTTGAATGGAAACTTTAGAAGGCACTGGCTACTTGGTGTTAAAGTATATAACACACAAACAGACACACAGATACACAAATGTGTGTGTGTGTGTGTGTATTTAATGTTACCTCTATCAGAGGAGAGGGCTGGCTTGCTGGCTCCTGAGCCTTGACATAAACATGTATGTGTACAGAGGCAAATACCGTACCATGATGTTTCAAACAAGTGTTGGGTTGTCTTCAGTAGAGTGTGACTCAAAGAAATGTGCTCAGAAATTGAATTATCCTGGCAGAGATGAAGCGTAGGCATCGTTATAATCTTATATTTCTGTACCTATTTCAATGACAACTTATTCACTGGATAAAATTAAGTGCAGATAGGTATGTTTTATGAAAACAAATTCTATATTTCCCAGTGTAATCTCTGCCTTGGATAACCTCTGCTAACATGGGATAATTCAATGAAAATGAATATTCTCCTGGTATTCATTAGAATAATTTTAAACCAGAGATGACAGTTCAAAATAAAACCTGACAATAGTTAATAGAAAATCTGAGGGAAAAAAAGCTTTAAAATTTTATGTTTTTTTTTTTGCTTTTAAGGGAATGGTCTGAATTCCACCAGTTATTAAAATTATGGGGGAAGGTCAAAGAAACTATTGCTTGACTGAAAGGATTTATTTTAATAGTTTTATTTTTATTTATTTTATCTATGCCTTTTTTTACATATGTGGACTTTTTTGTATAAGGATGTTTATGGTCCCATCTTATGAAGACCATTTTTTAATGTTGTTAAACACTAAAACTTTGCTTTAATTTTAAAAAGAAAAATAGAGTAAATCATCCTAGTTAATTTGAAATAAATAAACAAAGGTTTAACTTATATTGACTCTGTTTTGTGTTTCAATTTTAAGACAGTTTATAAAGGGTTTTATATATATATACACTTATACATACATATATACTTGATATATATATATATATATACATATATATATATACTTGCTTGTGAGTGAATTCATATGTGTGTGTGTGTGAATGCATGTGAGTGTAGAGATGTGTGTGTGTAGTGGTTGCATATGTATATAAGTTCACGTGTGTATGCATGTGTGTAAGTAAATGAGTTAATATAGACTTGAATTTCCCGAAGATGGACCAGACGCACATATAAAGGGCCCAGTTCTATGATCTTGCCCCAGTTCAGATGCTCAAGGCTATGTGTACTTCTAAGCAAGTGTGTATAAAACTGGAAGTCTCTACCTCCCTTCCCTTGTTGATGACTGATCAAAATGTCTCACAGACATCAGGAACATCCACATCCATTACTGAGGATGGCAGAAATGTCCAATTTGCTACAAGTTGACATCCAGGGAAGACAGCAACAGAGGAAAGTCCACATGGGTTCTGATCATGAAGTCCTGTCCTGGTAGAGTATGGAGTTTTGCCCCTCCCAGTCCTGTTGTCTTTGAAAGAGTTTGGAAGGGTTTTTCAACTTCCTCACACAAACTATCCAGAGCAATGATAGTAGAACAACACATAATATTCTCTTGCAGAACCAAATACAACAGCATCAAATGCCCTGGTTCTGCCCTCACTAACACGAAATACTCCTGGCATCAGGATCACTTCAGAACTTGGAGAGTTGGAACTGAGCTGGCAGAATTAATACAGGGAGGCCCTCATTCTTGCTTGTTAGAAATAAAAGAGGCAGAAAACACAAAAATGGTCATTTTAAAGCTTACATAATAGAAAAATGGCAAATAAAATCAAGAATAATAAAAACATTAATTGCCGATATTAAAATTAAAGTGGAATACATTTAAAGATACTTCAGGGATTAATCAGGAAATAAAACAGATTTTTAACAGCTTGATATGAGTACATTCTGAAATTTAGAATAAATGGACACATACTTACAGAATTACAATCTAGTGCAACTAGGTATGTTTAAATAATACTAATTCTTCTTAATAGAATTAAAAGTAATAGAATTAAAAATTAACACACAAAGGCCAGTCAGAACAAATTTAGACTCTGTAAGGTATTTCAAGATATGAAGTTCTCATTTTTCACAATGTTAACAGATTCCCGGGTAAAGAAGACTTTCAGATTTTACTAATGATAACAGGACCCAATGATCCCCCACATTAGACACTATCCCGTCTAAGAACAAAAATACAAACCAGTTTTAGTCACAAACCATAGGGCAACATTACAAGATAAAACGTGGACCAATTCGTCTGTCAGTCAATGGTCTCTATAATTTTTAAAGACTATAAGGCTGAAGCCATATATGTTAAGGACCTAAGTCATCTGGTCACTTTATAAGTTAAATAAAAATATCAGTTAAATTGCAAAACCTGTTTGTGATTAATTAAAATTGTAGAGTATTAGAAACTAAAATGAACAGTAAGAAAACTCTAGAACTGGTATGTTTGTGGTGAAATACTGAAGTCATTACTCCTTTTTGCATAGGACAAATCACATAAGCAATTGTGAATAATATCCACGATGTATCTTTCATGGGTTAACTTTCATTGTGTGCATTGATTGCACATGGTACTGTTACATACGGACATTCTCATCCAATGACCTTGTACATAGAAAAACCATCACATCAGTGACACAACCTATCCCTTATTATTTCTCTTTTATTAATTTATAATAGTAATACGTGAATGGTAACTCAGAAAAAGATAGATGCTATCTGTTAAGTAATTAGTAAATTCAGGGAGAAAATGACATTTCATAAAAGATCAAATGGAATTTCCACAACTGGAAAGTACAACGTCTTGGAAATCAAGTTTTCCTGGGTGAACTTAACAGCACTTGAGACTCCGATTCTCATTAAACTCGAGGACAGCACCATAGAAATCATCAAAATTAGAGAAGAGGTACAGACAAAACCTGAAAAAGAAATATACTCTCTAAGACTAATATACACTTGACATTCTCAATAATTCACAAGACAAATTGAATTACTAACTTTCGCAATTTTTTCTTCATTCTTGAGAATTTCATAAAACTCTGCAAGGAAATAAGACCCCATCCCCCTCACCTGACCCTCTCCTCCTTAACATGTCCTCTCTCAACTCTATGTGTCCCCTTTTTAGATAGTGCACTAAATTCAGGCGGTCATGCCCAGGAAGACCTTGCTGTATGTATGTGTACTGGCCTGGGCCCATCTACTGGAGCATGAGAACCATAGTAATGGCCAGAATCTCTGAAGAGAGTACTTCTCAGCCCTGGCCACCAAGGCTCTGGAAGAGGAGAGAAATAAGTGAAGAACCTGTGGATGGGGAGTAGAGCTGTGGGATGCCCTCTCCTGGGTGTGGCAGTGGATGCCTAATCCCTGTGTACTGTTTTAAAGGTGGACAAGAGTCATCACACCCTGGCTTGCTGCTCCACCTATGTGATGGTCATTTTGGGAACGCTGATCCCCAAGCTACAGTTCATGACTTTGGAGCTGACTGGTAATATCAGCATCAGCTCTGCCACTATGCAACCCAGCAGGAAGTGTGGTCCTTATGGAAAATCTGAATTAATTCATACCAATCTGATGATAACCCCTGGAAGGGAGTAGATGGGACTGAAAAGTTAAGTGGCCTTCCAGATGCAAGGGACATGTGGAAAACATGTTGTATATTACTTACGGACTCTGAGATTCTAAAGATATGGCACAATAAGCATAATTTTGAAATTTTTGGTTTTTAAGCCTGAGCAGGACTCCACAATCTAAATGTGTAATTATAATCTTTTTACATGAATTAGACTCGTGGGTACACTTAATACTTTTATGGATGTGACATATGGTTTGTTCTTAGTAGCTAATATCCAGATGAGAGTTAGGATTGCTCTGCAGCCCCCATTTGTGCAGTGTTAATAGGTAACATATTTGTTATTTCTGTAGTGTAATGAATGAAAACTAAGTCATTTATTTTTCTTTAGGGACCAGCATTAGTACTGTTTTCATAATACTGGCAAAATATCATTAGAAAACCTCCTTTTGAAGCATGAATTTGAAAAGACATTCCTGATAGCATATTTAGAACAAAATAGAAAAAAATATTATTTAAAGTCTGGTAATCAGAACCAACTTAAGTCTTTCTTTTATTTAAATAACATTTTTTTAATTTATTTTACATACCAACCAGTTTTCCTTTTCTCCTCTCCCTCCATTTCCTCCTTTTTCATCTGTTCCCCTTCCCATCCACTCTTCCTTTATCTCCATTCAGAAAGGGACAGGCCTCCAATGGGCTTGCTCAAGTAAGGCACATCAAGTTGAGGCAAGACCCAGCTTCTGTCCTTATATCAAGGCAGGGCCAGGTAATCCAACATGGGGAACAGGTTACCAGAAGCCAGCTAAGCACCACAGAGAGGTTCTACTCCCTCTGTTAGAAGTCTTTCTAAGAGAACAAGCTACAGGATTGTCACACACATGCAGAGGGCCTAGGTCAGCCACATTCTGTGTGTATGTATATGTATATATATGTGTGTGTGTATGTATATGTCTATATGTATGTATGTATATGAGTCCAAATCAAAGCCTTTAATTTGTTAAGTTTTTATTATACCAAGCTTTTGTTCTGCGATTCTGTTAGATAGGATCACAATGTGTGATGGGTTCCTGCTTGTACCTCTAGCACCGTATGATGAGATAGAGCATGACTGATCCTCATCAACTCATGGAGGATCCCCACCATTTCTAGGTGTTAGGTTGAGAGGCTTCATGTGACATAATTTCCTTTTTAAAATCAGGATTGCTCAGTTTCATAAAGTAAAAGCTAAAGTATTGATATTGTAAATTGATAACTCAAATACACATAACAGCATTTTAAAGACCAATACTGTATATTTTTCTGGTGTCTTGGGTTAGTAATATTGCTGTTACTATTTTTTAAATTAGTGTAGTAAAAATAATCAATTAGTCCTTAAATATGAAAGGTTAAAACTCGAGATCGATTTATAACTGATTTGTTAAAAAAATAATGATTGAAAACATATATTAGGAAAGGGGAGAATATGTAAAGTAGAGAAGGGAATTTGAAAATTGGGCACTGGTGGTGGTTTCACAGTTGCTGGAACGTTACTCTGCCTTGGTTCCCCCAAGCACTTTTTCTGCTCCTTTTCTTTAGTTCTTGCACTGTTAAGTAGTGGTTTTGTTTTCTATCTCTATATTTTATGAACTATGTAAGATATCCAGAAAACCCTCCACACATACATATTTCTATTTAGCAGGTGAGAGGATTAGAGTCCATCTTTGGATGTTCACTCTGCCTAGCTTCATACCCCCAAGAGCTGAAGGGGTTGAGCACCTTTTGTGCTACTACCGTGAGTGAACATGACCATTACTGAGCTTCCTAGAACCACGATGGAAAACTGAAAGTGCCTTTAGAAAGAAATTAAAGCTACTTTTGACACCTCTTTTCTCTTTTCTGTTTTTAGTCAACTTTCAATGTGCATTTTATTTAATTTTTGAAATTTTCAGGCATGTACACAGTGTGTCATCATCCCTTCACTTACTATACCTACTACCATTTTGCCCAAATAAGCACATCTCCCCACCTCATTCATGTCCGTACGTATCTATGAAGCTCTTAAGACTAATTAACAAAAAGTCTCAGATTAAGAAAACCTGTAAGCTTTTTTTCCCTGTAGAATAATTGTTTAATATTAGAAAAGATCGCAGTGTTTTTTATGTTTCATTAGTTTGTACTTATAAGTACTTATAAGTACAAACTGATGCTTTTAATTTTTATTCATCATTTTTCTGAGCCATTAATCTGTGTCAGTGAAACAAGGTAATCTTGTAGGCTGGACTCTAGATAAATGGGGTCCCAAGCAGAAATTTATTGTTACCTCAAAGAATTTTAGTATCGTTATAGTTTCTTTGTAAGGAGCATGAGATATTTACCAAATAGTTACTGTAACATTAGCATGGCAATGTGAGTTCTATATTTTAAATAAATTATAACAACAGATCACTCTAATAGACAGTATTTTGATTATGTAAAGACTTGAGTATGGAGCAAATGAGGGTCATCATTAACACAGCAATGGATTCATCCACCATCCATCAACTGTTTGGCCAATTCCATCAGCAGACACAGTGATTGTGCAGGGTTGTGTGTGCTCTAAAGATTGATGTAAAGTGTATTGTATCCGTAAGGTCACTGTGGTAAAGTTGTCAAGCAATGTCACTCTTAAGAGTAGACATAAAGAGAGACTATTGAGAGAGTGAGTCATTTTGGCAGATCTCCCCAGTAACTGTCTGAGATATCATTCATGGTGTTTTACTGAGCTTAAGACTGCATCTGTCTCCACAAACTCTAGCAAAGGACAGGATCATGTGAAAAAATAGAGTTTGCGTTGTGAAAAACCATAGGGAATGCAGTAGAAAATAAGGGAAAGGCATGACTCATAATGTTCAGTTAAATACTTCAATACAAGGGATATATTAGAATTCATATTTATTTTCTATGCAAAAATGGATTGGACTGTAAAACATCAAATGAAGTGTGCAGATAACATGCTAACATGTGCAGATAACATGCTAACATGTGCAGATAACATTCTAACATTGTACAATATCTCAGCAATCCATTATCTCCTGTCATTTAGCTAGACTGTCATTTTTTTTCCTTCTAAAACAACTCACTTACTTAAGAAAGTATATATAATCAGTATAAACAAAAATGTTTAAAAATGAAAAGAAAGCAGATCAAAAGCCCTGTTAGCTGTGACTGACGGAAACAAGCTATGGTTAGAGAAGGGTAGAGTTCTTGTTTCCTAGTTACCTTTAGTATTAATGGTTTGAAAATTGCACGTGTTGAAAGCAGCATCACAGACTGAAGTCTGGCAAGAGGACAATCTCATTGCAGAATATCTCTAAGCACATAGAGATTTGATGGATACTGTCCATGCACATGGAACCACTATTCCTGTGTACAAGTCAGTGTACATAAACTGCATCCAGGAAATGTGCAGTAATCACCGAAAATATAGAACATTCTAGAACAATGTGCACTTATAATACACTATTGAAAAAGCCAGAAATATGTCAATACAGAGATCTGTATTATTTTTGATTACCTAAATATTCAAAAGAAATATCAAAAATGATACATCATCTTAGAATTGCAGATATGACTCAGTAGTTATTTTGCTGCTCAGTCATAGAGACCAGATCCCAGTGTCTGCTTACAATGAGTGGCTAGCAACTTCCTGTTGCTCCACCTCCAAGGGATCTGAATTCCCACTTCCAGCCTCCTCTGACACCAACATACACATATGCATAGATGCACAAACACACACTCATACACACACATTCACCCATGCACCCCCCCACACACTTTCTCTCTCACAAACACACAAATAAAATAAATCTTAAAAATATGTATTACCGTGTATTCCTTCTCCAGTTGTTCACATCGTGCCAATATTTCATCAAAATCAGGTCAGTTTTATACTTTCCTATTCATTAGACTTTATTTGGTTTCCATCTGTTTTTTTATGGAGTTCAACCTGACTTTACTGTGTTATAAATATGTGTAACAATCATCATTGTCAGTATCTAGCACTACTCAACACCTCTGTCATCACAATGGGCTCACCTGTTCGCAGTGTCTGTGTTTCAATCCAAAGGGCCACACATAAACAACTCACATGCCATGACAACTCCTAAGACATTTTTAACTGAACATAATGTTCATGGCATTTACTCTGTTTTATTCAAGAACAGTTGGTCACTTTAGACTACTAACTTGTATTCCATTGCATGGACAATTCAGCTCAAATTGCAATAAGGTATGTGTTCTTTAAGGACTGTATCATCTTCAGTATTATTTCTCATGTTATAGTTTAAAAAATAAAGCTGTGATTGATAATTGTATGCCATTCTTCATGCAAATAATGGTTTCAGGTACATAAGGAGTGGGGTCAGTGAATAACACAATAAATGCACATTTAGTTGAGAAAGAAACCATATATTAAAACTAAGATAAATTTTGAAAAACAACATACCATTAAGAGTAGTTTCTTTCACCCATGAGACTCCCTTTGAATAAACTAAGTTTTAATTTGTAGGTGGTTAATTGGAGATGACTTTAGGGTTCTTTCAGCTCTAGGTCCCCATCTGATACAAATGTGTGCAAGCCCTGTGCTCACAGCCTAAATCTCTATGAGTTCATATGAGCTTTACTCGTGCTGATTCAGTGGTGCTTGTTATCTTGGTGTCCTCCAGTCTCTCTGACATTCCTTCTACCTCCATTCTTTGGGCTTTCCTGAGCCCTGAGGGGAAGAGTTTGATGGAGATATCCAATTTAGGGCTGAGTGTTTCAAGATTTCTTATCTTCTCCATATTGTCTGGCAATGGGTCTCTGTATTTGTTCCCACATTAGGCAGAAATCTTCTTTGATGGTATCTGAGCAAGGCATTGATCTATGAGTATAGCAGAATGTCATTAAGAGTCATTTTGTTGCCATGTTCTTTTGGTAGAATAGTATATTTTGTTTATCCTTGGTCCCTTGGATATCTAGTCTCAGGTTCTTTGTCCTACAAGCAGTGTTGTATATTAGTTCCCTCTTGGCTTAGGCTTTAGGTTAAACATATTGAGTGATTACTCCCACAAGTTTGTGGAACAATTGTACTACCATATACTGAAGCATTGATCTATGAGTATAGCAGAATGTCATTAAGAGTCATTTTGTTGCCATGTTCTTTTGGTAGAATAGTATATTTTGTTTATCCTTGGTCCCTTGGATATCTAGTCTCAGGTTCTTTGTCCTACAAGCAGTGTTGTATATTAGTTCCCTCTTGGCTTAGGCTTTAGGTTAAACATATTGAGTGATTACTCCCACAAGTTTGTGGAACAATTGTACTACCATATACTGAAGCTGGGACAACATTATAAATCAAAGAGATTTGTAGCTTGGTTGATGTACCTTCCTTTACCAAAGACACTATACATAGGGATAAAGGTTCTATGTAGGCACCAACTCAACTTCTTTATGCTCAATGCATTGTGTATGTGTTTTCTTAATCAATGGAGCATTGCCATCAAATTGTGGAAAGCAATGTATAGTCTTGGCAACATTCTTGGTTGTTTGAGAGTTCCCATAGGACCTCTTTAGTCAAACACTTGATTAGATACAACCCATTCCCAGAATTGGAAGCTTTATTTAGTGACAGATGCACATTTGGGGCTCTGCCTCCCACAATATTTGTCATTTCCTTTAGAAATTGTATATGTATTCATATATGTATATATTTTAGGAAGCTTCCACTGTATTAGTTTTTCATACTATTCTTTACTAATCTTTAAAATCATTATAAGTGTGGTATCCCAGACACAGAAAAGATATTATTTTATCTACTTATATGTAGAGATTTGCTGCTAAAATAATGATAACCAAGCTACAGCCCATAAAACCAGAAAAAAATGGTAAAGAGAAAGGGACTAAGAGAGACAGATCTCCCTAGGAAAAAGAAATTGAAACGTTAGTTTTGGATGGATGGGAGTGGGGGCAAGAATAAAAGGAACACAAGCGAGGGAATATAAGGAGAGAAAACTAAAATTAAGGACCATTTTATTTCTTAAAATTAATCAGTAATCTTAGGCACTTTTACAATAATGGAAGCTAGCATTTTTGTTTTCCCTTTTAAATGTATCTTTTTATTTTGTGTGTGTATTGGTGATTCAAGCGAGGGAATTATTTTCTTTCATGCTTTTGACAATGAAATTAATTAACATTGATCATAGACATATACTTTTAAAATTAGAATAAATAGTTTTGCCAATTATTTCTGATTTTTTTATTTGTCTAGTATTGCATTTGGCCCTTTGAAATTTATCTGTGACATTCTTTTTCAATTTTTTTTATTTTATTCTGTTCATTTCTCTGTTTTACACTTGTTCAAGTCATTTCTCTTTCCTTCTGTGACATGTGATATATTTAAACTACATATTATATATTGTTCAAATCACACATTATATTTGTCATATTTGGGAGTTTGATCATAACTTGTATTTTATATACATATTTAGAAGGCAATTTGATACTACATCCATTCAGCAAGATAAAAATAGGTTCATCTCTAGATTATGGGAGCAGGCATGAATTTCCGTGAGATGTCTTATATACAGTCAGAAAGTGATAGGTCGCCATAATAGCAAACTTGTCACTATTGCACTAACGGGTATATATTGCCACATGAGACATTGATACATTTCATAGAGTTTGCAGCTAGGTAAGACTGTTGACCTAACTGTCTACATATCTTGTTATTTGCTAGGATATCCAGCAGGGAAGAACTTCCACAAGTGAACCAACTTGATTTCTATAAATCTTAAGACCAACATATATAATGCCTTCATCGGTATGACATTACCATCAAGTTCTAGTGAATAACCAAGAGAAATGCAATACTTACATTATTGTAGGAGTCATTTGGATATTCTTTGCCAGACAAACACCTCCAGAACACATATCTCACACCTTGTCCTGAAATTTTTATTTTGCAACCTAAAGTTTAAAATATATTAGTCATTTATTACTGAATAAAAATACACCTTTAGTAATTTTTAAAAGACATTTTTGTTTTCTTCAAGTGGTTTAGATGAGATGACCACACATTGTCTATCTACATCTTTTTTCTTGGATCTCCATCAGGCATGGACATCATTATATTTCTGTAGCTCAGGCTCCTCTTACAAGGTTATTGCAATGTTGTGATAATTAAGAGCTTGCAGTGTTGGGATCCAATTTCTTTACTGAAGTAAATTTAATTCAAATCCTCCAGGAAGTTCTTCCGCTCCTTCCTCTGAACCCTCCTCAGTCCTCTCAGTGGATGGTAATTCACTCCTAGGAAGAGTGTGAAACTCATACTCTGAAAGGAGCAGAGTCATCCCCCAAGGGTTCACATCCATCTCCTTCTCATTAAATTAAAAAAAAGACAACTTGAAACTTCGTAACTAAAAATCCATTTCACCTTCACAACATAACAAGTCCTAAATAAGATAATGTACCTATCAAATTTGTAGGCCAAGCTTGAACAAAGAATCAGGACTATGAAGGACATACACCTCAAGGGCAGGGGCCAAGTTAACCATTTAATATTTTGCTTGGCATACTTCACTAGACTTAAACCACTTCTTAGGCCATGACTAATTTTCTTTAATCTTGAGGAAACCCAGTGAGTACTCGATCCAAAGTCATTCTGAGATTTTTCGGTTTGTATTTTTTTGGAAGGGCACCTCCAGGCTACTATGTTGTAGCCCCTTCATGTGATTTTTTTGTCCTGGACACAACTTACAAGAATTATTGATATTAACATGAATTCTGTAGAGGAATTCCATACAACACAGGGATTCCTTCTCTATGGATCTCTTTCTCCTGTCCAGGACCCTAACTTTAATTTTTTTCTCTTTGCCTTCTCTAAAATTACTGTTCATAGGATCATGATGGATGGTTACTCTGGCAATGAGTAGGGAACTTGAGTACCAACATCATTGTGTTGTCTCTTACAGAGCACTGAAGCTAGTTATCTGACTTTCAATGATGCTGGTTGCTGTAGTCAGCATATTCTTTGTTGGATTGAGACAGAAATATTCTTCTTGATTTATCTTGACTAGAAGAGAATTTTTTTAAATTAACATACCCTACATTTAATAATTCACAATTACATAAGCACCATTTAACCTTCACTCAAAAACTGCTCTGGTCCCTAATGGCTGAAGGATATGTTCCTTATAGCATGTGAGCTATAGCTTACTAGTGTCCTCTATTAATCCAGTTTCTGAATTTGTCTCAAGCAACATTTCTTTTAAGTCTTCACAGTAAACTCTATGGTTTCTTCAGTCTCTGGAATCTCTTGTTGCTCTTCCCTTATTAATAATGAATAAAATACTTTTCTTCCGTAATTTTGCCCTCCATTGTTGATGTTCAATGGTTTAATTTTAAATTTTTATTGCTGTTTCCTTCTGGAAGACTTTCTTGGTTTTAAAATCTTTGTTTATGTCTTAAATGTCTTTATTTTGTTCTGAAAATATTAAATAGCTTAATGATACACTGCACACTCTTCTTGTATTACTTAGAGGTCACATGGTTATTCATCCTTTGTATATAAAGCTTTTAAGAACCATGTATAAAATATTTTTATGGCACATCTTGTGATTGCTACTCCATATGAATGTACTCATAAAATACCTAAATACATACTTCACTCCTGCATACAGATAACAATAATACAACATAAAGAGACTCACTGCCTCAGACCCATTATGCTGTGATCTGGAAGAGGGTTGACAAGTGACCACATCCTCCTGAGTACTCGTGCTATTTTCAGATTACTGATTGGCTATTTGTGAAAGAGTAGGTAAATGAAGACACAATGAATTTCTATTTCTACCAAGCTGAATAGAAGAAAAACAAGCAAAGATGAAGCACCCAGAAGGGTGAATTCTGTTGAACTAACTGCTTTCTATGGCATAACAAAGGTAATGTTGTTGGTATGCTAATGTACTGCTAAAATCATCACGGCATTAGCTAAGTCAGATTTTTGTTTAACATATGATACACTCTTTTATCAAGGAAAATAATTGTGTGGGCAGGGAGCAATTGTTATTGGCACTGCCATTCAGTGTAATCAAATGCATGCGTAATTTTGGGGACTCCAATCATGAGTCAACTACAGGAAGAAACTACAAGTGGGAGTAAGGGGTTGTAAAATGACAGGGGGAAGAGCAAGAGGGGGTTTTAGAGTGGATGTGACATTATGAAAGGGAGGGACTTAATAGGAGTCAAAGGGGATCAGCAGCTGCACACGTTAGTGTGGGAGACAAAGGGCCGAAGAAAAACAATCAAAGCATCATGATGTGCACCAGAGAAAATGTCACCATGGAACTCGTCATGACTTACACTAACCTATTTCCACCCAGCCCCTCACCACAGCAACACAGATTGGGTGCCAAGTCTATAATTTAGTATCAATTTACTTTATCAGCAAGCAGGATATTTATTTTTCTTACCACTTTTTCTATGCCCAAACCAAACTATGTACAAATATATGTCATTTGTATTACATTTAAGAGCATGTGCAGAGAAATACAAGTAAGGCCCTGACCTGGGAAGGATGAATTGTGGAAAAAACCATGCAAACTTAGGTCTGGCTTCAATGTTCCTGCCCCATTGGTACCAGGGAATTGAAGATTGCAGTTTTTGTCAGGCTACCTTATGACTGCATAACTCTGCATTCAGTAAGAAAAGAATTCACCAAAATGAAGGTACATGTCTCCTTCTTTTTAATGATTATTTCACTTTTACATATTTATGTGTGCATGTGTACATCCATGAGCACTCGAATGTCATGGTATGCACATGGAGGTCAGAGGTCAACTTAAAAGTGACTTCTCCTCTTCCACCTTATGGTTGCTGAGATCAAACTGTTCATCTGACTTGGTGAAGAGTACCTTTTCTGAGCTATCTTATAACAGATGATTCTACTTGCCCACAGATTGTCACTGGGCTTGCTATCTCTTGAGCTGAGGTATTGTGGAAGGTAATCTAGAACACACCACCATAGACCAAGGACATCTATGGTTTATATTAAAATGACGGTCCCTGAGGTCCATCAAAGTCCTTCTAATACAGATTCTCAAATATTGGAATCTGTTTACATGAAACAATCAGGTGATTCTTTTTTTGTTTTTTGTTTTTTGTTTTTTTCGAGACAGGGTTTCTCTGTGGTTTTGGAGCCTGTCCTGGAACTAGCTCTTGTAGACCAGGCTGGTCTCGAACTCCCAGAGATCCGCCTGCCTCTGCCTCCCGAGTGCTGAGATTAAAGGCGTGCGCCACCACCGCCCGGCTTCAGGTGATTCTTATAAGCAAAAATGTTTATGATAGATGTTCTAGGGGTAGAGACATTCAGTTTCTGATTTGAGGGAAACTCCTTTCATTAAACAACACATATTGTTTGGAGCAAGCAATAGGAACTAAATTTTTGCTGGAGACAGAGGCACAAAGGTGATTACACGGTGATGCCGTGAAAAGCCATGGGTCCCGTCTGGGAGTGACCAATCCTTGCCGGGGATGGAGGTTAATTTCCTAGCACATGACTGCTCTGAGTACTGGAGTATAATGTGCAATTTAATAGATATACAAAAGTTGAAGAGAAGCATTCTGGACACAATGGCTCAGAACAACAGCAGGAAAACATGAATGAGTCAGAAAGTGCTGGTTCAACCTTGGGACCTGAACTCAAGTGGGAGGGGAATGAGTTTTCCTTGTCAGTCTCTTGTGACTTCACTCTGGTGTATGGCCTCTTATTCCCTTAGAGAGTACGTGTAGAGACCTAAGTCAGATCCTAAATATTTAATCTTATGTCTGGTTTGCATGCAGTTGGATGCTGCTCTCACACATGAGCATTGTAAGATTCACAATTCAACGTCTTTCTCACAGGCTTCACTTCAGCCAGGGACCATGTGATCTTCATTAAAAGAAACACTGATGAAGAGCCCCAGCTGGCACGCATTGGTTCAGCTTAGTTTACAAAAGTTTGCTATTGTCCTTCCATGTGCAATGAGTGTCCATGTTCAGTTTGCACACATTGTCCTTGCATGAGTCACTAGTCAGTTTTTGTTGCTTTTTAAATTTTGTTTATTTCTATAGACCTTAAAATTGAACGTCATGTGCCCATCTGTGATGCATATACACAGCAGTTTCAAGGCAGATCTGTAATAGAAAGAACAACTGTAGTCGTTCTCGCTTGTCCTTACGTGTATTCACCTCCTAACTTCTGCAACTGTGACTTGACACTTGTTCAAAATTTAGGGAACACAAATGGCACCAATATAACCAATATACCCAGACAAACATTTAGGAAGCAGTCACAAGGATAATAATTGGAGGAGTGGTTATGGAAGCCCGGCTTGGAGTAGGGTCTGTCAAAGCCAGAGAAAACTTCTTCAGAGAAAGCATAGCAACCCTCCAGCAGCTAGAAAAGAGAGCATGCCATCTTCAACTGTCTCCAGTAGGTAAAAGTTTGTTGACTCTTCAACTTTAGCCCACGTCAGGGCCAGTGAAGTGGCTTAGAGAGTAAATGTATTTGGACTCAGGTCTGATGACCGAAGTTGTATCTGCAAAATCCCAGAATCCACATGTTGGAGATAGAGCAGCCAGTCTCCTGTGCTGTCCTGTGACCTCCACACGCATATCACACACACACACACACACACTCACTCACACACACATGCATGCATGCCTACACACTCATACAAATAAATCAATGCAATAAAAAATTTAGATTAAATCCATTTTAGAAATTTTATCTTCTGAAATGAAGGGAAACATGTGGCTAAAGCCCAGTAAATTTGCATGCTTGATCATGTTTAATAGAAAACAAAAGCTTATTTCTGGGTACATAAGAACCAGGCAAGCAAGAGCACTGAGTAACTTTTCTTCTATCTAGAACAAATGTACTTCTTTGTCTCCTAAAAACCAGATGGAAGCAACGACAGCCAAGAGGACACTTGGGGACTTAGGGATGAGTGACTGAGATCCATTTAATTTGCTTGCTTTGGGTAACTTTTTGGCCAGACAATGTCTCATTCAAGGTGATCTAGAGAAGAAAGAACAGTCAAGGTTTCATTTCCATTTCTCTGATACTGGTTGCTGATTTGTGTGCTTTTGGGCATGATTGGGATGGTGCAGATGGCTCATCCAATCCACACCATTTTTCTTTGCCCATCAGCAGTTCATTCGTACTGTTGAAAACAGCTTGTGTCAAGGTTCCGAGCAATTATAACTGCTATCCTCTGATGTCAGCATCTTTCCCAGTATAGACAGCATCTATCCTCTGGCTTCTGGCTAGGGATCCATACTCTGGTGCCTAGATGTGCCTTTGGCCAAAGGATTATTTGTACAAGTCACCTAATGCACGCTCCTACTAACTGACATGTTTCACCAGTCTTGTGGTGCTCTTCAGAAAGCTTCCTTCCTAGCTGGTCATGTATGCCCCTAGCTTTTGGATTTATTTCTTCCTTCATCTCCACTGGCAGCTTCTAACCTTTCTCATACTCTCTGCTGGCATCGTATAATGGTCCACCAACCAAAGAAAAGATGTAATTGAAGATTTGTGGCATAAAATTTTCTTTAATAAACTAATGTCATCCTTCTTCACAGCAGTGACAAGTAGAGTCAGAAGGAAGCCAGAAGTTCCCTGAGTTCATAAAGTCTGTAAGCTCAAACAAGACTAATTACAAGACAATTTTAACTTTCAGAGAAGCCGACAAGGGTGCAATACAGAACTACTGGTGAGACTACACTTTGAACACCATCCAGAAGCGGTCCCTGATCTCACTGCCTGCTAGCTTGTGATTGAGTTATTTCTTGTCATAGATCATACAGATAATTTTATAAAGCACTCTCTGTACTTTTAAATGAAATTATCCTATCAGATAACTTATGGAGCAGCAATAATTAGGTATGGAACACTAACTTTGCTGATATTTTCTCTACTCTCATATTATTCTCATGATAATTGGGATGTGACATCCATTTGTTCTTCTCCATATGCTTGCTATTTCTGGATGAAGGTAGGAGAACAGGGGTCAGCAAATGGAGCCTTGCAGTGCAACTGAAAACCATGATGAAGTGCTACCCATGCCCCAGTAAGAAGCTCTAAGTGGCAAATTGGAAAAACGACACAAAACAGTGATAGCTTTTATGGAGGGTTTGTGGAAAATGAAACTTTGTCATATTGTTGACAGGGATGTCTGTAAGTAGAACTGTTGTGAACACCATAGTAGTAAATGAACAAACAGAGGACACAGAAGATCTAATCACGGTATATATCTAAGAACATTCAACTATCTATTGAAGAAGCACCTCCTAGCCATTTGAGAAAGAAACCACTGTTGCCTGGACTGCCTGTTGCTATGCTGTATAAACCATGCATACAGGACCCACAGAAAAATAATTGCTGAACTTGCCTAAAGAAGGTGAGATAGCCCTTGAGTTTTTTTTGTTTTGTTTTGTTTTGTTTTGTTTTATGAAGGAGTCTTCCAGGCATTCTGCAGGAAACAGAAGAAAGTGACTGAAAAAAATATCAATATAGACAAAAGAGTCTTTGAAATTTCCTACTTCATGGAAAAGTATGTCGGGTACTACGGGTCAGGAGGCTGAAGATAGATGCCCAAATATTACAGAAGAATTTTTGGTGACTGTCCACTCAGCCAGATGTCTCTGTCAATTCTGGAACTTTGGAAGTTATTTGCAATGCACTTACTGTTAGGCAGTATTATATCCTTCTGGGGTTTTGATCAAGTTGAAGATTACATAGTTATAGTTTTCTTAGTTTTAATAAAAGATAAATTAGGTATGAAATTTTAGACTCACAAAAAATATAACTACAATTCTTGCTCGATACCTGTTTTTTAATATGTAATTTTACTATGATAAAGTTAACACCTTTATTTTTATTTAGACAGACGAGGGGAGATGATGTAGGATGTTCTTCTGTATGTATGTTACTTTCATTGGCTAATGAATAAAGCTGTTTTGGCCAATGGTTTAGCAGAGTAAAACCAGGAAGGAAATATAAACAAAGATAGAGGGTAGGAGGAGTCAAGGAGACACCACGTAGATTCCAAAGGAGAAGAACACCGGAACCTCATTGGTAGGTCACAGCCCCATGGTCATACACAGATTAATAGAAATGGGTTAATTTAAGATGTAAGAACTAGCTAGGAATATGCTTTAGCTATTAGTAAAATGGTGTTGTAATAAATATCGTTTCTGTGTGACAATTCAGATCTGGGTGGCTGGAAAATGAATGAGCAGTCTCAGGTTATAATACACATGAGCTGACACACTATGTTTGTCTTGTCTTATAGCAGGTCATCATTGCAAATGAGATCTTGAAGATCAGATGCATGGTGGATGGTTTATACTTTTGCTATGCTCAGAAGAATATGAAAATTGCCACAAACAAAAGTAGACAATGAGAACAGATTGTATTCCTTGAGTAAATATAACTTCTGAGATCCCAGTAATTCTAACAGGATAGAGTAGATGATAAGAAGGGAGAAAAGGAGGTCCTTTAGTGTATGATAGTTAGGTGTTTCCTGTAAGAACTTATGACAATATAGGACAGACCATAAAGTATTTCATGATTTCCTGTACAACTGTGTCCAGTTTAGATATAAATTAGTACCATAACTCTTTTAAAATACAAGGTTCTTTGTTTTACTTGTTTTTTGATAATTTTATTCATGTATAAATAACATCCTGACTACTGCCATACCCACTCTAATACCATTCCTATCCCTATTACCCCATTTTAATTCATCTATTTTCCATATTCTTGTCATTTTGTCTTGTTAGTAGGCTCTTTGGTGGGTACTAAACTGAATGCAATGACTTCTCCTTGCCAGAAACCATCAGTAGCTAAGAGTTCATTAGTGAGGAGTAGGGACCTATTAGTACCCCAGTCTATGACTTATTGTTGGTAAAATCACTATCCTGCAGTACTGTGAAATTATCCAATACCACCATGAAGCATTAGTTACCTTGGCATTGTAGCTAGAAGACAACAGTAGTCTAGAGTACCCTGACCCTGTCTTCCGGCTCTTAAATCTATCTACTTCCTCTTATGCTATGACCCATAAGATTTAGCTCAGGTATTATAAATATCATGCAATTCAAAGAGAAGCTTCCTAGTTAAGGATAAAAGAAGCATATTTTATTGATATGAACATAGATACTTCTTATACTACATGGGGAAGTGGCAATTTAAACAATAATATTATTTGCACCCATGGTCTATGAACTCCTTGGACATGCCTTTCAACCATCTTTGCATAATCATTCATGAATTGGCTATTGTAAAGAGGGTTTCAAATCAGTCAGAGGGTTGTTGGTTACCCTCATTACAGTCCTATTATCATTCAAAATCTTTGTGCTGGAAAAATCTTTCTTGGAGTTAGACTGAGGGACTGTAAATATAATATTCTAAAACTCTTTCTAATTCAGTATTTTTTTTTACAAATAAACATAATACCAAGAAGTCAAAACAAAATAGAATACTTATTTTTAATACAGTAGCTATTACTGAATGACCTACACCTTATTGATTTGTACTCACACTATCAGAGATGCAGTTATATTATGCCATTCTGCTCCATATTCCATTGCTTTACAACAACAATGTGGACTCATGGAAAGAGCATATACATTGAGCTGCTTTACAAAACAGGAATGAGACGTTGTTAAAGTCAACTAAATTCTCAGTTTCATTGGACATTTCCTCCATCCGTGCTTTACCATCTCTATGGGAAGGGGAATTATAAGCAGTGTGGGAAAATTACAGAGAAGAGTAACATTTCTGATTCTCGGCTTTCTTAAGAATCCCTGCCTGTGGGGCACTCAGCAACAAAAATGATTGGGTTGAGCTGTTTTCTCTGTCTTGATTTCTCCATGGAACATTAAAAAAAAATGTAAGCAAAAAAAAAAAAAAAGCTGACAAGATTTATTAGCTACTTTTTCTCTTGATGTGATAAAATACCATGACCCAAAACAGCTTAAGGAAGAAATTGTTGATTTTCTCTTATGATCAGGGTAGAAAAGAAGGTACAACATGGCAGCAGGAAGCTGGCTGATCAGATATTCATCTTACACAGGAAGCAGAATGAAAGCAGGATGTGCTTAGGCCATAAACCCTCAAAACCCACCACCACTAACACACCTTCAGGAAGGCCCCGCCTGCTAAAGGTCCCATCACCTTCTCAAACAGTGCCACCTTCTGTGGGCTGAGGGTATAAAACCATGAGCCTACACTGGGATATTTCTTATTTAATCCAGTAGAGAAAGAAATTTCTAATTCCAATTCTTATTTTTCTCTTGGCACAAACATTGATCTTAATAACACATGTTCTGGGTTTAAACTAAACACAATAAAATCAATATACTTTTCCAATATGTACTATGCAGTTGCTGTTTTAACTATGTAACCCTTAAAATAGCCATCTGTAATCCTAGATTCTGTGTCACAAGCATGTAGTATTGGTACTGACATGAATAACACAGGTGGGTTAGGAGAACAACAGAAATATATAATGAAAGCTTGATGCAAAATACCAACAATATAAAGAAAACATGTACATTTGCACTTAGAACATTAGTATTGAAAATTAACAATTTCCTTTTTAAGATAGTTTATTGGTATTTGGTTGGTTAACTTTGTGGCAGTGTATCATATAATATAGGCTTTCCCTGAACTTCTAATTACTCATCTTGTTTCTTCCTCTTACATGCTGAATTGCAGGCTGAAAACTGTAATCATTCATTATGTTTTGTCATTGTATTTTTGTTAATATACAGGGGAGGTTTTAATGCTACATATTAATAATGTTTTGAAAAAGAGTAAAAACATTTATGACATGGTGAGATTAGATTTTCCTTATGTAGAGTTAAGATGCCCTAAATGGTTATCCTGGGACTCTTACTCTCTTCTATGGTCAGATCCTTGTCAATACCCATGTCTCCAGGGAGCATATAGCTTTTATTTTTAATGAAAAGTCAATTATATTTGCTATAATATTTCATAAAACATACACACAAACACCACAAAGGATATAAAAGTAAAAATTATGCAAATTCTAATTGATAGTTACTTATAATATTTGGGTTATTCTATGTGAGTGTGTCTGTATGTACTTATATATATATAAAGTCAAAACATAATATAAATACAGAAGTTATGAACCAGAAATCAGAATCACATCATAAAACACTTAGCAGAAGATGGAACATGTCAACAACTCTGCAAGGAAGCTTTGGACATTGATTGTTTCCTCACTATTTCTACTTAAACCAAGTTGTTCTTTGGAAATTAGCTAACAGAAATTTACAGGAAGCTTCCACAGGAGGATACTACTGTTTTAGAAAAAGAAAAAAGAATCCTCTAAGTTTTAGACATGAGAGGCAAAGACTAGCCACCTAATTAGCTGGGGTGGGTATTGTTCAGCACATGCAGACCTGATCCTGAGTAAGTTACCTGAGAACTGACAATAAGTCCTTAAAGTGATCATTGTAGCGGTGAACAAGGATGACGATGTTTGCAATCTGTAGAAGTCCCATCAATGAACGAAGCACATAAAAGTTCTGGGTATTTGAAATATCACAGTTAAACAGTAAGAATACAAAATATGATCAAGAAAGTCTGAAGGAAAAAATAGAGTTTCTAACATATAATTGGACATACACATGATTTCTGGAACACACATGCATGTAAACAGAGCTTATGGATTAAGAAATTACAACACAAATTCACAAAGGCCTATATAAAACAATGCCATATTTGATATTTTAAAATGAACATTTGATGTACTTCTTGTCAGTACAGCATGAGCATACCATGCTAAAGATAATTACTTTGTAACACATTTAAATTCTTTTTATAATCTCTTCTGAAATTACTATGATTATATTTTGCATTTCTTCCCAAAATGTAAGTCTTTTTATTTCAAAAATTTAAAAAGCAATCACAAAACCATTATACATGAAAAAGTGAGCACAGGCATAAAATAAAACAATCAAGGCAATAAAAATAAAAGTTCCACTATGAACCAACCCCTTACTGTTTTACAAAAAAAAAGGATGGCACAAATGTGTGAGGGCCAGATACACCTGCATGTGCTCACCACATTCAGGAAAACTTGGAAGTGAAAGGAAGTGGAAGTAAAAGGAACATGAATAATTAAGTCAAAATTAAAGGTCTTTTATTGTTGTAATTTTTATTTCAAAACTCTTTTCACTTGAACACAGTGAGCTTCTGGTGCCATCTTGTCCCAGTATCGTAAAGAAAAGTGAAGAGGGAGGCAAATTCAGACATAGTACATAGAGTGAGAGCGTAGACTCCAGCCACGCAGGGGAAATGGAGAATTTTAATACAAGATGATAGAAAATTTTAGATTACTTTGAGTAATTGTAAAATAGTCAACCAACACATCAATAAGTAAGGGAAATGGTTTCAGAGATGTTAGCTTTCATGAGCAGAGTGATTCCTAATGGCACTGCTATACTCATAGACTAGAATCTAACATATCATCATCAGGGAAGCATACTTCAGCAGTTGATGGAGCAGATGCAGAGACCACACTAGGTAGAGCTCTGGAATTCCACAGAAGATGGGGAGGAAGGATTGTAGGAACTAAAATATACTAGTGGGTTAGAGAACATGAGGAGAACACAGCCCACAGAACCAACAAGCCAGAGTTCCTAGGGACTCATAGAGATAGAGGAGACTACTGGTGAGCCTACATGGGTCACACTAGATTCACTGCATACATGCTGTAGTTGTTTAGCTTGGGATTCTTGTAGAATACTCAACAGTGGGAGCAGGAATGTCTTTGAATCTTTCGTCTTCCTTTGGGACCCTTTTCCTCCCACTGGGTTGCCTCATCAAGCTCTGATATGAGAGTCTGTGTCTAGTCTTGCTGTATCTTGTCATGACATATTTGATTAATATTTCTGGGATTCCTCCTTTTTACTGAAAGGAAATTCAGAAGGAATGGTTCTGGAGGAGAGGAGAGGTAGGTGGGGAGACTGGGTGGAGTGCGGAGAGAGGAAACTGTGGTCGGGATGTATTGTATGAGGGAATAGTGAACTAAAGGAAAAAGGGGGATTATGCTATGATCTATAGCGCAATACCTCTTTACAAAGGCAGAGAGAGTGCTGGAATCAGGTTTAAACACTTTAGTGGCCACCTGAACAGTTATTAAATCACGTAAGAATCATGAATGGCTGTTAAAATGGTGACTGACATAATAGTACATCATTTGCAAAAAAATATAAAAGTGGAGAGAATCAAGTTAAAACAAAATAAACCAAATTTACAAACACAATATTTCATATCTTCTCTGACATTTGACATCCTGATTTATTATAAAATGTGTATGTAGGACATAAAACACTAGGAGCACTGTGAGAAGGGGGGAGATAAGGGGATGTGATCTAAGGGAGAGGGGAGAGGGAACAAGAGACCAAAATGTTAAGAAAATGCCCAAACTATCACATTGCAACTCACACAAAGAATCCCTTCTGAAATATGTGTGTGCCTGTATGTGTGTACTTGTGTAATTAGTATGCATGTGTATTTGTGTGAGCTATGTAAACAAAGGGTTCTGAAACTTTCTTATTGACCTCATTTTCAAGCACTTTGTACCCCTGAATTATTTTCCTCCTAAGGATAGTGTATTTCAAAAATACAATTGTTGTCTTGAAATTGCAAACACAAGGCCTGAAAAATTATCATCTTAGAGAAGGTATGAGTCTCTTATAGAAACAGAAAATGTAGCTTGCTGCAGAGAGTAATGCTGTGTTTTAAATCTCCTGAGGATTTTATCCTGTCAATTTTCCTTTCTGTTTCCTGCACATTGAACCTTTCTTCAAATACAAGCGGCTTCCTACAATACTGAAAATGTTCAGATTTATCTTACTTTAAAGATAATCCTTCTCTTTACTCATTCATCATCCAATAAACAAAGACAAATTCCTCCCTAACAGAATTTCATTCTTCAGGGAGGGCAGAGAATCAAGAAAATAATTAGACACCATAACTAAAAGATCTAAAGGAAACAAACGGGGTGCATCTGAGGAGGAGATATTTCAACTCATCATGTGCTTTCATCTTTGTTCTTATTTATTTACTTTGTTGTTGTTGTTTTGGGAGTTTGCTGATTTCTGAGAATAAAATACATTACGTTCACTCATCCAGAGTGAATTTAGTCATTCTTATAATTTCAATTACTTTCAAAGTAGCTACAAAGTTTTATCCATAGTTGTGGTAGTTTGAATAAGAATGACCCATAGGCCTGTATGTTTGAATGCTTAGACACATAGTGACCCTTTTGAAGGTTAGAAGAATTAGGAGACTGTGCTTTTTTGGACTAAGTATCACCTTATTGGAGGAAAGGTGTTACTTAGAATGAACTTTGCAATTTCTCACTCACATCAGGCCCATGGTCTTTCTCATTGTTTCTGCAGATCAAGACATAGCACTCAGCTACCGTTTACCGCCATGCTCCATGCCATGATGATAATGAACTGATCCTCTAAACTAAACAAACACCCCGTTAAATGCTTTCTTTTATAAGCTCATCTTGTCCACGGTGTCTCTTCACATCAATTGAACAGTGACTAAGACAACAGTCCAGAAGGCTTCCAAACTTCATTCTGGCGTGTTTGGGGATCTTTACCTTATCTAAACCTTGACGCACCACCTAGGTCCACAACAGAAACTTCACATGCAAACAGGAATCGACACTCTTTGCCAGCAGTGCTTGCTCTTAGTGTCAGAATGTGGCCCATACCCCTTCTCTCTCTTCTGTTGCATACCACATGGTAAAAATGTCCTTTCATTCTTCAGTTCATGCTGTTTAACACTGGCATGGAAAGTCGATGCTTCCTTCTTTTATACCCAACTGCTGTAGAAACCTGGCTGGGGGATCTTATCTCCTTGGAGTTTCTATTCCATTATATTATCACACGACATCCTGTTTCATATAGATCGTTATATTTAATTTCTTCATCAATATCTGAATACACTACAAGATTTTAAACCTTTTTAGCTCATGGTCACATACATCTGTTTGATAACATCTTCAACCTAAAAAGGGTTTGGTAACATACAATATATTAAATAAATATTTGTTGAATGATGAGCAAGTGGAGAATTCAGATTTATGAATTATCTCTACATAGAAGAAAACTTAGAAGAACCTGGAAGTTTAAACTTTGGATGTTATTTTCAAAAAAGGACCTAGAGTTTGTGTATGTACACATTCAGCATAGCTGGGCTATGTGCTCTGTAAGGTAAAGAGCTTTTAAGCAAATTTTATATTTTACTTAATATCATAAGAAGAAGGGCAGTTATATTAGCTTTATATCAAAGTCATGATTTTCACAAACCATCCCTAGTAACTGCAGAAACTCGCCGGTCAGTGGGAGAAAAGTAAAACAGGACACTCTGGAAGGCACCCCATGGGCATCCTTAGCATGAAATTTCCTCTTTGATAATACCTAGTTTAATGGTGCATTTCTCAACCAGTTTCTTTTTAAATTATGGATTTATGTATTTTAAATTAAAATGAAACATCTGATTTAAAAATCCCTTTAAAATAAAAATAGAAGGGTATTGATATATATTTTGGCTTGGAAATGTGTCCATTTGGCCCTAAAACAGGAAAATTTGTAGGTGCTAAGAAGGTAATTCCTAGGCAGTGACTCAGCCCCATCTTGGAAGGCAAGGTAATTGAATTGCCTCTATCCATTCAGTAACTCACTCAAGACTCAAGGATTCATTATAACTATCAAAGTTTTATTACTTCCTTAGAGTCCAGGGTGGGTTTTTATTTGACGGTAGTAGGTGATATACAGTTCACTTGTATAATACGACAACCATAGTCAGAAAATATGGAGCCTTGCTACTGGGCCTTTATATTTAGATTATAGCTTGTCTTATAGCTTGCCTTGTCTATCTGTTCCATTAAAAAAGAAGGAAGGAAAAAGAGGAAAGGAAAAAAGAAAGCCCTAACAGTTAAATGTGATTTTCACCCATCAATTCCATATGTGAAAATTTTTATTGTTCTTTGAGTCTATAATTCAGAATGAGACATACACATTAATAAACAATGTGTATGTGTGTAGTTTTGAAAAGTATACTTATATTTTCTTATATGTCACAGTAAAGCTTACAATACTAGTTATGGAACAAACAGTATCTACTTTATATTAACAACAAAAATAAATCCATGAACTCACTGTCTCTACCTGACAATTTCAGAAGACTGTTTAGCTTCACAGTGTTTGTAACGGAAAGCAAGTACAGTAAAACAGGTTTTCCCTGTTGTCTCTACAGCCTCTGCTTCCCAGTCCTAAGTTGTTATCAGCTGTCTTGTCTGCCAATGAAAAGTGGTAGAAAGGTAGAAAGGGAGGGAGGGAGAAGATAAAGGAAGGTATTTTCATTATTCTGTTCTAATAATTTCAGGGAATTCTGAGACTCTTTATCTACATTTGTCAAATGTGATTTAAAATATAGACTCTTCATTTTGCAAGTGAGTCTAAACAATTTGCCTCTGCTGACTGATCCATGATGCTGGGAATTCCAGGATTTGGAGTTCTGCTGGATCATTGTGCTTTTATAACTTCCAAATACATCATGAAATATCTACACACATCTGCAATTTCTTATCTTTCTTCACTGTTCAGTTACTATAGTCTCTCTAGAGAGGGGAGCTTAAGCATTTTAATCCAATTTCTTTTACATAAACTAAAACCCACTCACTTGATTATAGATACGGATTTTGGAGGTTCATAACCGCATAGTTACTGTTATAACACAATTCTAGTGTTTGAGAAATCAGAAGGAAGCCAGGGCATATACAGTTACCTTCTAAGTCCTTCTAATCCCTCAAACCAGCAGTGACCTTTCTTTGTCTCTAGATTCCCTTGTTCACACCTTTGTATAAACATAAGCAATATGTCATATTCCCTCTCCAGTTTCTTTTACAAGCATAGTACTTTAAGGTTCATCAATATTACAGTATATAAAGCAGGTTTTTTCCTTTCTAACCACCAAATAATAATACATTGCATATCCATGTCACATTTGTTTCTTTGCTCTCTATTGGCTGGTATTCTCACTGGCTAAGCCCCTGTAACTATGCAAAGCAGCACATACATTGGTTGATTGTTTGTTTGTACCTGTCTTCATTTCAACTACCTATATACTGAGAAGCAAAATTCCTGTCTGCAAAGTGTGCTTAGTTCTTTAAAAAGCTCTCTTTTGAACAAAAAGACCACATCATTCACTTTCTTTGAGCAATATATTAAAGAACCCACTTCTCTAGATTTCAGCCAGCATTTGCAATTGCCTCTCTGCGTTTTCAGTCACTCTAGTTATTTATGTGTTTTGTTTGTATTTCACTAATGATTGGAGCTGCAGAATATTCTCTGCATGCTCATTAGTCCTTTCTGTAACTTTGTACACTAAAGTCAACACGAAGAAACATTTCTTTCATTTTCTTGGAAGACTACCATAAGATTCAGGTCTGGGATATCTAGTCTGCTGGCCCATCTGTGTCTACCGTTTTTGAGTTACCATTTGCGCTGGGTAAGAAAATCCTTCACTGGCTGTATACTTCATTGTCTCAGTGTATTTATACATGTAGGTTCCTTTGCAATTACTCTGTCTGTCTCCACGTGAAGTCAATTTTTCAGTTTGGTCTTTTCACATCTGTTTTTCCCAGGACGCATATATCTTATTAACAATAAGTTTCCCCGGTCTTTTTATCAGAAGAAGTTGATTTTTTTCCTTCTTTATTGAAAGGGAGACTAGCTTTCTGGATAATCTTTCAGTCTGATAGCTGGGGACCTTGCCAGCAACCAATGGAAGCATCCACACACAGTCCCTCAGACAGACAAATGTGGTTGACGTCCCTCCTCTTGCTTCCTCTTATGCTACCCCCTCCCATCCCACTCCTTACCCAGCTCCCATTTCCCTTTCCTACTTCCTCCCCAGAACTTCTCTCCTGCACCCTTTTTTTTTTTTTCGAGACAGCGTTTCTCTGTGGTTTTGGAGCCTGTCCTGGAACTAGCTCTTGTAGACCAGGCTGGTCTCGAACTCACAGAGATCCGCCTGCCTCTGCCTCCCAAGTGCTGGGATTAAAGGCGTGCGCCACCACAGCCCGGCTCCTGTACCCCTTCTTATCCTAATCTCCAGCAGCCTTCCCCACCCAGCCCTACATTCTCAGGTAGTTCTGTACATTCCAGCAGATCTTTTTCTCCCAGTTAACAAGTTGCATGCTGACTTTCTCTAAGAATATGCCACAGATGCACAGACATGCATCCCTCAGTGCTGTCCATCCCTTTTTCCAGTCACAGATACAACCAATCCACCAGTCAGATTAGCATTTAATTTCCTCACTTTCTAAATTCCAATTATGCAAGGAATGGGGAAAGTGTTTTTGTTTTTGCAAGGCTTTCTCGAACACATCGCACCAGTTTATAAAACACACATTAGATTCTGTTTGGTGAGCTATGGAAATCCTTCGTGACTCAGGTGTGCCACTCCTGTCATGAGGTATGGGACACTTTGTCATCTGTTGCAAGAGAAAAATAAAGACTCTGCAAAAGCAGGGCTCATTGATTTGCTTCTGAAGGTGTGCCTGTGTACCGTGAAGCTTGATGTGTCTGCTGAGTGTGGAGATATGCCTGCGCTTGTAGCAAGCTTGGCAGGAGCGGAGGTAGGGAGAAGGGAAAGATGCGCAGTGAGCCATGACTACGCTCAAGCATTTATCCAATGGTTTCTGGTCTGTTACTGTTTATCCTCTTTCTTAAAGGTTGATTTATGAAGTCTGACAGGGTAGTCTGTAAACCCAACCCTGCGCCTCTTGGAGAACAAGAGAAAATGATGTATTAAGTCGCAGTGGCCCGATTGTTTTGAGATATTAGGTCCCAGGCTGCACCGGGACAAATGAAAACTCATTAGAAGTGAATATTGATGTCCTTCATATCTGAGAATGTGATTTTGAACAACTGCCAGGACGTTCTCTGTAGACCTCCAAAAGCCTGGGTAACGTATGCATGAGCGATCAGTGCCTCTGTGACTGATGCTCACTGGCTCTTTTTTAGTATTTTATTTTCTGAAAATTCCGTAAGCCCATCTCAAAACATAGGTTTAAACTTAACACAAACTGTCAAGGAGTCACACATGGAAGTAATCGACAGTGTTTAATTTTGTGCATGACCAGTTATGCTCACAACATAATTATCTCACGAGAATGACTCTTTAAACTAATTTATAAGAGGTTAGTAGCAAAGATTTCCACATCTAGCACAAAAGCTATGATTTTCTGTAACTATGCAAACACTTTATCACTTTTCTCGGTTCACACGTATCTGATGCAAACCCAAGTGAGAAAAATCGAAGAGAGAAAATAACATTCTTTTCATAATTTGAATTAAAATTATTTTTATTCTCTAAATTCTTACCTCATTTGAGGAAATTTTAAGTCTATTTGCTACAGTGCCCAGCATGTACTTGGGTGCGTCTAGCAAGCTCTGAACAGGGATGGTCTCTGTCCTTGGGTGACAGCAGCTACCGACTCTGCCGAGGTTCGCCATGGTCTGGAGCAGTGTTTGTAACTTCAATGCCTCTTTTCCTCCATCCTTCCTTCATTCCACCGTGTCTTAATTCTCTCTAGAGCCTGGTAACGTCTTCCATATCGAAGCTTTTATGCAATCTTGAACTCACTTGTAAAAGTTAAGAAACGTAGGCCTGACTCTCAGGAACTCCAAAAAGTAAAGTCCAGGTTTTCATTTTCAAAGGATTCAACTTTTAGGGTTGTACAACATGGATTCTCTATGTGTCTTGGGTTGTCCCAGTTTGATTGTCTCGTCATACCTTAGCCTTTAGGGAAAAGAGGGGGGCATGCACTTATTGAGATAAACTACCTATGAAATAGAAACCAACAACTTCAACTTCCTTAAAATACAAATCAAATTTCGTTTAAAAGAAATAGAAATTTTGGCTCACTTACTATAAAATACGTGTATTTGTTTAATTTGATTGTTCCCTGGTACAGTAAAAGTAGCTGTCATTTATACAAGAACTTACTTCTTTTTCCTACGTTAGTCTAAACATTTGTAATATGTGACACTATTTTATATTTATGACCAATGAAAGGAACTAATTTACAACTCTTTGTTATTATTCCCTGTGTTGTCAACTCAGAATAGTATAATATTATGAGGCTGAAATTAATAGGGATGGCTCATTGTCCGAGGACCTCCATTTTGTTTTGGGTTATGCACTGCCCTGGCTCATTCCCAGCCCACCAGTGCTATGAACATCAGGTTTACCCTGTGCTGATAGCTGAAAATAGAGCCCTGGAGTCCTGAGATGATGTTATCTCGGAAGGGATCCTCCTGCATCAGCTGTGAGACGTGTCTCCACACATCACTTCACCTGTGTGTTGTGGAGAAGCTGCCAAGAAACAACGTGAGGGAGAGCTGTCAAGGAACAAAAGTTCGGTGGCTCCAATCACCAAGAGAAATTTGAGGAACTCAATACCATACTGACTATAAAATCACTATATCAAATTAATTTTTGTGTGACTGTATCTGTCCCACTCACTTGGGACTATATTTGGTAAAGTAAAACGAAAGGAAATCAATTTCTTGCTTTTATTAGCAATATCTTTTTAAAAAATTATTCATTTTAAAAAACTGGTTGTTTTACTCATTTTACATACCAATCCCAGTTTCCATTCCCTCCTCTCCTCCCACTACTTCCTTCTTCCCCGCATCCTCCCACCATCTACTCCTCAGTGACTTGGAGAATCAACAAGTCTAACACATTGCTTTGCAGTGGAACCAAATCCCTCCTTGTTATGTGTAGACTAAGCAAGGTGTCCCTCAAAATATAATGGGTTCCAAAAAGACAGTCAGTACAAGTAGTAGGGATAAATCCTGGTCTCACTGCTAGTAGCAATATGCTCTGAGACTGTGTTTACAGGACCTTCAGGTCAGTTACTTTTATT